>NC_088860.1:22966680-23614805 GCF_963853765.1 Magallana gigas
AGAGAGAGAGAGAGAGAGAGAGAGAGAGAGAGAGAGAGAGAGAGAGAATATTGGTGGGGCGAAATGATATACCAATTTTGGTTTGAATGTTTAACTTTGCTTTAGTTTATAGCTCTTTGTGTCTGAACAACTGCCGGTGATTCCTACTAGCAGTGTCTAACGCCTGATGTCAAAAAGTATTTTATCACTAAATTTCGATATCTGATAATGCATAAAACCATCAACAGAGAAAAATGCGTGGTTCTATGGTAAATGATTAATTATTGTAGGACTATAGAGGTAGGATGCAACTTCCTTTTTACTAATCAAAAGACAAAGTTGCAAACACAGAGCAATTGTGTCTATTCGAACTCGATTCATCAAGACAAGGCATTCTAGTTCATGTCTGGTAATTCTTCATAGAGAATCCAATACTAATTTGTCTTATGACCTTTAAAAGAGCAAGTGAAACTATTTTCAACATAGAACATTGAAGGTTTTTTTTGGTATCATTTTCAATTTAGAGGACTTAGCTACACTGATTTTATCACATGTAAAGTCATAAAAAAGCTAAGGGTATTTTTAAACTACGTCTATCACTGATTATATTGAGACAGTAGAACAAGTTCCACTACCGGTGATGTAAAAAAAAAACCCAATGATTGCCAAGTTTTTTTTAATTGTATAAGCTAAAACAATAATGAGTGGCTCTTGTTTCAAATTAAAGTACAGCGTGTAATAGAAACATCGATTCTCTTTTATATCAGTCATTTATCTTCTGCACCATTTGCCTCTTTACATATTTTTTCTTTGGCTCTTTCAAATCATTTAAATAACTATGGATTTTTTCTATATCAATAATGCATGCAATACATTTTTTCTTTTGCTTCTGTATACGGTAACCAATAATATTTTTTGCTCTTTCATAACAGTTTCGTTTGTACTGCAGTTTTTCTTTTGCTTATTTGTTTCAATTTTGTTTTCATTTTTGTTTCTCTACTTTATCTTAAATATGTCCTCAAAGAGAAACAACTGACACGTTGGCTCACACGTGCTGCAGAAGAGGCATTTGCCGTGTGACATGCCACGCGATGTACGAGCTCGAGTGAATAATGGGTCATCATATAGTAGTCAATAAAATTGTTAACTATCATTTGAATTGTTAATTAGCTGAAATGGGGATCATTACTGGAATTAAGGACCATTAGAAATGTTTACAACTATCAATAATAACCCAGTCGTGATATCGGTCTGTTTGTGCGTCCGTTTGTCTGTCCGTCTGCCCCGCCGTTCGTCATTCCGCCTGTCTGTCTTTAAAAAGATATAATTGTCAATTTCCAACTTGCAGACAATTTAAATGTTTATTAACATACATTTTTAAAGTGCTTTTCTTACAAATGTGTATTCTTAGATGCAATTTAGTGGAAAATGGTGACTTTGCATTTACACGTATGAACCGGTAAATTATGCTTTAATTTTGATAAAATTCAGTTACATTTTAAAGGATTTAAGACACGACTTTAGCTCAGATTTTTCTTTTTTCTTTTTTAATTTTTAATGTCTAGAATGGTTAATATGGATTTTTCAAATGCTTGATAAAAATTTGAAAGTCAAATATCAAGTTACGAGCGAGTTACAGAGGTTAGACTTCTTGGCTCAAGTCCTGTTATTGTTTTCATATGTGTTATACTTGGTTTAAGTTTCTAAATCAGTCTAATGTTGCTTTTTGTTGTTGATTAAATTATTTATGATCACATTAAATGATTTTATCTTGTTCGCTATAAGTAATTTTGTCAAAGAAACATTACATGTAAACAAATAGGAGACTCGAGCTTGATTCATTTTTAGCCGGGCTATGCTGAATCCTGGCTGTAGGCAGGCGAATCGCCTATGTTACTATAAATAGCACAACTTTAAAAGTAAACAAAAAACCAAACAGCATAAAAAAGCTTCCGTTATACCAAATAGTTACACAAAGAGCCACGTTTTGTCAAAAGTGTTGCCATCTTGGTTTTTTTTTTATAATTTCGAGAAAATTGTCTATCTTTTTTTAATTCTCTTATAAATAAAGTGTTTTAAAAACAAGACTATGCATTTTGGACACATACAATTTGCATGAATTTCCATGAACTACTTTGCTGCGCGTCGAAGAAATGGGGATCGAATATATAATGCTTGTTGCAAAATTCAAGGCAGCAACTGTTGAAGTTTTTTTTTTACTAGACAGACATATTTTTGTTTATAGCCGCTTACAAAATTTGATCGCCCTCTGACGCTTTGCTGACATTAAAAACATGAGAGAGAGAGAGAGAGAGAGAGAGAGAGAGAGAGAGAGAGAGAGAGAGAGAGAGAGAGAGAGAGAGAGAGAGAGATTTTCAGTCTTTACTACACAATATGCATAAAAACACACCAAAAGAGCCCGGCTTTCAGTACTTCAGTACTTTGATAAAATAATGCCTCAAATTATTTACACTTTTTACAATTTCTTTAAGCACATGTATATGATAGTCTATATTTTTAGAATTTTTTCTAAATAAAAAAAATTATTCTAAAAAGTTTTTCAAATGATTCTAAAGTTTATTGTGTAATTATTCTCTGACATAAGTTTCTCATTCTCTCAAGTGTCCAAAATAGCAATTGAGATTTACAAATGTAGTCTTGCAGCAATCTTTCCATGCGGTTTAGCAAAAGTTCGATATGATCTAAATACTATTCCCATAGGAATGTCGTTCCGATGAATGATGTTTCTGATGTTGAAACTGGTCTATAGTAGTGATTAAAATTAATGAAAATGTTCGTCGCTAAGTGTTGCATAGAAAATTACATCTGGTTTATGATCTAGGCCTTAAAGCACTGTGATCTACATGCACTTCAAATTTGATGGGGCCAAGGAAGATAAATATAGTTACTTTCTCCTATTAATAGGTGGTTTAACGTAAATATTTTATTATGATGTCTTTAATTATGCTCAAAGTGTGGATTGCCTTCAATTGATTATTCCACGAACCTTTTTACAGTAAAAACGATAAAATTACAAATCTATTTTTTGAAATTTTAATGGTAAAAAATTAACCCATGATTCAACAATTTTACACAAAATGCAAGGATATTTTGCACTCAATAAAGTCGATCAACCGATTTCAGAAAACAAAACCACGATATTCAAAATGATAAAAACGTGTTTTTTTCATTCTGCAAAAACTTTCTTTTTATGGCAACTTTGAGATCGATAGAGGACAGTCATTTGTTTCAAATCTTCTAGGTTTAACAGAAAAGCCTTCGTATTGAGTAATGACCCAATTCACATCTTTAACGAACAAAGCTCTCTTTTAGATCTGCAATTATGTCCTTGTTGCCAAGAATGACGAAGGCTTAACATATTTAACGTTGCTTTGAATTATAGGATAATAGGATAGGAGCTTAAGCGACCTCGGAACTAGTTCTGCGATATACTGTTGGATCTAATAAAAATTGTCAGTTTCGAAAATTTAGCCGTTTTGCTTTTACGCAGAAATTACAACGACTTGCTCATATAAAATTAAATACTAGTAACGCTAAAAATCTTGATGTTTTCAAATTTTGTAAGAAGCAATCGTCCATACGTTATCGGGGATGTTTTGTGTCAAAGATAATGAGGAAATACTAGCTGGTCTATTGGAGAACTTGTTTTATTTTGGATGAAAAGAGCGAAGAACCATCTACAGTAAGGGATACTGAATTTTGCAACACAAACGTAAACTCCTGAGAGGTTGTGGTTATCTGGATAACAAGATTCTTGAGTCCGTAAAACTGTAGCTGAACTGCAGTATGCAGGACACCATTTACAATGACGGATTTTCATCATTTTAAGCACACGTACCTTATCTACCTTTCACTGTGAATGACAATACAATGCAGGCACGTAGCATCAGGGGGGGCCAGGGGGGGCCTGCCCCCCCCCCTCCCACTTTTTCTCGCAGCAACAAATATTTTAAAATTTACATATAAAAAAATGAATCATAATGGAGTTGGCCCCCCCACTTTTTTGGAAGTTAGTAAAAAATTGATATGAAAATAAGGAAATGAGTAGTCAAATTGAAGTTACTACCCCCCCCCCCCCCCCCCACGGATTAGGAATTTCAAGATTTGGAGGAAAAAAAATTTTGGTAGGGAAGAATTTTTTTGGAAGTATAGTTGAGTCCCCCCCCCCCCCCCCCCCCCCACGGATTAGGATTTTGAAGATTTTTGGAAAACTTTAAATTTCCTTTTTTTTTTGCTTGTCAAGATTTTTTGGATGGGTCTGGCCCCCCCACTTTCAAAAACGATGCTACGTGCCTGCAATGATTGTGAATTAAAAGCTTCACTTTTAATCTAAAAAAAAACCCCAACCAATTGTATCAATGCATGCATGCATATACAATTAAAATCAATTTCATGTGCATTATGATTTCTATTTCGGAACATAACGATACCTAGAAAAAACCCCCCTTTTTTTAATTCTTGAATTATATCAGTTTGAAGATGATTACGTAAATCATTTTTTTTTTCATTTTGCAGATGTGTGTGTATAGGATGACAGTATTTCTAGGATAGTGCGTGACATCCAGTCTTCTTCAGAGACGCGATGTCTTTTTTACAATTCCAAATGGATGACATAGAAAACTTACTTTATTCCTTGGACAATGATACATTACATGACGTTTTCTCGGATGATTTTGAAAATACATCAAACTTTGAGTATTTCGATAGCAACCCAACGACCCAGATTCTTCTAATTTCAATGTTTGGTCCTCTGGCCATGCTTACATTTGTCTGCAACATCATTGTTTGCTACGTCGTGGGCAAAAACAAGAAAATGCAGACGGTGACAAATGTCTTCATTGTGAACATGTCCGTGTCGGATTTAATTCTAGTGTCTCTGAATGTCTCGCTTAATATCGCGAGACATCTAGCGCGTGAATGGACCCTGGGAGACTTCTGTTGTCACATGTTGAACTTCTCATTGATGCTGTCAGTTTACGTTTCGACCTTCACTTTGACCGCCATAGCTCTAGACAGGCATCAGGTGCTTCTCTATCCTCTACAGCCTAGAATCACCAAACGCATAAGTTACGTAATCATTTTTGCTATTTGGTTCGTGTCAATCCTCTTAGCATTACCGTATGGGGTTTTCACCAAAGTGGCAGTGATTGATTTCCTGTTGGCCAAGCTTAAGCGATGTACGACCGTGTTTCCTCATCCTGCTCATCAGTGGGAGCAGGCGCTGACCATTACCACAACGGTCCTACAGTTCTTCTTGCCTGTGGGGGTTATTGCTATAGCCTATTCAAGGGTGATACAGAAACTCTGGCTGCGAACGCACCTGGGGGTGGTGACAGAAACACAGAGAAGAATAGAAATTCAAAAGAAAAGAAAAACAATCAAGTTATTGGTTGCTGTCATGTTAGTCTTCACAGTATGCTGGGCGCCGATCAATTTCTATCATCTCTTGACGGACCTTCATCCGAACAGAGTTACCTTCCGTTACAACGGTACAGCTTTTTTTGTTTGCCATTGGATTGCCGTCTCCAGTTCCTGTATAAATCCTATTCTTTATTGTTGGATGAACCAGTCCTTCCGTTCTGAGATTAAAAAGCACGTGACTTGTTTAAGGTGTGCGTTAACGAAACGTAGCAATTGCTCACATGACGTTGAAGAACCTTTCACGAAAGAAACCAATTCTCGTAACCGACAAGACCGCAGGTCGGTCTCGAACCCTCTGATATCCACTTCCTCTTCCGATTCCAGGCGATCAGAGAGAGAAATTCCCAAGAAATGTAAATTCACCTGTAGGTGCACGTATAAATTAAGTAACGTATGAAATAAAATGATGCGAAGCAAATTAAATTCGTTACTTTTTAAGAAATAAGGAATCATTCTTTGCGTATTATAAGGTGATCAAAGGCGGTCGAGGGGTAATCTAAAATATTCTAGCCAGAAGGGATTTATGATAGATTTGATCACATCAGAGCGTATTTGATCACCTCATAATACTCAAAGAATTATTCCTCATTACTTAGATGTATATTTATATAATTTTCAGCGATTGTTTAATGGATGACCATCGAAATAGTCATTAATGAAATGTATTTCCACTAGTATACATTACAAAAATGACCCGTAGTGTTATCAGAGACAAAGATACAGGAAAATGTTAAATGTTAGTATATGTATTAAATATTAAATTAAAAAAAAGGATAAAGATTTGGAAGGTGGGCAACAGCTACCGTGTACTTTAAGGAATATGGACTTGGAAAAATGTCCATAAAAAATCTCTTCCAGGTAAAGAAGTTAATACATGTACCTGAAACGTTTTAATGAAACATGGAAATTAAATGCGCATAAAGATTAAATCAAAAGCGGATTTTTAGCATGCCATATGATCAGCCTCTTATCAATTGCAATTGCCTCAATTACTGCTGCAGTTTTATGGTATACATCGAATTGCAGTTAGCTATCAACGGGAGGGATTGCACACAATTATAGATATATTATCATAACACCTAACACCATTGACAGTTAATATCAATTTAGTGGACTTCACTTTGTAATTGAGAGAATTGGACATGCCCTTAGAAAAATGTGATATTTAAAATCTTCTATTAAAAATGGGATTGCATTTCCGAACTATTCAGGTCAATTCAATTAAGCAAATATTCTACGGAGCATCGGATTTACGCTCTAATTCACACCATTATGCTTCTTATAAGTTTAAAATTATTACACGTTCGAATTCAATTTCATTGTATTTATTTACGTCATGTTGTAGAGGATACATTAAGCAAAATAGAATGATAAAGATATACAAAACACCAAATATATATTTTTGTAGAGAAAAAAAACCCCAATATTGTAGAGGTCTGAATGAACGTGACCATTTTGAATTTTGTTACTTAATAATAGTTTACAGCTAGAAAAACAAACGTTACATGTCAAAGGAGATCAAATGCGTTATCGGTTGATTATTCAGCCTCCTTAATGGTATGCCTATAAGTCTTTACTGACTTATTCTTTTTACAATAATCTAAATGTTGGTTCAAAACAACAAACTGAACAGTCGTCAAATAAAGATTAAAATTAATCAAATAAGACCAAATAAAATTCTTTGAGATGTAAGAATCAAAAGTTAGCAATTATGATAAAATTTCAAATGGATTCGAACACAATTTGTTTGCTCTTCTTTCGAACACGTGACTCTCTCAAAAAAGCCATCTGGTGCAATAGCAGAAAAATTATCCGAAACAAAGAAAGACATAAAGATATTTAAAGGTCGACTTGAAATATTACAATCAAAACAGATTATATAAGAAAATAGGTTCAGTTTTGTTTCAACCTTGAAAACAAGCCCCAAATCAACTAAAACGGCGGATATAAGTATACAAATATGACAAATCCGGTATCAAAGCCCCTCATTTCAAGGCTACTGCCGTCAAACTTTACCTTCGTTTTAAACATTAAATTGATCCATTAAAAAAGATTAGTTAGCAATATGCCTTTAATTCGCGGTAATTGACATTTTCTGCACTTTTTATTTGCATAATCATACTCCTACTCATATAATGAAGAATACTTATTCCAACGAGATTTTCGTTGTGTCATATTGTGCCTTCAAGTTCCCATTTTGATAATAATCAAGTTTGGAATTGTTAAGGCAACATTTTCTTGTAATTACGTTTTTTTATTAATCAAAACAAAAATAAATGGAAATATCAATGTAAGCTTAGTTGCTAAAGGCTACTAATAAGTTCGGAAATAAAGATGATCAAACCGACAGATAAAAAGTTCATGCTATTTCTATTGCTTCAAACTCTTAGAAGATGAACAACACTCACATCCTGTCAAACTGCCAACACTATAATGTCTAGCTGCTTAAAAATTTGTCACACAAAGCCGGTTTCAATACAATTGCAATAAGTCCTTCATATATAGTGCATTCAAGGAGGAAGAATCTAATGCATTACGGAATTTTTGAATGTTGAAAAGAAAATTCCAGATTAAGACCTAAATTGAGTATGAAAGAGACACTAGGAACCGTTTTGATATGTTCAAAAATAAATACATGTAAGCAGATAGGAAAAAAGCACCGGTATGTTGAACCAATGTAATCAAAACCATGGTAAGAGCCTTGTTTACATAACAAGGAATTGTGATTTATGTATCTTGCTCATAACTCTACGACTGACACTTAAAATTTCGTTGATCATTACTGCATTACTAATACATTGTAAACAATAATCAAGGTACTTAAGTACTGGCAATACTTATCGATTAATTATTCATTTTAAAATCAACAATATGTTATTTTGCATGACAAGTAGTTTATAATCTGTATTTGAATTACACACATAATATAAATTCTCGAACAAATCCTAATTCGTCCGAACAAATAGCTAATTCTTCCGAACAAATAGCTAATTCTTCCGAACAATTCCTAATTTGTCCGAACAAATCCTTATTCGTCCGAACAAATAAGTCTGGTCCTTCCACGCCGCCGTCTTTGATATGATAACTTGGGATAGTATGTAATTAATTTTTAATCGTGAAATAAAATATTGATTTAGTGGCAAAACTAAATGCAAAAAATCTTGGTCAGAACAAATATTACTAGAAAGTAAGAGAAAGAAATATTAAGAGGGTTTGAAGGTCGTGGCCATTCCTAGACTGTAAAGTTCTATATAAATAATAGGGAAAATGCCTTAATTTACAAGTTAAAACATAAGGAATTTTTCTTTACTATATAATAGTTTATAGCTAAATAAATCATATCTTTAAATTATTAGTTACCGGTAGATCTGAGTATAATTGTTGTTAAATATAAAACTATGTCCAGTAAACTCGTTATCACTTAACAAATTATGAACGAGTGGAATAGTATATTTATTTTTTGATAAATATTGATCATCAAAACACTTTCATAGACAAGATATATGGTTTATGCCATAAAATCAATTGATTTGAAGACCAAAGCCACTATTAATTTACATGTAGTATGTATGAGATGTCAACTGCTGATTCAATCAAACAAAATTGTTTTAAAAAATTTTAAATCATTTTTGATGATTGTTGAGAAATTAAAAGAAAATTCAATGCCGTAAGTTAGATTTTACAATAGTGGAAAATGAGCTCAAATCGTGATTAAGTCCTTTCAAATCATTTTGGATATTAATTTCAAATAAATTAAAAGGAGAACGATACTTTGGACTTTACAATAGCTAAGAGAAAAAAGCACAAAATAGTTTGCGAACAGGTGCGGAGTAGATATTTTGTAACCCAAAAGTACACTTACATCACTGCTCCGGAAGCAATTACAAAACGATTTTAGCAGGTTTGAATAACCGATTCTTATGTATATCCAATGTCTATCTCATGGCTAAAATATTCACGCCTTACTCAGGTAGAAAAAATGTCTAATGGACAATTATACTTTCAACAATGAATGGGAAAAACTAGGTACATCCGACTGGCGGTCAATACCGAACATTCCTTTTAATTTCTTTAGAGCCCACATATGACAGTGATTGAAATATTTCCATAATTTGAGAGCATTGCTTAATGTGAATGTTTCAGAATTTTGCATGTTTATGAACTAATCGAGATATTGTACACTGGTTACATTACTAGGTCTTATTTAAAGTACAGTTATAAAACTTGATCATCCTTCTAGACATTGCTGTTAACATCAATGTTATATTTTCCAAAATCCAAACCATTATTATATAGACCTTCAAATAATTTTCGTCTTAACTCCATGGGTTGTTGAAATTTTTTTTTTTTTTTTTAATCAAAAACCATTTTCAAGGCATGCATTTTCAAAAACACAAACTGAAAAAACACCCGAGTTTGCTTGGTTTTTCCAGCATTAGGTTAACATCCAATATCAATAAAACAATTAAAAATGATGTCCCAAAGGGAATATAATTGGCTTTTTGTTACACAAACAAATTATCTCGCCTAATGCTGCATGGGTCTTAGTTTTTAATGATGCCGCTGCAGTATATCTAGTGAGTCCATTGGCTACTGAACAGTCATGCCACCGTCCATTGGAATGGATGTCCCGGTCATGTTATCTGCATCCGGGGAACACAGGAACAGGATCATTCCAGCGATCTAAAAATAAATTCAGCGATTTTATACAAGTCAAGAACAATTGTATTTTTAAAAATTCTGACAACGAGTCAGTCAGTGAGTCTGTTCGTTTGCAACCACTCACTCGTGTCTTTCCGACAGAGCTCGGAAAAATACCTCAAATGAAAATGTACGAAGTACAACATCACCGACCAGTTGTAAGATTCTATATAACATTGAGTCGCTTCCGGCCAATTCAAGTATTGGCTGGAACAGCATGAGTGGGTATTCTTTGGTAAAGTCTGCGTTTTATCAGTTAATTGAACAAAGTCTAGTTCAGATCTCAACGGATAATTATTGGCCTATTGGGTAATGTCATGGACGCCTAGTGTTATAACAAATTTGAGATTAACTTCCACCTGCCCGAAAGGACCAAGAAATCGTGACTGCGAGAGTCATTAACTAAACCGAGTCTAGAATGCTCTCGTAATTTGTTTTTGAAATTGAGGATATTTTTGAGTTTTAATAAACATGAAATATTTGCCTATGAATTATGAATTGTTAATTAAATAAGATATTCGAAATTTAAATTTTAAAAAGATATATCAAATTATCATTTAAAATTAATCTTATTTCTTATATTGGTATTCGAAGTTTCTTAAATCCTTATTCATTTTGATTTTCATATCTCTAAATGGAAACGTCTTTATATTAAAAGAAATTAACTTACTTGTGATGGATCATTTATTTTTCGTGTGGGTGTAGCATTTGTAAACAGGTCTTTCTGCAAAGATAACATAAACATCCATTATTACAAAATACGACTCAAGGTCAATTAATCATTACCCTGGCAGGGGGTAACTTATTTACTTGTCTTTACAGTTAATTTCATCGAGTAACCTTACTAAATCTTATGTAGGTAAGCGCTGAAGGTATGTTATTGAATATTCAGGAATCAAAATGATGTCACACGTTAAGGTACAACTCGACAGTTTGATCTCACCTTGGCTTCTTCTAGAGACATATTGGTCTTGTCGGCATGCAATTTGACCTGGGGTGCTACAACTAAAGGTCATATAATGATCTGGCAACGTTAAAAATATATAGGTTCTTCATATAGTACTTTGCTTTTAATGTGCATAAAAATAAGTAATTTAAAGTGACATAATGACGCACAAACAATCAATCGAGTTTTAACACGATTCCAATATGCATTAAATTTTCTCAAATAAAAACATGAACTTTTTAGAAATAACAATCATCAAAAGCAAATCTTTCATGAAATAGATTTCTAGTATGTCTGATTATTTCTGTTGTCATGTTGAGAAAGTGAAGTGCCTCTTTTGAGTCACAGAGGCAATATTAGAATTATATTTAATTTAATTTTCTCATTTTATCCAAAAAGAAAGAAAGAAAGAACTACTAACATATTACAATAATTGAAAAAAAGAATAACTTACGAGGTGTGTCGGTCCACGCTGGACACAACGCATTGCACGTGATCCCAAAAGCCGCTGTATCCATAGCAACAGCCTGAAATTTGAAAAAAAAAATAGACATTGAATTCCAATTTACTTTTACATTTCTTGTTAAACTCGAAAGATATTAAACGATTATACATAATTGAGACGCATACCATACATTGATATCATATCTAAAATGATTTGGACAATTTCCATTCATTCTTAATACCAGTATTAGTTTATTCACGACTTATGAAACAAGCATTCTGAGAGTATTGCATAAGCAATACACGTCCCCTACCGATTTGTGGAAATTGTGAAAACAATGCAGTTATGCAGAATATTGAACCCGAACATTAAAAAATTGGAATATAAAAAATTAATTTTCTCGAAAATATGTCAACCAGACGCTACAAAAGTGTAAACTTGATCTGTAGTTAGACATTTTGAGGCTGTTCAGCAAATTTCATATTATTCCTCAAACGCATAAAGAAAAAAAGGGTGGAAAACTGCAGTGGGACAGACAGACGGACGGACGAACTGACGGACGCAGAGGAAAGCTATAGTCCCCTCCGGTGAAAACCGGTATGGGACTAAAAATCGACAATTGGTGATCATGGGTCATGTGCCATATAGATCACATGGAGAACAAACGTTATCTGACTTAAGTAGTTCAACTAAAACATTTGATATAAATAAGCCTTTCTTGTAAAGTGAAAGGTTTTTGTAACAGCTCATTGTTTTTATTATTTATTTTAGTAATCATCTTTATTTCAGAAGGACCTGACCCTTCATTTGCAGAAACACGAATCTTATAAACGATTAAACCACGGATTTTTAAGAAAAATTTGCTACTTAGCATTTCCCACAAAAATGAAATATAAAAGATTAATGCACTGTGAATACAAAAGGTCTTCGACTCGGGTGAGCTACTTAAAGCTATACACGCTATAATTTGCGTCAATTTTGAATAAAGGGGAAAATGTATGTGTTTGATTACTAATAAAAGTTACCTTCATGCTGTTAATTATAATGCTCAATTCGATCACGTAACAAATATATCAAATATTAAACAATAAAAAATATTTATTTTCCTGCCAGGAAAGTAATGCCTCCTCGTTAATATCAATCTATCACGTGATATCGACAGCTAAATTTAGTCTATCATACCACAACTGGTGAAGGGTCAACAACTTCATAATTGTGATAGTTTCACAAAGGAAAGGATATTTTCAGTAAAGCATAAATTTGTCCGATATACGAGTACAAACAAAAGAAAAAAATACAAGCCTGTGAGTAGATATGAATACTTCCTTTAAAAAAATGACGTAGACCTGTGTTTTCCCCCTATGTGCTATTTATAGATCCTATAAGTGTTAATGCAGAAGTAAGGGTATCGTGAATGACAAACGTATCTTACTCATTATACATGTATGTATTTCAAATTAACAACTGTTAAGCATATTAAAAATCAAGTTGGATATTTAATTAGGCAAACAATAACGACCTCCTAGTTCTCCGCGGACATGCGCAATGAGGTCGGTTTCGCTCTTCCTTCATCAATATTCATGAAAAGGTATATTTTCTTGGCAGGAAAATAAACAATTAAAATCTATATCTTTGTAACGAGATGGAATTCACCATTGTAATTTACAGATTAAGGATAACTTTTATAAGTGGACAAACACATGCGTTTTCACTGTCATTCAAAATTGACGTAAATTATAGCGTGTATAGCTTTAAAAAAGAAACAAAAACTTTCTTAGTTCAAGGCATGTTTAATAATAAGAAAAAATCATTGTACGAGTGTGATGTAATAACTTCATCATGAACCATTCGATAAAAATGTTTATTAGTCAATCATTATTTTACATGTCGCGTGTCCTTGGTGCAATGAAATTTTTTTCTGTTTTAGTAAGAGCAACATCATTTTTATATATATTAATTTCAGAAAGTACATTCTTAAGAGGATCTGTGGTTCTATAAGTTTTATAAATGGTTCATTTAATGAATTTTTAAAGTGCCATAAAAAGAATTACCAGGGGCAATACATGGATAAATCAACAAAGCGATCGTAGAAAGCAAATACAATATGTTGGTGTTTTTTTTTATAGACTATGAAAAATTTAATTAAAAATTTCTGTTTAACAGAGATAGCTTTGGAATAAATAAATTAACGTGTATATGCTAATCCTTTATGGTGTTTTGACATAAATACTTAAACCTTAAACAACTTTTTAAGCATTTTCAATTTTTTTCTAGTTAGATTTAAAGACAGCTAGGCGAAAATTAAGATTGATGTTCAAAGAATACAAAACCTAAACAAAAATGTTCTATGGACCATGCCCACATGAACTGGTCAATGAGTAAGAGGTTCTCGTGTTTGGGTTGTGCTTTATTGGTAAAAAAAAAAAAGTGTACACGAAGCAACCATTTACGACAACTTGTTCTCCATTACTGGGCATATAGCAGCCAAACTATATACATAGATCTAATTCCTTAAAAAAAAACGGGCCCCACCGTCACCAACTTTCCCCAAGTCAATACTTAACCTCAAGTCTGAATTTTTACCGCAAATGTATGCACTTTTCTTTTAAGGATTTGAGTTGAGGATGAGTTGAGTGAATTGGAAGTTTTGGTGACAAAGGGGACCAGTTACTATAGTTCAAGGTCCTCTAAAAATTACCCTTGTGAGTCCAACCAACCCTGTCTTCGAGGAAATGTAAGGCGCCTTGTTGTAGTGAGCCATTATTGCCTGCACTGAAGACACGTTTACTATTCGTCCCCAACCTATCAAGTGAAAGCCGTTAAATAGAATTAATCATTCACTAACCCAGTGACAGTTCAGCCTAAGAGTTTTATCTTTTGTGTGACACGTAGCCTGACTCGGATTTACAAAATGGGTATATTATCCTATTAGTATTTCAATTATCCATGTCAATACGGATATTTGCAAAGAAAATAGAACAGGAAAAAGATTAAGAGTTAATAAATGTAAGCTCCCTTGACAACCTTATAGCACCTAAGTACTTCCGACATTGACAGTTCGGGTTATTATCACTGGTGCTTGATTCCTGTTTTAGTGTGATTTCTAAAAAGAATCGTGACACAACGATTTGATAGAAGAGAATATTTTTTTCTGAAAGTAGAAAGTATTCAGTGTATCTTTCATACATGTCGATGCACCATTCCATGTAAGCGAATGGACGGTAGTTTCAATAATTTTAGGTTAACAATACTAGTAACACGTGTGTTGAGTTCTACACATACCTTTCATTTTCATTGCGGGTACCACGTGTTTGCTCAAAATGAACGGTGTGGTTAGATTGACCTGGATGAGATCGTTCCACTTTTCTAGTGGCATTTCATCAACCGGTGCTACATGTTGTATACCTGTAAAAAATTTATAACGAGGAAACAATGAGTATTTTCCATTTTCTTAAAACTTGTTTTTCCAATCTCCAAAATGTGAAGAATTCCTTACTAAAGTAATTCCATAATTATATTTTCATGTCACAAGATACTTTTTACTTAGATATAAATTAAAGTGTTCAAATTCAAAAATAAATAATATGACTTTATTCATAAACATTCAAATGCATTTTGCATGCTATTTTAAGGAAAATTCTAAATATTCTAGTTCCAAATGCCTGGTAGCCTGGTACTGTACCTTGAAATTTTCGGGAATTAACAGGTTTAAATGTTAAT
This sequence comes from Magallana gigas, assembly GCF_963853765.1. Taxonomy (NCBI): domain Eukaryota; kingdom Metazoa; phylum Mollusca; class Bivalvia; order Ostreida; family Ostreidae; genus Magallana; species Magallana gigas. Next base: position 22,981,914 of record NC_088860.1, read on the forward strand.
AAATAACGAATAAACTACCAAGGAAAATTACATAAAATTGAGGAACGTCTTGTGTGTCCTTGAAGATAACAAGGACTTTAATAAAAATACAATAGGGTTGTTTTTGTATCTTTGTCCAAGTTAAGACTGGTAGATCTAAATTAGAAAAAAAATAATGCAATTTTTATCTTATCATTTAACATGAAAAGAAAACTCTTTTTGTATGCGTATAAATTTTGTCATCTATATTGTTGAATGGCAAACACATGATATATATTTCGTGTTTTATATTGTTTATATGTTCTTTGATCTTTGAGGACAACTTTTCAGTTCTTATCTGAGAGAGATTCAAGACCTTGTTAGGTAAACTAACATATGTAACACTGACTTTAAATATGATTATAAGGGATGTTGAAATGTTAAATATTTGTGTTAAGTACATGAATATTGAAAATTGTGACATAAAAGTAAGAGTCACGTTTCGTTTATTCAATTATCATTTTGTTTGTTTGATTATTTGTATTGTATCTAGGATAAACAATTTAATACTGAAACGTTTTTTGGTTTATTTCGAAACACCGCACCCCTTTATGTTTACATTTCAAGTAAAGAAAGCTACATAAATAAAATTACTAGTTACAAACAGAAAAACATAGTAAATTATCTTCGTAAATTAAATTCAATCAAAAAGAATATTTGATTCTCACATTTAACAATGCATAACAGTTGAAACAAACCACTTTACGATATTTTATTACATATCAAAGATTTTTATTCCATGCTATATATCTTTCATGGTCAATAACCTCTTGGTCAAACACTAGAAATACAAAATATATTAATTTTATCATAGTTTTGGAAAGGAAAAATCACACGAAAAATAAATTTCAAAAACATCAATATCAAATCAATGATATCCATTTGAGTTACATATTAAACTTTCTGATATCAAACTGAATTGTAAAGTACATGCATCTGTTTTTTAAGATTCAGCATTTTCAAAGAGTGTACACGTTGTTTTCAAAATTGCCATCGATATAACCTGCAGGAAATTCAAAAGTTTTACCAGCATTGTTAACAAGGATATCTATTCCCTCTGGAAATAATCGGTCTGCTTGTCTGCACAGTTCTAGCACCTGAGTAACATCTCGGAGGTCGCTTTGTACGTAATGAACCTTGCCAACAGCCCTACCAGACAAAGAAACAAAATAATTAATAAAATCTACAATATATCTAATGTAATTAATAGATTTGTGATCTTGCTCCTGTGTGATATGCTATGTTAAGCGTATCGTAGAAGAGCGAAGCTACACCTTTTAGATAGAGATGTCAATGTACCCAAATCATACATATGTGCAAGTATACATCAGTATTCATCAACACAGAGGACATATAACACACTATATATCAGACCTACCAACCAAGCAGAAGAGTAATTAACATAATTCCATAAACAAAAGCAAAGCACAAAGGCACTGACATAACCAGATATATTTAATGAATCTCATCAAAGATTTCGGAACATACCAAAGAAAATTAAAAAGTATCGATATTAGTATTTCAAACTCAACATTGCAAGAATAGAGGATCGATTTACTGTACATTGCTTATCATAAAGCACTCAGTATTGCCAAATCCAAACATAAAAAGCAATGTTATCAACCTTTTCTGTTCTTTGATGACAGATATAAAATGCTATTACAGAATAAGTGATTATTAGATCTCATAAACATGATATTCAAATATTCAATATACGAGAATGAACACTATTTTTTCTAGCAATTAACGAAAATATCACGTTCTTAAAGACATTTTTGCCACAAAATGCTGAAGCATTTTTCGTTGCAAAGTAGGGAAAAAATATTTTATTATTGACACCCTTTCTTTTGTCGTTTTCGAAGAAGGCAGTGCTTCGTCTTTTCTAATTTGTTCTTTAATAATATTTAAGACGATAATATTATGACGATGTATGAGACCATCATGCATACTCACGTGCTTTGGATATCCTTCAGGGCTTCCTGTGCATCGTCAGGTGACCTTGAACCCGTCACCAAGACCGAACAACCCTTAGCTGCAAGGAGTTTAGCCGTGGACCGTCCTATCCCACTTGTTGATCCTGTTATCAGGGCTGTCTTACCAGCAACCGACATACCCACTGTGTGTTTCTGCATAAATAAAGCAAAAAAAAAGTTCATCGGCGATGTTGTACATTTCTTATACAAACAACTAGTACCTTTTTGTCTGAAACTACACGGACCTGCGTCATACTCATATGAAGACAATTAGAGTTCATTGCAGGTTTCGAAGTGCAATACCAACAAACTTACGTCGGTTTAAAATGATACAATTATAGTTGAAAACATAAAGATTGTATTGTCATATTTATAGGGAATATGTCTGACTTACGTACGAAGATAACCGAAATTGCATTTAAAATGGCATACTAGTATCTTACCATATCTATCCAGGATTTTGCAAAGACATGACTCAGTACCATTTGAAAAGTGCTCTAAATGTCAAACCCTCAGAAATATTATACACTATCAACTTTAAACCTTAGCTTGACTTCGTGAAATGATCTTTCAAGAGATGTTGCAATAGTTATTCAATCTAATGTTTATAAATTCCAAATTGCAGTGAAATAGACTAACACACAAAAGTCATGTATTTTGCACTGAGAATATCTTGAATGGCATTTTAAACAAATCCGGGAATATGAATTATACAACTAAAAGTTGAGGGGTAAATTTTCTACTGGCCATAATTTTTTGAAAGACATCTGTCGACTAGAAATGTCATTCTGACTTATTTCCAGGCTTTCAAAAAAAGATTTCTCTTGAAAAATCCTTGTAGGGTAATATGGAATATTTATTGTTTACCAAAGCTTTAAACTGCAAAGATATGTTTTTTATTCTATGTGTGAAAAATATAATGCGTTCGCTAAATGAAAATTAAATTTCTGATCATGTGCCTCGTGAAAGCACATATTATCTGAAACATGAGGACGCTTAATGATTCGTTATATAACAGCTTTGCTCAATCATTTGTTTACATACCTTTCCATAGTTCTTGTATCAAGTCAATATAGCCAAATGAAAAGATTTACAAATAAAGTAATAGATGAATAATTAGATAATGCATTGTAATTCATTCAAACGTTATGATAGTATCTTAGTTTCACAGTTTAACGTTCACAAAGTTACAAAGTTGAGGCACAGATAAGACAGGATAAGTGTGGTTGCAATATAAAAGGGCTTCGGACAGAAAATATTAACAGATTTGGAAAATGGCAAGTCAAAAACAAAGAGTACTCCACATATTGCTTGAAAATAGTTTGTTCGTATTACATTAAAGATGCATCTTAATGTTTAAACATACTAGTACAACTCGTATAATTATTTATATTAGTACAACCAACAACATACTTCATCTAGGTCACTATATCTTATCATGTTTTGATGAGCGAGATACATTATCTAAAAGTTATAAAACTGATATAATCCTGTCTATACTCTTTGCATCATTTCAATAATCGATACTTTGATCATTTTCATCGCACTAAATATTAAGCAATGAAAATACTTGGATTTAAAATTGTAAACTTTACACTCACCTGCGGTTTTGTTATCAAGTTAAAATAGAAACCGGATGTTCATGCAGGTAGTCATAATCTAGAGTTGATCCCAAATAATGATCTCGAGTTGTGAGGAAAGGAAAATGCATTTTGGCCGTTTTATAAGACACATTGGTAACTCTTATGTTTGTCATGATTCAACAGAAATTGAAATAAAAAAAGAGAGGTTGTAAATCTATGTGCTGGATGTTACAGAAAAAAACTAATATTTTCATAAGTGTATAAAATCTTGATGCTTTAAGAAAACAGTGCTTAACTGAGAAGGTTTATACATGAATGTTTGCAATAGGCATTAACACGTCTGAGTATGTGAGAATAATATAATGCACAACATATTTATAAATATTTCCTCAATCGTGCCTTTCTGGGACTAAAAATGTTATGAATTATTATTCTAAACATTTGTCAGTGCATGGAATAGTTTGGGGTTACATAACCAAACGACACACCTTGGAATAATATATGATCAGACGAGAGTTTAAAGCAACGAATCAGATTGCTAAGCTTGTATTATCTTTGGCAAAATGTGACATCTTCGTCATAGACTAATTGACATTTTTTTTTATTCTACCTGAAGATAGCTAAGTAATGGAATGAAAATATTAAAAGGGCTTTTTAGTTTCTGCTTACGTGCAATTCCAACCAATCAAGTATTCGTATGGTTCTTGTATGATGCCACACAAAGATAGGGTATTCTATTGGATTTTTCTAATCCTATTAATAGTGTAAGAATTGAAATATTCGATAATTGTTGCCCATTCGAAAATGAACTATCAAATATTTTTAACAACCCTTTTCCCGAGATTTTTCTAGATAAATGCTTACTATGTGAAATTTATATTTAATTTTTGTCATTTATACGCCATTAAACATAATATACATATAATCAATTTTTATGCTTTAGAATTATTGTAAAGCTTGTTGTCAAGAATATGAATTATAAATGGAACAGCCATTAAACATGTTAAAACTAAGTGCACTTCGGCAACTAAAATAAAGTGCCAGGAACTTTGCCAGAGATGGGATATATATGATTTATGGATTATTTCTCAAACGTACATATCAGATTGATTATGTAAGTATGAACGTTTCATTTAATCTGGCAATAATAAATCAATGGATACCTGATGAAGTTTAACTTTATTTCAATATCTGGACCACTTTGTACTTTAAAATGGCATACTAGTATCCAACCATATATATCAAGGATTTTGCAAAGATATGATTCAGTACCATTTGAAAAGTGCTCTAAATGTCAAACCCTCAGAAATATTATACTTTATATCAACTTTAAACCTTAGCTTGACTACGTGAGATGATCTTTCAAAAGATGTTGCAATAGTTGTTCAATCTTATGTTTATAAATTCCAAATTGGGTGAAATGGACTAACATACATGTATTTTGCACTAAGAATATTTTGAATGGCATTTTAAACAAATCCGGGAAGAGGAATTATACAACTAAAAGTTGAGGGGTAAATTTTCTTCTGGCAATAATTTTTTTGAAAGACATCTGTAGACTAGAAATGTCAATCTGACTTATTTCAAGGCTTTCAAAAAAAGAATTTCTCATGAAAAATCCTTGTAGGGTATTATGGAATATTCATTGTTTACCAAAGCTTTAAACTGCAAAGATCTGTTTTTTATTCTATGTTTGAAAAATACAATGCGTTCGCTAAATAAAAATTGAATTAAATGATAATATGTTTAAATAAAATGAAACAAACCCCCTTTCGCTTTTTTAAATTTCTGACCATGTACCTCGTGTAAGCACATATTATCTGAAACACGAGGACGCTTAATGATTCGTTATATAATAGCTTTGCTCAATCAATTGTTTACCTACCTTTCCATAGTTCTGGTATCAAGTCAATATAGCCAAATGAAAAGATTTACAAATAAAGTAATAGATAAATTAAGTAGATAATGCATTGTAACTCATTCAAACGGTAGAGAATATCTTAGTTTCACAGTTTAACGTTCACAAAGTTACAAAGTTGACGCAACGATAAGACAGGATAAGTGTGGTTGTAATATAGTAGAGGGCTTGGGACGGAAAATATTAACAAATTTGGAAAATGGCAAGTCAAAAACAAAGAGTACTTCACATATTGCTCGAAAATAGTTTGTTTGTATTACATTAATGATGCATCTTAATGTTTAAAATAACTAGTACAACTCGTATAATTATTTATATTAGTACAACCAACAACATACTTCATCTAGGTCACTTTATATTATCAAATGTTTTGATGAGCGAGATGCATTATCTAAAAGTTATGAAACAGATATAATCCTGTCTATATTCTTAGCATCATTTAAATAATCAATACTTTGATCATTTTTCATCGCACTAAATATTAAGCAAAGAAAATACTTGGACTTAAAATTGTTAACTTTACACTCACCTGCGGTTTTGTTATCACTTTAAAATAGAAACTGGATGTTCATGCAGGTAGTCCTAATCTAGAGTTGATCCCAAATAATGATCTCGAGATTTGGGGAAAGGAAAATGCATTTTGGCCGTTTTATAAGACACATAGGTAACTCTTATGTTTGTTATGATTCAACAGAAAATGAAATAAAAAAAGAAAGGTTGTAAATCTATGTGCTGGATGTTACCGAAAAACTTATATTTTCATAAGTGTATAAAATCTTGATGCTTTAAGAAAAAAGTGCTTAATTGAGAAGTTTGATAAAAGAATGTTTGCAATAGGAATTAACACGTCTGAGTATTTGAGAATAATATAATGCACAACATATTTATAAATATTTCCTCAATCGTGCCTTTCTGGGGCTACAAATGTTATGAATTATTATTCTAAACATTTGTCAGTGCATGGAATAGTTTGAGGTTACATAACCAAACGACACAACTTGGAATAATATTTGATCAGACGAGAGTTTAAAGCAACGAATCAGATTGCTAAGCTTGTATTATCTTTGGCAAAATGTGACATCTTCGTCATAGACTAATTGACATTTTTTTTTATTCTACCTGAAGATGGCTAAGTAATTGAATAAAAATACTAAAAGGGCTTCTTAGTTTCTGCTCACGTGCAATTCCAACCAATCAAGTATTCGTATGGTTCTTGTATGATGCCAAACAAAGATAAGAAATTCTATTGGATTTTTCTAATCCTATTAATAGTGTAAGAATTAAAATATATGATAATTGTTGGTCATTCGAAAATGAACTATCAAATAACTACCTTTTTCCCGAGATTTTTCTAGATAAATGCTTACTACATGCATGTGAAATTTAATTTTTGTCTTTTATACGTCATTTAACATAATATACATATAATCAATTTTTATGCTTTAGAATTATTGTAACGCTTGTTGTCAAGAATATGAATTATAAATGGAACAGCCGGAAAAGGTACCCTGATTTTATCACATGTTTATGCTTTAAAATTATTGTTAAGTTTGTTGTCAAGAATATGAATTATAAATGGAACAGCCATTAAACATGTTAAAACTAAGTGCACTTCGGCAGCTAATATAAAGTGCCAGGAACTTTGCCAGAGATAGGATATATATGATTTTTGGATTATTTCTCCAACGTACATATCAAATTGATTATGTAAGTATGAACGTTTCATTTAATCTGGCAATAATAAATCAATGGATACCTGATGAAGTTTAACTTTATTTCAAAATCTGGACCTATTTATATACTTTGTACTTTATCCTTTTATATACTTTATTTACTTTGGGTTTTACAACTACTAAGATTTCGTTTTGAAGAAATGGGATCAATTATTAAAGAATTCTCTTCACACGACTTTAAACATTTTAACTTCAACTTAAGTTGGAATAACACACCTGGGAAATGTCACTCAAATTAACAGTAAATTATTCGATTATGAAAAATATAACGCTAATTTAACTGTACATTGCCAAATAAGCGAAAAATTTGCAGTCTGGGGATAAAGAATTATCTAAATTCAGTAAGTAACAACAAAAGCACCAACGGCATTCGAATTAGTTTAATAATGCGATTCTTTCATTGAAGTTTTATTCATAACTGAAACCACACTAATAATTTTCATAATATAGATTAAAACAGATTTTCCAAAATTGTCTTTTTTGCGAACTTTTTTTTTTACACAACCTGGGCAAAAACACTCTGGGTCAAACTGTATCGGGAAAAAATTCATACAGGGCGATCAAAAACACTTAGATTCGCAAAGTGCACTGTAAACTTCATTTAGAAATCACTAGTATTATTCTTAATCTTTTGTAGGACAATTCATCAAAGTCAACTTAAGCATTATATAACCATTATATAAGAGTAAATACATAGCACAGAGAAAGATTTAGGTCACCATCATACGTGAAGTTCTAGTTATGAAGTGAACATATATATTCATACATATGTGAATTACAAAATACTTCATTATTTAATACATTTCTTTGGACAAATATACAAATAAAGAACTAGCAATTTAATTATCGTTGATGAATGCGTATCGTGAAAATTTATGATTGTGAGTTCCAGTAATTTACAACAAATTCTGTTAATGTTTTAAAACATATCGATGCGAAATAGATACATTTCTAGATAATCTAATTAGTATAACACGTGATACAAGATAACATAACAATAGCATATTTTTTTTATAATAAATGTTGAAATGCAATAAAATTTAAATTGACACGGTCAGAAAGTGTGACAAGGCTGCATGAAGGCCTTAATGTAACATCACACACAAGATTTTCCTTGTGCAGTAGTGATTTTACATATGTAATGCTATTGTTATTCAGCCTCATTAAAATTTTATCTGGTTGCGTGTGATGTATAGATAAAAGTATAAGTACACATATTTTTGCAGTGCATGTTTACATCTTTAGAATGTTACTTAGTACATACGAAGTAAAGACATGCTTAAAATGTTATCGTCAATTTTGGCGGATGTTTGGGGATCGTTAAATTCAGAAAGATTTAACTAAGGTATGATACATTTGCCTTTCTATACATTTTATTCTTTCTTCTGATATAATTAAATATAACAAAGTAAAACGACACATTTTGAAAAATACGTGTATTGAATATTTAAATCTTTCTAAACATAAAATTTGGCAATGTGAACAAATCGGCACTCCATCATCTACCTTTGACTTTTTAGAATATGCATATTTCTTTATTGAAAGCAGTGATACAGTTCGTCTCGTAATTAAGTGTTTTCAGTAATTAGTTTATAATCATATTGTTAACAAAACAAACGATATGTAGTGCTTTCATCTATTGATGAAATCAGATGGATGATCTTTACTTTAATTAACACAATCATTATGCATGTAATCACATTGTATACTTTTAGTACTATCTTCTAATAAATCATACAAATAATCATTTAGTAAGAGCATGTAGCGATAACCTACTTCTAGAATAGTTTGATGTTGCTAGGATACAGATTTTAAGATAAATGATATAATTGACTGATTTCGAATGAGCCTTCTGAATACTTCTGATTCCCCCCTCCCTAGTTTTGCTTTTAAAAGCGCGATGAAGACTATTTCATGGTTTAAGTTTTTTCATTTTGGAACAAACATTTTTTTTATTGAATAATAGTCTAACTTTGGTGCTGTTTAAAACAACTATGTGATCTATTTTTTTATGTTTCTCAAAGGAAGAGTTAAATCATACATTCTACCTTTTGCCCGTTTTCTTTTCCTCGTTTACCTTAATCATTCAGGTTATAAAATAAATAATTCAAAAAATTAAAAAAAACAACATATTTCCTTACTATGATAGAGTTATAAACTCTGCACACTTTATTGCAAACTGACATATAAGCATTTAAATAAAAAAATGTTTTGAAAAAATCCCAGCAATAATTATTTTATAATATGAATCAGCAACAAAATGATGCAGACATATCGAATTGAATGTTATCAAGCGAAGCTTTTAGTTTGAGGCCATAGCAGAACAAATTGAGAAACGCGTTAATTCATTGGATCGTCTATTTTCGGTACAATGAAGAGAAAATCAAATGTTATATTAACCTCCTAGGGCAAGTGCAGGTGAATATTATACAATTATTGCTGTTTTTGAGGTAAATACGATGATTTAGCTACCCTAGAAGTATAATATTTACCGAGCTAGACTCGAGGTGAATATTGTACTTCGAGGGTAGCTTAATCATCGTATTGATCTAAAAACAGCAATGATTATTTAATTATATGATTCAGCGACGAATTCATACAGACAAATATGAAATTGAGTGTTATCAAGCAATGTTTTAGTTTGAAGCCATTGCCAAACAAATTGAGAAACGCGATGTTTCATTGGACGATCTATTTTTAGTCCAATGTTGAGAAATCAAATGTTATATTGACCTCTTAGGTCACGTACAAGTGATTATAACGTTCTGGGTTTTTTTTCAAGATAGTTGAATCTGACAAAAAGTGTTATTTTTTCTAGATAGTTGGATATGAACCAATTAGAGAGCTGGGAATTAATCAATCATGTAATAATATATTATAATATATATTTTATAATATATATATTATGATATATATTATTTGTTTTGGACAACATTAAAAACACTCTTAAGAAACTTTTAAAGGGTGATTCTAACGGCTGATATTAGATACTTGACAGTTTTAAAACGATTTGAAATTTCAAAACAACGCGTAAAGAAGCATTTTTCGTTATCGGTTGCTTTTAAACTCAACTGGTTTTTTTTAATTTTATAGTCTGATCCAAAATTGAAATGAATAAAAACGTTTAATATTGGCATTTTGGTAGCGATTTAAACGTGCAGTGACCTTTCAATGATACATTTAATTCTTGATAATGATTTTTACCAATTACCACTGCTAAATAGTGTGTACACAAACTGTTGACTAAACTGTACATTCCGTAATTTTCTTCTCTAATTGTCTTTGACGAATAATCACATATCCATGCATTACATTCCCACCTTCCGCAGATTACTATTTAATTTGTAGTTTCCATTTTTTAGCTTCAACCTGAGCTTATGCCGTCTTACAGTCTCTAGATCCAAACCTTTTGCTGCATAAACTATTTAGTGTCGAACTATGGCTGCAGTTTCAACTGTCCTTGCTGTGTGTTTTTTCGGAGGGGTCAATAGCCAGACACCAGTGCAAGTTAAGAGTCTTGTAGACAATCTTCTCTCTAACTACGACAAGCGAATTCGTCCGGTGGAGGACCAAGCTCTTTCTGTGACTCTAGACGTGAGTTTTAGCCTAATCAGCATCATAGGGGTGGATGAAGTAAACGAAAAACTAGAGACGTCCGGTTATTTGACCATACTATGGAACGACTCCCTTCTCAGATGGGATCCGGCCAGTAATAACGGTATTTCCACGATATTTTTGCCTCAGGTTTGTAAAGCTCAATAAATTTTTTACTTAACATAAAACTTTACTATTTACAAATAAGTAGGCATTATGTACCATTGATGACACAAAGTGCATATTTTAACAGTTTATCTGTAACATGTACATTACAAACGATAAGAATCCGTTTTATTAAGAAAATATTAAATAAATTGTAAAATACACCACTTAGCAATTGCAGTTTTTAATTATTTTGATCTTATCAAATGGGAAATAATTAATTTTAGAACGACATTTGGAAACCAGATATAGTGCTGGGAAATGGTATCAGAAAATTTGAAGAATTGGGGGGCAGTTTTTACAATGTTGAAGTTGACAATTTTGGTTTTGTTTTGTGGAAACCTTTCCAAGTCTTTGAAACACAATGTAGTATCGATACCACATACTTTCCCTACGACAGAGAAGTTTGTGAGATTGTCTTCGTGGTTTGGAGTTACACGATCGCCGAAGTTGAGATTTCAAGATCCGCGAATGGAATTAACCTGAACGAATACACAGAAAGTGGCGTCTGGGAAATCACACGAACCGATGTTAAAGTAAGCAAAGAGGCCTTTGAATCCAAGGTTACATTTTCAATTTACATCAAGAGGAAGCCCTTTTATTATGTATTCAACATCATCATTCCAATTCTTTTTCTGGGAATGCTCACCATTTTAGTTTTCGCTCTGCCCGTAGAAGCCGGAGAAAAGATGTCATATGCAATGACCGTGTTCCTATCTTTCGCTGTCTTTCTGACCATTATCAACACTCTGCTTCCAGTAAGCTCGGAAACAACACCTGTTCTTAGCATATACCTTCTTATGCAGATGACGATGAGCATTCTTGTTTTGTTCATCACAGCTTTACAAATACGCTTGCATCACCGAGACACGTCAGTTCCAATATCTAAACCCTTTCGGTTTATGGTTCGCCTCATGCATTACTTTCGATGCCGCAAATCTTGTAAAATATCCCCTGCGAAAAACAAGGACAGTGAAGAGAGAGATAACTTTGATTCAGTGGGGGGAACCTCTCAAGAGGAGGAAATCAGACCTGAATGGAAGGATGTAACGTCCGCAATCGATTTCCTGGCATTTTGGAGTTTCTTTCTTCTTTATCTGTCTCTGACCGTGTATCTGTTTGCAACAATCATCAGAGGAAGCTGAGGGGGAAAAGATGACAAAGAAGTTTAAATACTAATATACATTTTTTGAATTAATATTTTCTCCACTTTATATCAATGAACTCTTTTGGACATTTGTATTTTGTTTATTGATTGGGAGTGCTAATAATAGATAAAAATATGGATTAACATATTATTTCGCAATTGATATTGTAATCAACAGACAAATGAAACACGTTAATTTACTTATATGCTCAATGTACACGTTATTTTTTTTTTAGATCGATCCATAATCAAAAAAGAAATGTATGCTTCCTTCATTGCAATGTTTAGTTTAAAAAATAGCATAAAATTATTTGGAAGCTTTATAATAAGAATACAAGTATTCATGCATTTAGATTTTGAATGAACTGGTCGATATATACATGTACCTCAATCAATCGACCCATGCAAAGAAACTTGCGTGAACTAGTAAGGTAATGCGTTTTAGAGCAGCATTAAAGAGTCCCCAGTTGTTTAACAGTTGGCAATGTATTCATAATGTTTTGTCATGCACCATAACTACAACTGCTTTCATTGTCTTTGTCAGTTTTTAATTGATTATCAAATAATTCTGAATAAATATGATAAATTTGGAAACACATGAGTGTCTTAAAATGTAAACTTTTAACCCCTACCTTTCTAGCGGTGGGAGCATGAAGACATCAAACAAAAATTACTTCATACGGATTTTATCTTTGCAATTTTTTTGAGTAGCCTAATGTTAAAAGCGTAATAAATGTACTTTCAAGGTAAACATTCATCCTTGAAAAGAATTAGCTAAACAAAACAACTATAACCAAAATGTCTACTTAATTTTAGTTTCCACATCTTTTAACCATAAACTCCTATATATCTTCAAGTGTACAGTACGTTAGCATACATTAGCAATCAATTTATAAGAAGAGGATTGTTATTAAAGACGACGATGACAAAGGACAAACAAAAAAGCCCAAATCACACATTTACTAAAAAAGTAATTGCATAAATGAACACTAATTTTATAAAAAGTATGCAAATACATTCGGTTTTAAAATAAAACCTACAAACCTACAATTTTCTGAGAAAAGTAACGCTATGCTAAGCGTTCCTATCAATCATAATCAATACACACACAGCTCAAAATAAGACGTTAAGTAAAAAGTTTAACTTTGGAGGACAATTCAATTCTTTATTCTAAAATAAATGTGTTAAACTGCATGTTTTCATTCATATGAGAATCTAATCTAAAAGTAAAGGTGAAAATGGTTTTCTTAGTGAGAAGCGTTTATATGACGTAATATTATCTTGTTCAATCCAGTGGTGACAGTGCTAATTATAAGCAATTAAAATTAATCGCCACATGAGTATTAACAACAAAACTAATGGAGAATTGGACAAATTACAAAACAAACCATCTTGATAATGGAGTATAATTATTATAATTATATCTCTGAATTTTGAAGAATAATTATACTTTCTACGTTTTACTTTTGACTAAACATCTCGTATCGATTCTATAAGGCAGCAAAAAGCACACTTTTTTAATGACAGGAACACTACCATGTGCAATTCTTGATAGATTTATATATCATTGATATAGGATATTTCATCAAAATATTGTTTATACTTGCTATCATGTGTTGTCCCTCTGTTAAAATTTGAATAAACTTTTGGCCTTGTTTTGCATCATATCCTGTACAATTTCATTGACAAGACAAAAATGTCGATGTTTTAATAAATGAAAATAGTTAATACCGTACTAAGAAAAAACAGAAAACCCGAAAACAAAACCATTAAAAGACCTGTGAAAAAGCTATTACCAAAAATAAAAGAATTTCGTTAATTAAATGTCTGACCAGGATTAACTTATTAAACCTGGATTCATTGATCGCCTGAAAATATATACACTAGCTTAATGTCTGATTTAAAAGTTAAAAGATTATATTAAGATTTAATGCATAACAGATGCACTAAAAAGATGCCGTTCTCCATGAATAGTGTATTGAATATTATCGATATTTTTGGGTCTGTGTCAGTTCAAGCAATTCAAGTAGCAGCTTCTATACGAAATCCTGCAAATCCATTCATTTTGTTACGTAAAGTTCTTTGTGGAAGAGCGGCAAGCAGGCATTTAATTCACATTCACAAAGTATACAAATGCAACTATTGACCAAGTACAAACCAAAAACTGTTGTAATGAAATACCAGCCCGAACTAGTGAACAGGAAACTGCATATTTACGCAGACAGATTTCAGTAATATGGAAGTCTTCGAGAGAAGTCATTGAGAGAAAACACTGGTGGTCAACGCTGATTCACTGTTGTGATGTCACGGGATTGTATTTACCCCCAAAGGAACCAAAACCGAAAAATCGTTACAACGTCAATGAACAAGAGAGGAAGAACAATGAAATGAGAAAATCAATGGCCGGGCCTGCATACGGGGTGCCTGTGTACCCAATGAATGCAGCAAGAATTGGAAGCCGACTTGGGGCAACAGAAGAACCACAGAATTACGACGATTCCAACTCGTTCGTGAGTGAATGTATCACATCATATTTCCTGTAATTTTAGATAATTTCCTTTAAAAAAAGGAATGAAATGCAATCGATAACCGTGTGAAATCAAATCTCAATCTTAACATTTAAGAAATTATATGTGTATGTTTTATTTCCTGCTATTTAGAGAAGGCTCGATGGTCGTGGCCTTTTTAGGTTATAAATTCCTCCTTCATACAAAACGCATTGTAAAAAGATGAGAAATGTTTAAATTTTAAAGCTGAAGTATTTTGATTTTTTTTCATAACCAAATGAAAGTTTTTGGTTAAAATTGTCCTATTTAAAAACCTAAGATAGATCTTATGGTTAATTTGTTGGCCATCCAGCCTCCCTAATATTACACCCATGTTGCGGAAGATTTTGTAGCCTAGGTAGACCAGGGTGTAATCTGAGTTTGAGTTATTGTGTTCTTGATTGCAAGTGAGCCTACGTCTAGCTGCAGGTCTGTAGCTCCTGGTCTGAATAAATTCAAATTGGACGACCCGGGAGCTACAGTGCCTCCCATAGTAAAAAACTGCAATTTACGGCGCACAAAAAATTGCGTTAATTTTGGACTAATTAACATTATTTATAATCAAAGTCTGTGAAAACAATTACCAACCATTAAATTCCTCATTCAAGTTACTGCTGATATCGGTACTTTACTTGCTTCAAACTTTCTCACAAACACGCAAACCGACCTCAGAAATTGAAGTGTTAAATTCACGTAAAGCTTGAGAGTCGCCATTTTAAAATGTAAACAAACTGCATCACTTCACTTTACAGGGCTGGTGATGCAGTTAAAAAAGAATATCAGAGGCAAGAAAAGTGATGATGTCTGTTGTAAAATGTCCGAAGAATTTTTTAGAATCAATTAATTCTATAGAATGTTTGGAAATAAGGTTAATCAGTCCAAAACTAGTGCAATTTTTTGTGCGCCGTAATTTGCCGTTTTTTTTACTATGGGAGACACTGTAGCTCCCAGGTCGTCCATCCAAATTTTTTCAGACCAGGAGCTACAGACCTGCAGCTAGCATACGTCTGGATACCAAATCCCCAATACAGCACAGGAGCTATGTGTCAGAAAGCGACGGGAACTCTTTAGACAGCTCTGTTGCAGACCCTACCATAACATGACGGACCATATTCTGTATTCTAGGGGGCATTATACTGATCCTTCTAACCGTTGTACCCGTTGTTGTTTTCATCATTATAAAAGGTCGGTACATAACAGTCGTTGATGTCAAATATTGATTCAACTTGCGTCCTTAATGTACCATAATAAATATCAGACGTTTTCTTCTTACATATGATGATACCACAACCACATATAATACATACTGTAAGTAAATTTTCCTCATAAGAAAATCAAGAAATCCAACTGAAAATAAGTAGATAATTTTTTAAAGAAACTGCTACTAACGTCTGCATTTTTCAATGATTGTCTCTTTTTGAACAGAGATATTGCTGATAGTCAAATAAATTCTTTAGAATGTACATAGGTGGGTTTTTCTTTTCATGCAAAAGAAATCGATAAATATTGAATTAATTGAGAGGACGTTACAAATCAATGAACATTCTTAAAATTGTAGATGAGAGCAGTAATAGACAGATCCTTTGTTGGAGATGAATTTAGACAGTGCAATATTAATTTTATCATAGTTTTGGAAATAAAAACTCACACAAAACATCAAATCACTATTTATTTAGACATTAAATTTGCTGATATCAAACTGAATTATACAGTGCATGCATCTTTATTTTTTAAGGTTCAGCATTTTTAAAGAGTGTACATGTTGTTTTCAAAATTGCCATCGATATAACCTGCATGAAATTCAAAAAGTTTTACCAGTATTGATAACAAGGATGTTTATTCCCTCCGGAAATATCTGGTCTGCCTGTCTGCACACTTCTAGCACCTGAGTATCATCTCGGAGGTCGCTTTGTACGAAATGAACCTTGCCAACAGCCCTACCAGACAAAGAAACAAAATAATGAATAAAAACTACAATATATCCAATCTAATTAATTAAACTAAAAATAGATTTGTGATCTTGCTTCTGTGCAATATGCTGTGTCAAGCGTATCGTACAAGAGCGATGCTACAACTTTTAGATAGAGATGTCAATGTACCCAACACATACATATTTGCAAATATACATCAGTATTTATCAACACAGAGGACATATAACACACTATATATCAGAACTACCAACCAAGCAGAAGAGTAATTAACAGAATCCTACTAAACAAACAAAGCACAAAGGCACTGACATAACCAGATACATTTAATGAATCTGATTTTAGATTTCGGAACATATCAAGAAAAATAAAAAGTATATATATAAGTATTTCAAACCCAATCTTGCAAGAATAGAGGATCGATTTAATGTACATTGTTTATCATAAAGTACCCAGTATTCCCAAATCTAAACATAAAAAGCAGTGTTATCAACCTTTTCTGTTCTTTGTTGACAGATATAAAATGCTAAAGTTTTAGAATAAGTGACTAATAGATCTCTTAATATGATATTCAAATATTCAATATTCGAGAATGAACACCATTTTATCTAGCAATTAACGAAAATATCACGTTCTTAAAGACATTTTTGCCACAAAATGCTGAAGCATTTTTCGTTGCAAAGTAGGAAAAAATATCTTATTATTGACGCCCATTCTTTTGTCGTTTTTAAACAAGGCAGTGCTTTCGTCTTTTCTAATTTGTTCTTTATCAATATTTAAGGCAATTATAACGATGTATGAGACCATCGTGCAAACTCACGTGCACGTGCTTTGGATATCCTTCAGGGCTTCCTATGCATCATCAGGTGACCTTGAACCCGTCACCAAGACCGAACAACCCTTGGCTGCAAGGAGTTTAGCAGTGGACCGTCCTATCCCACTTGTTGATCCTGTTATCAGGGCTGTCTTACCAGCAACCGACATATCCACTGCGTGTTTCTGCATAAATTAAGCAAAAAAAAAAGTTAATCGGCAATGTTGTACATTTCTTATACAAACAACTAGTACGCGTTTGTCTGAAACTACACGGACCTGCGTCATACTTATATGAAGACAATTAGAGTTCATTGCAGGTTTCGAAGTGCAATACCAACAAACTTACGTCGGTTTAAAATGATACAATTATAGTTGAAAACATGTAGATTGTATTGTCATATTTATAGGGAATATGTCTGACGTACGTACGAAGATAACCGAAATTGCATTTAAAATAGCATACTAGTATCCTACCATATATACCCAGGATTTTGCAAAGACATGACTCAGTACCATTTGAAAAGTGCTCAAAATGTCAAACCCTCAGAAACATTATACACTATCAACTTTAAACCTTAGCTTGACTTCGTGAGATGATCTTTCAAGAGATGTTGCAATAGTTATTCAATCTAATGTTTATAAATTCCAAATTGCGGTGAAATAGACTAACACACATGTATTGTGCACTGAGAATACTTTGAATGGCATTTTAAACAATCCGGGAAGAGGAATTATACAATTAAAAGTTGAGGGGTAAATTTTCTCATGGCAATAATTTTTTTGAAAGACATCTGTCGACTAGAAATGTCATTCTGACTTATTTCCAGACTTTCAAAAGAAGAATTTCTCTTGAAAAATCCTGGTAGGGTAATATGGAATATTCATAGTTTACCAAAGCTTTAAACTGCAAAGACCTATTTTTTATTCTATGTTTGAAAAATACAATGCCTTCGCTAAATGAAAACTAAATTAAAAGATATAATGTTTATATAAAATAAAACACCCCCCCCCCTCGCTATTTTTTAATTTTTGATCATGTACCTGGTGTAAGCACATATTATCTGAAACATGAGGACGCTTAATGATTCGTTACATAACAGCTTTGCTTGATCATTTGTTTACATACCTTTCCATAGTTATTGATTCAAGTCAATATAGTCAAATGAAAAGATTTACAAATAAAGTAATAGATAAATAATGCATTGTAATTCATTCAAACGTTATGAGAATATCTTATATTCACAGTTTAACGCTCACAAAGTTACAAAGTTGACTCAACGATAAGACAGGATAAGTGTAGTTGTAATATAGTACAGGGCTTGGGACGGAAAATATGAACATTT
Source organism: Magallana gigas (assembly GCF_963853765.1). Classification (NCBI taxonomy): domain Eukaryota; kingdom Metazoa; phylum Mollusca; class Bivalvia; order Ostreida; family Ostreidae; genus Magallana; species Magallana gigas. The sequence goes on from NC_088860.1 coordinate 23,000,678, forward strand.
TTGGAAAATGGCAAGTCAAAAACAAAGAGTACATCACATATTGCTTGAAAATAGTTTGTCTGTATTACATTAAAGATGCATCTTAATTTAAACATTCTAGTACAACTCGTATAATTATTTATATTAGTACAACCAACAACATACTTCATCTAGGTCACTATATCTTATCAAATGTTTTGATGAGCGAGATACATTATCTAAAAGTTATAAAACTGATATAATCCTGTCTATACTCTTTGCATCATTTAAATAATCAATACTTTGATCATTTTTCATTGCACTAAATATTAAGCAATGAAAATACTTGGATTTAAAATTGCAAACTTTACACTCACCTGCGGTTTTCTTATCACGTTACAATAGAAACCGGATGTTCATGCAGGTAGTCCTAATCTAGAGTTGATCCCAAATAATGATCTCGAGATTTGGGGAAAGGAAAATGCATTTTGGCCGTTTTATAAGACACATTGGTAATTCTTATTTTCGAAAGAAAAAAGAGGTTCTAAATCTATATGCTGGATCTTACAGAAAATCTTATATTTTCATAAGTGTATAAAATCTTGATGCTTTAAAAACAGTGCTTAACTGAGAAGTTTGATACATGAATGTTTGCAATAGGCATTAAAACGTCTGATAATGTGACAATGATATAATACACAACATATTTATAAATATGTATTATCTTTGGCTAAATGTGACATCTTCGTCATAGACTAATTGACTAATTATTTTTAATTCTACCTGAAGATGGCTACGTAATGTATAAGAATATTAAAAGGGCTTTTTAGTTTCTGCTTACGTGCAATTCCAACCAATCAAGTATTCGTATGGTTCTTGTATGATGCCACACAAAGATAGGGTATTCTATTGGATTTTTCTAATCCTATTAATAATGTAAATATTCAAATATTCGATAATTGTTGGCCATTCGAAAATGAACTATCAAATATTTTTAATTACCTTTTTCCCGTGATTACCTAGATAAATACTTATTATGTGAAAGTTATATTCAAATTTTGTCATTTATGCAACATTATACACAATATACATATAATCAATATTGGTTCAATTCCTTCAAGTTCAAGTTCATTTATTCGCTCAAAACCATTTCAAACATATGGTACATGAGGACAAAAATAACATTAAAATATACATATAAATTGGTCAGAGGTAAACATATATTAATATAAAGGTTATAGAGTTAGGAAAAGTTATACAAAGAGAAACTCATGGAGGACAGACTACCTCGTATATCTTTGTTATAAAAATGCACAATTTTCTCAGCAATTTCATGTTAAATGTTGTCATAAGATACGAAAATTTTAACACATTAGGTCTAGCTGAAAATTTTTTGTCTATAAACTTGTTCCGGACTTGTGATATTGCATCACATTCTAAAATATAATGAAATTCATCGGCTACACGTTTGGTATTTACAGAGAGGACAAAATCTCTCATTTAATGGGATACCCTCCCATCTTCCCAGTTCAACTGGTAGATGGTGATTTGAAGTACGAAATTTACCAAGAATTTTTCTGAATTTCAGGGGTAAAATATCTAAATATTTTTCATATCCAAAATTTGTTTTAAAAATTTTATATATTACTCCTTTTGATGAATTATTTATATCAGCATGCCACTTTTGAATAAATTGATCTTGTAATCTCTGTTTAACTGCCGTTGAAACCCATTTTTGGTTAACAATATTTAAAAACTGACTTTGCCAAACATTTGATAAACCACATGAGTTAAAAACATGACGAATACAATCAATCCAAGGGTTAGTACTGGTTGTATTTTCAGTCTGATTCAACAAGTGCCGGTATAATATATTTGTAATGCTAGAATTCGTCCTAGAAATTAATTTACACCAGTATGATACCATTCTAGTATATACAATTACAGATAAAGGAAAACGACCTGTTTCTCCGTAAACCATATAGTTTGGAGTACTACTTTTTAAACATAAAATGTGCTTTAAAAACTTTAGGTGAACACGTTCAATACTATCAAGTTTTTCAAAACCCCATACTTCGCAACCATACAGCAATACAGGTACAACCATTTTATCAAAGAGTTCTAACTGACATGTAACTGGTAGATTAAATTGTCTAATTTTTCTAATGACACCATACATTGCCTTTTGGGCTTGGTCACATAAATGTTTTTTGGCTTTTAAAAAAGAGCCAGTTCTTGAGAATATAATGCCAAGGTACTTAAATTCTTTAACAATTTCTAAAACTCTATCGTTAAATAAAAAACTCTTTTACACATTCGTCCTTTGGAAAAAATTAATACTTTTGTTTTATCTATATTTGAATTTAATTTCCACTCTTTACAATAACATTCAAACTCATTCAGTGCGTTCTGCAAATCATCGCCAGATTCCGCCAAGATAACAGTATCGTCTGCATAAAGAAGTACAAGCAGTTTTATATATATACATAATTCATTTTCTATTGATGTGGTAAAACTTTGCAGACCAGCAATATTTTTTTCAACAAGATAATTTTCTAGATCATTTATGTATAATGAAAACAAAAATGGTGACAAATTTTCGCCTTGGCGGACTCCAACATTACAACAAAAAAAGTCGGATACCGTGCCATTCATCTTGATGAGTGATTTAATACCTTTATACATATTTGTAATATATTTAAAACATTTACCATTGATACATGTATCATAATTTAAGAGCTTGCACCATAAACCATTTCTCCAAACAGTGTCAAACGCCTGTTTGAAATATATAAAAGCACAGAACAGTTTTTTCTTAAATTTCATCAACGTATTGGATAAAAATTGTAAAGTAAGAATAATAAACAAATAAACATTGTCAGTTGTAAAAATAATCTAAGCATTGGATATCGTCGGTCATATGACAACCAACAGGCATGTTCACGAAACTTTCCTAAGATATGACATAACTGTGTTCCTAAGATATGACTTAGGAAAAAAGTTAGGAACATCCTAAGATCAACTTAGAACACGTCTTAATGTAGCTCGACGGTAACTTAGGAACATCTTAAGTTAGGATATCCTTACCTTCTACAACTATTCTTATTTTTCAAATTCATTGATACAGATCGATTTTGAGAGACTTTTGTGGTGATAAATCATTAAACAGTTTGCCAGAGAAAAGTGTACGTGTCGGAAGTTTACACAATATGCCTAAAACCAGTAATTTGATGTATCATTTTTTAAAAATTTACAAATACTTAAATATATTTCAGTGTCCAATAACAATTTAGTTAAAAAACCCAAAAACAATACCAAAAAAAAAAAATCGAAAACAAAAACCAAATCAAAAAACAAGAAGAAAAAATAAAGCAACCCCCCCCCCCCCACGAGAACTCCAAATATGCATCAGAACAGAACTGGCTTACAAAGATAATAATTATTTAAACAACATGTTTGCATTCTTTGAGTGTAAATTAACATTTTATAATCTTGTCATTCAAGTACATGTAATATATACACACACTTGGCCTAGAATTTAACGTTACATGTAGAATAAACACACGTACAAACACAACCATTTGCCCTTTAATCTGCAAAATATAGAATACACGAACATATTAAATAAGAAAGAAGTCATAATATATCTCAAAAATACATTAATACAGTTTACCAGTAATCAACATTACGAATTTTTTCAAGATGATTTTTTAGAATGAAGTGATGAAGCCGATGTAAATTTACTTTTTAGCCAAGGATATTTGAAAAAATTTACAAAAGAATAAAAAAAAATGTATCTCACGTAGTGTACATTGTAGATATTAAAAATTAGTTAATATTTTTCATTCGCCAAACAGAGACAGTATTTGCGTTAAAAAATTGTAGTGTACATTGTAGATATTAAAAATAAGTAACTGTTAATAATTTACATACGCCAAACAGAGACAGTATTTGCGTTAAAAAATTGCTTAAAGGCAGGCATATAGCAACGGGGAAGGGGGGGGGGGTGAGAGCTTGGGGTCTCTCTCCACATAATTTTGTTAAAATGAACATACATGATATAATAAATGACCATGCCCCCTCCCCCTCCTCCCGGATTGGGAGTTTGAGGTTTGTCGGAAATGCAGAACTGTAGAAAATATTGCTCTATTCTACCAGTCTTAAGAACAATCTTCACAACAGTCCCAATATTCCCAAAAATGTGATTTTACAGCCTTAAGACGGTCTTAGGACAAGGTAAGTGATATCCTAAAGTTAGGACAAAGTTATGGCGGTTCTTAAATTTAGGAGAGCTTCGAGAAACAGACGTAAGAGTAAGACGTATCCTAAGATGTACTTAGGACACACCATAGTCCTAGGATAGCTTTGTGAACATGCCTGCAGGTCGTGCAGACTAATTCATCAGGTCCTGTTGCGATTCAATTTATTTGCATAGCCTTGTCTGGTACATTAAAATACCGACGATATCCAAAAATAAGCATTAAATGCTTAAAAGCATATCAATTTTGATGTTAATAAGTATGAAAAATAATTGTTTTGGCGCTTTAGAATTATTGTAACGCTTGTTGTCAAGATTATGAATTATAAATGGAACAGCCATTAAACATGTTAAAATTAAGTGCACTTCGGCAGCTAAAATAAAGTGCCAGGAACTTTACCAGAGAAAGGATATATATGATTTAAGGATTATTTTTCAAACGTACATATCAAATTGGTTATGTAAGTATGAACGTTTCATTTAATCTGGCAATAATTAATCAATGGATACCTGATGAAGTTTTACTTTATTTCAAACTAAACCACTTTATATACTTTGTACTTTATATTTTTATATATTTTCTATACTTTGGGTTTTACAACTTTTAAATTTTGTTTTGAAGAAATTGGATCAGTGATTAAAGAATTCTCTTCACACGACTTGTAAACATTTCAACTTCAACTTAAGTTGAATAACGCACATGGAAAAGGTCACTCAAATTAACAGTAAATTATTTGATTATGAAAAATATGATGATAATTTACATGTACATTGCCAAATAGCAAAACATTTGTAGTTTGAGGACAAAGAATTATTATCTAAAAAAAAATCAATTCAGTAAGTAACAACAAAGCACCAGCGGCATTCAAACTCGGGATGTACGGATCACAAGCCCACACTTTATCTACTTGGCTATGGAGTAAGTTTCATGGTGCTGTCGATAAAATTCTTTTAATAAAACAAAATATCGTTTTGATCAGAGGTCAGTCATTTTGTGATGATGTGTTCCTCCTCAATTGATGTTTAAAACATTTTTCGTCTCATCTAGAGTCACAAAATAAATCAAAAATGTTTATATATTGGTATTTGACGTTTTAATCTATACCAAAAAATAAAGGCAAGACACTATTTGTAACCAAGCTAGAACATATGCAATATCCCTGGATTCACATTGTTGGCTTACAGTAGAGTTTACCTTTGGCCCAAGCACAAGGCTGACTGTGACCAGTTAAAAGGTAATAGTTTCTAATGGTAACTTTTTGATGTGTCTGGGTTATTAATGACACTTGAGCCCTATCAAGTGGATTTGGAGGCGATTCTTTCGTTTAAGATTTAAGAAATGAAGATAATTATTTTTCTATTGATCGACGTATCAAAGAAAAAATTGACCGGAAAACTTCCGCGCATTGATGAAAAATTTTTCCGGTCAATTTTTTCATATTTTTCATAGAAAAATGAATACAAAACAACAACAGCAACAATATTCAAAATGGATGCGCCTTCAGCTGATTCAGGTATATTGAGCTGAATTTATTGGATTAAACACAAATAGTGAGTTAAAATGTGAACTGGCTGAATTGAAAACGAAAGGAAAATACATGCGATAGCTTGTGATATTATTCACTGTGCAGAAAAACTCGTAATAAAACTAGTTTTCATGTGAGATTGCTGGAATATGCATCTGGACTTTGCCATCCACGGAGTGGCGATCGTAGACGAAGATAGTTGATATGTCGACAAAGAATAGTACGTGTATGTATAAGCGACTTTTGTAAAAGTTGTGGTAACTATATAGCCAGTGATGTACTTAAGGATGACGTTTACTCAGAATGAAAAAAAAATCCACTGATAATGAAAAACCATCTATTGTGTGTTATAGACCTTTGCTTGTATTGTTATTTTTCACTTTCAGAAAAGTAGGTCAATGACCTACTTTTTGAGTTAATGGCCATTGAATATTTATTGAAAATTTAAGAAAAATCCCATAAAATTTTACACTACAATTGAGATTTTCTTAATTATAAAAATATTACAAATAAATAAACACTTTAAAAAAATAAGATACAGTTTACGAATGGTAGTGGCACTAAATTAGTACACAACATTAAGTTTTCAGCATCAATTTTTAAAAATAATTCAGTCCGAATTTCCTCTATCAGTTTTCAAATCCCTACCCATTTTTGATTCAATTTTACAAAAAATTGAATGATGATAATACAAAAACATTTATGATATTGAACTACTTATATTGACCTTATTCTGTTGGCATAAAATTTATATGAGGTCAATGATCAAAATTTTGAGATATGATGTCTTTTATCGTTTTTAAGCATTTTTCAATATTATTATTATTCGTGCCATAAGATTATTTTAATGAATAAGTGAGATAAAACCAACGGAAACTGTGCAAAATTACGTAGACTTAAATATAAAATCCTAACTTTTAATATTAGACTACTGCCAAAAAACTTTTAGCAGAAAACAAAATCTGCAAAATTTAGTTCGAATTTCCTCTGTTTGGCTAAAAGTCAATTTTTGTTTGAGCATACTTCCATAATAAAGTAAAACTATTGAATGTTTTGTCAATAATAATTCATTTCATAAATACTTTTTGTGTTTAGAACAAATTTCAATCATTACATTGAACTTTTTTAAAACAATCGGAATTTGAGAGCTCAAACCCTGAGTAAATAACACCCTTTTAAAAATGGTATATCTGCCGCTTGGAATGCACCGAAGGATTTGATGCATTGATCATAGCTTTTCTTTACGATGCTTATTCTGATGACCGATCATGTACGTGTATAAATTTAAAAATTATCGTTACCAAATTTGAACAGCAGTGTTACCGTGAAAGTGTGTATATGTTCGTTTTAATATTCCTGGAAAAGGAACAGCCAACCTCGCTGTAAATGTTGATTGAACGCAAGCAGACGAAATCGTGAGAAGACGCTCAATTTTCTGTTTCGTAAATCAAATAATGTGTTTTGTTTATTTTTGAAGGTTAAAATTTCAAGTTTTTATGTTTATAAAGTTGTATTTTGTTTGCTGGCAATAAAACAGCGTAACTTTACATTTTGTTGAAAGTGTTTATTTTGGAAATTCCCGTTCTATAAATAGTGTTAGATCAGAACATATGAGAAAAATAGATCCGGCTAAAATTTTATTGATACAGGTCAATCTCTACCCAGAGTTATCGTTCCTGCTTCGCTCCACTTATACCTCTGTTCACGTCTAAAAAGAAGTGCCACGAAAATATTGGTAATGGAGTATTACTCCGAGAAATAGTTCTTTGTTTTTTACCGTGATTTACCAATACATTCTTTTTATTTCAATATTTTAGCGCGAGGCTTTAACATCGAAATGTAGACTGAATACATATAAAACTATAATTTATGATATCATGATTGAGAATGGGTTTTGCCAAGATTCTTGGCATTTAGACGTTAACAGAGGTATTGTAGCGCAGCGTAATACGCCCTCTGGTGAGAGATTGGATACAGGTATCAAATAAATTTTTAAATAAATTTCCAATTTATACATTTAATTAGTATTTATATAAGTCCCAATTGATAACATTTATTTCTAACATTTAGAATAAAAAACAACAATAAAATTTTTAATATTTACTCAAACTTAAATTTGATAAACATTAAAGAAATTTGTGACAAAAGGCTTATGGAAAAGGCTTACATAGACAATGCCTGTTGCCAAATCCATTTTTATATATAAATAAATAAATAAATAAATATATATATATATATATATATATATATATATATATATATATATATATATATATATATATATATATATATATATATATATATATATATTTTACACAATTAAGTAGATACCACTGTGAACTTGTTTGAATATAAATACAAAAAGATGTACCAGGGACATATATAGATCCCTGGGTATACGTTCCACTTATAAATTGGAAAATCCTTAAAAGCTGTAAATCAAGTTAAAGAGAATTACGCACATGTATATAAATTTTTATATGATAAATAAAAAAAATTGTAGTAGGATTCCATTTACTTAAAAGAAATAAAAATAAAGATGAAAATCGTTAATTTCAGATCTGCCATTTATACATATCAACTCCAGAGTTCTTATATTCCGGTTAAATAAAAATCAGCATTCACAGTTAATTTAATTTGTATATACACTTAATTAAGTGATTTAAATGATTAAATGCGTATCAAGAGAGATAACTTTAAATCTTTATGATAAAATAACCATATGTATACTAAAACATGTTACAAATTACAACTAATTATGTAAACAAATGTCAAATGCATAGTGTGTGTATTATAATAACGTGCCGGTAAAATGCTTTATTCCTCATGTTCGATGAATAGTGTTTGGATCCATGTCATTGAAAGGAGAGATGTAAACATTAAAATTAGGAGACTCTATACAGGGGAAACCTCAAGGGGTATGCACTCCTGGTCTCCCTTCCCTGGACCCAAATTCAATGATGTTGATAGTCTACTCTGTACATGTAGCTCGCAGTGGAGATACAGAAAACACATCAAGATCATGAGTCCTATGGTGATGGCCACAGCAATACTGGAGAGTATAAAGGACCGTCATTTAATATACCATGCAAAATAATCAATTTTTGTAGAGAAAAAAAAATACATTTTCTGTACTGATTGGTCGATTCATATACTCACATGACTAATTTGATCTGTGTTTGGTTATGGACGAACATCAGGTTATCTCGCTGTTTTTCATAGTCAGCTTCAAATAGATTACAAGAATTTTTTTTAAATGAGAAATAAGAATCATATTTAGATAAAGAATGACTATTTCAGTGCAATAAAATTTAATACTACCGTGGCCTTTCCTTTCTTTGTTCGTTTTGTCTTCAATGCTAAAATTTATGAGTTTACAAATAAATAAAAAATTCGAATTTAAAATTTACAAAGAGCATGAAAAGGTAATCTTCAAATCAATATTTATATTAAAAATAAGATTTGTCTTAATCAATCAAATAGCATTAGATAGAAATAATAATGCAGCAATGCAAACTGTCTCATACATGTAGTAATTTTTCAATTTGATTTGCTATATTAAAATTAAGAGAGAGAGAGAGAGAGAGAGAGAGAGAGAGAGAGAGAGAGAGAGAGATTTAAAAAATGTTTTATTAATTGTACATTTAAATTTAAAAAATTAAGCGATGAAACTCCTCAGAAATCCCAGTACCGTTTACAATTACAAGGGTCTTCTCCATAGTATCCCTTTTCTTCGTCACATTTACATCTTAACCTGCATCCTGATCGGGAAAAGGCTAATGTCATCATGGCCCCTGTAATAAATTTTTTAATAACCAGTCATTACAGAATTTATAGGCATTCAAATTAATATGACTATTTATATTGAATACATTCGAAAGTGCTGAAATGATTTTAAACAATTTAAATTTTTAATTATTTTAAATATTGTTTTGATGTAAAAAAAAAAAAAACAACAAAAAAACAATAAAACCCCATATATAATATCTCATTGGCTTTATCTGCAATATTTGAAGAGAAAAAATGGGTAATATTTGTTATACACATAAGAATAAGATTCTTCAGTGCATTGTGATTAGGATGTGCTTTCGCAGATAAAACAAGTGTATTGCTACCCAACGATATTTCTAAATAGCTTGTTAAATAGAGACCTTTCATAGTGCATTATATATGTTTTCAGTTTTAAAGATTCACAGTGTCAGTGCAGAACGAACCTGGGGGGCAGTTGGCCTTGATACAAGGGTGTGGGAAGCTGGAATTGGTGAAATCCAGTTGATAGGAATTGGCCTCACACGGGAGACAAACATCAGAGGTGAAGTTAAGTTGACAAGGCTGCACGAAGGTACCTTAACCATTTTTTGATTTTTAAATTAGTATCCTAAATATTCCAGACTGCCTTTTCAGATTTCAATTTTTTGGTTAGATTTGGAAGAAAACATGTAAATGCTGTGTTTTAAAGCAATATGAGCTGTAATTTTCAGAATTTTATTTTGCTGCAAAAACCTGCTAGTATAACAAGTCTACATGTAACTTAAACTTTTATGATCAATAAAATTTGAAAAAAAACATTAATTTTTGTCAGAGGAAAGATTTCTCTTCTAAGGAATATATAGCAGATCAATTTTTGTACAGGACGACAAAAAATGAATTTTGGTCCAATTAAACTTCTTCAAAGCCTTTTCCACAAATAAATGGCTAACAGAAATTTAAAAACCATGGTTCTTTTGTCATTTTAGTAGACAATAACATTTTTGTACCAAAAAAATTCAACATGAAAATTACAGCTCATATTGCTTTAAATATTCACAACTTTTTAACAGATAGAAATTGTTCAATTGATAATTTCTCACTGCAATTATGTCTATAGAATATATGCATAATTATTGGATTGGTTACCAGGGAAACACGATGTTGGCTTACAGCAAACGTCTTCGTCTGGATTCTTGTGACCAATGAATCCAGTCGGGCAATTTGCCCCTGAAAAACTCTAAAAAGAAGGATTTATCTTAAATTGGAATAATAATGGTGACGATATTAAAAGATCTTACCAATAGTATGGCCAGGACAATGGTCAGCTTCTTTGTTTTGTAAGGCTTAAATACCTTACGTCGCACAACGGAAGAGTTCGTAAGTTAACAGGTCATGTCGAATATTATCTACAATATAACAAAACCATGAACCAGAAGTACACCCCAATCAGATGTCTCGCACTGCTTAAAAGTTTATATGATAAATAATAATAATGGTTCACACTACTTCAAAGTTTATAAAATAAATTAAAAAAAGTACTTTTCTTTATCCTTATTCAAACAAGATTTTTTAAGACAAAAAACCCCCTCCAAAACGAATATAGAATGAAACCATAACAGAATTTAAAAAATATCAAGTTATGATAAAACACACAAGGATCAAAATCAAGGATAAAAAAGGAGGTTGCAATTTTCCAAGGCATTTATGACCTAACAATATTATAAAAAATATTATTTTTGCATTTTAAAGAGAACAAAATAATAATGAGTTCATTGTATTTGAAAAATGATTGAACCATCCATTTTCTTAAATGTAATTACCTTGCAATGACCAAATTGGCAGCCCATATTGTGAATCCATTGAAATAAATTGACCTTAAAGCACAACAAGCATATATATGTAAGTAAATTAAAAATGACTCACAAGTGATTAATTAGAATGAGCATTTCATATTTCTAGCGCACGTTTACTCAACCATACGCACAGAGAGAGAGAGAGAGAGAGAGAGAGAGAGAGAGAGAGAGAGAGAGAGAGAGAGAAATTTGTATTAAGTTCATTCACATTTTATCTATTTTTATTAATTACTTACAAAGATCTGGGCAATAATGTTTTCGTTGAAGCCCATTTTAACATCAATACCGAGAAAATGTACAACGGTATGCTTGTTTTCAACAATTTGTTATCTCTCATTTCTGAAGTGTTAAGGTTCCTGATCGCCTGATGTGTTGTTTTGGGAAAGTCCCTATCTAAAAATAGTTAACAGAAATAAATAAAGAAAAAGTCTTTTTTTAGTTACGCATACCAGTTCTACTTGGATATTATCAATAATTGTTTATATATACCATGAGATGATATTTGAGATTCTAAAACGATATTTCAACCTGTTGATGTTTTAAACACAAAATTTCCCAGTCAAGGAAAAAAAGATAAGACACTAAATTAGAAGTCCATGTATATATAGCAACTCATAAAAAATGTTCCATGGTATACAGAACGAAACAAAACTTAACCTTATTGTATTCAAGTTTCTTTGCCTTTTTTTATTTTTACTGCACTTGTACCTACCTCGGTTGAATTGAAATACTTTTAAACACTTGTCTCTAAACAGACTGAGTTTCAACAACGTTGAAAAGTTTGGCAAATATTTGGCGAACATATATATAGGCGAATCAGGTGATATTTACAAGAAGCATTTTCATTGGTGAATTTGACATTCCAATTAGATTATGTAATTTCCGTTTTTCAATTAAAAAACGCCGGATAATTTGTAGACAAGATAACATAACAATAGAACATCTTTTATAATTAATGTTGAAATGCGATAAAATTTAAATTGACACGGTCAGAAAGTGTGTGAAGGTTGCATGGAGGCCTTAATGTAACATCACAAACAAGATTTACATGTGCAGTAATGATTTTGCATATCTAATGCCATTGTTATTCACCCTCATTAAAATTTAAGTGTAAGTACACATATTTTGCAGTGCTTGTTTACATCTTTAGAATGTTACTTTGTACATACGAAGTAAAGGCATGCTTAAAATGTTATCGTCAATTTTGGCGGGAGTTTGGAGGATCGTAAAATTGAGAAAGATTTAACTAAGGTATGATACATTTGCCTGTCTATACATTCAATTCTTTCTTCTGATATATGTATGATATAATATAAAAAAGGTAAAACGATACGTTTGAAAAATACGTGCGTTGAATATTTAAATCTTTCTAAACATAAAATTTGGCACTGTGAACAAATCGGCACTCCATCATCTACCTTTGACTTTTTAGAATATGCATATTTCTTTATTGAAAGCAGTGATACAGTTTGTCTCGTAATTAAATGTTTTCAGTAATTAGTTTATAATCATATTGTTAACAAAACAAACGATATGTAGTGCTTTCATCTATTGATGAAATCAGATGGATGATCTTTACTTTAATTAACACAATCATTACGCATGTAATCACATTGTATACGTTTAGTACTATCTTCTAATAAATCATACAAATAATCATTTAGTAAGAGCATGTACGGATAACCTTCTTCTAGAATAGTTTGATGTTGCTAGGATACAGATTTCAAGATAAATGATATAACTGACTGATTTTGAATGAGCCTTCTGAATACTTCTGACTCCCCCTCCCTAGTTTTGCTTTTAAAAGCGCGATGAAGACTATTTCATGGTTTAAGTTTTTTCATTTTGGAACAAACATTTTTTTTTTTATTGAATAATAGTCTAAATTCGGTGGTGTTTAAAACAACTATGTGATTTTTTTTGTTTCTCAAAGGAAGAGTTAAATCATACATTCTACCTTTTGCCCATTTATTTTTCCTTGTTTTCCTTAATTATTCAGGTTGTATAATGCAATATATAAATGGGTTTTTCAACAAGTATTTTATAAAATAAATAATTTAAAAAATAAAAAAAACCCCATATTTTCTTACTATGATAGAGTTATAAACTCTGCACACTTTCTTGCAAACTGACATATAAGCATTTAAATAAAAAAAATGTTTTGAAAAAATATGAAATGATTGTTCTTTAAAAAATAAAAAAAAAAATTTAATAACATACAATTTTTGCTATTTTTTTTTTTTTAGGTCAATACGATGATTTAGCTAAAGTACAATATTTAAGGAGCCGGAGGCGAGGTGAATATTGTACTTAAAGGATAGCTAATTCATCGTATTGATCGAAAAAAACCCCAGCAATAATTATTTTATTATATGATTCAGCAACAAAATGATGCAGACATATCAAATTGAATATTATCAAGCGAAGCTTTTAGTTTGAAGCCATAGCAGAACAAATTGAGAAACGCGTTATTTCATTGGATCGTCTATTTTTGGTACAATGAAGAGAAAATCAAATGTTATATTGACCTCCTAGGTCAAGTAGTTGAATATTATACAATTATTGCTGTTTTTGAGGTAAATACGATGATTTAGCTACCCTAGAAGTATAATATTTACTGAGCTAGACTCGAGGTGAATATTGTACTTCGAGGGTAGCTTAATCATCGTATTAATAATTATTTAATTATATGATTCAGCGACGAATTCATACAGACAAATATCAAATTGAGTGTTATCAAGCAATGTTTTAGTTTGAAGCCATTGCCAAACATATTGAGAAACGCGATGTTTCATTGGACGATCTATTTTTAGTCCAATGTTGAGAAATTAAATGTTATATTGACCTCTTAGGTCACGTACAAGTGATTATAACGTTCTGGGATTTTTCAAGATAGTTGAATCTGAGCCAATCAAAAAGCTAGGAATTAATATATAAGAAAAAGTGTTATTTTTTCTAGATAGTTGGATATGAACCAATTAGAGAGCTAGGAATTATTCAATCATGTAATAAAATAATATATTATAGGTATTTGTTTTGAACAACATTAAAAACTCTCTTAAGAAACTTTTAAAAGGTAATTCTAACAGCCGATATCAGATACATGACATTTTTAAAACGATTTGAAATTTCAAAACAACGCGTAAAGAAGCATTTTTCGTTATCGGTTGCTTTTAAACTCAAGTGTTTTTTTTTTAATTTTATAGTCCGATCCAAAATTAAAATGAATAAAAACGTTTAATACTGGCATTTTAGTAGCGATTTAAATGTGCAGTGACCTTTCAATGATACATTTAATTCTTGATAATGATTTTTACCAATTACCACTGCTAAATAGTGTGTACACAAACTGTTGACTAAATTGTACATTCCATAATTTTCTTCTCTAATTGTCTTTGACGAATAAACACATATCCATGCATTACATTCCCACCTTACGCAGATTACTATTTAATTTGTAGTTTCCATTTTTAGCTTCAAACTGAGCTTATGCCGTCTAACAGTTTTTAGATCCAAACCCTTTGCTGCATAAACTATTTAGTGTCGAACTATGGCTGCAGTTTCAACTGTCTTTGCTGTGTGTTTTTTTCGGAGGGGTCAATAGCCAGACACCAGTGCAAGTTAAGAGTCTTGTAGACAATCTTCTCTCTAACTACGACAAGCGAATTCGTCCGGTGGAGGACCAGGCTCTTTCTGTGACTTAGATAGACGTGAGTTTTAGCCTAAT
Source organism: Magallana gigas (assembly GCF_963853765.1). Classification (NCBI taxonomy): domain Eukaryota; kingdom Metazoa; phylum Mollusca; class Bivalvia; order Ostreida; family Ostreidae; genus Magallana; species Magallana gigas. The sequence goes on from NC_088860.1 coordinate 23,015,750, forward strand.
TAGCATCATAGGGGTGGATGAAGTAAACGAAAAACTTGAGACGTCCGGTCATTTGACCATACTATGGATAGACTCCCTTCTTAGATGGGATCCGGCCAGTAATAACGGTATTTCCACGATATTTCTGCCTCAGGTTTGTAAAGCTCAATAAATTTTTTACTTAACGTAAAATTTTACTATTTACAAATAAGTAGGCATTATGTACCATTGATGACACAAAGTGCATATTTTAACAGTTATCTGTAACATGTACATTACAAACGATAAGAATCCGTTTTATTAGGAAAATATTAAATAATTTGTAAAATACACCACTTAGCAATTGCAGTTTTTAATTATTTTGATCTTATCAAATGGGAAATAATTTTAGAACGACATTTGGAAACCAGACATAGTGCTGGGAAATGGTATCAGAAAATTTGAAGAATTTGGGGGCAGTTTTTACAATGTTGAAGTTGACAATTTTGGTTTCGTTTTCTGGAAACCTTTCCAAGTCTTTGAAACACAATGTAGTATCGATACCACATACTTTCCCTACGACAGAGAAGTTTGTGAGATTGTCTTCGTGGTTTGGAGTTACACGATCGCCGAAGTTGAGATTTCAAGATCCGCGAATGGAATTAACCTGAACGAATACAAAGAAAGTGGCGTCTGGGAAATCACACGAACCGATGTTAAAATAAGCAAAGAGTCCTTTGAATCCAAGGTAACATTTTCAATTCACATCAAGAGGAAGCCCTTTTATTATGTATTCAACATCATCATTCCAATTCTTTTTCTGGGAATGCTCACCATTTTAGTTTTTGCTCTGCCCGTAGACGCCGGAGAAACGATGTTATATGCAATGACCGTGTTTCTATCTTTCGCTGTCTTTCTGACCATTAGCAACACTCTGCTTCCAGTAAGCTCGGAAACAACACCTGTTCTTAGCATATACCTTCTTATGCAGATGACGATGGGCTTTCTTGTTTTGTTCATCACAGCTTTACAAATACGCTTGCATCACCGAGACACGTCAGTTCCAATATCTAAACCCTTTCGGTTTATGGTTAGCCTCATGCATTACTTTCACTGCCGCAAATCTTGTAAAATATCCCCTGCGAAAAACAAGGACAGTGAAGAGAGAGATAACTTTGATTCAGTGGGGAAAACCTCTCAAGAGGAGGAAAACAGACCCGAATGGAAGGATGTAACGTCCGCAATCGATTTCCTGGCATTTTGGAGTTTCTTTCTTCTTTATCTGTGTCTGGCCGTGTATCTGTTTGCAACAATCATCAGAGGAAGCTGAGGGGGAAAAGATGACAAAAGAAGTTTAAATACTAATATACATTTTTTGAATTAATATTTTCTCCACTTTATATCAATGAACTCTTTTGGACATTTGTATTTTTTTTTATTGATTGGGAGTGCTAATAATAGATAAAAATATGGATTAACATATTATTTCTCAATTGATATTGTAATCAACAGACAAATGAAACACATTAATTTACTTATATGCTCAATGTACACGTAATTTATTTTAGATCGATCCATAATCAAATAAGAAATGTATGCTTCCTTCATTGCAATGTTTAGTTTAAAAAATAGCATAAAATTATTTGGAAGCTTTATAATAAGAATACAAGTATTCATGCATTTAGATTTTGAATGAACTGGTCCACACCTCACAGCCTACTCAATATTCAGGGTCATGAACCCTTGGGACCATTCATTATTGTCCCCAAGAGAGACAACTCTTGAAAACATGCATTAACTATAGTCCGTTTCTTAATCTTACTAAAATAAATAAATTGAGAAAAGTTTTCAAAGTATTTTAATCATAAATAATACATATAACAATGAGTAAAAGGCATGAAAGAAGTACATTTATTTATCAAATATAGTAGGCTGGTACATGTAGTGAATATTAAATGTATATTGCTTGTAGGTACATGTATAAATCTACACAACTACATTCAATTAATACACTGTGTTATGTAAACTGAAAAAAAAATACACAGGTTGTAAGAGATCTTCTTTAAAATGAATTTTCTAAAAATGAAAAATAAATTAATGAAATTGCATATATCATTCTAAAAAAATCATTATACTAATTTTGAAAGTCAAATATTGAGTTAAAAGAAAGATAAAGAATTAAATATTCTTTGTTTTGTTAACAAAGCGCGAGTCTTGTTATTATTTACATATGTGTTTTATTGGTGTAAGTTTCATTCAAATGTTGCTTTTTTCTATTAATAATATCATTAATATCATTTATGATCACATAGAATCAGTATGGTAATTTCATACTTTATATTATTTGTAAACAAACATAAGACTCGAGCTTTGTTTACATAACAATAAATTCGTACCCCTGTATCTATCTTATAACTTGACTTCTAACATTCAAATTATGGTCAATTATTCAAAATGTGCAAGTAAATCATTTTATCCATCAAGAAATTGAAAACAAAATTTTAATCTAAAATCGTGTCCAAGTCCCTTTAAAAAAAACTTGTATAAAATAGTGGGGCTAAATTCCAATTTCAAAAAAATAGCTGTTTCCAAAAATGTTATGTAACATGTATATGAATATGTAATATAAAAACATATGTTAGATAAAAAGTTTGCTGGTATTTATTATGTGAACACAATTCATCCAGTAACATTTAAAGTTAAGCAACATAAATAAGAATGTTATGAATGATTTGTATAGAACAAATTCTTCTGTGGTTGGCTCCATAAATCTTGAAAAGATGGTGTGAGTTGGTAAAAAGGCAGAATAAGGTTCCATTCTAATCCTCATGCATTCGATTCAAGGAATATTTATTAATGTCATGGTCTGGAAACTAAAATAGAATTAACATAAAGTGTTAAGAGAATTACATGTAATTTTTGCAAACATTGTGCACTCATCAAATACTTACATGTGTATATTCAATGAAGTTATTTATGGAATGTGCAATTACTAACAATGTAATCTTTTCTATTATTGTACATACATGTATTACATCATTTTGCCACTAATTTTAAACCCAGCTGACAGTTTCTTTTTGTTATATATACAGCGTCAAAAGATAGTTGCATCATGTGCATGTACTTTCAGTAATTTTAAAAGCCATAAAAACATTTCAGTACTACAAAACACTTAAATTTGTCAAATGATTGTACAATGAAATATGTACTAATATACCAGTAAGTCACAAGTGATATATACTTTTTAAAGCAGTACAATGTATCACTTATATGACAACATCAGGAAACATCAGGAAACCTGGCTCAATCAATTCTGCACACACATGATAAATGTAATGAATGTGTAACTTCAATGGACTTATGGTGTAACTTCAAAGATATTTAGATATCCAGTGGACAGAGAGATTGTCTGTATGAGTTTCAACTATCAACATTCTATGTACACCAAAATATAATTGCGTCAATAACAAAAACTAATCTGAAAAACATATTTCCAGCATAAGAAATTCATGGGATTTCTGCATTTTCTCAGAGAGTGTAAAACACATCTCTTAAAGTTTATAATATTTTCAAACTCCTGGTATTCCTTTCAGAGGTTCCCATCCCTTAAAATACAGATAATCAAGTAGCTGCAGATCTGTAGCTCTCTGGTTGAAAAAAATTGGACAGTCTATCCGAATTTTTTCAACCAGAGAGCTACAGATCTGCAGCTAATAATCAAGCAGATTTGCAACAAGATGCCCATATAAACCTTTCCCTTTTACACAAGACATTGTAGCTATTTAGATGACCTTGCTTGGTTTTCAATCAGCTTAAACCAAATATATCTACATATGGAAAACAAGTTGTAAGTTTATTACATGACAAAGAAGTACCTTCTGGGCTTCAGCAGACTTGACTGGGTCATTAGCAATATCAAATTGACAATATTTTCTATATTCCTGATCTTCAGATCATCTGGAAGCCGCAGGTAAACCTGTAGATTAGAAGAAATAAGATACACTAGCTATCATTACAAAGCTAAATGCTGTCATTATCAAACAAAAGGGTGTGTCATAGATTACACTTTTTTATGGGCACATGCAGTATCTGAGACATGGTCAAAACATTACCATGATAACAGCTATAACAACTCATTAAGTGGGAAATGACATATAACTATAAAATTTGCTATGGCTTTTCATACTCTCTCTCTCTCTCTCTCTCTCTCTCTCTCTCCCTCTCTCTTTCTCTCTCTTAACATCTTTGTCAGCAATATTTCTAGTGCAATGTGGCATTATTGAAATATATATATATGGTTCATGGAAGCTAGGCAATCAATAACAATTACATGTACGGTACACAGTAATTACACACACACACACACATACTCTCTCTCTCTCTCTCTCTCTCTCTCTCTCTCTCTCTCTCTCTCTCTCTCTCTCTCTATCTCATACTCTCAATCGTATAATGTTATATTTACATAACAAATGCAGACCCTTGATTCATAAACACTCTCATCGTTAATAGATAAATAAGACATAAAGTTAACAGTTTGAATGAGATACAGATATCAAAACCACATGTTCAGTGTACATACTACGTGTCGAGGAAATTCTGTATGGAAATGACTGAAAGCATGATTGACACAAACTCAATAGTCAATATTCTAGGAAAAACATACAATATTTTTTTAACGTATGATACGTAACAATATGTGTAAAAACTGACTATAATACACCTGCATACACATTTCATACTAAAACATGTCTTTCAAGTCACATTTCACAACGACCATTAATTATCGACATTTTTGTAACACTTGTACTAGACTTAATGCATTGTATGCTTTTAAAAGAGTTTTTGAGTAGTTTAACAATGTAAGTAAGGATGTTCTTACCGACGAATGACTACTCCTTAGCACGTTTTAGATTATTGACAAAATCGAGGATTGCTGTTCAGACTGTTTCATGCTGAACAAAATTTAAAGAGATAAGGCTAATCACCCCAAACTTCGACTTCACATTAATAAACAATTGTTCTGCAACTTTAAATAATTTAAAAGCTTGCCAATATAAGAAACAAAAACTTTTACTTACTTTTTCCATTTAAACTCCTCTCTCGATTTTCACGAGTATGAGACTGGTCTCGTTAACATCCCGATATATACGAAGCTTTGACTTTCTCGGGTTTTTTCATTCTTTCGTGAATATAAAAACCAGAAAGGTTCCGATTATGCTAATAAGGCTGTGAGGTGTGTGGTCGATATATACATGCACCTCAATCAATCGACCCATGCAAAGAAACTAGTAAGGTAATGCGTTTTAGAGCAGCATTAAAGAGTCTCCAGTTGTTTAACAGTTGGCAACGTATTCATAATGTTTTGTCATGCACCATATCTAAAACTACTTTCATTGTCTTTGTCAGTTTTTAATTGATTATCAAATAATTCTGAATAAATATGATAGATTTGGAAACACAAGAGTGTCTTAAAATGTAAACTTTTAACCCCTACCTTTCTAGCGGTGGGAGCATGAAGACATCAAACAAAAATTACTTCATACGGATTTTATCTTTGCAATTTTTTTGAGTAGCCTAATGTTAAAAGGGTAATAAGTGTACTTTCAAGGTAAACATTCATCCTTGAAAAGAATTAGCTGGACAGAAACAACTATAACCAAAATGTCTTCTTATTTTTAGTTTCCACATCTTTTAACCATAAACTCCTATGTTTATTCAAGTGTACAGTACGTTAGCATACATTAGCAATCGATTTATAAAAAGAGGATTGTTATTAAAGACGACGATAACAAAGGACAAACAAGTAAAAGCCCAAATCACACTTACTAAAAAAGTAATTGCATAAATGAACACTGTGTTTGTAAAAAGTATGCAAATACATTCGGTTTTAAATAATTATAAAACCTACAAACCTACAATTTTCTGAGAAAAGTAACGCTATGCTAAGCGTTCCTATCAATCATAATCAATACACACACAGCTCAAAATAAGACGTTAAGTAAAAAGTTTAACTTTGAAGGACAATTTAATTCTTTATTCTAAAATAATTATGTTAAACTGCATGTTTTCATTCATATGAGAATCTCATCTAAAAGTAAGAGTGAAAATAGTTCTCTTAGTGAGTAGCGTTTATACGACGTAATATTATATTGTTCAATCCAGTGTTGACAGTGCTAATTCTAAGCAATTAAAATTAATCGCCACATGAGTATTAACACCAAAACTAATGGAGAATTGGACAAAATTTCAAAACAAACCATCTTGATAATGCAGTATAAATTATTATGATTATGTCTCTGAATTTTGAAGAATAATTTTACTTTCTACGTTTTACTTTTGACTTAACATCTCGTATCGATTCTATAATGCAGCAAAAAGCACACTTTTTAAATGACAAGTGCACTACCATGTGCAATTCTTGTTAGATTTATATATCATTGATATAGGATATTTCATCAAAATATTGTTTATGCTTGCTACCATGAGTTGTCCCTCTGTTAAATTTGAATTAATGACCTACTGGCCTTGTTTTGCATTATATCCTGTATAATTTCAGTGACAAGACAAAAATGTCGATGTTCTTATAAATGAAAATAGTTAAAACCGTACTAAGAAAAGACAGAAAACCAGAAAACAAAACCATAAAAAGACCTGTGAAAAAGCTATTACCAAAAATAAAAGAATTTAGTTAATTAAATGTCTGACCAGGGTTAACTTATTAAACCTGGATTTATTGATCGCCTAAATATATACACGAGCTTAATGTCTGATTTAAAAGTTAGAAGATTATATTAAGATTAAATGCATAACAGATGTACTAAAAGATACCGTTCTCCATGAATAGTGTATTGAATATTCTCGATATTTTTGGGCCTGTGTCAAGTCAAACAATTTAATTAGCGTTAAAACAATTCAATTAGCAGCTCCTTTATAAAATCCTTCAAATCTATTCATTTTGTTACGCAAAGTTCTTTATGGAAGAGCGGCAAGCAAGCATTTAATTCACATTCACAAAGTATTAAAAGGGGCATGGTCACGATTTTGGTCAAATTCGTTTTTTATGTTTTTTTTAAAATGCTTTAGAAATACATTTCTAATGATCATATAAAATTTGAGAGTCAATCGTAGTGTTGTAAGCAAGATACAGGGCTCACAATTCTTTGTTATGTAAAGAACGCGGGGGTGTTAAGGAAGCATATGGGCAATTTAACGTCTTATTTTGACTGTTATATTGAAAATCGTGAAATCAAATAACTATTTTGAACAATATCAAAAACTTAGTATTTTCCTTTAAAATAGATGTCAGTGCAATAAAATCGGGTTGTACATTACTGCCACATTGGTGCATTATCACGTGACAACTATAAATAGCTTACGAATATTCCTTAGGGGCCTAACACAAAATGTGATAGAACAACACTACCCCGCGGTTTCCAAAATAAAATAAACATACCAAGTGAAGGCAAAACATCTCAGTTTAATCAAAACCGCTGCTAGAATTCTATGTTCTTAATTAAATAGCTATTCATCCGGCTAGCGTAAAACCTTTCCAACTTTTATAAAGTTTGCACGGAAAACGGTGTGTTGCATCAAAACAACACAAAACATGGGTTTCTAGCACTTTTCGATTTAAGAATTGATCAAACTAACGATATGTATAAAATTTCAAGTTCAATATATACGGGGTAGTGTTGTTCTAGTCGGATTTTTATATCGTAAACAACAACAGAGGAAAGCCTGGCCGAGAAATAGAAGCAAATTTACATACCTTTTAGGGATGGTTGATAAAACTTACATCTCTCATAGTATTCTTATGTTCAATTCTCAATAAATCACACAACAATACTTTATTAGAGTTCTTAGATTAGTTATATTTTGAATATGTTTACAGTGCTTTCCGATCAAATTCACACGACATTCAACTTTCAGTCATGACATCATCAATGTGTAAATCTACGTAATACAAACTTATTTCTGAAAAAAATTGTCTTCAGTATTTTTATTTGTGTTTGGTTTACGTTTTGTTGCTTAGATATTTGAGTACGTACATAATAACTTAGATTTGTGATTTCACGGAATAACATGTAACTCAGATTCCATATGCTACCTTAACCCTCTGACTGCGGCAGGGACATATATGTCCTTTTGCCGCTGGCTGCGAGAGGGACATATATGTCCTTCACGACGTCATGAACGTAAAGTCACTTCTCCCTTTCATTTTGAATGAATTTTATATCAATTTTACTCCATTTTTAGACGGTGGCTATAAATAGCCACGGTCTATTGCTACCGTCCAGACCGGAAGAGTATTTCTCACAGGGACCCTGGCGGATAAGGAACGATAACTCTGTTAGGTATGCAATGTTACAGACAATGTTTTATCTATGTGTCGATTTCAGTATGAGAACTTATTTTTATCTTATCAGATATTTTAAGCATTATAGCTGCTAATTATTTTGTACATATGTTTAAATAATTTATGAAATTGTTTTTTATTTAAAATTGGCCGTTACCCTGTCTGCTTACGCGGTATCGATAATTTATGCACCAACTGCCAGTTGTGACGTTAAACTCTGTATCAGGGCTGCATAAACTATATCACTGCGATAATTTGCTAAGAGATCTCACAATAATCGCTTCTTGTTTTTTATGATGTAAACAATTGTCAGAAACACACTATTTAAACAGGTTTGCCATTTCATATTTCAGCAATTTTTCAACGCATTAATTTTAGTTGAGGCAGAATATTTATTTTGTTGTAGCTTATTCCAAAGAATTCACAACAGATACTGACAATGAATATTTCATAAATTACATTTTATTGAACTTCAACCGATCAGTGGCACACTTTCTTCTACAAGTGTGCATGTGTTTTCAAACATACAAAAAACTTGAAATTTACGATACATATGTGTTTAATTTTGGACTGACCTGTGATTTACATGAACCTTATTTTGTAACCCACTCAGTCTGTAGGAACATTAATTTTATTACAGGAACCTCAATATTCATCAGACAATATTTACTACTGAATTTGACGCTTTACTTACTGCTGACTTTCTCTCAAACACGCTAATCGGTCGACCTCGGATTGTAAAATTCACGTGCAAATCGAGTCGCCATTTTACAATTTTACATATATAAACAAACCACATTTTACGATGTTTCAAAGATTTTCAGTTCAGATTTTCTTCAAGCAAATAAGGGATTGAAGACATATGCTGTAAAACGTCTTATGGATTTCACGGCGTGTCAGCTCGTGTATCTCTAATTAAAAAACTTCTATGACGTCACCCATTGTATTTTGTCAACGTTTATTTTCACTACTCAATCAACAGTGGTTGGATATATAAATATCCAACTGATGGGCAGTTGGATATTTTTAATATCCAATCGCCCGTCAGTTGGATATTCAAATATCCAACAGTGCATAAAACAAATAAAAATGACAAAATGTTAAAACATGTATTTCCAACATAATCCAAATTTATAGAATCTTGTCATCCGTAAATGTATATCCGATAAGCCACAAATGAAATTTCAGCAGAAATATCTCCTTTTCTTAATTTTAATAGATTTGGGATCACATATAAATCACTTCCATAAACACTTTTAGACTTCCTCTTTGAACCTTAAACCATATCACTCCCTTTCCTTAGTTTTAACAATATAGGGAATATTGTCGCACTTTGACTTCATTAGACTCCTATAAAAATTTCTTTTTAAAACTATGGCTGCAGTTTCAACTGTCCTTGCTGTGTGTTTTTTCGGAGGGGTCAATAGCCAGACACCAGTGCAAGTTAAGAGTCTTGTAGACAATCTTCTATCTAACTACGACAAGCGAATTCGTCCGGTGGAGGACCAGGCTCTTTCTGTGACTCTAGACGTGAGTTTTAGCCTAATCAGCATTATAGGGGTGGATGAAGTAAACGAAAAACTGGAGACGTCCGGTCATTTGACCATACTATGGATAGACTCCCTTCTTAGATGGGATCCGGCCAGTAAAAACGGTATTTCCACGATATTTCTGCCTCAGGTTTGTAAAGCTCAATAAATTTTTTACTTAACATAAAATTTTACTATTTACAAATAAGTAGGCATTATGTACCATTGATGACACAAAGTGCATATTTTAACAGTTATCTGTAACATGTACATTACAAACGATAAGAATCCGTTTTATTAGGAAAATATTAAATAATTTGTAAAATACACCACTTAGCAATTGCAGTTTTTAATTATTTTGATCTTATCAAATGGGAAATAATTTTAGAACGACATTTGGAAACCAGACATAGTGCTGGGAAATGGTATAAGAAAATTTGAAGAATTTGGTGGCAGTTTTTACAATGTTGAAGTTGACAATTTTGGTTTCGTTTTCTGGAAACCTTTCCAAGTCTTTGAAACACAATGTAGTATCGATACCACATACTTTCCCTACGACAGAGAAGTTTGTGAGATTGTCTTCGTGGTTTGGAGTTACACGATCGCCGAAGTTGAGATTTCAAGATCCGCGAATGGAATTAACCTGAACGAATACAAAGAAAGTGGCGTCTGGGAAATCACACGAACCGATGTTAAAATAAGCAAAAAGTCCTTTGAATCCAAGGTAACATTTTCAATTCACATCAAGAGGAAGCCCTTTTATTATGTATTCAACATCATCATTCCAATTCTTTTTCTGGGAATGCTCACCATTTTAGTTTTTGCTCTGCCCGTAGATGCCGGAGAAAAGATGTCATATGCAATGACCGTGTTTCTATCTTTCGCTGTCTTTCTGACCATTATCAACACTCTGCTTCCAGTAAGCTCGGAAACAACACCTGTTCTTAGCATATACCTTCTTATGCAGATGACGATGGGCTTTCTTGTTTTGTTCATCACAGCTTTACAAATACGCTTGCATCACCGAGACACGTCAGTTCCAATATCTAAACCCTTTCGGTTTATGGTTCGCCTCATGCATTACTTTCACTGCCGCAAATCTTGTAAAATATCCCCTGCGAAAAACAAGGACAGTGAAGAGAGAAATAACTTTGATTCAGTGGGGGAAACCTCTCAAGAGGAGGAAAACAGACCCGAATGGAAGGATGTAACGTCCGCAATCGATTTCCTGGCATTTTGGAGTTTCTTTCTTCTTTATCTGTGTCTGACCGTGTATCTGTTTGCAACAATCATCAGAGGAAGCTGAGGGGGAAAAGATGACAAAAGAAGTTTAAATACTAATATACATTTTTTGAATTAATATTTTCTCCACTTTATATCAATGAACTCTTTTGGACATTTGTATTTTGTTTATTGATTGGGAGTGCTAATAATAGATAAAAATATGGATTAACATATTATTTCTCAATTGATATTGTAATCAACAGACAAATGAAACACATTAATTTACTTATATGCTCAATGTACACGTAATTTATTTTAGATCGATCCATTATCAAATAAGAAATGTATGCTTCCTTCATTGCAATGTTTAGTTTAAAAAATAGCATAAAATTATTTGGAAGCTTTATAATAAGAATACAAGTATTCATGCATTTAGATTTTGAATGAACTGGTCGATATATACATGTACCTCAATCAATCGACCCATGCAAAGAAACTAGTAAGGTAATGCGTTTTAGAGCAGCATTAAAGAGTCTCCAGTTGTTTAACAGTTGGCAATGTATTCATAATGTTTTGTCATGCACCATATCTAAAACTACTTTCATTGTCTTTGTCAGTTTTTAATTGATTATCAAATAATTCTGAATAAATATGATAAATTTGGAAACACACGAGTGTCTTAAAATGTAAACTTTTAACCCCTACCTTTCTAGCGGTGGGAGCATGAAGACATCAAACAAAAATTACTTCATACGGATTTTATCTTTGCAATTCTTTTGAGTAGCCTAATGTTAAAAGGGTAATAAGTGTACTTTCAAGGTAAACATTCATCCTTGAAAAGAATTAGCTGGACAGAAACAACTATAACCAAAATGTCTTCTTATTTTTAGTTTCCACATCTTTTAACCATAAACTCCTATGTTTATTCAAGTGTACAGTACGTTAGCATACATTAGCAATCGATTTATAAAAAGAGGATTGTTATTAAAGACGACGATAACAAAGGACAAACAAGTAAAAGCACAAATCACACTTACTAAAAAAGTAATTGCATAAATGAACACTGTGTTTGTAAAAAGTATGCAAATACATTCGGTTTTAAATAATTATAAAACCTACAAACCTACAATTTTCTGAGAAAAGTAACGCTATGCTAAGCGTTCCTATCAATCATAATCAATACACACACAGCTCAAAATAAGACGTTAAGTAAAAAGTTTAACTTTGAAGGACAATTTAATTCTTTATTCTAAAATAATTATGTTAAACTGCATGTTTTCATTCATATGAGAATCTCATCTAAAAGTAAGAGTGAAAATAGTTCTCTTAGTGAGTAGCGTTTATATGACGTAATATTATCTTGTTCAATCCAGTGTTGACAGTGCTAATTCTAAGCAATTAAAATTAATCGCCACATGAGTATTAACACCAAAACTAATGGAGAATTGGACAAAATTACAAAACAAACCATCTTGATAATGCAGTATAAATTATTATAATTATGTCTCTGAATTTTGAAGAATAATTTTACTTTCTACGTTTTACTTTTGACTTAACATCTCGTATCGACTCTATAATGCAGCAAAAAGCACACTTTTTAAATGACAAGAGCACTACCATGTGCAATTCTTGTTAGATTTATATATCATTGATATAGGATATTTCATCAAAATATTGTTTATGCTTGCTACCATGAGTTGTCCCTCTGTTAAATTTGAATTAATGACCTACTGGCCTTGTTTTGCATTATATCCTGTATAATTTCAGTGACAAGACAAAAATGTCGATGTTCTTATAAATGAAAATAGTTAAACCCGTACTAAGAAAAGACAGAAAACCAGAAAACAAAACCATAAAAAGACCTGTGAAAAAGCTATTACCAAAAATAAAAGAATTTAGTTAATTAAATGTCTGACCAGGGTTAACTTATTAAACCTGGATTTATTGATCGCCTAAATATATACACGAGCTTAATGTCTGATTTAAAAGTTAGAAGATTATATTAAGATTAAATGCATAACAGATGTACTAAAAGATACCGTTCTCCATGAATAGTGTATTGAATATTCTCGATATTTTTGGGCCTGTGTCAGTTCAAACAATTTAATTAGCGTTCAAACAATTCAATTAGCAGCTCCTTTATAAAATCCTTCAAATCTATTCATTTTGTTACGCAAAGTTCTTTATGGAAGAGCGGCAAGCAAGCATTTAATTCACATTCACAAAGTATTAAAAGGGGCATGGTCACGATTTTGGTCAAATTCGTTTTTTATGTTTTTTTAAAATGCTTTAGAAATACATTTCTAATGATCATATAAAATTTGAGAGTCAATCGTAGTGTTGTAAGCAAGATACAGGGCTCACAATTCTTTGTTATGTAAAGAACGCGGGGGTGTTAAGGAAGCATATGGGCAATTTAACGTCTTATTTTGACTGTTATATTGAAAATCGTGAAATTAAATAACTATTTTGAATAATATCAAAAACTTAGTATTATCCTTTAAAATAGATGTCAGTGCAATAAAATCGGGTTGTACATTACTGCCACATTGGTGCATTATCACGTGACAACTATAAATAGCTTACGAATATTCCTTAGGGGCCTAACACAAAATGTAATAGAACAACACTACCCCGCGGTTTCCAAAATAAAATAAACATACCAAGTGAAGGCAAAACATCTCAGTTTAATCAAAACCGCTGCTAGAATTCTATGTTCTTAATTAAATAGCTATTCATCCGGCTAGCGTAAAACCTTTCCAACTTTTATAAAGTTTGCACGGAAAACGGTGTGTTGCATCAAAACAACACAAAACATGGGATTCTAGCACTTTTCGATTTAAGAATTGATCAAACTAACGATATGTATAAAATTTCAAGTTCAATATATACGGGTTAGTGTTGTTCTAGTCGGATTTTTATATCGTAAACAATAACAGAGGAAAGCCTGGCCGAGAAATAGAAGCAAATTTACATACCTTTTAGGGATGGTTGATAAAACTTACATCTCTCATAGTATTCTTATGTTCAATTCTCAATAAATCACACAACAATACTTTATTAGAGTTCTTATATTAGTTATATTTTGAATATGTTTACAGTGCTTTCCGATCAAATTCACACGACATTCAACTTTCAGTCATGACATCATCAATGTGTAAATCTACGTAATACAAACTTATTTCTGAAAAAAAATTGTCTTCAGTATTTTTATTTGTGTTTGGTCTACGTTTCGTTGCTTAGATATTTGAGTACGTACATAATAACTAAGATTTGTGATTTCACGGAATAACATGTAACTCAGATTCCATATGCTACCTTAACCCTCTGACTGCGGCAGGGACATATATGTCCTTTTGCCGCTGGCTGCGAGAGGGACATATATGTCCTTCACGACGTCATGAACGTAAAGTCACTTCTCCCTTTCATTTTGAATGAATTTTATATCAATTTTACTCCATTTTTAGACGGTGGCTATAAATAGCCACGGTCTATTGCTACCGTCCAGACAAGAGAGTATTTCTCACAGGGACCCCGGCGGATAAGGAACGATAACTCTGTTAGGTATGCAATGTTACAGACAATGTTTTATCTATGTGTCGATTTCAGTATGAGAACTTATTTTTATCTTATCAGATATTTTAAGCATTATAGCTGCTAATTATTTTGTACATATGTTTAAATAATTTATGAAATTGTTTTTTATTTAAAATTGGCCGTTACCCTGTCTGCTTACGCGGTATCGATAATTTATGCACCAACTGCCAGTTGTGACGTTAAACTCTGTATCAGGGCTGCATAAACTATATCACTGCGATAATTTGCTAAGAGATCTCACAATAATCGCTTCTTGTTTTTTATGATGTAAACAATTGTCAGAAACACACTATTTAAACAGGTTTGCCATTTCATATTTCAGCAATTTTTCAACGCATTAATTTTAGTTGAGGCAGAATATTTATTTTGTTGTAGCTTATTCCAAAGAATTCACAACAGATACTGACAATGAATATTTCATAAATTACATTTTATTGAACTTCAACCGATCAATGGCACACTTTCTTCTACAAGTGTGCATGTGTTTTCAAACATACAAAAAACTTGAAATTTACGATACAAATGTGTTTAATTTTGGACTGACCTGTGATTTACATGAACCTTATTTTGTAACCCACTCAGTCTGTAGGAACATTAATTTTATTACAGGAACCTCAATATTCATCAGACAATATTTACTACTGAATTTGACGCTTTACTTACTGCTGACTTTCTCTCAAACACGCTAATCGGTCGACCTCGGATTGTAAAATTCACGTGCAAATCGAGTCGCCATTTTACAATTTTACATATATAAACAAACCACATTTTACGATGTTTCAAAGATTTTCAGTTCAGATTTTCTTTAAGCAAATAAGGGATTGAAGACATATGCTGTAAAACGTCTTATGGATTTCACGGCGTGTCAGCTCGTGTATCTCTAATTAAAAAACTTCTATGACGTCACCCATTGTATTTTGTCAACGTTTATTTTCACTACTCAATCAACAGTGGTTGGATATATAAATATCCAACTGATGGGCAGTTGGATATTTTTAATATCCAACCGCCCGTCAGTTGGATATTCAAATATCCAACAGTGCATAAAACAAATAAAAATGACAAAATGTTAAAACATGTATTTCCAACATAAATCCAAATTTATAGAATCTTGTCATCCGTAAATGTATATCCGATAAGCCACAAATGAAATTTCAGCAGAAATATCTCCTTTTCTTAATTTAAATAGATTTGGGATCACATATAAATCACTTCCATAGACACTTTTAGACTTCCTCTTTGAACCTTAAACCATATCACTCCTTTTCCTTAGTTTTAACAATATAGGGAATATTGTCGCACTTTGACTTCATTAGACTCCTATAAAATTTTTCACAAATCATTTGTCTGTTAATTTTCGTCAACTTTCTGATTTGTCCTTTCTCCTTGCAAGTCTAAAATATCATTCAAACGGTATTCGTGTCTTTCCCGGTAGTTTAGACCTTTAGATCTATATACATTGAATGTATTTTGCGTTAAAAAATTCATCATCTACATTTAAGTCTCCTCAGTACAGCGGAATGGTTTACTATCACATGCCCACCTGTTCACTCGTCCATGAATAAAAGGTGTGTTTGGTTAGGCTATTGTGTATGGTACTATTGGAATCTCAAATTACCTTGATGCTTTTGTATTACAGCACAGTTGGATATATGAATGGGTCAATGCTTCTTGGAGGTTCAATGGGGGAATTGAACCTCGGAGGGAATGTTTTCTCTAAACTATTCAACACTATCTCGTTATTTATCCATTACATAATTTGCAGCAAACGCTAGCTTTTTGTGAGAAAAAACAATCTGTTCAACTCATGCAATATTCCATATACATTTATGGTACATTGTGAACGGTAATGTAAGATATAATAGTTTTGTTCACTAAACAGTTTCTGACGAATTTTTTCACAATAAATTGAATAACGCAGTTTGATTAGCGAAGTACAATCTCATTCTGTGACTTTAATCCATATGCACCCGTCGACGTCTCTGCTATTAGAGAACCTTTTCTTTGGTTTTGGGGGGATTTTTTCACTAGCAGATAACATTATTACACATGCACGTAAATATTGCCCCTTTTGTTCTCAAATATTTTTTATCTCGCGAGTACAACTCTATTATGAGCTTTCTTCGACATTTGTTTTCATAATAGGCAGGCCTAATATATAAATGCGCCAGTTTGTTGCGACTCGCAATCGAAATACACAACGGTCAGAAAGTGTCATCACTCAACGAAATGCTACATCAGCCATAGCGTATACATCCATGCTATATTTGCGATAAATAATGAAACATGAAGGCAAAAAAAGTGCTTCATAGATGACTGTAGTTTTCTGCTGGGCTACAGAACTATAGCTTTCCGGAAATATTGCTGGAATTTGCAAACCCTAGATAAAGTGTATATAGTACATGCAAAGAATAAAATGAAATTTATATACACAGCTGTACGGTCAGAAAAACATGCGTTCAACTTGGATTTTGTTTGTTTGGTTTTTTTGAAAACTAATTTTAAATAATTTATCAATATTTGTTGTAAGTTTACTAGAAGAGTTTAATGTAGCAAGTAAATTATGCGTGTTAAAGTGTACTGAGAAGCGATAAAATATACATGTGACTTTCCAAAATCCATTCAAATGATTTGAATGAATCTATAGCTAAATACAATTAATGATTAATGAAACTGCCGCGACTGAATATTGTGTGATATTTTTTTTCCAATTTTTATTCACTTTCGCTATGAGCAAATGAGAAGCGATAAAATATACATGTGACTTTCCCAGTTCCATTCAAATGATTTGAATGAATCTATAGCTAAATACAATTAATGATTAATGAAACTGCCGCGACTGAGTATTGTATGATATTTTTATTCAAATTTTTATTCACTTTCGCTGTGAGCAAATGAGAAGCGATAAAATATACATGTGGCTTTCCCAAATCCATTCAAATGATTTGAATGAATGTATAGCTAAATACAATTAATGATTAATGAAACTGCCGCGACTGAGTATTGTATGATATTTTTATTCAAATTTTTAGTCGATAAAAAAATATAAAATATTGATTGACTCTTCGGTTTCATGATGACGTGCATTCCAAAAGCAATACCAGTTTTATCAAACAGGTTCTTGTAAACCATTCTATTTTCTTTACACCTAAACGTATCAACTGACTATGAAGACAAAAGCAAGTTGATGGTCCACAAGACTGCAACTTTTTCCCCGTGAAGAAATTGACGGAAAATGCTGTCGAGAGGGACAATAAACATATTACATGTCTACCAAATAATTAGTAAAAACCTGATAAGTATTTTATCCATTTATTATATCCAATCCACACTTTTCAAAAGTTGTTCCCCTTTACGGGGTCAACCCAAAGGTCAAAAGGGAAAAAACCCAAAAATCCCCTTCTTTATACAATCAAATATTTGGGCGCACTGTTATGAAATCGCTTTTGATTTGATTTATTCATTCAATATGTGGTGGCAACCCACATCTTTAATGAGTCATTCTGGGGCAATCAAAATACAAACATGTAGTACATGTATTACCGAAAACGGAGTTTTAATGTCAACTGATATAGATACAAACACATAGATACAAACTTCTATACTACAAAGGCTACTGTGAAAAATCTATGGGTTTTCCCCAAAAGATGACGATAAAGAGAGACAACATTTGGATTTTCGTCAACAATAATTATCATACCTGTAATATGCCACTTTCAAACGGCGCCACCGTCTAACAGTACTTTCAGTACTTTGATTTGGTTTATCGTACCCCTTTATGTTTACATTTCAAGTAAAGAAAGGGATAAATAAAATTACTAGTTACACTAATTACTAATTACAGAAAAACTAAGTAAATTATCTTCATAAATTAAATTCAATTAAATAGAATATTTGATTCTCACATTTAACAATACATACCATTAGAAACAAACCACTTTACGATATTTTATGCCATAACAAAGATTTTTATTCCAAGTTATGTATCTTTTATGTTCAATAACCTCTTGGTCAAACACTAGAAATACAAAATATATTAATTTTATCATAGTTTTGGAAAGGAAAAATCACACGAACATTTTAAAAACATCAATATCATCAATATCAAATCATGAATATCCATTTGAGTTATATATTAAACTTGCTGATATCAAATTGAATTGTAAAGCACATTCATCTTTTTTTAAGGTCCAGCATTTTCAAAGAGTGTACATGTTGTTTTCAAATTTGCCATCGATATAACCTTCAGGAAATTCAAAAGTTTTACCAGCATTGTTAACAAGGATATCTATTCCCTCCGGAAATAATTTGTCTGCTTGTCTGCACAGTTCTAGCACCTGAGTAACATCTCGGAGCTTTGTACGTACTGAACCTTGTCAACAGCCCTACCCGACAAAGAAACAAAATAATGAATAAAAACTACAACATATCCAATCTAATTAGATTAAAAATAGATTTGTGATCTTGCTCCTGTGCAATATGCTATGTTAAGCGTAGAAGAGCGATGCTACAACTTTTAGATAGAGATGTCAATGTACCCAAGTCATACATATGTGCAAGTATACATCAGTATTTATCGACAAATAGGACATATAACACACTATATATCAGACCTACCAACCAAGCAGAAGAGTAATTAACATAATCCTACTTAACAAACAAATCACAAAGGCACTGACATAACCAGATATATTTAATGAATCTCATTTTAAGATTTCGGAACATACCAAAGAAAAATAAAAAGTATCTATATGAGTATTTTAAACTCAATCTTGCAAGAATAAAGGATCGATTTAATGTACATTGTTTATCATAAAGTACTCAGTATTGCCAAATCCAAACATAAAAAGCAATGTTATCAACCTTTTCTGTTATCTGATGACAGATATAAAATGCTATAATTCTAGAATAAGTGATTATTAGATATCATAAATATGATATTCAAATATTCAATATACGAAAATGAACACTTTTTAGCTAGCAATTAATGAAAATATCACGTTTTTAAAGACATTTTTGCCACAAAATGCTGAAGCATTTTTCGTTGCAAAGTAGGACAAAGTATTTTATGATTGACGCCTTTTCTTTTGTCGTTTTCGAACAACGCAGTATATTAAGGCAATTATAACGATATATGAGACCATCGTGCATACTCACGTGCTTTGGATATCCTTCAGGGCTTCCTGTGCATCATCAGGTGACCTTGAACCCGTCACCAAGACCGAACAACCCTTGGCTGCAAGGAGTTTAGCTGTGGACCGTCCTATCACACTTGTTGATCCTGTTGATGAGCTGTCTTACCAGCAACCTACATATCCACTGCGTGTTTCTGCAAAAATTAAGCAAATAAAAGTTAATCGGCGATGTTGTACATTTCTTATACGAACAACTAGTACGCTTTTGTCTGAAACTACAAGGTACACGGACCTGCGTCATACTCATATGAAGACAATTAGAGTTCATTGCAGGTTTCGAAGTGCAATACCAACAAACTTACGTCGGTTTAAAATGATACAATTATAGTTGAAAACATATAGATTGTATTGTCATATTTATATGGAATATGTCTGACTTACGTACGAAGATAACCGAAATTGCATTTAAAATGGCATACTAGTATCCTACCATATATATACCCAGGATTTTGCAAAGACATGACTCAGTACCATTTGAAAAGTGCTCTAAATGTCAAACCCTCAGAAACATTATACACTTTCAACTTAAAACCTTAGCTTGACTTCGTGAGATGATCTTTCAAGAGATGTTGCAATATTCATTTAATCTAATCTAATGTTTATAAATTCCAAATTGCGGTGACATAGACTAACACAAAGGTATTTTCCACTGAGAATATTTTGAATGGCATTTTAAACAAATCCGGAAAGAAAGAGGAATTATACAACTAAAAGTTGATTGGTAAATTTTCTACTGGCAATAATTTTTTTGAAAGACATCTGTCGACTAGAAATGTCATTCTGACTTATTTCCAGGCTTTCAAAAGAAGAATTTCTCTCAAAAAATCTTTGTAAAGTAATATGGAATATTCATTGTTTGCCATAGCTTTAAACTGCAAAGATTTGTTTTATATTCTATGTTTGAAAAATACAATGCGTTCGCTAAATGACAATTGAATTAAAAGATATAATGTTTAAATAACGTGAACCCCCCTCCCTCGCTATTTTTTAATTTTTGATCATGTACCTCGTGTAAGCACATATTATCTGAAACGTGAGGACACTTAAAGATTCGTTATATAACAGCTTTGCTCGATCATTTGTTTACATACCTTTCCATAGTTCTTGTATCAAGTCAATATAGCCAAATGAATAGATTTACAAATAAAGTAATAGATAAATAATTAGATACTGCATTCTAATTCATTCAAACGTTATGATAGTATCTTAGTTTCACAGTTTAACGTTCACAAAGTTACAAAGTTGAGGCACAGATAAGACAGGATAAGTGTGGTTGCAATATAGTAGAGGGCTTGGGACGGAAAATATTAACAGATTTGGAAAATGGCAAGTCAAAAAACAAAGAGTATTTCCCATATTGCTTGAAAATAGTTTGTCAGTATTACATTAATGATGCATCTTAATGATTTAACATACTAGTACAACTCGTGTAATTATTTACATTTGTATATTAGTACAACCAACAACATACTTCATCTAGGTCATTATATCTTATCAAATGTTTTGATGAGCGAGATGCTGCATGCATTATCTTAAAGTTCTGAAACTGATATAATCCTGCCTATATTCTTAGCATCATTTAAATAATCAATACTTTGATCATCTTTTATCGCATTAAATATTAAGCAAAGAAAATACTTGGATTTAAAATTAACTGTACACTCACCTGCGGTTTTCTTATCACTTTGAAATAGAAACCGGATGTTCATGCAGGTAGTCATAATCTAGAGTTGATCCCAAATAATGATCTCGAGTTGTGAGGAAAGGAAAATGCATTTTGGCCGTTTTATAAGACACATTGGTAACTCTTTTGTTTGTCATGATTCAACAGAAATTGAAATTTAAAAAAAGAGAGGTTGTAAATCTATGTGCTGGATGTTACAGAGAAACTTATATTTTCATAAGTGTATAAAATCTTGATACTTTAAGAAAACAGTGCTTAACTGAGAAGTTTGATACATGAATGTTTGCAATAGGCATCAACACGTCTGAGTGTGTGAGAATAATATAATGCACAACATATTTATAAATATTTCCTCAATCGTGCCTTTCTGGGACTAAAAATGTTACGAATTATTATTCTAAACATTTGTCAGTGCATGGAATAGTTTGGGGTTACATAACCAAACGACACACCTTGGAATAATATTTGATCAGACGAGAGTTTAAAGCAACGAATCAGATTGCTAAGCTTGTATTATCTTTGGCAAAATGTGACATCTTCGTCATAGACTAATTGACATTTTTTTTATTCTACCTGAAGATAGCTAAGTAATGGAATGAAAATATTAAAAGGGCTTTTTAGTTTCTGCTTACGTGCAATTCCAACCAATCAAGTATTCGTATGGTTCTTGTATGATGCCACACAAAGATAGTAAATTCTATTGGATTTTTCTAATCCTATTAATAATGTAAATATTCAAATATTCGATAATTGTTGGCCATTCGAAAATGAACTATCAAATATTTTAAACTACCTTTTTCCCGAGATTTTTCTAGATAAATGCTTACTATGTGAAATTTATATTAAATTTTTGTCATTTATACATCATTAAACATAATATACATATAATCAATTTTTATGCTTTAGAATTATTGTAACGCTCGTTGTCAAGAATATGAATTATAAATGGAACAGCCATTAAACATGTTGATACCTGATGAAGTTTAACTTTATTTCAATATCTGGACCACTTTATATACTTTGTACTGTATACTTTTATATACTTTATATACTTTGGGTTTTACAACTACTAAAATTTCGTTTTGAAGAAATAGGATAAATTTTTAAAGAATTCTCTTTACACGACTTGTAAACATTTCAACTTCAACTTAAGTTGGAATAACACATTGGAAAGGTCACTCAAATTAACAGTAAATTATTTGATTATGAAAAATATAACGCTTATTTAACTGTACATTGCCAAATAAGCGAAAAATTTGCAGTCTGGGGATAAAGAATTATCTAAAAAAAAAATCGATTTAGTAAGTAACAACAAAAGCACCAGCGGCATTCGAACTCGGGATGTACTGATCAAAAGCCCACACTTTATTTACTCGGCTATGGAGTAAGTTTCATAGTGCTGTCGGTAAAATTCTTTTAATAAAACGAAATATCGTTTTGATCAGAGGTCAGTGATTTTGTGATGATGTGTTATTCCTCTTCAATTGATGTTTAAAACATTTTTCGTCTTATTTAGAGTCACAAAGTAAATCGAAATTTATATATTGATATTTGTTTTAATCTATACCAAAAATAAAGGCAAGACACTATTTGTAACCAAGCTAGAACATATGCAATATCCCTGGATTCACATTGTTGGCTTGTGGTAGAGTTTACCTTTGGCCCACGCACAAAGCTGACTATGACCAGTTAAAAGTTTCTAATGGTAACTTCTTGATGTGTCTGGGTTATTAATGACACTTGAGCCCTATCAAGTGGATTTGGAGGCGATTCTTTCGTTTAAGATACTCGTATCACGGATAATGGATTAGAGTGAGGGTTGAGTTGAGTTGGGTTTATAATTGAGTTGGGTTTGGTTGGGTTAATGTTACAGTTGGGTAAGAGTTAGGTTTAGGTTTTTTGTGTTGCTTACCTAACTTCTAAAATTCACCATTCCCATTTTTCGGGGAAGGCACGCAAGTACATGTACCTAAAAATGATTATTGGATTTCTTTTTTTCAGTTATCATAGCCCATTTAATCTAAAAAACAATCTAAGAAATCTGCTTCATGTATATACTTTATTATATAAATTAGTAAACACAATTTCCAATTTATACATTTAATTAGTATTTATATAAGCCCAAATTTATAACATTTATTTTTAACATTTAGAATAAAAAACATCATTAAAATTTTTAATATTTACTCAAACTTAAAGATAAACATTAAAGAAATTTGTGACAAAAGGCTTATGGAAAAGGCTTACATAGACATTGCCTGTTGCCTAATCCATTTATATACATAAACCTCAAGGGGTATAAACTCCTGGTCCCCCTTGGCCCAAATTCAATGATGTTGATCGTCTACTCTGTAGCTCGCAGTAGAGATACAGAAAACACATCATGATCATGAGTCCTATGGTGATGGCCACAGCAATACTGGAGAGTATAAAGAACCGTCATTTAATATACCATGCAAAATAATCAATTTTTGTAGAGAAAAAAATAAACATTTTCTGTACTGATTGGTCGATTCATATACTCACATGACTAAATTGATCTGTGTTTGGTTATGGACGAACATCAGGTTATCTCGCTGTTTTTCGTAGTCGGCTTCAAATAGATTACATGAAATTTTTAAAATAAAATGTAAAAATCATTTTACTTAAATGCAGTGCATCTTTATTAAAGGGCATTACAATTATGTTTCTTACCTTGTTCTTTTCGTTGTTTGTTCGTTTTGTCTACAATGCTAGAATTTATGTTTTATAAATTATGCAGAATTCGAATTAAAAATTCACAAATGACATAAAAGAAGGTAATGATTGAGAAAAAGAGAGAGTTGGGAGAAGATATAATTAAATATTATTATTTGAACTGTATATTAAAATATTTAAAAGTTCAGCTACGTGAACACAGATTTGTCTATCGCAATAGTACCGTTTGCAACTGCAAGGGTCTTTTCCATAGTATCCCCTTTCTTCGTTACATTTACATCTTAATCTGCATCCATACCGAGAGAAAGCTGTTGACGTAGTGGCCTCTGTAATAAAATTTTAATTTGAAAATTTTAATATTTACAAACAATTAAATCTTTATTGCATCTTACCAGCATTTAAATTAATAAGAAATATTTATATTGATTACATCTGAAGAAACAGATAACATTTTAATTGCAAAGCAGTTTCAATTCACATCTACTACTTGAAACTTTGTATTTCATAAAAGCACATGAGTATTTGAAAGACTTTTTCTGCAAGATTTGCAGGAAAAGGTTGTGAAAATGTTCTATGTATTCAAGAAATTTCAAAAATAATAATTATTAGGATATGTACAATAATAACACCATAAAACTCTTCAGTGAATTGTGACACTAGAAAGATAAAATAAGTATTTTTTCTTATATACGATATGTATTTTACAATAGTGTGTTAAAGTAATATTGCGCATTATATATATATATATATATATATATATATATATATATATATATATATATATATATATATATATATATATATATATATATATATATATATATATATATTCAGTGTCACGTACTCGGAGGACAGTTGGTCTTGATACAGGGGTATGGGAAGCTGGAATTGGTGGAATCCAGTAGATAAGAAGTTGCCGCACATGGGAGACAAACATCAGAGGTCATGTTATGTTGACAAGGTTGCACAAAGGTACCTTAAATATATTCTGATGTTTAACAAGAGTCCTCCTTTGGTTTTTTTTAGAGTGCAATTCATATTTCAAACGTTTAGACTTGAGAAAATGCTTGTGAAATTTGTATTTACATTTCAAAAAATAAGACTTGTTGGTATATGTATTTATAATTGGATTGGTTACCTGGTGAACATGATATAAACCTACAGCAAACTTCTTTGCTTGGACTTTTGTGCCTTACAAAGCCACTTGGACAATCTGCCCCAGAAAAACTCTGAAAACGGAAAACGAAATGATAAAATGAATAAAACGGTGTTTTTTTTAAAATACATAACTTAAAGTGACTATAGAGGAAGGTCTTACCAATAATATGGTCAGAATAATCGTCATCCTCTTTGTTTTGTAAGGCTTGAATACCTTACGTCTCACAAGTGAAGAATTCATTAGCAGGCAGGTCATGTCAAATATGATCTGTAACAAACAAAACCATGGGCCAGTTGTATACTTCAGTCAGAGGATTCATTCTATTAGACAGTCTATGATATGAATGAATAAGATTGTTTATTATCTTGTCTTTTAAGAACTTGAACAATCATTTAAATAGTATTATTTTTTAATGCTAGAAATGTCAATTGCGTCTTATAGACCAAATGTATTTTACTTTATATATCTTTATCACGAGACAGTATTGTATGTGTAACTATGATCGGCAGGTTTTTCTAACGATAAAAATACGAGTATCAATTTCTGTTTGCTCAACTTAACCCCATTTTCCCCCAATTGTTCTAGCCTTTATTTACAGGTCACATATCTCAGAACTTGGGATGCGCATTGTAAAGCGCAATATGATTTTGTTACATATTGAGTTAAATGTCTCTACATATTTCAATAATGAATTTCTTTTGTAAATTGGCTTTTGAAAAAAAAGAACCAGAAACACAAACAAAACACAACTTAACCCCCCCCCCCAAAAAAAAATAAAATAAAATAAAAACACCCTAAAAATAAACGAGGTTGGTTCCGTTTTTTTCCATACGATCAACATCTGGTGTACTTACCTTTCCACTGACCAAACAGAAGGGCCAGATTGCCAATCCATGGAAAGGAATTGACCTACATATTAAAAAGCAAACCTTAAGAGCAGCACAAAAATAAATTCGTAGGTGATTGAGTAGAAGAAACATAATATACGTCGTGCTTCTGTTGCACGCAAACGAGAGAGAGAGAGAGAGAGAAAGAGAGAGAGAGATTATTACAGAATATTTCTTAGATTACTGTTATAACTTACAAAGACTTGAACCAGAATGGAATTGTTAGGACTCCTCTTAATATCCATATCAACAGTCCTCCAGTAAAGATATTGTCGCTCATTTTTTTTCGTTCAGATCCCTGATATCGCCCGAGGTGTGTTCTTGGGATTTCCCTTATCTAATTATAGATTGTTGTTAAACCTAAATATAGATTGTTTTCATAATGCTCAAAAAAGGATATTTAAGAACAAATCAATTTCTATAATTATTATATAATTCAAATAACAGGTGCATAAGTCACAAAGTTATTGTTACAAATAATTATACAAAAATTCATAGGCACCAACATTTACGGAAGAACAAATAAGAATAAAATAAATTGAAAGCTCTGTTCTTACTATATGCAACATGAAAAAAACATTAACGAAAGGTTAGGCAAAAGTAAAAACTAAATTAATTTATTTTCTCTCAAAACTTTGATAAGGAGAAAACATCAGGTTATTTTTTATCAAATCCTAATGCATATAAAACGAATCGAAAAAATTATATTGTGCTTGAATTATCTAACTAAAGGCAAAGGCGCGTTAGATAATTTTCTTACCGTAATGTCAACTTGATATTTAGTTAAGCCTTGATACAACACTTGCCTGAAATCTTGCCTAACTATGACAAGAAGAACGATAGTCACATGATCATTTACAAAACATTTTATTGGTTCTTTTGACACCTCTTACAGTTCATTCCGATCATATGGTTTTCCCCGAACTTTCAGTTTCGTTATGCAAAACAAGGGGAATTTATTTGTTTTGTTGAATCCTTTTCTTTTTGAAACATAGAAAGCAAACAAATGTTGATTTTGAAATTTGTTGGTGTTATATATTTTTTAAAGAATTTAAATTACTAAGTGATGTTGATAAAAGCTGTTTAAAGCTGACATAAATTCATAAATGCATTTGATCGCCATATTAGTTTTGATCACTCCACTACTGCTACTGGGGTATATATACCGGTTGAGAAAGTTACGGTCGGTTGCGTTCCTGCAACCACTATTGAAATAAAACCACTATTGAAATAAATTATTTCAATAGTGGTGGTTGGGAATGTATTTCATTAGAAAAATCAATTTGCAACCACTATTGAAATAAAACCACTATTGAAATAAATTATTTCAATACTGGTTGGGAATATATTTCATTTGAAAAATCACTTTACAACCACTATTGAAATACAACCACTATTAAATTAAAATATTTAAATAGTGTTCCGGGATGTATTCCATTTTGAAAATCAATTTACAGACTCTGTTGAAGTACAACTACAATTAAAATTATTTTTTCAATCGTAGCTTAGAATGAATTTCTTCATTAATATTTCTTTGAAAATTTACATTTTCTTTCTTTAGATTTCTCTTTCTACAAACATATCATGTCCTATGATATTATTGTGAACATCTTGTATTTTTTCAGAACTATTATTTAAACCCCCTGTATATTGAATAATTATTTATTGATAAATATTATTATAAATATCACTATTAATATAAATTATTTCAATAGGGGTTGGGGGTGTACTTCACTACGACCACTATTGAAATAAATTATTTCAATAGTGGTTAAGAATGGATTTATTTTAACCACTATTGAAATAATTTATTTCAATAGTGGTTGAGGATACCTTTCATTTCAACCACTATTGAAATAAAGTATGATTCATTTCAGTTTTATGTCTATTATAATGTCTGTTTGTAACACTTTCCATTCTGCTAGGGGAATTTCATAAGAAAAGAAGTATGTCTTATGAGATGATGAATTCCTTTTTGATTATGATGTTCTTTAATTTATTCTATATGGTCATGTTTCCCATACCACATGTCATCTGGAACCGAAAGTGTTATACACAGTCGGAATAATAGGCATTAAAATAACATCCTACCACTATTGAAATATTTTATTTCAATAATGGTTGTAATGAACCGCATCCTTAACCACAATTGAAATAAATTATTCCAATAGTGGTTGTAATGAAATGCATACCTAACCACTATTGAAATAATTTTTTTCAATAGTGGTTATAATGAAACGCATACCATACCACTATTGAAATAATTTATTTCATTCAATATTGTTCTTAATGAAGTACATCCCCAACCATTATTGAAATTATTTATCTTAATAGTGATATTCTTTATTACATAAATCTATAATGATATATAAGCTACAAATTATTTTTTAAATATGCAGGGGTTTTGAATAGAAGTTCTGGCAATTTACAACGCTGTCTTCTAGTACAAATAATTTACAATTTCCATAAAACATAATATATCTATAGAAAGAAAAAGGTAAAGAAAAAATGTGTAAAGAATTCAATATGTTAATCTGCGATGATTGGTTATTTCTGCACAACAGTGAAAATCCTAAAATAAGTACATTTTTATCATAGTTTTGATTACTATTACCGTAAAATATGCAAGTCTTTAGTACCTTAATTGTGTATTTGAAATTATTTGTTGGATAAAAACAAATGTATATGCATGTTTATCTGCGAGAATTTACTTCTACACAGCAGTGAAAATTGAAACATAATTGTGTATTTGATATTATTTGTTAGATTTCTTGCATTTCAAAATAGTTTGCAAATATGATAAACAACTTCTTTCTTTCCAAATGTGTTACATAATATTGATTACATAGTTTTGATTATAAGTAATGCATTCCCATCTACGATTAAAAAAAAATAAATTTAAAAGTAGTTGAACTTTAATGATGTCTGTAAAGTAGTTTTTTATCATGAAATACATCCCCAACCTCTAATAAAATCATAACTTCAATAGAGGTTGTGTTTTAATAGTTGTTGCAAAGTGATTTTTCTAATGAAATACGTCCCCAACTACTATTGAAATAATTTATTTCAAAAGTGGTTTTATTTCAATAGTGGTTGCAACAAGGCATTCAGGTATCACAGACTTCCAAATGCATGAACTACAAATTGTAGTAAAATGTTTGTACTAAAAAATAAAGGAAACCACAATAAATAAAATACAAAATATATCTATTCTTGGAAAAAAAATTCCAAGGTATCCGTATTATTTTGGACAGATAGTGCTGCCTTACTTCGTATTCACATCAAACACGTGTGCATAATTAACGTCTGCATCTTTTTGAAAATCCTGGCGACACTATATCCAAAACAGTAGCTAAATGATAGTAAATCCAAGAAAGTAAAACCGTAACATCGTTTCCATCCGTTCCTACAAAAACGCTCCGTTTCTAAAATCCATGCAATTATAGACATTGTCATGGTTGTGTTCGGGTGTATGAAATACCTGAATGCGGTGAAGCATGAATAGTGCTCCCTTCCTTATATAGGGGGTGTGTAGCGATGAGAAGAACAATAAAAAGCGGTAGTCGGAGATAAAAGGAAAATAATGTGTATTTATGAATTCATGTCAGCTTTAGGTGAATTCTTTTTTGTCTGTGTCCTTAGGAGAGAGTTAAGATTTTATCTCCCATCTTGTGTCCATACTCTTTTTCTCGTTTCCCTTAATTATTCAGTAATAGATATACGAATTTCAATTCACAAGTAATTGCTTAATTCACGACATATTTCCTTAAAATAATATACTTGTCACAAAGCTACAATTATTAATAATGCACGCTTTATTGCAAATCAAAATATGAAATATTAAGATAAAAATATTTAGAAAAGAAAGATAACATATAATTACTCCTCTAAAATGATAAAAATATCACAAAATATAATAATGTAAATAGATGTAAATAGAAATGTTCATTTTGTACAAAATTAAAAACCATAATCTTGGAATTTGGAAGTTATTCATGGATACAGAATATCAGATAAAAGATAAATGTCACGATTATATCAAAGCTAAAAATTCCATATGAAAGAGTACTAGTATTTACATTAAATGTAAATACTAGTACTCTTTAATATGCAATACAAGAATTCATATCAGATATGTGACATTTTTACCATTTGAAAGTTTAAAATAACGTTTCAAGAAGCCTTTTTTTGTTTTTGGTTGCTTTTAAATCCAGCTGGTTTATCAATGTTTTATAATCCAATAAAGATCAAAATGAATTAATTATATATATTTTTTAATTTTTTGATTCAGACGTGCAGTGACTTTTCTATGATATATTAATGTTCACATATCCATCAGACTCGTACATTAAGCACATTACTTTTTTATATGTATTTTCCAGTTTTTCTCCAATTAAATCAGCGAGATCTGTCTTACAATTTAAAGATCTCCTGCTGCACAAACCATTTTGGTACCAAAATATGACTGCAGTTTAAACTGTCCTTGCTTTTTGTTTGCTTGTAATGGTCAATACCCAGACACCAGTGCAAGTTAAGAGTCTCATGTACAATCTTAATTCTCTTTAACTACGACAAGCGAATTAGTACGTCGGAGGACCAAACCCTTCCAATGATATTTGACGTGAGTTTTAGTCTAATCAGCCTCATAGGGGTGGATAAAGTGAACGAAAAACTGGAGACGTCCGGTTACCTGACAATACAGCTGACAGACGTCATTCTCACATGGGGTCCGGCCATTGATGATGGCATCTACGATATTTCGTTCTCGTGTTTGTTAAGCTTGATAACTTTTCTCATTTTTTCGATTAACGTAACACTTAATATTTACGTGACAAGTATATTATTTTAAGGAAATATTCTCTATCATCCCTGAAAATTTCAGGGAAATCAATTCAGCCATCTCGTAGAAATTCTGCCGACAAAAAAGGGGGAAAATAAGAAAGAAAGAAAGAAAAACACTACAATCACTATAATGTCTTCCGTTTGAAACGGAAGACCTTAATAAAAGACAAGTGTACCAAAAATGTAAGCTTTTAACTCCTTTATTAGCGGTGGAAGCATGAAGATATCAAACAAAATTTGCTTTATACGGGTTTCAGGTTTGCAATTTTAATCGGGTAACCAAAGGTTTAAAGGGTAATAGCTTTAATTTACTTTCAAGGTAAAAATTCATCTTTAAAAGTAGCTGGACAGAAACATATAATTTTAAAATGTTTTACCTTAGTTTCAACATCATTTAACCATAACCTCCCAGAATTAGGTGAATAATATGTAATTATAAAACATATAGCAATCAATCTTTTAAAAGAGCATCGATATAAAGGACAATAATGATAAAAGACAAGCAAAATCCAAAATCACACATTCACCAGATAAGGTAATTGCATAAATATACATTGCCTTTGTTAAAAGTAAGCAAATTCATTTGGTTTTAAAAAACCAAAACAACATACAGACCTATACCTATAACAGACCAAAAATAATCTCGAGTTTTGGGGTAATCAATTGACAATTACCAATCTGACACCTTAAAAATAGGTGATTTAACTGTCTTGGTGCAAAGAAAAATTAATCATAACGGATGCATATGGTATGTTGAATGTTAGTGTTATCTTATCAGAAGAATTATACTTAATTTGAACGCTGACTATCTTGCATGCTGTAGGAAATTGGGTCAACAGATGGTGAACACAAAATCAATGCATTCAATGATATTTTATTAACCTCCTGAAATTTTTTTCAATAAATACCTCAAAACAGTAATATAATACATGTACATTCATAAGTGTTTTGCATGTAAAAGCAGTGTTGAACTGAGAAGACGTAAAGATTTAAACGCCAAAATCTTTGTGAAAATAATGCATCTCTTCTATGAATTTCCTTTAACATATCTTCCTGGTATACTCTAATTTAGTGACTGTATAAAATGGTTTGTAATTACATTAGCAACATAATCATTGGTATATAATCGTATAAGTGTAGTACGTATCTTATTTCATAGAACACTAGAGTTGTTGAGCCTCTGAATATCCTCTTTTACGGATTTTGTCGACCTCGTCATCTTCAAAATAATTTTGTTTTATTCTATATTAAATAATCGAATGGCCAATAGATTTTTTTTATAAAATATTTTTTCCACGAGAACAATTCCAGCAAACCAAACATTCGTATGTCGTCTCTATGTTACTACACAAAGATAGGAAACTCTATCGAATATTTTATATTCCATTCATATTTTAAAATGAGTGTCTGCTTTCAAGATAAAAAGTGTTGACTTCGTATATGTTTTATTTCGCAGAGAAAAAAAATACGTGCTAAAATACTGAAGGTAATTTCTACTTTCATCCTTTCTTGCGTTATTATACACAATTCATTTCATGATAATCTAATTAATGATTTTCCTTGTTTGCGAGCAGTGAGGTTCACCTTTGACTCAAGCAAATGGCTAATTGTAACCAATTAGAAGGCCATTGTTTAATTCACTTCTTGATGTTTTTTCGTTACAAATGGCACTTGATTTGCAGGCAATATTAAGGTGGCTTGCGGGTTTACTGCTTGTGAGAAAATCTACCCCGCAAATTTGTTTTCGTGATCCACAGGTTTCAAAGTTTGAATTCTAAAATTTATAGGAGATTTTTCTGAGTGGTATTAATGTAATCGTGTTTCAAACTAAGTGTCGCTGATACAATCAAGCGATATATGGGTTGTAGTTTGAAAACTGATAGAGGAAATTCGGACTAGAATATCTATAAAAATTGGGGGCGAAAACTTAATGTTTTGTATCTATTTAATGTCACTACCATTCATAAACTGTATTTCATTTGTTATAGAATTAAGAATTTGTATTATTTTCAGAATTAAGAAAATTTCAATCATAGTGTAAAATTTTTATGGATTCAATGATTATGATGTAGTTCTACATGCAAATGTAAGTGGACATATATATTCTATGCATATCTGAATCATAGAATAGATGTCTTTTGATAAATATACATATAAACAATTAGCAATTTAGTTATCGTCGAAGAATGTTCATAATTATGAGTTTCAGTAGTTTTTAAGTGATTATGTTAATATATCAAAAAATATTGATGGGAAATAAATACATTTTTAGATAATCTAATGAGTAAAACACATGATAGAAGATTACATGAATAGAAAAATCTTTATAATTAATGTTGAAGTAAAATTGAAATTGACACGGTCAGAAAATGTGTGAAGTCTGCATGTCATCCTTAATGTAACATCACAAACAGGATTTATATGTGCAGTAGTGATTTTGCATATCTAACGCCATTGTTATTTACCATCATTAAAATTTTATCCGGTTGCGTGTGATGTACAGCTTATAATGTACTAGTGTAAGTACACATATATTTGCAGTGCATGTTTACATCTTAATAATGTTATATACGAAGTAAAGGCATGCTTAAAATGTTATTGTCAATTTTGGCAGGAGTTTGGGGGATCGTAAAATTCAGAAAGATTTAACTAAGGTATGATACATTTGCCTTCTATACATTCTATTCCTTCTTGTTGGTAGAATGAAATACAAAAATTAAACTAATATTAATTTTGAAAAATGTGTGGAATAAATATTTTATTTTTTCTAAACGTGAACAAATCCGTACTCCCTCATCCAACTTTGACTTTATAAAAAATAATTTTTTCTATATTGAAAACAGTGCTGAAAGTTTGTCTTGTAATTAATTGTAACAGTTTCATTAATAAATTTATAATCGTATTGTTAACAAAACAAACAGTATAAAGTGATTATATTTGTTAATGAAATCGGAATGATGATTTTTGTTTTGATTAACACATTATATATGTGATCACATTGCATACTAATTGTACTCCTTCCTATAAATCATACAGATAATCATTAAGCCAGGGATAAAATAACATTTGTTTGCAGGTAGGAGCATATACAGATATCTTTATTAGAACAGTTTGATGTTTCAAAGAAACATGTTTTAAGATGATCTGATCGTCTAATTCAGATAAAGAATCTCGAATTCTCGAATGAGTTTCTGGGCTTTCGTACTTATTGGCATATCTTAGATATGTTATAGTGGAATAACACATCATCACAAAATGGCTATCCTCAGATCGAAACGACATTATATTTTATTTGAAGAACTTTATATACGGCAACATGTAATTTACTCCATAGCCGAGTGGATAAAGTGTCGGGCTTGTAATCTGTGCATCCCGGGTTCGAATCCAGCAGGGGCTTTTTGTTGAAGATTACTGCATTACTGCAAATTTTTGCTTATTTGACATATGTGTAGTTTATATTATTTACAATCAAACAAGTTACTGTTAATTTAGTTACTTTTTCAGGTGTGTTATTCCACCTTAATTTCGATCTTCTGGCTTTCCTCGATTTTTCAATTTCGCTTTTTTAAGCGGAGAAAAACTGTTTCATGATTTAATTTATTTCATTTTCGAACATCGATAGCTAACAATTGTTGATTTTAAACCTTTTTAAAGATTAAATAATATTCAAATACGGTGCTATTTAAAGCAGTTATGTGAACAATATTTTTGGTTTGTTTCTCTAAGGAAGAGTTAAATCATATCTCCTACCTTTTGTCAATTTTCTTTTCCTTGTTTTCATTAATCATTCAGGTTATTTAATGTAATAAATAGATGTGTTTTTTAATCAAATAATTAATAAATCCACAACATAATTTCTTATAATGAAAAATATGATACGGTTGCTCCTTCAAGATTTTAGAAATAATAAACGTTATGATAGTTTTGGACAAAACTGAAACACATTGTTAAGAAACTTTAAAGAAAAGTTATTCTAACAGCCGATATCAGATACGTGACATTTTAAAAAATATTTGAAAGTTTAATACAACGCGTAAAGAAGCATTTTTCGTTATTGGTGGCTTTTAAACTCAACTGGTTTTTAAAATTTTAAAACCAAAATGAATAAAACAAAAACGTTAAATTTTGGCATTTTCGGAGTGATTAAGGTAATTATCCATACGTCACAAAACAACGTCTGACGTAATTCACGCATTATTACGTCTTATCCGTGCCCGATCTAATTGAGACCTTACGTTAAAAAGTGTATTTCAAAACAAAGAAATCAAGCTGACATAGAAATTGATTCAAAACAAATATATCAAAAATCCTGACAACTGCAATCAATTAGGCCTACCGGGGTATTCATCAGCGAAATAACATGACTGGGTTGTGTCGATTGCGTACTCGTTTTGAAAATATAACGTTAGACCGCTTACTTTTGTCCTGCATAAACATCAATCCGTTATAAGGTTGAATTTAATCCAATTCTTTGAACATAAATCCCCGAAAGTCTATAAACATCGAAAATGAAATCCTGACCGAGTTTATATTCCAGTGCGTAAGGGAGATAAATACACAAGGGGAATTAAATTGACCTATAACACGTTATCATCTTTATCCAATTCGCTTAGCAATGAGCATAGATTTATTTCCACAAAAAAAATGTTTTTAGATTTAAAATCATGCGCTGAAGAGAAGTTATTTCATTATAAGAACAGTCTTTAAAACCAGTAAAAAAGGTATGAATAGAGGTTTTGTCTTGAAGGCATATATCAGGTAGTTAGCATTATCCACGAATGTGACTGCAATTTCTAAATACCGATCTCGATCCGTAATACTTGACGATATTCAAAGAAACCATCTTTTGCGATTTAAATAATACAGATTAATCAACAGTTTGTTTAAATCATGTTTTCTATTTAACAATAACCAAAACATATTTTTTTAGAGTTATGAAATAATAAACCTATGCACAGTTTTATTTTTACGGATATTTTTTCAAAATATATATTTTAATGATTTTACCAAAAATATGCCAATTGTGATCCTGAAAAGGCCGGTCCCTTGGGTAATTTTATTTTCAATTGATTAAGGGCGTTGAGGTGTAAATAATATCAAAATTTTAGAGAATTCTGTACGTAAATAAATTTATAAGAGCTTAAATTCTCTTTGAAAATTTATTCATTTTAACTAATTTGTATGCAGATTTATCAATTTTTTGATAAATTAGCAAGTGTAACATGAAATTTTTGTTTTGAAATAATAATTCCTTTATTTTACATGGGATATAAGTCAAAAAATGATTTTGTGGAAGTCAAATTTCAGGCTTAGGTTTATATTCTTTATGTATGAGAAAAGCGCCATTTTCCGCAATCGGTTCTATTTTTAGCAACGGTCCTAGCTTTTATAATACCGATGGACCAGCCAACAGGTTAAAATTTGATAAGAACATATCCTCAGATACACGTTTGAAAAATATGAAAAAATTCTGTACGCATTTTATTTATCTAGTGGGGTATGGACCATTACCTTAAGTCGTGCAGTGACCTTTGTTTGATAGTTTAATACGCAGATTACTATTTAATTTGTAGATTCCATTTTTTACCTTCAAACTGAGTTTATGCCGTCTAACAGTTTCTAGATCCAAACCTTTTGCTGCATAAACTATTTAGTGTCAAACTATGGCTGCAGTTTCAACTGTCCTTGCTGTGTGTTTATTCGGAGGGGTCAATAGCCAGACACCGGTGCAAGTTAAGAGTCTTGTGGACAATCTTCTCTCTAACTACGACAAGAGAATTCGTCCGGTGGAAGACCAGACTCTCCCTGTGATTCTAGACGTGAGTTTTAGCCTAATCAGCATCATAGGGGTGGATGAGGTGAACGAAAAACTAGAGACGTCCGGTTATTTGACCATACAGTGGACAGACTCCCTTCTCAGATGGGATCCGGCCAGCAATAACGGTATTTCCACGATATTTCTGCCTCAGGTTTGTTGAGCTCAATAACTTTTTTTTTATTAAACATAACATTTTGTTATTTATAGATTAGTAGGCTTTATGTACCTTCGATGACACATATTGCATATTTAACAGTTTATCTGTAAACATTAACATTACAAATGATAAGGATCCGTTTTATTAGGAAAATATCAAATAATTTGTAAAATATACCAGTTAGCAATTACAGTTTTAAATTTTTTTGATCTTATCAAATGGAAAATAATTAATTTTAGAACGACATTTGGAAACCAGATATAGTGCTGGGCAATGGATTCAAGAAATTTGAAGAATTTGGGGGCAGTTTTTACAATGTTGAAGTTCAAAGTTTTGGTGACGTTTTCTGGAAACCTTTCCAAGTCTTTGAAACACAATGTAGTATCGATACCACATACTTCCCTTACGAAAATATAGTTTGTGAGATTGTCTTCGTGGTTTGGAGTTACACGGTGTTCGAAGTTGAGATTTTCAAATCCGCGAATGGAATTAACCTGAACGAATACACAGAAAGTGGCGTCTGGGAAATCACACGAACCGATGTTAAAGTAAGCAAAGAGTCCTTTGAATCCAAGGTAACATTTTCAATTCACATCAAGAGGAAGCCCTTTTATTATGTAATCAACATTATCATTCCAATTCTTTTTCTGGGAATGCTAATCATTTTCGTTTTTGCTATACCCGTAGATGACGGAGAAAAGATAACCTATGCAATGACCGTGTTCCTATCTTACACTGTCTTTCTGACCATTATCAACACTCTGCTTCCAGTAAGCTCGGAAACAACACCTGTTCTTAGCATATACCTTCTTATGCAGATGACGATGGGCTTTCTTGTTTTGTTCATCACAGCTTTACAAATACGCTTGCATCACCGAGACACGTCAGTTCCAATATCAAAACCCTTTCGGTTTATGGTTCGCCTCATGCATTACTTTCACTGCCGCAAATCTTGTAAAAAGAGTAAAACAATATCCCCCGCGGAAAATAAGGACAGTGAATACAGAGATGACTTTGATTCTATAGGGGAAACTTCCCAAGAGGAGGAAATCAGACCTGAATGGAAGGATGTAACGTACGCAATCGATTTCCTGGCATTTTGGAGTTTCTTTCTACTTTATCTGTCTCTGACCGTGTATCTGTTTGCAACAATCATCAGAGGAAGCTGAGGGGGGAAAGGTGACAAAAGAAATTTTAATACTAAAATAACTTTTGGAATTAATATTGTCTCCACTTTATATCAATGAACTCTTTTGATCATTTGTATTTTGTTTATTGATTGGGAGTGCTAATAGTAGATAAAAATATGGATTAACATATTATTTCTCAGTTGATATTGTAATCAATAGACAAATGAAACACATTATATTATGTATTTAAAGAAATGCTACAAATATTTTTCTTATTCGAAGGAAAATTGCAAGCTACAAACTTAACCATAGAGGTAAATTAAAGCAAATAAAAATCAAAAAATCCCAAAGAATTCTGGAAAATATTGAGTCCATACAAGAAGGCGCATCAAATGAAAGTGGCACCTGACGATTTTTTCAGCTATTTTCAGGATATGTGTTTGCGAACCGAAAAGGATGCATATGTCACCGTGCAGGACACCAAAGAAATGGACCCGATCAAGACCGCCTTTCCAAAGCTAGACAAGCAATATCCAATCATGGCAACATTATCGACGAGATGCTCAGTGCAGAAGTGTTGATCCTTGAACCAGTGTTGAATGTGTTATTTAACGAGGCCGAGTACAGATCGAGTACGCACGCTTTCGCGCAGCGTTTCATTTGTATTGTGACGTCATCTTTTTGTTTGGTTGACGCCATGGCGTGATAGTTTCAACTGGATATATTCAGCGAAATTTGTTGAAAATAGTTCGTTTGATGCGGAAAATTGATATTATATTGTGGAATAAACATAAATGTCTAAAAGTATAAGCTATATTTGGGCTCGGGTCGAAAACGTGAAGAGGGTTCAGCAAGCCTAGCCCTCTGTCACGTTTTCTGAACCCGCCTAAATATAGCTTAATTGATATATTTTAAGACAGTTACCATGTATTTTATATTAATAACCCTTAATATGTGATGTAATATATTTATTTATTACTTAAATATTTCTGAATGTTTTTATAATACTATAAAGATCACAATTTCCGCCTTTGTCAAATAAAAAATAGCCATTATCTGACAAATCTTGGAAATTGGGCATACAAAAAAAAACCAACTTTGATAAGACCCCTGGAACAAACCAGGAGATAAAAGGTTTTTTTTATTTGACCATTTGAGCATTTTAGCAATAACTTTAATATGTAGAACAGAAAAAGAAATCCCGAGGGCAGAAGTTTTCAAAATATGTAAAAAAGAAAAAAAAAATGTGCAAAATTGATACATTTCAATGAAAATCCCATAGGGTCTTATGTTCAAAATTAACAAACTTTGAGATGACCCCTTAAACAAACGGTGTGGTAAATGTTTTGGTAAATTTTTTTTATCTTAAAATAATAATCATATCAAGTGAAATTCTTGTAAAAACTTTCATTCAAAATTCTAGGACAGAACAAATTAGGCCCAGCTTCGTTAATTCAATATTTGATAGTGGTTATTATCCTTCAAATTGGAAATTGGGTATAATTGTGCAAATTTTCAAAAAAGATCACAAGATTCCAAAGAACTAAAGGGACATAACCCTACTAAGCTGCCTGTAGAAGCTCTTATCACGTATCCTTAACAACAGATTACAAAGATGATCAGAAGACAAAAGTGGTATAATATACACTTACTGGAATATTTCCAAAACATTAACATCAACACAACTTAGGTATGAGCCAGACGAGCTTTGCGGGCAGCTGGCCTTTAATGATAAAACATCATCGAAATCATGTGTAATCAAAATGTAACATATAAATATAATTCCCCATGAATGACCGCCTAGGAAAAACCATAGATAAAATATTTGAAAAAAAAAACTATAGAAACCTTTAAACGAATCTGATGCCCATCTTCCGTGCTTTTTCCAACATCGCTCGTTTACGTTGGAACGTGCTGCTGCTGTTGCACCTCCCGATTGCAAGGAATGAAGACCGAAATTGACATTTTCCATAATATTAATGGATTTAAGTTTTGCACTCTCTTGCTTGTGTGTAACTCTGTTTTGAATTTTTGTATATTAACTTTATACCCTCCTTAAATTTAAACACGGACTTAAACAAAAAATGATCAGAAAAAATGTCTATATTTCCTAGCGATATATAACGTTGCAACCTTTTTACTGGACAAGCCGAACACCTGCTGGAATTAGTATTTCACTTCCTTGTCTATATTGATCGGTTTTGCTTTTGTTGAAGAAAATTTTGACCTATCCATCTAAGAATGTAATATCCGAACAACGAAGTGAACTTAGTTCTTCGTAGTGTAAAAAACCTGCAAAGGAAAGTAGAATCATGCACAAATCACGCACTTCCGACAAACTGGAACTATCTGCATAAATATCACATAATAAGACGAGATCCTTAGTCGTGAAGATTTCTGTTTTGATAACTCTGGCTTTGTTGTAACGTTTGGAGGCTTCTACTGTATTTTTAATGAATGGGTGTTCTGTTGGATCTTCATATCCTAAAATGGAATGAACTCACTTGATAGCGTACACAGCACTGGAAATAACGTGAAAAGAAAATATGATATCCAACAAATGTGTCAGATATAGAGCGTCATGCATTGAATTGGCCGGAATAGCTGATTTTCCTTTGTTCTTAATGAATTCTGACCACCTATTGAATGATGACATATATTTTTTGCTTGTGCTTTCACAATATATTCACACACTTTCTCTGCTAGAGCTGCATTGTCCGATGATGATGTGTCGATGCCAGCTAAAAATAAACTGTCTTGTACTCTCTGTTTAATGTTTAGCTCTGGAAAAAAAATTAAAAAACTGAACAAGTGGCATTTAATATCTAAAATTCTAGGCGCGATGCTGCCATGTCGAACATTTTGTGGCCCCCAAATATGCCGTTTGCCCCTCTGCCTCTTTCGGTTATCAAAGAATTAAGTTTTTTTTACACTATTAAGGAAATAATCCCATTCTTCCCCTTTGCACAATAATGGCCAAAACGAAGCTGATTTCCACTGAGGAATAATAAGGGTACCCTTACCCTTTTATTGTTAGGTCACCTGAGTCACTCAGGTGACCTATTGCAATTGGTCTTCGTCCGTCGTCGTGCGTCGTGCGTTAACAATTTTACATTTTTAACTTCTTCTTGAAAACTACCAGGCCAATCGTTACCATTTTTGGTGTGAAGCATCTCTATGGTAAGAAGAATCTAAATTGTGAAATTTATGGCTCTACCACCCCTGGGGTGCCACGGGCGGGGCCAAATATGCAAAAAAAGCCAAATTTTCAAAAATCTTCTTCTCTACTCCCACGCATGTGAGAAAAAAATTGGTTGCATGGTTATGATGTCCATGAG
Organism: Magallana gigas; assembly: GCF_963853765.1. Lineage (NCBI taxonomy): Eukaryota > Metazoa > Mollusca > Bivalvia > Ostreida > Ostreidae > Magallana > Magallana gigas. The sequence goes on from NC_088860.1 coordinate 23,057,321, forward strand.
GCCCTCTACCAGAATTGTGAAATTTATGGCCCCTGGGTCAGGGGTTCAGGCTCTAGGGTGGGGCCAATATGGCCATATAGTAAAAATGTATTAAATCTTAGAAAATCTTCTTCTCTACTACCATATATGTTTTTTTAAAACTAAATGCATGATTATGATGTCCATGAAGCCCTCTACCTAAATTGTGAAGTTCATGACCCCTGGGTCAGGGCATCAGGCTCTAGGGTGGGGCCAATATGGCCAAGTAGTAAAAATGTATTAAATCTTAGAAAATCTTCTTCTCTACTCCCACGCATGTGAGGAAAAAACTGGTTGCATGGTTATGATGTCCATGAGGCCGTCTACCAGAATTGTGAAATTTATGGCCCCTGGGTCAGGGGTTCAGGCTCTAGGGTGGGGCCAATATGGCCATATAGTAAAATTGTATTAAATCCTAGAAAATCTTCTTCTCTACTCCCATATATATTTGTTAAAAACTAAAGACATGATTATGATGTCCATGAGGCCCTCTATCAAAATTGTGAAATACATGACCCCTGGGTCAGGGGTTCAGGCTCTAGGGTGGGGCCAATATGGCCAAATAGTAAAAATGTATTAAATCTAAGAAAATCTTCTTCTCTACTCCCATATATCTTTGTTAAAAACTAAATGCATGGTTATGATGTCCATGAAGCCCTCTACCTTAATTGTGAAATTCATGGCCCCTCGGTCAGGGGTTAAGGCTCTAGGGTGGGGCCAATATGGCCAAATAGTGAAAATGTATTAAATCTTAGAAAATCTTCTTCTCTACTACCATATATATTTTTTAAAAACTAAATGCATGGTTATGATGTCCATGAGGCCCTCTACCAAAATTGTGAAATTCATGACCCTTTTGTTAGGAGTTCAGGCTCTAGGATGGGGCCAATATGGCCAAATAGTAAAAATGTTTTAAATCTTAAAAAATCTTCTTCTCTACTCTCACAGATGTGGGCAAAAAACTTAATACATGGTTATGATATCCACAATCTCCTTTACCTAAATTGTGAAATTCATGGCCCCTGGGTCAGGGGTTCAGGATATGAGGGGGGGACAATATGGCAATATAGTGTTAATGCATATAATGTTTAATAATCTTTTTCTCTATTCTCACACATCTGTATAAAAAAAAATGACTAATAATTATGTTTACCAGGTAGTCCTCTACTGAAATTTTAATTTTCATGTCCCCTGGGGTATGGGTTTTGACTCTAGGGCGGGGCCAAAATGGATGTATAGATGTTAATGCATATATAACGTTAAAGCTGCTTGGTCCGATTTTATATCAAATTTTATGCACGCTTTTAAACGATGTCTATGCTTAGTATATGTATAATAATAGACATTGTAGTAGTTTTACCCGTCAATTATGCCAAATTTCAACGAAGAAAAATACGTATAAAATTTGCTAACAAAACAAACGACATTAAAAGGTACCGCGTTATTTCGCCTCATGTTAAATTTCACCCCTGACGACGAGACGGGTATGGTTGTATTACGACTTTGACATCGCTTTAAATAAAGGTCGAAATGATCAGACAAATTACAATTAAACATGTGTACGTTTTGTTCGCTAATATTTCCAAAGTCTGCTTTCTTTACAATCGATGCATAGCATGCGGGTTGAATAACCCCAATCATTCGGGGGACGAAACGATGCGGTTTCCTTTTCTAAACATTCCCGTGATGTATTTTGGTTTGTTTTTTCGTTTGCCCAAAGAGAAATTATTTTTATTTACTTTTAATATTTCTTACTTTGAAAGGAGACTGATTCTGCTGGTGTAAATAGGAGAGAGTCCATAACTTTCTAACATAAATGATTTGTCTGAAAAAAAATTTGATACCGTAATTACAAAAAAATCGGACCAAGCAGCTTAAAAAAATTATCTTCTTTACTCCCACACACCTGAAAGGAAAACTGAATTCATGATTTTGTAGACCAGATCTTTTATTTTTCACCAAAATTATAGGTTTCACAGTTCTCTTTGAAATGTGGTCGTCATTACAAATTTATAATTTTTCTACTCCAGTATGAAACCTAATTAATTAGATGCATATATGAGACTCCATGACAAGTTTGTGTATGGGATATATGCTACTCAGGTGACCGTTTAGGCCAATTTGCCTCTTGTCTTGCAAACCAACCTTAGTGGTGGAACTAACCAGTTATTATCGTTACCCCAGAATTGCTTAAAAGCATTTATCCCACTTGTGTTTGGACACTACCATCTAGAGTTAAATTTGGTACATTTACTATAATAATCTGTTGCGAACCTATCACAAGTGTGTATGCCCCATCCTTCATCAATAATTTGAAAAATACTGTTTTTTATTCTCTAGTCGTCACTGTCAAAACACCTGCTAAGTATATCGGTTTGAATGTTTTGTGCCCTTGGCAACCACTGAATAAAATGATATGTAAATTCTGTAATTTTTCAAAAATTGTAACAGCAATTTCAACTAAATACGACTTTTTGCTACCGACTTCGAAAATTCTGCAAACATTTTAACTGTCGGTATACCATGTTACTTCTTTACCCTGAATACTTTCTCCTATAGTATTCAAACACCTGTGAATTGCTTCTAGTTCCCTCCAGGTGGAACTTTTCGTGGATTCCTCTCCAGTCCAGAGGCCTACTACCTCTGATATCTCAGAGGTAGCTACATAAGCTCCAAAAACTGAATCTTCACAAAATATCTTGATAAAGATCTTGATAAAGACCTAGTTTTGAAACTGACACTATTTTACTCTCTGAAAAATTCTCACTCATATATGCGTGTAAATCTTTGCTACAAACATTACACATACTTTGAACGATACTATCTAAAGTGCCTAACTTATAGCCTGTCTCTTTGTCGTGGTGGTGTTGGTGCAATTCTTTGCCCAATGTCCGCGAAAACCGCATTTGAAGCATGTCCCCGATTTTTTACTGCTGTCGTAGGACTTGGACTGGTTCTGCACGCTGCTTGCTCGCCCCGAGTATGGGTTGGTACGCCTGGCCGCCCTTGCCTTCTGTATCCTCTGACCTCTCTTCTTATTATTTCTTTTCCACTTTGAATTCAGTTTTTAAGATACGTTTTCGTCCTCCTTGTCTGACGCTAATTCATGCTGTGTATATTTTTGCACTGTTCGCCAACCTGCTAATTTAATTAACTTTTCTCTCTGATGAATAAGCTCTATACCTGACGAAATGCTGTGGAAGACGATTTCTGGTTCTCTTCGCTTAGGCTGGTGTTGGCTTCTATCAATTTTTCTCTTACGCTGTTGTTGAATTTGTACTGGGCTTTGTTTCCCTTCCTCTTAAAAACAAATGTCTTGTCATTTGCTGCTTGAATCCTGGACAATTGCTGTTCGTGTTGCTGTTTTTGATGTTTGGATATCTCTTGCTCGAATGAAGACAGTTTGGAGTCCATTATTTCTAAAACTCTTTGTAAGAATTTGTCATTTTGTGCCACCATGCTGCCCGCAAAAAAGAATCTAAGCTTCATGCGTTGAGTGAAACTGGCTAGAATGAACTTTACTATTAACACCGACCCTTTTATACTGGCCTTCCAATGGCCCCGCCCTGTATCCCTACGCAATTCAATTCGAACACGTTATTATCATGGAACGTTTTCCTGCTTTTCTACGAAACGCGGAAAAACTATATGATATCTGATGCACAATATGAGTTTAAGAAAGGTTGTAGTACTATTGATGCATTATATTTTTTAAAAAGTATTGTTGACATTGAAATTGAAGATTGCAGTAAGCTCTATTGTACATTTGTAGTTTTTTCGGAGAGCGTTTGACACGATTGATAGAAATGCATTGTATTATAAAATGTTTAAGCTAGGTATTGAATGCTTTTTTGGATATCGTCGGTCCCGTTTTCTTGAATACCGCGTGTTAACACGGTATGAAAATTTCTCTGCACCGCTTTGTGTGTTAGAGAACCAACGACATCCAAAAAAGCATTCAGTGCTTATATTTATCTATATTCATACTGATGTCTAATTGTATGAAATATGTGTGTATTGTCGCTATAAAGCCATTATATACGCTCTCAGTCACAGATATGAAAAATACATAGAACAGCCATATTAACATGTTAATTAGTTTGCTTCCGCGACTATAAATATAGTGCCAGAAACTTTGTAGAGAAATAATCTTTTCTTTTAAGGAGTAGATATAATTTAATGATTATTTTCCAAAAGTACTTATCTAATTGTTGATGTAAGATTGAACGTTTTATTTAATCTTACGAAAATAAAAACTCAAAACACGTGAAGGCTTTTATATTTGGGCTCATGGAACATGGATTAGCAAAAGTTAATCATAGAAAAAATGAACGTCCCATATTTCTAATGCAAGCATTAGGCGAATATACACTGACTGTAAATGTAATGATGTGGAAAGTTGTGTACGAGTCAATGGCTATCTTACAGATTTTGTTTGAAAACAAACTAGGGGTGTTGCAGGGGGACATATTGTCACCTTTGCTTTTTTCTCTTCTCCTGGAAGACCTGAAAAACAAACTTGCATAAGAACCGGTCAGCGGGCATTGAAATCGAACAAATAAATTTTTTTCTGCGTTTATTTGCAAACGATTAATCTATAATAAGTGAAACGCCTAATGATCTACAAAAGCATTCAAACACGCATCATACATATTGTGTAAGATGGGGCCTTACAGTCAATATCGATAAAACTAAGGGGTGATTTTCCAAAAAGGTCGAACAGGAAAGGGATACGAATTCTGTTAAAACAACCAAAAACCTGGAAATTGTGGACAGTTTTCCATACCTTGGAACGGCTTATCCACAAATGACCTTTTTAATAAACATGTGAAAATAACTGCAGAAAAAACACTACAGTTATATAATACGCTTATTCACACAAGTTGCAAATTGTCTCTTGATTGTAAGACAGTAATCAAGCAATTTGACGTGGCCTGTTCCTCGAAAATGAACTACGGAGCAATATATAGTTTTATGTTTTAAACATAATAAGACGCCACATTTTTAAGGGCTTTTACGCCATTTAAATCAAAGATACAAGAATGAAAAGTATATTTATATTCAGAAATCAGAAATTGATGAATTTGAAAAAGCATGGTCTCCTTGGAATGATTTTAATCATCTGACAGTTTAGAACTAACATGTGTACAATAACATCAATTTAATATTTCTGAAGACCATGTTATCAAGCTTGATTGTTTTTGTCAAAAACACACTTTTGTGAAATTGTTTTTGTGATGTGTGGTATTACCCCGAGTCGGTCCATGAAAGAATGCTTTATCTATATTTTGAGCAAAGATAAATTTTGAGCAAAGACTGTCAGATTATTTCCACCAAAATTTTCGGGTAGAAACTGAAAATGTTCACCCTTTACGTTCATACATGTACAAATATCTAAACTTGCCTATGCACCATGCAGACTATATAAATAACATATTTTATGATAGGCATAAAAAAGCGTTAAATAGACTAAGATTATCATCACATCGTTTACGAATCAAATATGGTCGATATGATAAAAAAAGACTATGTGCGGTATTGTGCGTTTTTTGCCCCCGAAATTAAAGTTTTATAACGAGCTTTGAAAATAAGGTGGAAGATAGTTAAAATCATATTGAAAATAAGTGTGTAAAAGGTTATCACGACAGTGACGTCATAATGTAGAAATGACGTCATAAAGATTGCCTTGTTTTGATAAATTGATGGTTGTAGCAAAATGTAGGTGTTTTCCGATGGTTTTTCGACTGGGAAACATCGAGCGCAGGCTTGCTCAAGTACCATTTTTTAGTATAATGTGTATAATTATCTGAAGAAAAACATATGTTAAATCGTACTTGAGCAGACCTGCACTCTATATTTCCGAACGCAAAATGTAAAGCAAAAATGAGAATATTTTCATTTGTTTGCGAATTTGCGGGAATTCGGTCATTTGGATGACGTCATAGATACACAGCGAATGAGCAATGATGACTAAAATCAAGATTATAGTGATAGGCGTCCACCGTACAATGATTTTTGAAGATTTCATTTCTATACGATACTATTTAAAAATTAGTTAAAATTGGGGGCAGATATTATTACTTATTTGGTTAGTTACTGACTCACTACGGAAATATATTGGGTTGATCATTCTCATAGATGGCGAGGCGAAGCCGAGCCGTCTATGAGATTGATCAACCCAATATATTTCCGTAGTGAGTCAGTAACTAACCTAATAAGTGTTTTGTTTTCCCGAGGACTATCAAGCAGCATATTTATTCACAAATAGCGATGATCATGGCACAGCCATGTACAAGATGCCTAACAAAGTCATTTAAACTCTTCAAAATTTTCCATCTCACCTTTCAAATACTCTTTAAAAATCTTTGCTTCACCCATGTTTACCTACAAAGTTTTGTTGCTATTCAATTTTAAATGTTTTCTCCCATTCCTCTGCAGAGATTTGAGCAAATTTTGACGCTGCCATTTTGTTCTGCTCCAGACAAAACAATGTGACGTCAATATTCTAAGGGCAACTACTCTAATTTTAAAGAATTTCAAAGGGCAACTACTCCAAATACTTTAGGAACTTACGGCATGCTGTTTATGTATTAAATACTATGAAATGTCGAGATGAGTAAGCGAAGCGTCGACCAATGACGGCCATATTGCCTAATATTAATTCTCACAGAACAAATATAGAGATATATGAGGCAATCACGTGCTATGTTTAAACCAATGAAAATGTGACATTTCAGTCCAAGGGAAAACAATTGACCATACCGCACATAGTCCTTTCCTATTAATGAAAGAAAATGTATATATTGTATTTCAAACGATGTCCAAGATGAATACCATTTTGTTTTGGTTTGTGATTTTTACACGGAGTTGAGGAAATTACATGTATATATTAAGAAATACCTCTATGTACGACCAAATATGGCAAAATGTATTGATTAACTTAATTCTGATTCTATATTAACGCTTAAAAAACTTAGAAAATATGTGAAAGAATGTTTCAATAATAACTTAACCATCAGACATAAAAAGCGTAAACTAAGTTAATAAAATTACTGCTTTGTTGGTCTGATTGATATTTGTTCTCTCACTTTATATTTCGTATATTTATGTAACCTGCTTCCCACCTGTACTTACAATTATTGTAAATTACTGTAAAATTTATGCTATGGCACTGTATGTAAACGTGTACGCCAATTTACGACTACTACTACTACTACTATTAAAATATTAGAAAATTAAGCTACGTATATATAGGTGTAACTATCGCAAGAGATCTCTGTACCGTTTGCAATTACAAGGATCTGTTTCATGGTATCCCGTTTTTTGTCATATCTAAATCTTAACCTGAATCCAAATCGATTGGTTAAATTTCTAAGAATGCGTGTAAATGTTGTATTTTTTAATATTTACTATTTCTAACAAATATAGTTTTCACTTGCAATTATATCTTTAAAATATATTGGATTGGTTACGTGGGAAACACGATAACGGCGTACAGCAGACCTTTCCGTCTTGATTCTTGTGACCTATTTATCCAATTGGGCAATTTGCTCCAGAAAAATCTTTATAAAAGAAAAAGAATAATATATTTCAAATTGATGACTAATGGTGACGACATCAAAGAATCTTGCCCTAATTGTAGTCAGGACAAAGGTCATCATTGCTTTGTAAGACTTAAATACCTCACCTCTCCCAATGGAAGTGTTTTTTTAAGTAGACAGGCCATGTCGAATATTATCTGCAATATACAAAACCATAAACCAGATGTACACTTCAGTCAATGTCTTGCACTGCTTCAAACGCATCCCGTGTTGCTAATCCTGACTGAAATTGACCCTCCAACTTTCGAAATAAAACACAGAATAACATTTTTTTCGCCCGTTTTTGCGAGAAAAGTAAAGTTACCTTTATTCATACATGTGGTCTAAACATAACTAAAACCACACTAAAAACTTTCAGTATTTAGTTTAAAGCAGATTTTACAAAATTGTCTTTCTTCGCGAACGGATTTTTACACAATCTAGGCGAATATACTCCGGGTCAATCTATATCGGGAGAGAATGCACACATTCAAAATATTTTAGATTAGCAAAGCACACAGTATGCTACTTGTATTAATCACTAGTCTTATTCTTAATCTTTTGTGGGACAATTCATTAAAGTTAATTTCATCATAACATAACCATCATCAAAATTATCATAATAATGACTTCCAGTAATTTACAAAAGATTCTGTGAATATAATAAAAAAATATTGATGGGAAATAAATCAATTTTTATAAATCCAATGAGTAAAACACGTGATAGAAGACTACATGAAAATAGAACATTTTTTATAATTAATGTTGAAATGCGATAAAATTGAAATTGACACGGTCAGAAAATGTATGAAGGCTTCATGTCGTCCTTAAATTAACATCACAAACAGGATTTATTTGTGCAGTAGTGATTTTGCACATCTAACGCCATTGTTATTCACTCTCATCAAAATTTTATTCGGTTGCATGTGATGTACGGATAATACATGTAGTATAAGTACACATATATTTGCAGTGCATGTTTACATCTTTAGAATGTTACTTAGTACATACGAAGTAAAGGCATGCTTAAAATTCAGAAAGATTCAACTAAGGTATGATACATTTGTCAATACATTTTATTCCTTCTTGTTGATAGAATGAAATATAACAATTAAATTTAAACGACACGTTTTGAAAAATACGTGCATAAAATATTCAAATTTTTCCAAAGATAAAATTTGGCACTGTTAACAAATCGCCACTCCATTATCTACCTTTGACCTTATAGAATATGTATCTTTCTCTATTGAAAACAGTGATAAAAGTTTGTCTCGTAATTAAGTATTTTTAGTAAAACAATGTAAGTTTTTTATTGTAACAAAACAAACGATATGTATCTATACTACTATATTAAAATAATAGACTCGAATTTTTGGGCTTCAATATCGAGAAATCGGAAGAGTACAATCATTTGTTTTATACATTTTAAACATTCTTGGCACTTGAAGATTACCAATTTGTTTTCATTTTTTTCTCAGTCAAGCTTCGCTAGTTAATAGTCAACGAAAAATCCTTTTAAAAATCCGGATATCATATGGATTTTTCGAATTTTACAATCTTGCACATGCGCATTATATTCACGCTTAAGCACGGGAGGCTCTTTAGTTTTTGTTTCCACAATATCACATTTGAATGGATAAACTCAAAACTGATATTGCAAATATGTGTAAATTTTCATTGAAAATTTGTCATATATATATATATTATGTTCATCAAAGGAAATATGGGAAATAACTCTTACTCAGTGCATTAAATATGAAAAATCCCGATAGTTCCGAATGTCAACTTAAATCGAGTGAAAAACCTTGCTGGAGAAAGTGTTGAATTCTTCATTAATATGAATTAAATTTTTAGATGAAAGATATTTACAGCTTCAAAATGGGTTGTTATGAATAATTTGACCAGTCTGTTATTTTCAATGCAGCTTTATTAATTTTCTCCAAAATTGTTTCGAAGCGATTCTGCAATTTTTTGCTACATTTACGGATATTGGAGGCATTTTAACTGTGGTATAGACCGAGACACAGTTAGATTATTCTAACTAAGCAGAATGTAGTGAAATTATTAGCATTATTGTAGGCTTAAAGCTTTATTATGTAAATTGCAACAATACGATGTGTCGATGTATCTATTTCGTAAATTTCTGATATCATATACAATGTCAACATTTGTTGATGAAATTGGAATGATGATTTTTATTTTGATTAACACATTATATATGTGATAACTTAGCATACTAATAGTACTATTTGCTAACAAATTGAAATAAATACAAATAAAAATGTAGCTAGGGATAAAAAATTTGTCCCCTACCTCTTGTTCATTTTCTTTTCCTCGTTTTACTCTATCATTCAGGGTAAGTTATTGCTAAATTCACAACATTTTTTTCTTAAAATGGTATCTCTGCACACTTTATTGCAAACTGAAACATAAATATTTAAATAAAATAATGTTTAAAAAATATGATATAATTACCCCTTCAAGATTCTAAAAATATTCAATAATATATAATACTAAGTAGGTATTCGTTTTGTACAAAATTTAAAACATACTGTTAAGAACTTAAGAAAAAGTTATTCTAACAACCGATATTAGATACGTTATATTTTTAAAACTATTATAAAGTTTAAAACAACGCATAAAGAAGCATTTTAGTTATCGGTTGCTTTTAAATTCGACTGGTTTTTTAAATTCTACAATCTGATCAAAATGAATAAAAAAAAAACTTTTAATATTGATATTTTAGTAGCGATTAAGTTGTGCAGTGACCTTTCTATGACAATTTAATTCTCGATCATACCTCTTTCCAATAATGACCACTACTTAATAGCTAGTATACAAACTTTTGACTTAGTTGTACATTCCGTAATTAAGGTCTTCCGTTTCCAACGGAAGACCTTATTGTTTTCGTACTGTTTCTTATTATTATTAAGGTCTTCCGTTTCCAACGGAAGACCTTATTGTTTTCGTACTGTTTCTTATTAAGGTCTTCCGTTTCCAACGGAAGACCTTATTGTTTTCGTACTGTTTCTTATTATTATTTCTTATTATTATTATTTTTTTCCAAATTTTGTGCACGCGATTTCTCGGAATCTATTCGACCGATCTCAACCATTTTTTCACAGATGTTAGGGCGTGATCTAAACTTGATACATTTTTCTTTATTTTTTCGTAGTCACTTCCGGTACCGAATTGTCGGCCATTTTGTAATTTTTGACGACCCATTTTGTGCAGCTATAAACTCGGAAACCATAAGAGATATGAATATCAAATTTTCAGGATAGGTAGACGATAGTTTGGAGTTGTGCAGCATGTAGTTGTTTAATGCCTGTTGCGCCATTTCTTGGAGCTCGCCTGGGCAGGAAAATTGGGTACGAATTTTCATTCAAAATTTTCACACGTTTTGATTTATATCTTTTTATCAGTTGATATTTTGTTAAGACATATATAACAAAAGAAGTAAAGAATTAAAAGTTCTTTCCAACAAAATCAAAAATAAGGGGCTGGCCCCTTTATTTAGGGGCCAAAACACTCGTAAACTCTATCACACATAACTTAAAAACGATAAAGATTTTGTAATGTATTATAGAAGCAAAGTTGTTGATCGTACCAATATCTATTAGAAAAAAATATTACCACGCCCATTCATTACGTAATTAGGGATTTTTAGGGACCAAAATACTTAAACTTTGACGCAATATAACTAAAGAAGTAGAAATATTTTGTAAGACATCATAGAAGAAAAAATGTTTGAATTAATAATTTAAATTGATTCCACTTATCAAAACACGAATTTCTGTCCCCATTAAGGATCTAGAGGGCTGGCCCCTAAAATATTCAAACATTTGTATCTCAAAAATGATCAACAATTTTAAATACAAGTAAGAACACAAATTGTTAGTATTCTTAAGACCTTTTCAAAGAAATCAAGAAAAAGGGGCTGGCCCCTTTAATCAGGGGCCAGGGCACTCTTAAACTCTATTACAAATTACTTAAAAACGATAAAGATTTTGTAATGCCTTATAGGAGCAAAGTTGTTGATCATACCAATATCTATTAGAAAAAAATATTTCCACACCCATTTATTACGTAATTAGGGATTTTTAAGGGCCAAAGATCTTTAACTTTGACGCAATATAACTAGAGAAGTAGAAATATTTTGTAAGACATGATAGAAGAGAAAATGTTTAAATTAATTATTTAAATCGATTCCAAATATCAAAACACGAATGTCTGTCCCCATTAAGGATCTATAGGGCTGGCCCCTAAAATATTTAATCATTTGTGTCTCAAAATGATCAACAATTTTAGATGGGTGTAAGAACAATAAATGTTAGTATTCTTAAGACTTTTTCAAAGAAATCAAGAAAAAGGGGCTGACCCCTAAATTAGGGGCCAAGACACTCGTAAACTCTATTACAAATAACTTAAAAACAATAAAGATTTTGTAATGCATTATAGAAGCAAAGTTGTTGATCGTAACAATATAAGTTTGTAAAACTCATAGCCACACCCATTGATGACGTAATTAGGAATTTTTAGGGGATTAAAACATTAAATGTTTAATGTGCTGTATGTGAAATGTGAGTGGAAATTCTGATATTTTAATGGTATCGTTTGAAAAATTGAACGGAAGACCTCCTCGTTACTCGTAACGAGATCGTATCTAGTTATTATTATTATTATTATTATTATTTTCCACGAATTTTGTGCACGCGATTTCTCGAAAACTATTCGGCCGATTTCGACAATTTTTTCTCAGATGATTGCCAGTGGTCATAATTCTAGAAGTTTTTTGAAATTTTGAAATCGGCACTTCCGGTTCCGATTTACGGCCGATTTTGTAAGTTTTTACGACTAATTTTGTGCAGACATAAACTCAGAGACTATCAGAGATAGGAATATGAAATTTTCAGGATAGGTAGACTATAAGTTGAAGTTGTGCACAATGTAGTTTTTTGGCGCCATTGGCGCCATTTCTATGAGCTCGCCTAGGCTCGAAAATTGGGTACGAATTTCGAATCAAATTTTTCATACATTTTGATCTGTATCTTTTTATGGGTTGATATTTTGTTAAAACATATATAACAAAAGTGGTAGATAATTAAAAGTTCTTTTCAAACAAATCAAGAAAAAGGGGCTGGCCCCTTTTTTTAGGGGCCAAGGCCTTCGTAAACTCTATTACAAGTAACTTAAAAAACGATTAAGATTTTGTAATGCATTATAGAAGCAAAGTTGTTGATCGTACCAATATCTATTTGAAAAAATCATTGCCACGCCCATTTATTACGTAATTAGGGATTTTTAGGGGCCAAAGTACTTAAACTTTGACGAAAAATAACTAGAGAAGTATACATATTTTGTTAGACATCATAGAAGAGAAAATGTTTGAAAAAATGATTTAAATTGATTCCACTTATCAAAAGACGAATTTCTGTCCCCATTAAGGATCCAGAGGGCTGGCCCCTAAATTATTCAATCATTTGTATCTCAAAAGTGATCAACAATTTTAGATGGATGTAAGAGCAAAAAATGTTAGTATTCATGAGACCTTTCGTATAAAATCAAGAAAAAGGGGCTGGCCCCTTAAATTAGGGGCCAATAGACTCCTAAACTCTATTACTCATACCTTAAAAATGATCAAGATTTTGTAATGCATTATAGAAGCAAATTTGTTGATAGCAGCAATATCTGTTTGTAAAACTCATTTCCAAACCCATTGATGACGTAATTAGAGATTTTAGGGGACTAAAATATTAAATCTTTAATGTGCTGTATGTTAAAAAGCAAAACTCTTTGTTAAGCATTTTAAAGGATATTGACAATCGTATACATTATCTAAAAGGAGGTGGTTGAGGGAGAATTCTGAAATTTCATTGATATTTTAATCGAATCGTTTAAAAAATTAAACGGAAGACCTACTCGTTACTCGTAACGAGATCGTATCTAGTTATTATTATTATTTTTTTCCACAAATTTTGTGCACGCGATATCTCGAAAACTATTCGGCCGATTTTGACCATTTTTTCACAGATGATTGCCAGTGGTCATAATTCTAGAAGTTTTTTGAAATTTTGAAATCGTCACTTCCGGTTCCGATTTACGGCCGATTTTGTACATTTTTACGACCAACTTTGTGCAGACAAAAACTCGGAGACTATCAGAGATATGAATATGAAATTTTTAAGATAGGTAGACCATAGTTTGAAGTTGTGCACAAAGTAGTTTTTTGGCGCCAGTGGCGCCATTCCTTTGAGCTCGCCTAGGCTCGAAAATTAAGTACGAATTTTGCATCAAATTTTTCATACATTTTGATCTGTATCTTTTTATCAGTTGATTTTTTGATAAGACATATATAACAAAAGTAGTAGATAATCAAAAGTTCTTTCCAACAAAATCAGAAAAATGGGGCTGGCCCCTTTTTTTAGGGGCCAAGACACCTGTAAACTCTAATACAAATAACTTAAAAACGATTAAGATTTTGTAATGCTTTATAGAAGCAAAGTTGTTGATCGTCACAATATCTGTCAGGAAAAATTATTGCCACGCCCATTTGTTACGTAATTAGGGATTTTTAGGGGCCAAAGTACTTGAACTTTGACGCAATATATCTAGAGAAGGAGACATATTTTGTTAAGCATTGTAGAAGAGAAAATGCTTGCATTGATGATTCTCATCGATTCCATTTATCAAAATACCAATATCTGTCCCCATTAGGGATCTAGAGGGCTGGCCCCTTAAATATTCAAACATTTGTATCTCAAAAATGATAAACAATTTTAAATAGATCGCAGAACAAAAAATGTTAGAATTTGTAAGACCTTTCTATTGAATTCAAGAAAAAGGGGCTGGCCCCTTAAATTAGGGGCCAAGACTCTCGTAAACTCTATTACATATAACTTAAAAATGATAAAGATTTCGTAATGCATTATAGAAGCAAAGTTGTTGATCGTAACAATATATATCAGGAAAAATCATTGCCACGCCCATTTTTTGCGTAATTAGGGATTTTTTGGGGCCAAAGTACTTAAACTTTGACGCATTATATCTGGAGAAGGAGACATATTTTGTTAAGCTTTGTAAAAGAGAAAATGCTTGCGTTGATGATTCTTATCGATTCCATCAATCAAAACACCAATATCTGTCCCCATTAAGGATTTAGAGGGCTGGCCCCTAAAATATTCAATCATTTGTGTCTCAGAAATGATCAACAATTTTAGATACGTGTAATAACAAAAAATGTTAGAATTTGTGAGACCTTTCGACTGAATTCAAGAAAAAGGGGCTGAACCCTTAAATTAGGGGCCAAGCCACTCGTAAAGTCTTTTTCACATACCTTGAAAATAATCACGATTTTGTAATGCATTACAGAAACAAAGTTGTTGATCATAACAATATCAGTTTGTAAAACTCATTGCTACACCCATTGATGACGCTATTGTTGATTTTAGGGGACTAAACTCTTAAATCTTTAATATGCAAAATGTGAAAAAGCAAAACACTTTGTTATGCATTTTAAAGGATATTGACAATCGTATACATTATCTGAAAGGAAGTGTTTGAGTTGGAATTCAGAAATTTCATTGATATTTTAATCGTATCGTTTAAAAATTGAACGGAAGACCTACTCGTTACTCGTAACGAGATCGTATCTAGTTTTCTTCTCTAATTGTCCTTGACGAATAATCACACATCCACCAGACTTCCACCTTTCGCAGATTACTATTTAATGTGTTGTTTCCATTTTTTACCTTCAAACTGAGCTTATGCCGTCGAACAGTTTCTAGATCCAAACCTTCTGCTGCATAAACCATTTAGTGTCGAACTATGGCTGCAATTTCAACTGTCTTTGCTGTGTGTTTATTCGGAGGGGTCAATAGCCAAACACCAGTGCAAGTTAAGAGTCTTGTGGACAATCTTCTCTCTAACTACGACAAGAGAATTCGTCCGGTGGAGGACCAGACTCTCCCTGTGATTCTAGACGTGAGTTTTAGCCTAATCAGCATTATAGGGGTGGATGAAGTAAACGAAAAACTGGAGACGTCCGGTTATTTGACCATACAGTGGACAGACTCCCTTCTCACATGGGATCCGGCCAGTAATGACGGTATCTCCACGATATTTCTGCCTCAGGTTTGTTGAGCTCAATAACTTTTTTTTACTAAACATAAAACTTTACTATTTACAAATAAGAAGGCATTATGTACCATTGATGACACAAAGTGCATATTATAGCAGTTTATCTGTAACATGTACATTACAAACGATAAGAATCCGTTTCATTACGAAAATATCAAATAATTTGTAAAATGCATGTGCACCACTTAGCAATTACAGTTTTGAATTATTTTGATCTTATCTAATGGGAAATAAATAATTTTAGAACGACATTTGGAAACCAGATATAGTTCTGGGCAATGGATTCAAGAAGTTTGAAGAATTTGGGGGCAGTTTTTACAATGTTGAAGTTCAAAGTTTTGGTAACATTTTCTGGAAACCTTTCCAAGTCTTTGAAACACAATGTAGTATCGATACCACATACTATCCCTACGATAGAGAAGTTTGTGAGATTGTCTTCGTTGTTTGGAGTTACACGGTCATCGAAGTTGAGATTTTCAAATCCGCAAATGGGATTAACCTGAACGAATACACAGAAAGTGGCGTCTGGGAAATCACCCGAACCGATGTTAAAGTAAGCAAAGAGTCCGTTGAATCCAAGGTAACATTTTCAATTCACATCAAGAGGAAGCCCTTTTATTATGTATTCAACATCATGATTCCAATTCTTTTTCTGGGAATGCTCACCATTTTCGTTTTCGCTCTACCCGTGGATGCCGGAGAAAAGATGTCATATGCAATGACCGTGTTCCTATCTTTCGCTGTCTTTCTGACCATTATCAACACTCTACTTCCAGTAAGCTCGGACACAACACCTGTTCTTAGCATATACCTTCTTATGCAGATGACGATGAGCATTCTTGTTTTGTTCATCACAGCTTTACAAATACGCTTGCATCACCGAGACACGTCAGTTCCAATATCTAAACCCTTTCGGTTTATGGTTCGCCTCATGCATTACTTTCACTGCCGAAAATCTTGTAAAACGAGTAGAACAATATCCCCCGCGAAAAAGAAGGACAGTGAAGAGAGAGATAACTTTGATTCAATGGGAGAAACCTCTCAAGAGGAGAAAAACAGACCCGAATGGAAGGATGTAACGTCAGCAATCGATTTCCTGGCATTTTGGAGTTTCTTTCTACTTTATCTGTGTCTGACCGTGTATCTGTTTGTAACAATCATTAGAGGAAGCTGAGGGGGAAAAAGATGACAAAAGAAGTTTTAATACTAAAATAACTTTTGGAATTAATGTTTGCTCCACTTTATACCAATGAACTCTTTTGATCATTTGTATTTTGTTTATTGATTGGGAGTGCTAATAATAGATAGAAATATGGATTAACATATTCTTTCTCAGTTGATATTGTAATCATCATTTCATCAAATGAAACACATTTATTTACTTATATGCTGAATGTACATGTAATGTTTTTAAGGATCGATCCATAAACAAGTAAGAAATAAATGCTTCCTTCGTTTCAATGTTAAGTGAAAAAAAACTGTAACATAATTTTTTTTGGAAGTTTTATAATAAGAATACATGTATCCATGCATTTAGATTTTGAATTTACTATTCGATACATACATGTACCTCAATCAATCGACCTATGCAAAGATACCTGTGTGAACTAGTAAGGTAATGCGTTTTAGAGATGCATTAAAGAGTCCCCAGTTTTTCAACAGTTGGCAATGTATTGTAATGTTTTGTAAGCATCATAACTAAAACTACTTTTATTGTATTTTTCAGTTTTTATTTGATTATCAAATAATTCTGAATTATTATGATAGATTTGGAAAAAGTCGAGTACCTAAAAATTTAAACTTTTAACCCCAACCTTTCTAGCGGTGGCGGCATGAAGACATCAAACAAAATTTGCTTCATGCAGGTTTTATCTTTGCAATTTTTTCGAGTAGCCTAAGTTTAAAAGGGTAATAACTTTACTTTCAAGGTAAACATTTATCTTTGAAATGAATAAGCTGGACAGAAACAACTATAATCAAAATGTCTACTTATCTTTAGTTTCCACATCATTTAACTTTAAATTCTTATATAGATTCAAGTGTATAATATGTAAGCATAAATTAGCTATCGATTTATCAAAAGAGCATTGTTATTGAAGACGACGATGACAAAGGACAAACAAGTAAAAGCCAAAATCACACATTTACTAAAAAGGTAATTGCATAAATCAACACCATGTTTGTAAAAAGTATGCAAATACGTTCAGTTTTTAAAAAAAACTATAAAAACCTATAATTTTTGCCTTTGGTTTTGGTCAAGAAAAGTAACGCTAGACTGAGCGTTCCTATCAATCATGAACAATACACACATCTCAAAACAAGACGTAAGGTCAAAAGTTTAACTTAAAGGACAGTTTAATTCTTAATTCTAAAATACTTATATTAGTTAAACTGCATGTTAAACTGCATGCTAACTGCATGTTAACTGTTAACTGTTAATGTTAATGTTAACTGCATGCAGTTGAACTGCATGTTTTTATTCATATGAGAATCTCCTCTAAAAGCAAGAGTGAAACTCGTTCTCTTAGTGAGTAGCGTTTTAGTCATAATATTATCTTGTTCAAACCAGGGATGACGGTGATAATTATAAGCAATCAAAATTAATCACCATAAGAGTGTAATAAGAATCATGACACCATAAGAAATGTAGAATTGAACAAAATTAAAAAAAAAATCCTGATAATGCAGTATAAGTATCATAATCATATCTGTGAATTGTGAAGAATAATTTTCTTTTTAAAGCGCTATGCATAGCTCAGCGCTTTATTGTCGTTAGACTTCTACTTCCGGTGCAACCGCCCCTATGAGCAGAAGTTTACATCATTTAAACTGGTTAGGGAACCAGTTTCAGGAGTTTGTGCACATAATTGCACGGGCTAGTACAGGCTATTGTGAATTTATTGTACGGGGCTTACATACATCATTGCAGGGGCTGCCATGGTGTGATGAGGAAATATATTGCGTATACAGAAGCTGAAATGTTATATACATATATCTTTTATACTAGTATACAAACAGAAGCTGGGTTAGCGCTTTTCAGTACTATCAGTACTTTGATTACGTATTACTTTTGACCTAAACATGTCATATTGATTCAATAAGGCTGAAAAAAGCACACTTTTTTTTATCGATAGGAGCACTACCATGTACAATTTTTATTAGATTTACATTAATGATATAGGATATTTCATAAAAAAAATTGTCTATGCTTGCTATCATGAGTTGTCCCTCTTTTAAGATTTTAGATTAATACTGCACTTACCTTGTTATGCACTATACCCTATACCCGGTACAATTTCAGTGACAAGATAAAAAGGTCGATGTTCTTAATAAATAAAAATAGTTTTAACCGGTACAAAGAAAAGACAGAAAACCCGAAAACAAAACCATATAAAGACCTGTGAAAAAGCTATTACCAAAATAAAAGAATTGTGTTAATTAAAAGTCTGACCAGGATTATCTTATTAAATCTGGTGTTATTGGTCGCCTGTTTATATACACTACCTTAAATTCTGTCTGATTTAAAAGTTAGAAGATTATATAAAGATTAAATGCATAACAGATGTACCAAAAAGATACCGTTCTCCATGAATAGTGTATTGAATATTCTCGATATTTTGTGCCAGTGTCAATTCAAACAATTCAAGTTACAGCTCCTTTACAAAATCCTTCGAATCTATTCATTTTGTTACGCAAAGTTCTTTATGGAAGAGCGGCAAGCAGGCATTTAATTCACAAAGTATTTAAATGCAACTATTGATCAAGTGCAAACCAAAACTGTTGTAATGAAACACCAGCCAGAACTAGTGAACAGGAAATTGCATATTTACCCAGACAGATTTCAGTAATATGCAAGTCTTCGAGAGAAGTTACTAAAAGAAAACACTGGTAGTCAATGCTGATTCGCTGTTGTGATGTCACGGGATTGTATTTACCCTCCAAAGGAATCAAAACCGAAAAATCATTTAGACGTCAATGAACGAGAGAGGAAGAACAATGAAATGAGAAAATCAATGGCCGGGCCTGCATACGGGGTGCCCGTGTACCCGATGAATGCAGCAAGAACTGGAAGCCGACTCGGGGCAACAAGAGAACCACAGCACTACGACGATTCCAACTCGTTCAGTGATGGCCATTTTGGAAGAGATACTTACCTGGGAAAATCCTCTAAAAGGGACATCGAGGAGACGATCCTATACAATGCCAATAGTAATGATTTTGATGAAGTTGGAAGTCAGCATGTCTGGCCGGGGGAGAATGTTGGGGACCACAGAGATTGGATGGACAAGATCCTAGGGGGAACGTTTCAGAGAAATTACCTGGACAGAAATTCATTCCGCGTGAGTTAATAAATCATATTTCCTGTAATTGTAGGTACTTTCCCTTTTAACAAAGAATCAATACAATAGATAGCCGTGTAAAATCAAATCTCAATCTTAACATTTAAGAAATATTTTTTGAATGTTTTTCTTGCTATTTTAGGAGGGCTCGATGGACGTGGCCATATTTAGGCCATATATAGTTTTAACATACGTTACGCCCTGTATAAAGATATGGGAAATGTTCAAATGTTAAAGCTGAAGTATTTTGATTTTTTCTATACCAAATGATTGTTTCTTGTTAAAAATATCATTTTTAAAAAATGTAACAAGATCAGATGATTAATTTGTTGGGCATCCAGCCTCCCTTAAGTTACGCCAATGTTGCGGACGATTTTGTGACCTAAGTAGACCAGGGTATATTCTGAGTTCGAGTTATTGCTTTTTTAATTGCAGGCAAGCCTACGTCTGGATACCAAATCCCCAATACAGCACATGGGCTTTGTGTCAGAGAGCGACGGGAACTCTTTAGACAGCTCTTATGCAGACCCTACCATCACACGACGGACCATATTCTGTATTCTAGGGGGCATTTTACTGATCCTACTAACCGTTGTACCCGTTGTTGTTTTCATCATTATAAAAGGTCACTACATAACTGTCATTGATGTCAAAAATTGATTCAACTTGCGTCCTTAATAGGGATAATTATCAGACTTTTTCTTCTTATAGATGATGATACCACAACCACATCTAATACATACTGTAAGTAAAATTTTTCTCACAAGAAAATCAAGAAACCAAACAGAAAATAAGTAGATATTTTTTTTAAAACTGTTGTTAATGTCTGCATTAATGAATGTGTGTCTCTTTTTTAACATAGATGTTGCTGATAGTCAAATAAGTGTCAACCAATCTTACCAGCAAAACTACTCGAATAGCAGTTCTTTAGAATTCAAGAACTTCAGTGAAACTTTTTGTACAGAGGTGGGAACAGCTTTTCTTTTCATGATATAGAAATCGATAAATATTGAATTAATTGAGAGGACGTTACAAATCAATAAACATTCTTAAAATTGTAGATGAGAACAGTTATAGAAAGATCCTTTGTTGGAGATGAATTTAGACAGTGCAACGTTAAGGAACTCTTGTAAGACACACAAAGGAACTCAACATTAAAAACATCGGATTTTTTTATTTCTAATGTAGAATTTTTCTTTGATATTGAAAAAATGTTCTTGCAGGAACGGAAGTGTGATTGTCATTTTCCAAATAACCTTCATAGCCTCTGAGAAGCAGATAACGAGGGATAATCTTATTGTCTGGATTAACACTGAACTACAGAATGGCGTGAACAGCACAGAAGGGACAACAATTGCATTTATTTCAAACTCGTTGGATGTTTTTGAAATAAAAAGTGAATCATATACGGTAAACAATGACCCTTATGGAGCAACTACTACATCATCAACACTATCAACAACCCCATCCCAAACTACTGCCAGCAGTATGAATGTGACAACAGAATCCAGTATCGCTCAATCTACAACAGAATCACAATCAACTGATATAACAAGTTCAAGCGAGTCAATAAGTTCTGAAACAACAACTGAAAAGTTTGATTCGTCGGAAAGTACTCTTGATCCAAGCTCTGGGTCAACAGAAACATCATTTAGTTCAGAAATGGCATCAAGTACGCTTGATATTTTCAGTACAACAGAACTTACAAATGAAATATCAGAACCAATAACAACTCAAGGAAATGAAACAACGTCTTCAATAACAAATACAGTTTCAACGACAGAGATGACTACTCCAACGACAGAGTTGACAACACAAACAACGACAGAGATGACAACTCAAACGACAGAGATGACAACACAAACAACACAGATGACAACTCCAACGACAGAGATGACAACACAAACAACACAGATGACAACTCCAACGACAGAGATGACAACACAAACAACAACTCCAACGACAGAAAAAACAACCCAAACAACAGAAATAATTCAAACTACAAATATGACGACCCAAACAACAGATATGACAAAATCAACAACAGAGATCACAACTCCAACGACATGGATTACGACGTCAATACAAGAAACAACACTTCTTACAAAAGATACCACATCTCCAAAATTAACTCAAACAACAGAAATGTCTACTCAAACAACAGAAATGACATCCTCACCGCCAGAAACGACGACTCATTCAGAAGAGATTTCATCTCCAATAACAACTCAAACAGCAGAAATATCAACGCAAACAACAAAAATTACATTCACAACACCAACGATTACAACTCAAACAGAAGAGATTACATCTCCAATAAGAACTCAAACAACGTTAACAGAAGTGACAACTCAAACAACAGAAATGACATCCTCAACACCAGAGATTACAACTCAAATAGAGGATGTTACATCTTCAATAACGACTCAAACAACAAATATATCAACTCAAATAACAGAAATGACATCCTCACCGCCAGAAATGACGACTCATTCAGAAGAGATTTCATCTCCGATAACAACTCAACCAAAAGAAATTACATCAACAACACCACAGATAACGACCCATTCAAAAGAGATTACATCTCCAATAACAAATCAAACAGCAGAAATATCAACGCAAACAACAGGAATGACTTCCGCAATACCAGAGATTACAACTCAAACAGAGGACGTTACATCTTCAATTACGACTCAAACAGCAAATATGTCAACTCAAATAATAGAAATGGGATCTCCAACACAAGAAATGTCAACTTCTACAAAACAGATGACATCTTCATTATCAACTCTGGCAACAGAAGTGACAATTCAAACAACAGAAATGACAACCCATATAACAGAGGGAACTTCAGAGATGACAAATCACACAATGAAAATAACTTCCCCGGGAGCGACGATAACTCAACAAACAGATTTGAATACTCAAACATCAGAGTTGACAACTCCAACACCAAATATAACAACTGAAATAACAACTCACAATATAGAAACGACATCTGCTTCATCTAGTTTGACATCTCCAAAAACACAGATAACAACTCCAATAACAGAGATGGCTAATATAACTTCAGAAATACAAACTCAAACAACAGACATGACAACTGAAGAAACAGATATGGCATCTCATACGACTCAACTTTACAACGTATCTATGTCAAATCAACCAAATGATGTTTCTTTGTCAACTATTATCACAGAAATGTCTACAGAGTCAACAGAATTAAACAACAGATCTATGCCAACTCAGACAAACAACGAATCTATTACAACCCATGCAAACATCATATCAATGACTACTCAGCCAAACAACATATCAACAACAACACAATTCACAGAAATGTCAACAGAGCCAACTGATCTAAACAGTTCATCCTCGTCAACTCCACAAAACAATAATATATCATTGCCAACAATTCAACCAAACAACACATCAACGTTGCCAACTCACCTCACAGAATTGACAACAGATTCATTTCAACCAGACAATGTATCCATGTCAACTCAATTTAATAACGTATCCTTACCAACTCAACCAAACAATATATCTATATCAGCCAATCTCACAGAAATATCAACAGAGTCAACTCTTCCGTACACCGCTTCAACGTCTACTCAACAAAACAATATATCTATGACAACTCAACCAAGCAACATATCTACGTCGACCAACAGCTCCGAAATGTCCACAGAGTCAACACAACCAGACAATGAATCCATATCAACTCAACCGAGCAACATATCCATGACAACTCAGCCATACAATGAATCAATGTCAACCCAACCAAGCAATACATCTATGACAACAATCCAAGAAACGCCACCAGAGTCAACTCAGCAACCTTTAAGTTACGACTCAACAGAAACAACGCAGTTGTTAGCACAAACAACAGAAATATCGTCGCAGACACCAGAAGGTAGAAATGAATAGATTACTTTGACATCATTAATATAAAAAATTAAGGACCATAATTAGCTATATACATAATTAGCATTCAACATCATTCGACAGAGCTATAGATTACGACAGTAGAAGTTTAGCTAACAAGTCAAATTACATACCTGTATATATCAAGCATCAATCCATTACATGTATTAGGTTCATGAAATGGATAGTTGTTATTTAAATATATATAGTATTTTACAAAGAAAATATTCTTTAATCAATTTTATTAAGATATTCCTTTTTGTCAAATAAACAAAAATGTACTAACATTTGATCAACAAATGGTATGGCCTTTAAATCTGATACTTAAATCCGTTTTCAGCGAAACATTTATGTAATCTAAAGTTCATGCTACTTTTGAACTAGAAATCGAAAGACCATTGAACTTTTCCCTACAATATTATTTTATAGTGTTACCTGTCAAACGCGTGATACTAGAAGCTGGTCGAAATCACGTCGGAATCTTGGTTTGCACTGTGAAAGCTGCTGAATGGTTATCAGTTGCATTGAAGATAGGCAACGAGACGACTGAAGAGACAATTGGAATGTTTTATCGTGATTCAAGTGTTCAAAATCTAACTACTGTCAACCTATTCGCACCAGTATTTAATCAAGAGGATTCAGATGAAGTGACAGCAAGTCTAAATGTTTCTTTGGAAAACATGGATTTGAGTCTATGTTCTACAGACAAACATTTCACCTGTTCCGTTACCAGTAAATATGGTTCAGCCGAAAATGGTGGCATACTAGAAATTGATGGTAAGGAAAAACACTGATAATCAGCATTTGGACGAGTTGATTTATAATATGCATATATTTTTTCTTTTTATAAAAAGAATATTTCTGTATTTCTGCAGCGCCGCCTGTGTATGATGTGAGTATTGACGACAGAGTTAACTACACCAAGGGAGAGGATATTCCAGTTAATTGTTCCTCCCGTTCTGGAAGTGAATATACTGTAAGCGTTGTTGTTCACTTCCAAAATGACACTCAAGAGGTTTTTCCAAACGCAACTGAATTTAGGACTTACAGTGACTGTTCGGTTGATTTATATTGGACATTTCTGATACCAGCTTTTCCTACTTTTGATACAATAACAATGGTGCAAATCGAATGTAAAATAGAAGACTCTCGCTATAAATTAACAAAAGATGCAACAAAGATTATATCAGTTTATTAAAGTAAAAGTTTTCTTTAAGCATCATGAAAATGTATATGTAAATAGGCCTAATTTAAATGTAAATTGTGTTTGATATATTTTTCATCTTTTAAAAAGGACACACAAGCATTAAAAACAAATTATATCAGCAACACGTGTTAGTTTTTACGATTAATTTATTTCTTGCAACAAATCCTTTTAAAGGAACTTACATAAAGTATATTTGAAAATCAATATACATGTGATCGTAAAATTAAAAGATAATAATTATCATTAAAATCATACAATTAAAATACATGTATGTATAAATCAAATGGAATAGGAAGCCTGTATTTTGAAGTATGTCATTGGTTTAGGGTGTTGATAAACAATTATATGTATGTAAAAATAAAACATATACATTTGATATGTTATTCTTAATAAAATAATCGTATTTATATCAAAATATTGTTTTCCATTGAAAAGAATGCGAACCTTTGATTGTCGTTGTGGTGCACTCTTGCAAAAGTATTAACAATCATAAATAAAACGTATACAGCATCGATATTCCAAAGTTCAGGGTCCTGACAAAAAGTCAAGGTATCAATTACATTTTAACAATTAAGTTTAAGTTTTCTTTTAGAATAAATATAAAAAAATAACCATTTGTTTCAAAAAGTAAATGGAGCACCCCTTCGAAACTGATCTTCTATTGCTACGTATACGAATCTGCATGTAGGTCAGTGTCCATACATTAATTTTAAATGATTTCCTAATCAACAGCCATAAACATGATAACGAAAATGTTCGAAATTGTGTCAGAAATACACAGTTATTTCTGGCCTTTCTTTCTTGATTTGTTCCTCTGGAACTATGATCTGAAAAGAAAAAAAAACAACGCTATTTAGGTTTGCTTTTAAGTTATTTACAAATAGTATATTCTATGATAAATTGGACCAGGAACACTGATACAAAAAAAAAAATAATCACGACGTAATTGCTACATGAATTAAATAATAATTAATCATAGATAACATTGGTTAAAAATAGAAAATGAAAACTGCATGTAGATAAAAGATGCAGATAAAACTGGGTTGTCAATGGAAAGAGAGAAATAAAACCACACCATGCTGCCAAACCACAAACTGCATTTTTACGTAATGCAAATAAACGTATCATCAATCAGGAAAAGCACAATTCACTGTGTATAAATAAAAATTCGCTACACAAAATGACGTCGCATTTTACAATTTCCATGCAACATATTACCTATTGACAGCGATAATACGTCATCATTAATTTCTTCTGCAAAAAGTGACAATGTTTCAAAAAGTAAGAAAAGTTAAGCTCAATAATACCTTTTTTGTATGCATACATGTAAAGGTAAAAAAAAAAAGACGTCGTTTGAGTATATGCTGTTCTTAAGCTTTGTACTTATATTTGATCCAAATGTGGATTGTTGTGATATTGACTACTTACATCTGATCCAAATGTGGAAGACGGTGGATTGGATCCAGCCCACGATAATGAGTTAGTGTTTCCACTTGTGGTCTTTCTGTATTTTTCCATCAACATTTTATTGCTGTCCCCTGTACTATCACTGGTATCACTATTGCTACTGATTTCTTCCACGTGGAAAGTTCTCATATTTGAGTTCTGGTAATCATTATAATTGTCGTCGTACGGAACGACAGCAGTCTCTATCTGAATATCACCGACGCCATTTTGGCGCGCGGTCGCCAGTCTATATTTGAGAGGATTGTCTTGTATAGTGGTATGGCTGTCCACATCGGAAGTTTCTCCCAACTCGCCGTCAAAATTAATGTCAATGTGGGAGGAGGGGTCGGGGGACGGACCCCCGCGCTGATATGTCAGACCCCTAGGGTCCATACCCTGACGTATTTTCGCTCTGTCAAGCTGCTCTTCGACATATTGTCGTCTGCAATGAAATTTTTTTAACAAGTTATTTAAAAAATCCATGCCTAATCTATAGGGAGATAAATACTAGTATCATATTATGTTTCAAAGTCCAGGTTTACATATATATTAATAATTTTTATTAACTTTTCAATATTCAAGTTGTCCTGAAATTCAAATTACATGCGTAAAACCACAAAAAAAAAGGTCCGTGGTTGTATGGAGCTGTATTTTTAAACTATCATTTTTTACCTGCGAATGATGTATACAATGAGAAAAATGATGACAAAAAGAAGTAGTGCTGCGACAATCCCTAAGATAATCGCTATTAGGTCGTTGCTGCTCGCCATGTCCAGAGAGCTCGTATTCTTGGTCAGTCGTGCAGGAAACGCAACTGTTACCACGGCGACGGATTCCAGCTGAGGGGATCCGTTATCTTTGACACTGATCACAACACTGTATTCGTCGAGGACGTAGTCGTCTTTACTTCCGGTCAGCGATACCACGCCCTGTTGCGAGACTGCAAACAGGCTACAAAAGTAACAAACATTAAGGTCTCACTATCGCTTTCACTTCGAGAAAAGTATATTGCATTAAGGAGGCTGAATAGTCAACAAATTACTCATCAGATATATACCTATGATTTATCATTTAGTAAAAAAAAGTTCTATATTCTGTAATCTGAGTATTTTCGTAGTATCTTTTCAGAGAGCTCTTCTTCTAAATGAGATCAATATAGTCTAAAAAAAAAATAGCCACACCCATCCAACCCTCTTAAAAATGTGGTGGTTGCCTACTCTATAGCTACACAAAAATACTCAGATCTCAGGGTGCAGCATATAGAAGGATCTTATATAAAAACCAACACCCTGAATTAACTTTAAAAGAATATCTAAATCACCAATGCAATTCTTAGATCGCCCTTAATTGAAATTCTTTTAGATTCCAAATCAATAAACAGCCAAGAATTCTAATGAAGGGTAATATATTCAAAGACATGCTCATGCAATTCGTTAGAATAATCTGTTGATTTGAAATCAATCGTTACTTTTAATTCAATTCTCATCTTCGTAAACCGTAAATTATACTAAGAATGTTTTTTTTTCTTTTAGCAAAACTGAGGATGCACTCAAAGACGTGTGATCATGTAGTTGCCTTGACAAAAAACCCACTTTGGATTTAAAAGAGAGACAAGTTTTAATTATTAACATTTCCATTAAACCTAAATTATATTTATATTAATTGTAATATGAAAAAAAAATCTAGCTGTTGATTTCACATTAAAAATTTATGAAGATAATTTTCAATTAACAAACTTTTTTACGTATTACACTTATTAAAAAGATTAGAATTAAAAGGTTTAC
This sequence comes from Magallana gigas, assembly GCF_963853765.1. NCBI lineage: Eukaryota > Metazoa > Mollusca > Bivalvia > Ostreida > Ostreidae > Magallana > Magallana gigas. The sequence continues at coordinate 23,085,762 of NC_088860.1, forward strand.
GGAATTACGATGAGAATTAGTGTATTACAATAAAAAACATTTTTAAATAAAAAAATCGAGAATTGTGAAAAAAAAAGTTGTTACCTTTTATGAGTGACCACAGAGAACGTAAGAGAACTATTCGGATCCCTGTCCACAGCCTACAATAAACACAGTCGATAGGTCATATCAATTTAACCAAGATTACCCGCGTACGTAATTCACCCCGGCGTGCATGATCTGGCATACTGTTAATTAATTTGAATGATAGATTTCAGCATTTATAAGAACACTCAGGGTCTGAAATTAAGAAAGTCTTGTGGAGAAAGAAACAAAGAAAATGCTCGTGATCACAAACCTGGTGTATGATGTATTATGTTTAAAACTATCGCACGGAGGACGAAGGGTTATCATATCCAAATACGTGTAGGTTACTGGTATGAATGTACTTACTTTCAAAATTGCTTCAAGGCAGGACGAAAAAAAACTGGTTGTCAATTCATGATCATAAAAGCGATGCCTTATATATGTATACCATTATTTGTTTGAAAACTTCCTGAATTTAATGATTATTTGCCAATTAAAGTTAATTTTGACATTAAAGCTAAAGTTTTTTTGGTAACTCTTATCACTAAATAAATGCGAATTCTAAAAGAGTGAGAATTAAGAGGAATTATATCATTTCGGTATTTCTGATGTAAAATAGTACAGTTAAGTCCTGTATAGTTTAGGAAATTGTTCAACAAAAGGATAAGTGTTATATTTTTCAAACATCCTTTACAGTTTAAATTAAATATACGATAAATGCCATGCGCGGATCCAGAAAATTTTTCCAGGGGGGGTCCGAAGGATAATTGTGTTTGCCAGGGGGGGTCCGAGGCATATTTTACTATGTAAATTTAATAAATTTTCATTTTCCAGGGGGGGTCGGGACCCCCCCGACCCCCCCTCTAGATCCGCGCATGAATGCCATGAAACCTGCTTGTAAGTTGTACATAACTGTACTTATAGATAAAAGCCATTCTGAAATAACTTTATAAGATTTTATTTCATTTCTTTTATTCATTTGTGTATAATCAAGATGATAATACCTCAACAACAGTGATCTCCGCTCCTTGAACCCTCTCGGTATTCACAGTGATCTCCCTTTGTACGATCTCCGGTCTGTTGTCGTTAACATCCGTTACTGAGACAGTGATGGTGGTCCATGCCGACTGTAAACAACAGTTCAAAGGTCAAACAGAGCTCCAATTTATGATTAGCTCAATTTTACACTACTTTACGTCGAGGAGGCTATACATACTTGTTAATGTAATAAATAACAATGCTAATATTTTCTAAACTACTGGAAAACGTAGTAAAAAAACACAGACATTCGAAAAAAATAATTAAAAAAAAAAGCAAATAGCAAATCATAACATAAGGAAAAAGACGATGTACTTTCAGTGCAATTTGCTTTGAGCTTATAGATCGTAAAAGTCATTGATGGGAAAATAGAATTTATTCTGAAAATAAAACCTTTCTGTGTACATAAAGTTATAAAATTCTAAACCCTATCATTTCTAAACCTTTCTTGTTTTGCACTAGATTGAGCCCTACTTTAACAACAAAACTGTACCAAACAATTCTCAGGTAAAATTGTAATTATAAGTTTAATAACCAATCAATAAAGTAGTGCGTACATAGAACTCATCTGATGCGGTGAGGTTGAAGACGAACTGGTTTTGTTCCTCGTAGTCCAATTCCTTTGTGATCAGAATATCCCCACTAAAATTAAAGGTACAATACCGCTGTATTTCTTTTTAAAAAATCCAAGTAAGAGACATTATATCTAAACTTGGTTTTTTTTAGATGTGGTTGGTAATGTGCCTTTTACTTTCTCAGTTCGTAAGAAATGGTAAAATATGAATTATTATTTACAAACTTTGAGGATTTTTTAAAAATGTATACTTACTTGTTGTTCACGGCAAAATGCTCTTGGAGACCAATGGAGTAACGAAGAGAATTCCACTACATCAAAGAAATCATATTCAAACTGGTTAACAAACTGTAAACGTTTAATTGAAATTGTTCCTCTTGTAATTAATAATTACAATAAGGGGAGCACGAAGTTGACTACACATGTATATATATATATCAGATAATCTGTGATATTTCGTCATTACATTTTTTAACAAATGTTCTGTTTAATTTAAGGAAAATGGATTTCTATTGTACCTGGTCGTAATCGTTTACTGTAACCGTAATTACAGTAGTCCCTACTGCCTCGTTTTCTGAAACAACAGCATGATATCGAGGCTGTGCAAAAGATGGCCCCAAACTATTGCCCTGCCCAATGATAATGATCTGGAGCAAGGCCACGCCCTGTCGAATGGGGTTGTCCCTCTGTATCGCCTGAAATTTATAATAATGTTAGATATTACGCGAATACATGATGCTTATAAATAGTTATAATTTGAATGCTGACAAAAATATAATTATTTATATCTTTGACATCTATCAGATAAAATATCTATTCCGGATCGTGTTGTTACGTGTTCTAGATGGATGTCTAAGTACCTTTAACACAAGAGTTGGTTGTCCTTCAGATAGCTTGTCATTAACGCTGACTTCGGCTGTCGTGGCATCTATTACAAACCGATTCTTTGGATCTGTTCACAAAGATGAAAAATACACAATATTATACTATATATCTAACAAAAAGTTGCAATAAGGCAATAGAGAGCAATAAAATAGAAACAAACCTCTAACAATATTTATAGCTTTTGAGATTAAGTTTATAAGCATAATGAATTTTACTCACCAAAAAGCTCATATTTGATAGAGGCATTTAAACTGTCTCCATCGTTGGCTCGAATTGGTGGATTAATGCGAACAAGACTTCCCTGGTAGAAAATAAAGAATCATTTATTTATTCAAAATTTAAAAATACTAAAAAATTATTTGTTTTAACTTTTAGAATGGATAGATAATACATGTAACTGTAAATACTAGTATGCATATTTTACTCTTGCGTATTCAATGCAAAAATAAAAACTCTCGAGCTCGCAAAATTTCCCATGATTTTTAATCTTGTTAAAAATCTAATGTAGCTGGCTGATCCTTACTGGCAGTGTGTCCGCATCAAGACGGACCGTATAGGTATCATTAGTAAACTTCGGGTTTAGATCGTCCACATCAGTGATATTAAACGTGAGAAAAGCCTTGGAGCTGAGTGGCTCGCCATATTTAGGGTTGTCCTTGAAGAAAATAAAGAAAGAAACCCAAATAAAATAACAATACAAGTATAATAGCATGTTTATTGAGTAGATAGGAGGCGGTTATCACATTTGTCATCGGCGTGCAGTATTCCTCATGTACTTTTATTTTTAGAAAAACTGAATGCACAATTCAAATGATGAACGCTGATAATTATTCTCTTTCTCCATAAAATGGGTCTGAGCGTCGCGTAGAGATACAATAAAGATCCTATACCGACATAGAAATAAACAATTGAGTTGTTTTGAATGGAGAGAGAGAGAGAGAGAGAGAGAGAGAGAGAGAGAGAGAGAGAGAGAGAGAGAGAGAGAGAGAGAGAGAGATATGAATCCAAATAAACATCGTTCCTTTTACCTTAGCCTCTATTTCTATGGTCATGGAATGGACACTTTCATAATCCAGCGGTTTCTTTAACGTTATTTCAGTTTTCAACACATGGATATCAAAATAACTCTACAACAAACGAAAAAAATTATGAATATCACTTTCAATACGTGAACCAACAGTCCCTGCAATTTACTTCTGGTACACATATGCATGGTGGAGAATTAAATGAAGACATACCGAGTACGAGCCCGAAAGGATGCTGTACCGGATGTTGTCGTTTCCAGTGTCTCCCCCGTCCCGGTCCGTCACACTGACGGCGTGAAACACCACGGTGTCCACAGGGGTGTCCTAGAAAAAGATGATAATGAACCGAATGTCGTGAAACTTGGTAGAACATGATTGGTATTAACGTTTGAAATTTTGATAATTTACCCTGGCATGCATTCTTTGCCTTTTTTGATATTTTAGGGGGTGGGGGTGTTTTATTTTTTAGTCGATAATTCAAAGTTGTGCAAGCTAGGGCTTTTATAGCATATCTGAGTCGACATCATGATTTTCAAAAAAATTCTTATATGAAATAATAATTTCAAAATAATTTTATATAAACTTTTGACATTGGTATTCATTCATTTTAATACATTTGACATTTTCTGAGTCCGTTACCTCTGGTAGGTTGATGATGTAATGATTTTTAGGAAACATCGGTCTGTGTTCGTTGATGTCCTCTAACAAAACTCGTACTGTCAAGGAGCTCTGCAATCAAGATCATAAAAATTATCCCCTTAGCGCTTATATTCTACTTTCTATAATGGTTTTAGCTTAAATCATATGCCTACCAAATCTTAGAAACGATGTCAATTTTATTGTGTTTCTCGTCCTGTTATATTTCACAAAAAATCATTAAATAACATAAAAATATGCATTGGGCTAAGAATTTCCATCAATCTAAATTTTTTTGTTAAAAAAAATAAAAATGTAAATGACATTGCACTCTCACGATATGGATGCAGAGAAATCTGACTTGTCGCGTAAATATAATACACCTTTCATGAAAATAGTTCTCACTTTTCATGTATATATTTCTCATCTTTCAGATAGATAATTCTCACCTTTCAGGTAAATATTTCTCACCTTTCAGGTAACTATATCTCACCTTTCTTGTTGTCCCGGACGGAATACACATGACCTGTAGGATGATGTCGGACATCATCTTGTTTCCGTTGTCGTCTTTGTCCGTATCCAGTTCCTTGGTGATCGAGATATTGCGGGAAATGGGGTCAAGGTGGAGGTAAGGGTTGGGGGTCTGGGTCAATGTCACCTCCCCTTGACCCCCATTCAGCGGCAATACTGCGATAACAGACCCTGGTCATACAAAAGCCAAAAAATTAAAACGATATTTTGCAAAATTTTGGTTTGATTTATTTCCCATACTCTCATTTTTCAAATCTTCCCATTGGTTAGATTAATTACGGAAAAAAATCTCATCTTTTATGATCAAATCTTGAAAAAGGTTTCTAGCTAGATTAATTCCATTTAATCTCATTTTTTACAATCTTGTTAGGATTCCTTAAAAAAACTCCTGATAACATTAATCCCACATACTATCCTGTTTTACAAATCTTGCTACATGCCAGATTAATACCACATACTATCATTCTTTATTATCTTGTTAAAAGTAATTTTTTTCTCACATCTTTTACAATGATATCAATTCTTTATAATCCCATTGTCTATAGCTACAAATTTGGGTCAGATTAATTACACCCACATCCATAAAACATTTATCACAATACATGTAATTCCAAATTTTTTCATTATTTATTTAATATACATTATGAGTTGGTTTACAAACTCCTTTAACAATCTTGTTAAGATTTGTTCTACATGGACGTGTACATAATGTAATCATTTTGTTTTTATATTCTTTAATTGTCCGTTTTATTTCACATTAAGTGTTTTTATCTTTTCCTAACTATAAATTTGTACAACATATTCGAACCCAATTATACAAAATTATTGATAACATTTTAATGTTTTTCAAAAATGTAAAAAACATTTAAATCAATGTCAACAAGAATTCATAAGGAAACACGGACAAATTTGAATGAAAAATTAATTTTATCAGAGTCTTCTTTTTTTCATTTTACAATCATTGCATATGCACTACATTCATTACGGTTTTGTTTGTTTACTGCATGTACATGTAGTATCACATGAATAACTCACCCACTGGCTGGTTTTCTGGTATTCCGCTTATAAATAGGTCATACATGAATTCCGTAGAAAATGTACAAGGGTCTGCAAATTAATAAAAAGATACACGTTACACGTAGAAATAGAAAGTGTTCGGTCATGCACGATCAGTTTTATTAACTCCAGGACATATCTAGGTACATGCGCCGATCCGGGGGGTGGGGGTGACGGATAAGGATAATTCTGTTTGCCAGGAAAGGGGAAGGGGTTCAGGGTCTTCTTTTGGTAACTTTACTACCTGTAAATGCTATTGAATGTAGTACATATTTACAAACATTCCATATGTGAACTTTCTAAATCTTAAAAATCACATCGAAGCAATCGTCAAATACCTTCTTATCTCTAAATATATCTACATAACTATTTGAGTCTCATTAATTGGTCCGTACCAATTACCTATATCTTTATTATTGAGTTTTTTAACTCGCTTTGAGTCAATCAGCTATATCAAACACTACGTTCATCTCTTTCCCGTTTTTATCTCTGTCCTTTATGGAAACAATTCTTACAATCAATTATTGGCATAACATTAAAAGATGAAAGCAACAGTGCTATCGGTGTTAAGACTATAACCGCTTTTAAGCGTTTGTGGAACTGTTAGTGGCTTTAAAGCGAAACATAATAAAACCAAAATTCCCATGACAACTAAATTTATCGGTACTCACTCATTAGTGAGCTAAAAAAAGAGGCAAAGGATGGGGACTATAAGATTAGTATAATCTTTAGCTTTCTCTAAAATAACAGTATTCAACGTTAATACATTCAACGTTATACTTAATACGAAAACTCTCTATATAGATTTCTAATGATTGCAGTTTGCGGATGTATACCTCTAATAATAAGATCACAGGCCAACTAAACTAATAGAAACAATTTCACGATTGATTTTGGTCCAAATGAATAGTTGACCAGACGATCTCTTTCGGAGCGACAAACGATCGACCTGATGAAGACGAATGTGATGTTTTGGACGTCAAGGGGCCCCGCTTAATCTCGCGTGATGAAGCCCTAACAAGTTCAAACCACCGTTCCTTGTATATCACGATCAATAGAGGGGAAAAATCCCCTGATGGATGGCGACTAATTGGCGTAAAGTCCAGATTTGTCCTAAGTGTAGACTAAAGCATCGATAAAGAAAAGATTGTTTTTGTTGATCGATTTCGTCCGTTTTTATTTTGGATGGTTTGATTGAGGGTCAGAGAACAGAAAGACTCAGGTTGTATCATCACGTCAGTTGCAAACAAAACGTCATTTTTGTTGCAAGATAAACTAGAGGTACTGTGAGCAAGCTCACAATTGATACCCCCCGCTAAGAAAATCATAACTCATGTATTTTTTCTATTATAGAAAACATTGGATGAATCTATTTCACTGTCCATTTTCTATACATAACAACTGCTCTATTCTTTAATAAAACTGTTAATGCTAATATGAGTACACAAACCAATTTCTATTCTTTAAATTCCATTTTAGTTCAAGTTAACTGTTAATGCATGAGGACATTTGCATCCTTATGTTAACAAACATGACTCGAATCAAACAAAATTCCACATGTCAAGCAGCCATTTAATATAAACATTTTGAATTAAAAGTATACTGAGCCCGATTTTTTTTTAAAACAATGACCATGAACTTCCTCAATTGACCTTGGGTCAAGGTCATGACACACCTTCAGACTATAAGCAATCTTGATGTGAATTAAGAACTTCCAATATTTGTCCATTAAAAAGATATGGACTGGACATGAATTTTGTACTTTTACTGCCAGTGACCTTGGCCTTGCCCAAATGACCTTGGGTCAAGGACATGACACACTCTTAGGTCATAAGCAATCTTTGTGTGAAGTAAGAACTTCCAATGTTTCTCCATAAGAAAGATATGGACCGGACACAAATTTTGATTTTTTTCTGCCAGTGACCTTGACTTTGCCCAAATGACCTTGGGTCAAGGTCATGACACACCCTAACGTCATAAGCAATCTTTGTGTGAAGTAAGAACTTCCAATGTTTCTCCATTAAAAAGATATGGACCGGACACGAATTTTGAACTTTTTCTGCCAGTGACCTTGACCGAATGACCTTGGGTCAAGGTCATGACACACCCTTAGGTCATAAGCAATATTTGTGTGAAGTAAGAACTTCCAATGTTTCTCCATTAAAAAGATATGAACCGGACACGAATTTTGAACTTTTTCTGTCAGTGACCTTGACCTTGCCCGAATGACGTTGGATCAAGGTCATGACACACCCTTAGGTCATAAGCAATATTTGTGTGAAGTGAGATCTTCCAATGTTTCTCCATTAAAAAGATATGGACCGGACACGAATTTTGAACTTTTTCTGCCAGTGACCTTGACCTTGCCCAAATGACCTTGGGTCAAGATCATGACACACCCTTAGGTCATAAGCAATATTTGTGTGAAGTAAAAACTTCCAATGTTTCTCCATAAGAAAGATATGGACCGGACACGAATTGAACAGACAGACGGACAGACGGACGGACGGACAAGATGATTCCTATATACCCCCCCCCCCCCCAAACTTCGTTTGCGGGGGGTATAACAATTAAGTTATGATAAGAAAGGGTATAAAGTATGCCATCAATTTATTTAAGTGTAAGAAATAGAACTTAAACCTCTCTCCATATAGTGTGTCCCTTGTAAAAACTTAGATTAAATTTTGATTTAAAAGAATCTTACAAATTTTGTAAACCATGATCAATAGTAGTTATGTATATCGTTTTCTAAACTTACCAACTATGGCTGCAGTACATCTCAAGCGAACCATGAATATCAACAAAAGGGTCAAAGGCGTCTTCATTTTACCTTTCAAACTTCACCTCTGAAAAAAAAATTGATAAAAAATAAGATGTACATTCAAGCCAAATTTAATAGTTTATATGGAATTTTTATAATGATAAAAACAATTTCGACCAAATTTTGAAAAATAATTCATAGGACCTTTATTGAATTGTCATATTTTCGTATTTCAAAAAATCTGAAGTGCTATGTTTATTTTTTCTGCTATCTAAATAGGGAATCTAATAAGCAAGGGAACAAGTTCGCGTAAACAAGTGTAATCTTTACATCTTAATAGCATTAAAATTCAGCAGCTGTGAGCTGAGTAATAAAGAATGGGTAGAGACGATCGGATAAAAACGAATGTCTTTTAGGGTCACCGCCGGTTTATTTAGTCGCCGACAATTTGGTATTAAAACCCACAGTGCGGAATTCTCTTCTCATGGTGTATTGCGTGCTTAGAAACAATCAGAGGCTTCCTTGAATGTATTTAAGATGCTTTAACATTCATAATAACATGAACTTTGGCGTCCTTTTCTAACTTTTCGTAGTGGCAAAATGACAATCAGTGATAGGTCTGTCACTTTCCGCGTGAAGTTGAATGCTATAATTGACCAAAATCTTGAATAGAATCATTATTATGAATCTCAATTATGTTTTGAAATGTCATAAAATAAACACTCTATCTAGATCATTTTAAATTGAAAGAAAAAAAAAGAAAACACGCCATCTAAGATTCCGTCGTATCTAAAGTTGGCGGTCATGTTTCAACGTTGTTGCAATACCCGTGTTTCCAACATATGCGACAGATAGGATAAGTCTTGCAATGCAAAGAAAGACTTTTGACAAAACTTCAGGGTAAAGACTGATTTCTAGATATTTCTACATTAATTGTCCCACCGTAAAGTGTTGAATAGCATACATTTAAACTACAAGCATATCTTTAAAAAGTAAACTTGTAATCAAGTCTGCATTGAAGGATGAGTGATTTAAACCATTTGACATGCAATACCTTCGCTAGACATGTTCAAGGTAGTTTAATTCGAGGATTCCAAATTTGCCCGAAGTTGTTTGCATTCCTTGGTTTTAATCAATTCACACTTCAGCTTTGGATTACATCATCACGTACATGTGTTTGGGCTGTTCCAATTGTAAGTCAACAAAACTGTTGACTTTTGTCGCATCACTTTAAATCCAATGCATTCGATTATGACTCAGATTTTTTCCCTTACTTTTTTTTCTAATTTACATGATAAAGAAAAAATAATCATGATACAGTGGCGGCCTAAAGTTAGGCGACACCAGATTCCCTACAGCATAATCCAATTGAAAAATTGACATTAATCATAGCTAGAACATCACTTTTTTTCCACTGAAACTTTCATCAAAGCCGTAGCGAGGGGATATTGATCCTCGTTTTTGGCGATAACTTTTTAAGATTAAAGGCCAATGTTTCGTGATCGAGCGAATTTTTAATTCTGTTGGACATTTCGTGTCCTGCTATGATTTATTTTCTGCAATAATTATTTTGGGGTAATAAAGAAACAGACAAAGCAATGGTTGAGAGATGGGATTGATACGGCGTTAAGCGTTAGCCAGTGAATTATTATAGGCAGCCAATATCTAATTGTGATCAATATCATGTTGCAGTGGTCCCTAAGATAATTTGTGACAACATAATCTGTAGCGATTCTAATATCTGAGTGTTCCTTTGAACCGTTATTTTGCATCAAATTTTAAGCTGTCGCTGTGTTGTTTTTTTTTAACTTAAAATAACAACAGCGAAAAGTCACCGCAGCAAGCCAGTCGCTTTTTGGTGATTTCTAAATTGAGTAAAAATTCAATAGCGCTGTTTTCATTATTGTTCAGTTATAAAAAGGAGACTTTCCACCTGAACTCAAGTTTGCTGCTTGAGAATGCCAAGAATGGTTATGAGAATAAATTGAACAGACCGTATTTTCTGCATTTGTTATATCCAACTCCCTTATGCATTACGTAAAATGATATAAAACCACGGAGGTTTTGTTATGCTTTATAAGAGACACGCTAACATGACTGCGAAAATTAAAAAAAAAAAAGAGAAAAAATTTAAAATGCCAATGACAACTGAGGGAAAATAACAGAGTATGGTGTTCTATCATTCATTTAATTCTATACACTTATTTAAAACTTTTAAAACGGTTTGGCAAATCGAGACCTAGTTTTGTCTCTGAGTTTCCCAAAGGAGGGATACTGTGTCACAATGGTCTGACACAATGAGAGCAGGACGAATTTTAGTGTTGAATAATTTCCATTTATTGTCCCATTCTGGTGACATGGGTATAAGCGATACTTTCCAAAATATATTATTACGGCGCAATTGACGAAAGATTACCAAGACACCATTTTAAATTGCTTTTCGCAAACATCTTTCAAACATTAAGATTTATTTTTCGTCTCCCCCCCCACCCCCCGCCCTTTCACAAACACGGAGCCATAGAAATGCTTATGTTGAAAGTCTCAGTATCGATTTTTAAAAGCAAAGATATGTACATCTAACTTTTTTCTACGTCTTAATTGTACTGCAAATGTGTTTTAAAGTGACTGTTTTGGATGATTTTTTGCAGAAGTGGGAGTACAGTTTTGGAGGAAAATTGAGCAAAAAGTGTTGCTATATCCCCTGGGATTATAGACTATTGAAGTAGGTCTTAAATATGTGTTAACCCAATTTCTTTCCGGACAGCGCCATAAAACACTCACGAGAATTCAAAAGCCGTGTACCACTTCCTGGAAGAACTCTATAGAGAGTGATTCCTCAACAGTAAACCAAATTCATTGTCACAGTTAAAAATTGGACTGGACAATCTAAAACATCACCATCAATACCAATCTATAATGCATTGACATAATTGGAATTTCACTTTTGCGGGATTTTTTCCCCCTTTTGTTGCATTTTGTCGTTTAATTTTCTTTTAACATGTTTCAGAATCAATAGTGATGTCGAAGTTTTAAAAACAATTAGAATACTTGTTTATTCGTCAACTAATTAATCTAGTTAACTTTTTATGCAAAAGCTGCTTTATGTAACTATATAATACTATTTAACAAAATCTAATGAAGAGTATCAGTTAGATTTTTCTAAACTGAACACTGTACAATGTGTGACGGAAATAAAAAGCAATATGGCATTATCAAAACAAAACTAACGCAAAAATAAAACAATAAACGTTAACGTAAGGTCAAGACGAACTTATGCATAAAACAAGACGAATATTGTTGTCAATTGGGTACATTACCAGATTAAAGTAAGTAAGATAAGAGGGTGTTTACTGTGTAATAACACCCTATAATTAAGATAGGATACCACTGGGACATCCAAAACAATCGATATCACAACAGTCCATAACGCTGGTCACTGGTTAAACATCTGGCGTTGTCATATTTTCCTGTGTGGTCAGTGATTAAACTGTCGTAAATCGGTCCCCTGACGTATAGTACGCTGAACTTCATCCCAAGATATAAATGCCAACTGTCCTCAACATTCTCGTCTGTTTGCATGTAAAACCCAGTACGTACCAGGTGGAAACTTCGAAAACATCACTTAAATATCACTTTGCTCTGCATACCATTGAATGATTTACATGCATCTGTGGTTTTTTTAGAAGAATTTGTACGAGAAAACAAAAAGAGTATAGGAAAAATGATGTTGGAGATGGAAGGTTCCAAGTCATTAATGAGAATGCATTTTAGGAAAGGGTCCTCCAATTAATGGATATTAGATTTAGATTTAGTAATTGATGTAAAAGATACACAACAAGGTTACAATAGTTAATACGGTAGTATATATGAGGTTAGGAGTCGTTCAGTAGCTCAGCTACTTTTGTCTGCAGCTACATGTAGTCCAACGATCGCCGCAAAATATATGAAGTCCCTATGAAAACTTAATTTAAGAACACGACCCACTATATATTAAACACAAGACTCCAACATGTACATTATGTGCAACGTTTTTTTTTAAAGTATGTTATACAGATGGTCTTTAAGAAGACCCCCCAAAAAATCATGCCAATGTGTAAGATGTTGATAATTGTGGAGTGCAATCTTTCCACGTTATTTTTTTTTTTCCGCACTCCCCAATACAGACCCCGGAAATTGACGAACAGAACTTGAACCGTTGTTCGAGGGAATTATTAGATGTTATTATGTCTTCTTTAGATCAGTATGATGACAGAAAGCTTCTGTCTTCCTTGTCCAGTTAGAAATACGGTAAAACCTTAAAGCTACACTACATGAAAAACACAATTATAACCATGGCAACAGTATAAATAGTACTCCCCGAAGCTGTAATTTAATTACTAACTTATGACCAGAATTTAATACATTACTCTATACCGTAAAGATGGACATATCATTTGGCAGAGAAACTGATTTATATATAAATTGATTAAATTCCTTATACCTATTGTGTCTTATTGTTTTAAATAAAGTTTAACCAAAAATATGCAAATGTGTCAGATATGATCGAACGGTGACAGTTTTTATAATCTGTCAGATATATTCATTGAATAGTTATCAAAAAGCGACAAGAAAAACAGACAATACAAGTAATATGTGTTTTGGTCCCCTGATCCTAAACAAAAAACTTTGTTATTTTTACTATGCGTAATAAATTTGAATAAAATACCAGTATGTAAAGTATGTAAAAGAGGCATTCACCAAAGAAGAAAAAGAAGAAGAAGAAGATGATGATGATGATGATGATGATGATGATGATGATGATGATGATGATGATGATGATGATGATGATTATAGTAGTGTTCGTCATAATTATGGGAATTTATATTGTAATTTTGCATGTTCCATAATCTATCCACTTTGAAGAAATTGGTCCCCAATAACAATGGAATCCTATCTTAATGTCCTTTGTATCCAGCCAATTCTATGTAACCATAGCTACCAATAATCATGGAATGGACATTATCATCAGGAAGAGCTGTCTCTTGGCGGTATAAGGTTTCAATTGTCTGATATGGACGTTTAAGCCTGAGATATTAACACAAAGATCGGAAAAGATATGAAGAGCTTACAAGTTTAATTCTCATCCATAGCTAACTGATCATATTTTTTAAAAATGCTTCTGGGAAGTAATGAAGATTTTATGAAGAAAGTTTGTTAAACCAATATGCCCCCTTCTGAACCAGTATACCCCCTTTTGTCAATGGGTTCCAAATCTTTGTAAGTTGCAAAAGCAAAAAAGATATGATTTTCTTCTGCATAAAGTCGTTAACTTTTCTTTCGTTTTTTATGTATATGGTATTGACTGTGAATATTGTATTTTGAAACATTGTAACTATAACTAAGAAAAGGCCATGTGTAGATACACGTAATCATAAATTGAGGAAGCTGATAAAAAAAAGTGAGAAATGCAATCGGAGATAAAATGGGGCCAGCCGAACTTGTTTAGAATGTCCATAGCTTTAATTACTACTTCCATGTTTATTTTTGTACTACAATGTAAATTACACAAATTGGAAATATCAGTAACACAAAACATTGTCAATAAATATAAAATATTTGTATTCAAGGAAAGAGGATACGGGTTCACGGTTGAAAGTCAATAAAAGCCACAATTCTGTTTATTTTTTATTTGCCATTGGGCAATTGTAGCTTGATTATTAACCATGCAAAATAAACGATAAGATTAGAAACAAAGGAGTTAGTGGGTTATTGAATTGTCGAGATAGGGTCGTATTTTTTTCCCGAGCTAATACCAATGATTTAATAAAGCACGGCTCAAAGCAATTTCTATCAATTCTGATTGATTATTCATTAATTTTGTCTTCCGTGTCCCTACTCAACCCCTCTTAATTCACCGCTAGATTACAGTAGTTTAATGAAAGAATATACCATACAAATCTCAGCATCCCAGCTAGTGCACCCAGCCACTTGAATAACGTATAGTCCCCCCGAACAGAGTAATTAAAGATACGTCCACGTAAATAACAGAGACCTCTCCTCTGGGACTCTTATTTTCTCGGCGTTGAAAAGTGGAAAAACGAGGGATGATGTGGGTTAAACAGCAAATGAAAACTAATAAAGGAGACCGAACAGGGGTTTCCAATAACACGGTAAAAAGAGGGATAGATTTTCGAATCATTGCTTGTGACCACTTATTTTCTATTCAATTTCTAATCCTTTTGGCTTTTTATATTACCTTCCATGCCTGCATAACCAAATATAAAACTCATTATAAAACAACAATTTTGAACTGCGCAGTGTCTTTGCAATAAGTTACGGTAAAGCACGCCACAGCAAACTTCAAAAGACACAGCTGCAGGAATGTAGCAACAGTACCAACAAACCTGCGTTTGGAATATGAGGAAATGGAATCAAAACTACCGACATCTTGTCATTCTGGGAAGAAAAGATTGAAGAATCAATCGCTATTCACTTGACATAGGTCCATTAAGAATGCATGTAATCCTCGCTCTATCATTTCCTTCGAAATTTATTGCCTCTTGTCACGCCTGTTTCTCGTATCATGAGCCTTTGACGGAGGCCTAGACAATTCAGGCTCAACGTACATTCTGAATAATAATCATTACATATTTTTTCAATAAAAAGAAATATAAAAAACGGTGCTTGTTCCATGCTTTCCTTAAAATGGCTTGTTTCTGGTGTTAGAGATATGAAGATATGACAGGGTACATAACCCAATAACGTTTATTGTGCAATATTATCGCAATGCAATAAATTTTTATGCATTAAAGATATATTTTCTTTATATTGAATATCAAGTTACAATATTGTGTGCAGAATATTAGATGTAAGATAAAAATTGAGACATTCAAAACTGCGTGATGTGTGAGATACTCTCTCTCTACAAAGTTGAAATTTCTTCAACTGTTCAAGCTTTTGTATTCTCCACTTTACCACGGACTAGATTTTATCTATCTGCATACGCAGATAAACACCTGGAGAACACCTTTTCAATTTTCATTAATCCAAAACCACTTAAAATTATGCTGGGTTACCATAAGGAGGGTGTTATATCTCCATATATCATGTTTTAAAATTGAAAGAAAATACCGCAGTTTGGCCGTCTTGAGTTACAAAGAAATAGTCCTCATAGCCCTAGTGTTCGGCAAGCGGACCCCTCTCTATATACTTTGTAGCGAATATTAGTGTATGATATTTAACAATGGTTTCATGTCAATAATTGGTTTCTGATTTGAATTTCATTCCTTGGGCCAACAGATTTAATGCGTAGAGTAAATGGATTGTAAAAATTGACGAATGCGCCTGCAAAAGTTGTTACAGCACTTAAGCATTTTTAAACCCCCGACAATTATACTATTAACAAGCTTGTTATTCTATTTTTTTATATTGATAATGTAATGTCGTGCGGTAAAAGAACGAAAATCTCTTGTAGGCAGGATTAGAGAGGAGATGGTAATTTTTTTTGACTGTGACAAATTGGTATTCAAGTCGGGAACACTTCAGTTTGGAACAATAGTCAATGATTGCACGAACTTGGTTGTTTCGTTATCAACAAAGTAATTGGATTATATTAAGTCAATGGGGACTGATAATCCACTTCAGTAGCTTAGATTACAAAATCCTTTCATCAAAGACTCAATTAAGATAATCAAAATAATGGCAAACCGACAACCTTACAAAAAGTTACGCAACTTCAATATTCTATAGGTATCTTCAATACATGTACAATGTAAATGTATGTGTCAAGATTTGCCTCCGGGTGAATTCCAATTTACTTGTAACGAGTTCAAAATCAAAATCTGATTGTATGCATAATTAAACAGACAAACACCTTATATGAAAAGGACCTAAGCCATGCATGTAGAGTTTACTTTGTACGTTATGCAATTGGCAGGGAATTTAAAACTGACAATTTTCGTATGAATTTGTTATGAAGCAGGAAAGAACCGTGGGAATGTACTACGATACATAAAGGCTGGGTTCCACAAGCCTTCAAGTATGAACTACTGAGCTTCGACACCCATCAATTTAGAACCATTAGCTGTCCCAACCCCAGCAAGTTCCTTTCATTCATTTATACATCCGTGTCCAGAAAACTGGGTTTTTAAAAAAAATGTTTTCATGTCGAGAGTATAGATGGGGATTGAGCCCTTATAGAATTAAATAAGATACCCATTTAATTATAAACTACATACATAGGTAACATTATACATACCTGTTACATAAGATTTGTATTGAATTCACGTCCATGTGATATGACAAATAGAATCGGGTGGAATTCCCCGTCAAATCTCCATTTTTGAATAATCTGGACTCTTTGTCGTGTAGTCCAGATAAAGACGATCAGAGTAAATTCCTTGTTAAGTCATTCTCTGTGATAGATTTCCCGACCCTGTAAAAGAAGCTATGGAATCACGCTGTGCTGGATTCCGGCGATAGAGCGCTATTGTGAACACTGAGGCCTATGCAATGTCAGTTTGACTGGCGCAGAATCGGGTGTCAGTTAAAGTCAACAGAGGAGAAAAAAGGAAAAGACTCAATGCAAAAACTAAAACAAGAAATCACATTCTGTTACTTATAAAAGGCATGAGATGCCCAGTTTCTTGTCTCAGAATGTTCTTTTTTCGTAGCTTTGAAAAGACGGGCCTTAATCTGAGAATCTGAGTATAGGGAATGAGATAGGTAACTTGTTAAACCGAATGACATTTTTTTATCGTATCAGATCTACAGAGCATAAGTGATATAAATGCACCATGTTTCGCTATGCTTACCGATGTGTGTCGTTTTAATATTCCATAAATGAACTGGAATTGAGATGACTCTTTTAATAACTCCAATTCAAACAAAACACTGAAAAAAGAGAGAATAAAATTCCTTTGCAAACACTCGAGAGTCTTGTAAACAAACGATCAACAGCGAAATAAGCAAAACATCGACGGGATATTATTGAAAGAAAAATTTCTAAATAAAGGCCACAGAAATCTTTTTCACGCCGACGAAAACCAGCGGAGCAGACGAACTTGTAAGTGATAAATTCCCAGCCAATCAGAGACGGGGATAGGTCACAATGAAAACGACAAATATAAGGTGAAGTGGAAAAAAAGTCACCGGAGCGTAAAAATTTGGACAGGGATAATTGAATTTTGGGAAACAGTGGTACAATAAAGTGATGTACGTGGTAACACGGTGTAGTTTGTTCGGTATTTAATGGATGTCTTCTATAAGTAAAAGGAGATACACGGGTCGACTGGCTCCTGGCATAGAAGCGTTAAAAGCCTCGCATGTTTTGTAAAAAGTCCCATAAACTACCTTGTTAAATCAGAAAAGACATCAAATTGTCATTCTGAATCTTCTTCATTGAATTAAATAGTGTAGATTTATTTATCTCATGGGCGAATTTCAACGATTGAAATTTTTTTTATTACAGCTTTCAAGCATATGATCAAATACTCTGAACATAACATTTTAAAATTAATTCTTGATTCCCAAATTCGATTTTATGTAAGTCGATGTTGATATTGTGCCTAAGGTGTAAATTGAAAAGTTTCAAATGTGAAATCCTGGTAGAAATTAGATTAACGTCCATAATATAGCCGAGTACACATGTACGTCATAATAGCGTACAAATAGCATCGGATACTGTAATCAACAGACAAACAAACTGTCTATTTGACTTGTGACCACAGCCCATCATTTAGAATTAGACAAATATTGACAACAATAGACCATAAATCGGTAGAGTTTATTGATGCCCAATCATCCCCAGTTGAAATATTTCCATCATGTCTAAGAGCGCGAAGACGTCTGCTCCATCTTATATATACTCAAGAAATATCCCAGACATGTTTTCTTGACATTCAACAGTGATATATAAGAGTTTTATTAATAATTCAATACAGTACTATTTTTTGCTGACGTTTGCATTAGCAGCTATCGTGTGGGTGGGTAGACTAGTGAGCATAACAATATATAAATAATACAATTATGGAGAAAATTTACAACAAAACTTTACTTATTTTTGAACAATGATTTTTTGGAGATAGTTAAAACGTTGAAATATACCTATATGGAGTGGCATACTGAAGAACCACAGCTCTATAGCAGTTAACTTTATATACACAACAACTACATGTATCTTAAAGTGGTAATTGGTGATATTTGTATAAATTTGAAAAAATATCCCCTGAAGTGAAGAGTGGCAAGAAAATTGAAATTTCCTCCATTTCCCCCGATTGGCTGCTATTTATACCCCAGAACCGGCCTTTAAAATGAATCTTAATCAGGTTCACTTTCTTTTATGAATGCATGTAATCAAAATCGCAATCACAATTACCACATAAATTATTTTGTTGAAAACCATAAATTCCCTTAATTTTACAGTCAATGATTCATTTTGTCTCTCTTTTTATCTCTAAAACATACCAAAATATGATAGTAAATCTTTTATTAGCATTTTTTCGACAAATATTTGAAATGACAGATACATGTATTTACAGAGAGATCTTTCTTTTTTTCCACAGATATTGAGATGGCATGCACGGATATTTACAGAGAGATACATTAGATACTCAGGTCACCAAAATGGGGAATTACATGTGACAAGGGGCGTGACAAAATGGGGATAGACCTGTCCGGACCCCTGTGGAGATATCGATAAAGTGGACAGTCAAATGCTTGGTTCATGGCTACCCAAGGTGTATGCTTATATGCCATTACCTTCCGTGCCTTGGATGGACGACACAAATCTATCCAATTCGTGGGTAGATATAAGGAGGCGTCCACTAAATTACAGGTAGTAGGGTTACACGAATGTCCCCACAGACAAGGCCAAAAAAATAAAATGGTCAGCGAAAAGACATAATCTGATTTAAGAATCTAAAGCAAGGTTTTTTACAGGTACGTGTATAATGTGTGGGAATATGGTTATTTTAATGATTGGCACTCTCTGGTGACAAACATTTATGAACTCTGTACCCCTTTGAGATACATCACCATCAATCTAGAAGTCTTATTCATGATTGGTGGGAGGACGGGTATAACAATTTTCAACCATGATAAGACATTTCTTTTAAATTCTTATTTTAAAAACTACAGGAGATGAGTGGTGTTAATTCATGCAGATTCAGATGATAGGTAATGAGAGCTCGATGCTATGTTATAACCTCTCCAGGCTATATATCTATTGTTGCAGGAAGAGGCGTATTGTGATATCAAAATCGTAAAATTGTATTTTTAATGTAAAGGAATCATTACTTGACCAAGATTTGATTGACGGCGCTATGGAGAAGTGTTTTGATGATAATTCATTTTAGAAGGACTTTATTTTTTCTTGCAGCGCTCAAATGTATCGAATTTCAAATTTTGCTTTGGAGAAAAAAAAACCCACACCATTTATATAAACACGTTAGCTCGTTTAGCCTATAATTTATTTGGAATTTGGATAAATTCCACGATTTTAGATAATATTGAATGACTGTGTCCAATAGTCAAATGACTATCATAAACTGTGGGAAAGTATGACTATCATATGCAAATTTCATAAAAACAGCATTTAAACACAAGGAAACCTTGCAATATTTTGTTAACAATCCATTCTTTTCCTTTTTCTTGTTTTTGGTTACCGAAACACAGCGCCAATTTACAAATGTCCTTGCTAAAAAAAATATTCAACTTAATCTGTTAAAAGAAAAAAAAGATTAAAAGATAACAGTTGCGCAATTTGTTCTAAAAGGTAATTGACCATGCCGCCCCGAGATAGATATGGAATGATAATCTCTGCCATGTTTTACACAAACAAACAAACAAACAAGTAAACGCTTGTATGCACAACATTGAAAGAAGAAAAACTTGAATTTCTTGAATTCATTATTTTCGTACGGAAATGAAAGCATGCACTGGACGAACATTACATTGCGTTGTTGTTGTAAATAAAGATTGTATCTAATAAGCTTATACATATAGATTTGAAGAACAAACGTATCTATATTTCTCAGTGTGTATCCAAAGTTTCATAACTATTTTAATCTGTAATGTCGCGTCGAGGTTGCCACGTTGTATGCACGGTATTTTGAGCTTAAGTCATGGTCCCTCAAAAAGTTGTTGAGTCCTCTGAAAGTTGTCGAGTCATGTGCAAGAGTTCAATGTCCGATGGGTATTGTTATCTACTTTTTTTTAATTGTAAACACGTTGGTATTTAACCTTTATGAATAAATAGAAATGTTTTTAGATAAAGGGGCTTGATTCGTCGCAAAAAATGACATGAATGCTAAATGGCCAGGGACCTTGGGCACACCCGATAGCGCTCATAGTGTATCCACCCCTTGTTCACTGAAATATGAAACAATCATCCTCCTAGATCTGATTTATCGTCCACACAAACAAATCTTTTGGGGGGGGGAGGAAGACAACATGTGTTGGACTGATAACTCTCAGGCTAATTAAATAACCTTTAAGAGTACAAGGTACCATACTGCTTACTTGAGTTACAACGCAGGAGTGCAACTACCTGTACTTGCATGTATATTACAACTACATGTATAACAAATCGGCAACGCAAATATGTAAACATAAAAAACAATATATTATAACGTAGTCAATAAATGACAGTTGCATAAAATTATATCTATTTTATATGTTCTTCAAAAAGGTGTTCGTATATGCATAATATTTAATTGTAGTTTTTATTGCGCGTACGGTATTATTATTTATTTTTTTTGATTGACGACTATATTTAAGCATTTTTACTGGCCTCCTATGTTGTCTAATATTTTTTGTGTAAATGGACGAGGTTTGTATTTGTGTTGTAAGATATGGGTTTTTTGGGGTTTTTTTTTTGGTTTTTTGGGGGGGTTTTTTTGGTTTTTTTTTTATTAATGTGCCACGTATTTCTACTAGAATATGTTGTCTACGCGGTGATTTTATTTGGACACAAAGATATGTTGTTTGCGTAAAGGTTTTCATTTGGGTTTTTTTCATGGGAGGTTTTCATTATAATGCATTTGTGCCGTAAGGTACACGAATGTCGTCTTGGTCGTTTACTTTTGTGCTGTAAGATATGTTTTCAATTGTTATATTTTCGTTGGCTTCCTTAGAAACAACAGAAACAAAAAGTCAGTGTTACACCAGCGAAATACCAGAAGATGCACCCACATATATTTATACCATAGTAACTCTCATCTATTGAAGCTATAAATATTTAATGCTCTTTTCTTATAATTCTTGCTCGCAAAAACACAAACAAGAGATGAGATGCGGGTGTAATCCGTTTTAACATGAGCCCGATTCCTGTCAAAGTCACGGAATTGGAATACATTGCCAGATCAATGAGGTACAATCGTTGCTGTCATTAGCAGATTCCGGCGCGCGAAGGAATTGAAAAGTTTTGTGTCAACCGCCAGTTAAGAACCAATATATTTGCAACATTGCCAGCTTGTGTTACGAGCATACTTTGTTACACGGTTTTATCAGCATTATCTGTATTACAAATTACTTTCTTTCATCGGTAAATTATCTACTATCACATAATTACTGCTACAGTTATCAGATATTGGTGGTCGTATCATCGACATAGAAGTTCTACTGAAAAGTGCATTTGATGTAACATCGCAATGGTTTAAAGTATCTCAAAGAATTAATAAATCAAACTTTTTGGTCGAAGTCAGTTAAATTTCAACAGTTATATATAGACATTTCCTCAATTCCTTTTAATTTTTAATTTAAACATATTTTAATAATAATTCAAAAGGATTGGGCAACAGGCTATGCCTATGTAAACCCTTTCAAGGCTCTCTCAATTCCTTTAGCTGAGTAGTATCACTAGTTTTCTGGTGCCATTAAAGACAATTCATTATAAAAGGGACACATAACATAAAGACCGAAAGAAAGACGATTCAATAGAATAAATATACATGTACTATCATTATGGAATTATCAAGTAGAATTCTATTAGTTTCCAAACGGTTTCTACATATTTGCATTGCGCTTATGGTATCAGATGAACCAATTTATTATCAATATTATCAATATTTCCTCGTCCAGTTGGAAGGTGCTTGAAAGCAAAACGTTTAGAACAGTTTTGGTTTTTTTGTTAGATCTTTACATTATTTATATATACGACAAATATCCTTAACCTGATGAAAGTTATTGTAATCAATCAAATAGGTACTAAAATATTTTACTGCGTTAATTTCCTGACTGATGGGTTTGTTCAGTTTTTGGTGATATATTTGGGGTATTCACGATTTCAGTTCTAGACATTTATTTGCAGTGTATGTTTGCATACCTGATTGTTTTGTTATCAAAGGACCGCGGCGAACAGAATTAGAAAATGTGTATAATTGGTTATGTATTGATCTTTACTGCATGTTTGTTTACATGTACCTGTGTAGGCAAATAAAAGAGAAAATATCTCTTTATTAAAACCATTCCGAACTCTTTACTATTCAATTAAAACCCAGAATTCTCTACGATGGGAAATTTCGTGTGAATTTTCGAGCTAACAGATTTCAGATCTTAATTATGAACACCGATTTTAATCTTTAATTGATCTCGTGTTACAATCTTATTTTCTCGGTCTATCAGATCATTTACAGTCCATTTGACGTGATGTCATGTTCTGTTATCGTAAAGGCATGAAGGAATATCTGAAGGGATATCTATGAAAAGGCACTCATTTGTAACGTAATTGAACTATGCGTCACAACAATGTTTCGGTCATGTCAGGGAGCAATTCTTTTGTTTGATTCACACCCGACATCTATGTCACCGGCTCCTAAAGCAAACACAGTAATGACACCGCCAGTTCAAATACAAGGACCTGGGCTCCGATTTCAAACACCAGAAACACAGAGGAGTCTTCCCACATGATATTTGCTGATATCTCATCTCTACAAAAAATTCCACCCGCATGTTTGATAACAACTTAGTGTTTGAACTTCAAAGTACATCAAGTTGGTGCCGACTGCAAGGGCTGAGCATGCGGACGAAGGATATGTTAAGGCATGGTGCATTAAGAGAGAGAGAGAGAGAGAGAGAGAGAGAGAGAGAGAGAGAGAGAGAGAGAGAGAGAGAGAGAGAGAGAGAGAGAGAGAGAGAGAGAGAGAGAGAGAGATCTCGTTCAGTTGTAGTATAATTTTATAAATGACAGTACTAGTCATGTTTTGTTATTGACAATTAGAAGTAACAACAACAAAGCAAAGGTTGGGATATTAATTATCTGTGACCGTATTTCGAAACACGAGAATTCATTGAAGAATTCATTACAAGACAAATTCGTTGAAGAAAAATACATTTTTTTTTTCGATTTTAAAAGTTTAGTTATCTTTTTCACTCGTTCTCTCTCTTTCTCTTTTTCATAGTCGAAGACCCTGTGATTGACCGAATGGCGTTACGGAATACATGTAATCCAATTGATGTGTAAAATTGCATTCATATGCAAATTTTGATTATGCAATAATAAAAAAAACCCATAATTTAAAATAGAATTAGGAGGGACGTATATACTAACAGTTAGTATATACGTCCCTGGAATTAGTAACTTCATTTTCTCATTATCGACGCCTGGCTTTACTGGAAGTGTGTACATATAATACATTTGTATGTTCACAGTACACAAACATCAAACTGTAATATTTAATTTTAGCCCCAACACGCGAAAGCCTTGCACGCCAAAGAAAATTTACATTGAATATTAGGTACGGAGGTTTAAATATACATGTCTAGGTATCATGAATGGACTCGATCGAGGTAATCCGACTTGCATTAAACAGGGTTGATCTATCTAATTATAAAGCAATGGTTATATCTCCGTTTTAGTGGAAAGTTTACTCCTGAAATAAAAATGAAAAGATCAACCGCCGATTTAATCTGGTCATCGAGGACAGAGACTGGAGCCTAAACACCGAATGTCAATCAAGCCCCGATCCATTGGGCCGCTAGATCGCTCCAAGCGATATGGGATTTAGTTTGGGCTTTATCTCCCGTATTCTAGACCGCCATCTGAAAGCCCCCCTCCATTAAAATCTAGTCCATGAATCCAACAAAACTGTCAGTCTCCAAATCGCCCTCTAATTGGATTCCGCGATTTTATTCTCATGAAGTCTGCTGGCATTTGAAAGCATTGATTTTAGTGCGTCTGGAAAAACTTTTACTTTCATTTTTTTCTTCTATTTCTATTACACACTGATCAGAAATCTTTCAGAATCTACGGGTTTATAAAGATTTACGCGGACAAAGTCTGGAGCTTACGTCATTCTATCTATATTGCACTTCTTTATCGTTCAGAATCATGAAACACAATGCAAATGTGCTTGTTATAATAGTTCTCTTGGGCCTAATAAAAGATCTTTTTTAATATTTGCAAAACAAAATTTGTGGTCAGTGTTACCCATTGCTGCATTCAATTGATTTATTTATCATTTTTACAAAATAGAGCAGCATTTTAAAAAATTTTGAAACATTTTTTACTCCTAGATAAAACTAAATTCAGTGAAATAATTTACTTCAGTCTACATATTAAACAAAACAGTATCAATTTACAAATATTTCTTCTCATTCTTTCAAGTTCACAACATAGATTTACAGACATCAAAGATAGTATAGTACAAAGAAGTTTTTAATAGAACCATTCACACACTCATACAGTCCTTCAATAAAGCATTCACAAACAAAATTTTAAAAAAAAAATTGTGTATGCCTCAGCCTCCGGCTTATATTATCACAGTCGGTTAAGATACATTGTAGATCCTGGACGGATGGTTGTACGGAGGGAATGACTTCCTACCGCCTCCCTGTTCCGGCTCTGCTTCCTGAACTCCTGACGCTTCCCATGGAGCTGGAGCTACGGGAACCGGCAGGGGAACCCATTGCTGAAACAAAAGTATGATATCAATTAAACATATGGCACAATGTTCCAAAAAAAAAATACACGGAAATTTATCAAAATTTTTTAAAAGTTCTATTTAATGATGAGAAAATTTTTTCAAAATAACTACATTAAGGTTTGAGGTATTAAGCAAGACAGAAAAAGTAGAAAGATATTTATAAAGCTTCTTGGTTAAAAACAAAAACCAATATTATAGATTTACATGTATATAATCTATAGTAATTTTTGAAAATACATTTGTATACAAGTAAGTAACATAAAATCCTTCCTCATAATTACAATGAGGGTTATCGGTTTATGCAATAATAGAAATAAGGATAACTTTTACCATTTCTTTTAAATTTCAAAATCCTGAAACTAGCAAAACATGACAATAGATATATATAAATGTAAGCTGATGCTAATTACCCCCAAATTCTGCGCCTATCTGGACTGGTGTTGGTCTCCCACTACCGAGGGGTGATTTGATGCTGGAACTACTACGGACGGATCCTAGACTACTGCGGGCACTTCCCGGCTGTCGACCGCTTGGGGTGGGGGGAGGAAGGTTGGCCTACAAACCATACAGGAGTTATCAGAACTTGTTCAATCATCATTTCTTTAATATATATTGTTATTCAATAAATGAGAAGAAATATACAAAACGCATTTCTCTCTGCATTTTTCAATCATTTTTAGTGTCTTTTTACATGTAAATCTATTAATGATTGTTAACAGATCTGGAAAGTTTTTGGACCTGTGAGAAGTACATGTTGACAGCTTCGCCAATATCTGGATGCTTCTGGATAACGTCTCTGATCTGTTGCATGATTTGTCTGTTGAACTCACGAAGTTCACGGACATCAAAATCTTTCTGTAAAGAAAATACATCAATACTGAAACTCGGTACTGACAACTACTTGTAGATAACGTACATAAAAAAAAAAAAAAACCCATCTCAATATCAATTCATCCTAGCAGTTACACAATTCTAGATTAGGTACTATTCAGAAACCTTTATTTTTGAAAGAAGTTGTTGGTTTTTCTAAAAATGGTTACATAGAAAATGATAAAGATTCTAGCATTTGTTTTAATTAAATCACAAGGAAAATAAGAAAAGAACATAGATTTACCTCCTCATTTGTCTCCCCTTTGGCTTTCTTGGCTGATCTAAGCTCTCTGGCATATTTGGAGTTCTAAAATTAATAAAATCTTTATATAGAAACATTGTGGCGACTGTTGTAAAGATGAAAAAAATGTGTTCAGGTGTGCATGGTTTTGAAGCCTTTATTTTTATTCAGGTTATTTTCCTATATAACATTATTACATACACTGTGTGTACATTGGATATTTACCTGCTTAGCTACTCTCTCAAGTTTGTTTCTCAAATCATCCAGTTCCTTATTCAGCTGTAATCTCTTATTCTGAAAAAAGCAAAATTCATAATGAATGTTTTACTGTTATGTATACTAAATCCACCATCACCAAAATTTTGAAATCCCTCAACTCATTCCTCAACTCAAATCCTTCAAAGAAAAAGTGCACAAGTTTGGGGTACGTGAAATCTCATATTTGAGGCTGAGTATTGACTAAAGGAAAGTTGGTGACAGCTGGGCTAGTATCCAGTATTAAGTGGGTTTATATAGTTCTTACCTCCTTCTCCTCAATCATCTCCTCGTACGCCTGCTCGTCCCTGGAGAGGTTGTCCAGGGTGTTACTCATGGTCTGTAGGTCCTCCTGGAGCTCGCGGATCTGACGCCGCTTGTACTTGAACTTGTCCATGACCGCCCTCATCTGCTCCTCGAGCTGTCCTTTCTCCTCCATCTCATCACCTGCAAAACAAAGAGGACACACATGAGGGCAATTCTACCTTATATACCGGTATATTAAACTATCATATACACTGTAAAAAGAAATCATCTAATTTTGGGAAGGCAAATTTTTGTTGACTTTTGTTATTACAGGTTCTTGGGAAGGTTATTTTGGTGGACTAGGCAGAAATAGGTCTTTGACTTCAGATAATATAATTTGTAAAACGGAAAAAAAACCCCCAAAACTGACCCATTGTTAATTCTAATGATTGCACAGTATTAGATGAAAGAACATGCACTATGTTTCTTAATTCTTTTTAATGCTACGACTCAATCTTACTATGCTGTAATTGAAAATGTTCAATGTCATTCTTAGCAAAAAGAGGAAAAAGATTTATATAGAAACATTAATTCTGGTAAGGACCAAGCGTTCTGGTTTACATGTTAAACACTTTTACAATTACATGTAGGACTCACTAGACTCTGTGACTTTGTTGAAGCTTTTCCTGTACGTTTCGTTCCGGTTGTTCATCAGTTTCAGGGTGTTCTCCAGGGCCCGGATCTCCTTCTCAGCCTTCCGGATCTTGGCATCCAGATCATCTCCCTCTCTCTGGAGTTCCTCCTTCTCCTGAGCAGCCTAATCACAACAGATTCAGATCAACAGGATTAGATTCAAAAATCGATGTCAAACAATCCAGCAGAATCATAAAGTAGAAAAGTTCAATTTTTATTGGCGGGGGGGGGGGGGGGGGGGGGATAGGCTTGAAGTATGAATATCTTTTTTATTTTGAGGGTTTCACACATACCTTGATGACATAATAAGCTTGTGATCTTTCCTCCTCTCCCTCTGGAGGTGCCATGGAAACCATCAGGATTTCATATCTGGAATTCACAATTTTTTTTAATAAAATAAGGTTTGCCAAGTAAAAAAAAAATTTAAATATGATTTAATCATTATTAAATGTATCATTAAATTTTGATACTCTAAAGCTTTAATATATTTTTTCCAATGAATAAAAAAACTGTTTTCGATATAAAGTTCACAAAGTAAAAACAATCTAACTAAAATATAGTTTAATTATCTAGATCATCGAAATATCACATCACTGATACTCATGATGCTCTGTTTTCATAACTGATAAAATTTTGGAAAAATTAATTAATGAGACATGTTCACATTTTTTTTAAGAATGTATGTGAAGACTGACAAAAATGTATAGTGCAAGAATTCACATAATTTTACTGAAAAAATATATTTTCATGCAAATTAACAAAAGAGGATATCAACACAGTTAAAGGTAAAGAAAGTAAAAGGAAAGATATAAAAGACAGTTACTCTGTATAACATGGCAGAGGTCAGATTACATACAACAAACAGATTACTGTAGATTCCTAATTAAACAGGAGAAATTGATATTCGCGTAAAATTGAGAATCCACATCTGGCAGAATTTAAAATCTTGCTTTTATTTTTCAGACAGCTGTTAACAAAATGAAACTATAGCTATGGTAAGGATTTGGCATTCATGATGTTATATTCTGGCAATTTAATGCAAAATTGTTGAAATGCGGAATTAGGTAATGGCATAATATAGGGAATCTACAGTATTGGTTTACAGAAATATTCATCTAAATGCTATCACATTCATCATAGACAGAGATACAGACAGATAAGTAGAAAGGTAAAATAAGTTTCAAGGACTCTGCTCATGCATAAAAGAAAAAGATTAAGACTTAGTGTAAAACAGTAAATAGCTTGCATATCAACATTTCATTGAGATATATAAGATGAAATCAAATATTAATAAAAGTCAGAAAAATGGGATTGAGGTAATCTGAGAAATAAAGGAAAGTATATGTAATGTTTTGGAGAGACATGCAGACATTCTAGTATCTAAAGTCAGCCTCGGACCAACCTCTTCCTTAATTTATCTATCTTTGATATTCTCTCTTGCAGCTCTGCGCTGATTTGCTGACGCTCTGTGTTAGCAGAACGATGCTGTGCCTCCAACATCTCCTTATGAATGAATATTTCTTGCCGCCTCTCTTTCATCGCCTGGCACAAATTATTTAAAACTAATTAACCAAACTTAAAAAAAAATTCGTGACCACCTGAAGCTAGCTGTGAGCACATGAAATGGAAACCCCCTCCCCCCCGCAAAAAAACCATTTCATTTCCTGAATTGTTAGTTTTTAAATATTACTTTAAAAAATCCTGGCTCCATAAAACTAATTAGCGCTCACTTTTGGTCTAATCTCACTGTGACAAAAGGAATATAAAGCGGAAAAAAGTAAAGTGAGGTAGAGATTAAAAGTAAGCTGTTCTTAGTTTTTATGGCTCCAATTCTAGCTTTCACAGTGAGCTTCAGAGTAGCCATTCAAAATAACATGACAAACAGACCTGCTTTTTAATTTCTCAATCTTGGAGATTCGTTCGTGTAATTCGGCAGAGATCTGCTGCCTCTCAGCCGAAGCAGCACGATACTGAGCATCTAACATCTCCTTGTGTATACCTATCTCTTGGTGTCTCTCATTCATGGCCTTTTTTACAGGCAAGTAGTCAAATTTTCAAATAATCATTAAACAGTTATGGCAAACAATTTCAGTAACGGTACATTTTCTTCCTAAAAATCATATCCGTATTACTTTTGATCGATTGTTTCATAATTTGTCCGTTTTATTTTTAACTTTACCGTTATCAAGCTCATCAAATTTTTTTTGTGGATAATAATCCATTGACAAATTAAAGTTCAAAGTTCAATACCGTTTCCAACTGCAGCCTTCGCTTCTCTAAACCAAACACTTCATCTGCCCTAGAATTCAGCATCTCTCTTAGTCTCTTGATTTCAAGTTTGAGAATATTCTGATCCACCATCATATCCTACAAAATTCAAATAAAATGACATGTATCATATTCATGAATTCATAAACTTTTCCATGAATGTATTTGTGATCAATTATCTACCAAACTAAAACTGACATCCATCATATTCATTAATTCATTAACCTTTTCATGAATTTGAATTCAATTATCTATGCATCACATTCTGTAATTCATTAAGTTTTTCATGTATTTGTGTTCAATAATCTATGGAACTAAAAATGGCATATATATGTGTCATATTCATACTGAATAATACATGTATATGGAAAATTTTGTTTTTCAGTTGTCTCCCTTAAACAAGCTTAATTCTAACCTGTTTGTTTCGTATGATTTTCCTCAGCTCTTTCTCTGAGCTGTCGTTGTACAGGTTGAGCTCCTCTATCTTACTGGTCATGTCACCCTTCTCCGCCCCTGACTTCTCCAGGTCTCTCTTAACTCTGCGAATGTCATCCTAGAAAAAGTATCAGATATCCCCACTTAATGTAGATATTTTGCTATTATAGAATACAAAGAATATATAATCTTGCTTACATAACATTATAATAGATACATAAGTCTTGCAAAATTTATATCCAAAGACAAAAACATGCATACTAAAACTGATTTTTTATAACTTGAAACAGAATAAATTATTTCAAAATTGCTCGTTTTTATCAATGAAAAATGAAATAAAAATATCGTTCTTCATAATTTTTTTTCAGATTAATTTATTTTGGCATGTACCTGAAGCCTCTTGAGTTGGAGGGTCAACAAAGTGTGAGTGTTATTCCTCTGGTCCAAGTCATCGTTCAGATCCTTGATTTTGGCTTCCAAGGCAATCTTTTCTTCGTTGCTTCGCTCTCCCTGCATTCTGTTAATTCTCCTCTCAAGTTGTTGAACAGCAAAGTCCTACATTGATTTGAAACAACATTATACTCATAACAGAGTCATAAAATTAACCCTTATATACTGAGATATCTGTATCATTTAAACCCGGGGTTCAATATTTTATGGGGGGGTTCAATATATCGCAGCGATATTTTGAACCCGGGTTCATAATATCGCATAATATATTGAACCCGGGTTCAATATTTCGCGGTATCAAAATATTATATGACACCGGGTAATTTAGTTACAAACTATATACAAACTTGACCAGCCATCCTATATTTTTAAGGCAACCTGAAGTGAAATAATCAGTATATACTATTTAATGAATGCTGCATACCTGATTGTATATGATTTCTTGTTGTTTGAGGGCATCTGTGTCCACTTTGGATATCTTACTGTTGAGGTTACGAATGGCCGCTTGGCTTCCCTAAAATCCAAGAAAAACATGAAACGACAGTTTAATATCATGTACATGTACTTTACCCATACAAAGTATTTAGTATTTGGCATTGATTATTCACTTTTCAGCAAGTAAGGAAAGATTTGATTTAGGGCATTTCTTTATATATTCTCAAAAATATGCCATAATATATGCATGGCATTAAAGATACAAATTCAATATGTTTACTGGAACTCCAAAGACTACTGACCTGAATTTCAGCTTCTGTGTTCCTCTCCTTCACTTTACATTCATGCAGCTCCTGGGTCTTCCTGAACTGGAGGTCCCGGAGGGCCTTCAGCTTTTGGTCATACTCTTTCTGCACCTTCTCCTCCTCTTCCAACAGCTCGTCCATGCGTGCAGCTCTTTCCTCGGCACTTAGGGTTGACTCTGTGGCTATCTTTAGTTTTTCCACCAAAGTTTCCCTCAAATCTTTTGCCATTTGAAGTCTGAAAAGTGTCAAAAAATATTTCTATGAATTTTATCATTTACCAGTATGTTGTGAAAGTACTATGGACTTCCACTGACAAAATTTTGAGGTAATAATAAAACTACCGAAAATATACTTACTTGTTGGTTTTCTCTTGGACATCCTTCTTCAGCTGAGAGACCTGTGACCTTGTGACCTCAAGGTCAGTAGCAGTGCGGTCAACAGTGCGTTTCAAGGCATCCAACTAAAAGATATTATGCACAGACATCATGAGTGAAAGAAAGAAATACCGGTATTCATGATTGGCTGGTTATTTGATATTAAGCCTACAACTACAAACCTCATCTTGGAACTGCACTCTCTGTGTTTCTGCCTCTTGGTAATCAATTCTAAATTTGGCTGACATCCTCTCTGCCTGTGAAATCTTCTTTTCACATTCTTTGTTATTCTCTATTTCATTTTCCAGGAAATACTGTTTCTCTTTAATATTTTCTTCCCTCTTTCTAACTTCTGCTTTCACTCTTGCCAATTTCTACAATTTGATTTTCCTTACAGATTAGGGTCATTTTAATGTATGTATCATCACAATTGAAAGAAGAAGCCAAATCTATACATTACATATAAGGTAAAACAAGAACAAACCGCTGCAAGGAGATCCATTTCTTTGTCACGACGCTGCATTTGCTCAATAGTATGTTCCCACTGTTCTATCAAGTTTTGACGCTCTTGATGAGCCTTTCGGAAGTCCTCGGCAGTTTTGTCCAGTTCAATCTGAGCTGTTAAGGTTTCTGTTGTTTCATGTTCAAGTACATGCTTTTTCTGCTTGGAGTCATCTGTTAGTCTTTCCATTCTTAATGACAATTCCTGAAAATCCCCCAAAAAATAGTAATGTATAAATGTCTGTCACATTCCTGGTATGCTTAAAGTGGTTCAATTATTTTTCACACAGATGAAGAATATCAAGTTACTGATAAACACAGTGAAGTAAACATTAATCATCCTCTATTCTTCTGAAAATATCAAGATTCAAGGTAATTTCCTCCATTCCTTATTTATAACATGATGTGAATAAAATCATTAAAAAAAAAAAAAAGAAAAAAAGAAAAAAATTAAACTGCAATCATACTATGCAATGAAGCACTGACCTTGATTTTGCTTTCATCTTGTCGAGTGTATTTCTGAATGGCCATGGAGTCCTCATCCTTCCTTGCTGACTCTTCCAGCCATGCCTCCAAAGCCTGCTGATCCCAGTTCATCTGGGATTTCATCTCCTCCAACTTCTGTGTTTGCTTGAATATGTTGTTCTGAAAAATAAAAATTTTTCATAAAAA
This sequence comes from Magallana gigas, assembly GCF_963853765.1. Classification (NCBI taxonomy): domain Eukaryota; kingdom Metazoa; phylum Mollusca; class Bivalvia; order Ostreida; family Ostreidae; genus Magallana; species Magallana gigas. Next base: position 23,118,980 of record NC_088860.1, read on the forward strand.
TCAATCTGCAGTACAGCAAATTTGCTTGGTATCGATATTAATATACAGGATTAATTTTTGGCAAACAAGATTGTGTATAAGATAATTATAATACTTATATGCTTTGCCATAATAAAGCACCATAAAATTAAAGAAAAGTACCTCAAAAACATTCTTTTTCTCTTTGAATTCCTCTAGCTCTTTCTCCAATTTTCTGACTTCTTGTTTAAGACGGCCTTCTTCTCTTTGAGCTATCATCAACATGTGATTTTCTGTGTCAATCTCTTTTTTGCGGGCATTTGTAAGACCCTGTAAAAAAAAAATATAAAGAAAAACGATTAAAATAAATCATTATCAATAAAACAGTTTAAAAAAAAAACAAGTTGGTGTAGCTTATAAATGTATCACAAAACAATGTAATTCTTTGAATTTAATGAAATAATCTGATTTGTGCAAATCAATAGGTACATGACATGTACTTATACCGAGCGCAGCGAGAGGTGGGCGAAGCCCGCCTCGCGAAGCGAGGATTAATGGTAACACGTATATATAAGAAAATCAGTGAAAAATGAAAGTTGAATCAGGGGTACTAAGGCCAAAAAAATTTTCTTCCAGCCCTGGGCGCCGCCATATTGGCAGCCATTTTGTTTTTAAAAAGTTAGTTCGAACAGTGATTGACTGGTACTTATCGATGTTTATTGCCCCTAAACTCGATTAAAATTTTCTAGTGTTTCAATAATAGGTAATTTGAATTAAAAGAAATAAAAGAGGACACCAGATAAGCTTCAAAAGTGCTTCAATCAAGAAACACGACTAGTTCTATGTATATCTTATCAAATTATCAGATGGAAATTAAAAACATTACCATCAAGAACTGAACTTTTAGATACTGAATAAAGTATTCGATTTTATTACCCCGTTATTTATATGAATTAAATCGATAAACAATGAAAGAAGAAATTTAAAAAAAGTTCGGAATAACGTTACTCTCTTCGGCTATTTCCGAAGACAAAACATGTACGTTTTACGTCTGAAACATGACGTCATAATGTCGATTGAGCACGCAACGTTTACTTAAACTTTAGCTAATGATTTGAGTAGGCAACCAGGGGGATCCTACTGAGTGCGTTCAAATAAATTTTGATCTACAAAAATCAAACTGCACTGTGTTATATCTGCGCTCGGTCCAACGGTCACACCGTTTACATATTAGATACAAAAGCATTTATCGGTTTATGTTTACACAAATCAGCAATCCTATTTCCAAACCTGTGTGTGTTGTAGCTCCTGTCGAACATTCTTAAGATGTTCAGACATAGCATGGATGCGGTCATCAAATTCTTCCAAATCATTTGTGGCAGCAACTACCCTCTTCTGTCTATCTTGAATCTGTGTATCAAAAATTTGTCAATGAAAACATGAAACAAAGATCTAAATGTTGTAAAATTAAGTTTAATGATATTAACGAAAACAAAAATGAAATGATAAGTATTCTGTAAAGATATTCTAAGTGATATATATTACAAAATCATAGCGATAATTATTTACGAAGGGGGGGGGGGGGGGGGGATTCATCCAACAATGGCAACATAAGCATTTTTCAAAGGTTTTACCTGGTCTTCCAACGCTTTGTTTTCGGCATTCGCCACAGGCATACTTAAGCCTTCGTCCCATTCTATCTCACTTAGAATACTATTTGTTCCTCGACTCATTTTGGATGAAATAAGAGACAAACTCTCCGAAGATTTATTCACCAAAATGCGTCGCCGGAAGAATGTTGTGTATTGCTTTGGATACAAACTGCCCGGATGTAAATAAAAGACTTTTACATTTCGAGCCCGAATTAAATGTCTAAAAAAAATCGTGCCCGATGATAAATTGGATTCAACGCTATTGTTTGGTTTTCTAAAATATCTTTAAAGTAAGTTCTACATTTTACGATGATAAACTAGAATTATCAGTCATGATATAATCATGATAAATAATTATTAATTTATGTACATGTAAGCAGTTTTAGAATTTTCATAAAATTTCCACTGTTTACCGTTTGAAAAAAAAAACCCTTTGGACTTCATAGGGAAAAAGAAGAAAATAATGGTTTACTTATGGGCGCTGATATCTCACGTTAATTAAAATTGATTGTTTGAATGGTTTTTAATTTTTTTTTTTTTACGTATGCTGTAGACTGTACATTTACAATCGTCATGTTAAATGTACATGTGGCGTACGTAACCACGGTAACCGTTTCGACTATCATAAGCATAAAAATTAATGGGTATTTTATTCTTTTTTAAAATTCTCAAATGATACGAACATTATCAGGAGCATAAAAATATTGACTTTGAACGAATATTTTAAGGAATTATGATTTTGTATTCAATATCAATAATGACTTGGAACAGTTATTACTATTGCTGTGTTATGAAGGTACATATTCCACAAAACTTTACTTTCAAAGATTTTTATTCAAATAAGAGTATATATGACTACAAAAATGTACATACCAATGCTTATATAATTTCTAGGTAAAATAAAACCATGCTGTTGAAAGTTGCATTGCGTTTGCATTATCCTAAACTACTGGCATTTTGCGAGGTTTTCAAACAGTTCACAATTTATTTATTAATATTTAGATGTAAATATTCATCTGCTTCATATTTTTGAATAATTTATTGAATAACCTCGACAAATATTCACCTACAGACAGACAGTTATCATAGATATAAATGAAATAAAGGGATATTAAGATCGTAAAGTCTAATAAAATTACATGAAAAATTAGAGTCAAACAAATAACAGAACAACTCAGAACTAGAGTCAGTGTAAAATGTATCTTATTTTATTTTTTCTCCCAAACATATTAAAGCTGTTCATAAAAAACAAATGTCAATAGGTCTTCGTTTCCTACCCAATCACTGTTTCACCAACATTAATCCTGCACAAAAACAAAAAAATGAGTTTAAAGAAAATGGGGATTAAAAAAAACGTGACATTACATTTTAAAAATACATTTTTTTTTTTCGTTGTCAGCAGCATATTTTGCTCTTCGTTAGACTATAATATTTTTTTTTTGGGGGGGGGGGGGGGTTAGGAGTGAAAGGTTAATTCATATCATACTGATACAAAGAATAAACATCGAAAAGAGATCTAAAGGATAATCAGTTCTTACGCAGATTTTTCGCAAATAAACGAAAGTCTGTCATAACAAGGCAGGTCGCCCCAGTCTGCGTTCAGGGTTCGCTCCAGACAGAGGCAGTGCTCGTTATACCGGTAGTTGTTGGGCATTCCTGTGTGCCAACCAGTGTAGGTCATAGCCGCGTGGGTGCTGAGCCACACCCATTCTCCCTCCACTAATATATCGCTGCCCCCGAGCCAAAAGTAGTCTAAAATTCAATAGGTTTAACTAGATTGCAAGGACACCCCTGCGAATGTTATTGTCATTCAAATTTTAGATCACGTGGTTTTATTTGACCCTTTCAGTTCCGCAGTAAAAATATGCCTCGTGTTTATAGTCTATTTTAAAGAATCTAGGTACTTGTAGTCAAATATAAATTCTAGAGGTTTATTTATTTTAAACTTTATCTTCATTAATTGGTGGATAAAATGTGTTCTAGAAATAAATGTAACAATACAAAAAAAAGGGTTTTTTTCTGCTGTTGCGACAATTAACATGCGTAGTAGAGATCCCCCCTAAGAATTAATTTTCGATCCGCGCCTGACCTAGTAATAACATCAATAGTGAAACAGACTGTACTATTTTATGCAGAATGTTCCTTGAAAATGGCTCGATATACTTAGTTTTTATGCAAAACATTCACCCATTATTTTAAAAAAAAACATGGTATTGCACACCACAAGCATCAAACATGGCTATGATTTTATTAAGCAACCCAATGTTTATATTATCAACCACTCTTCACGTGGTTTTAACTAACGATAACTCTGTTCTGAATATCATCGTTTAATTTAAAAAACCGCTAGATGGTGAAATAAGACATACATCTTAAAAGATGTTGATGTTTTAGCATAAATCCAAGTAGGATATGATAAGAAAATCGACGAGTACTTACGTATTTTGAGAATATTATCCGAACACTTATACTTCCGCTCGAAATTTCACAGGAACTGAACAAATCTCGGTGAAGTCTTGTGAACTTTCATTCGAGCACCTCTAGATTTATTACATACTTAACAACGATAAAGAAAACATTCCGAACACATTCGCAGGGGTGAAGGATATCGTTCTCTCTCGAAATTAACTTTTTAGAAGATAAAAATGGTGTTCCATGAATTTATCAATATAACATACCGCAAATGAATGAAAATTCTTAAAATTATAAATTAAATCTATTGCGTGCATGGATATTATTCTCTTGTTATGATTTTTAAGTGCTTAGTTTTCAAGTTTTTGTATAGTTTTTGTATAGTTTGATCTTTTAAGACTTAGTATTATAATATACACACTGTAAAATCGCATAGGCGTCGGAACCCGGGAAAGGGGGATAGGGGCCTTTTTTTTGCAAAGTTATATATTACCATAACCTAAGACATTTTTTTTTTGCTTGTCAAGAATTTTGATAAGTCTACCCGCCCCCCCCCCCTTTCAATTTGCTTCCGACGCCACTGCATTGATATCTAAATCATATAAGAAATAAAGATTAAACACCATTCAGCTGTCTAGCTTTCTGCTTCAGAAAACTGTCTTCTGTGGATGTTTCCACTTCGGCTAATGTAGCCCCATACGTCTTACAATAGTTCTGCAATATTTTGTATGCGCAAGTTACTTATCTCGATGAAAACCATTCAATCACATGCATCATTCTGCTTAAAAAGAAGATGAAAATGTAAAACATTAACAATATAAAGTATATCTTTTCAAATTACATGTTTAAATCAAAGTGTAAACCATATTTTTTTTAAACTCTGAATTCACGACATGGTTCTTCAGCACTCGGAAACTTTAAATAAAAATAACCCTTAAAAATACATGTTTCGACTAAGACAAAAAATAGTTTGTATAGAGGTATAGAGCTTTACACGACCCCGTCAAATACGTGATGTGATTCAGTTGCTTGCACGAGTAGGGAGGAGGACAAACGAGACATTGCACTTGAATCAGACCTACATGTCTGTGTAAATAACTACATTACAATTTATTTCTCTAATCGTTTAGTTTTATAACTACTAAAACAAAGTAAAATTGTCCCTTTTTTTATGATTGATGAACGCCTTCATCGACTTTTATGAATACTGTCTAAAGTTTTTAACTTTATGATGCAAAAGAACAGTATGGTTGAAACACAATCACTAAATCAACGAAACAAAAAAGATATGCAACGGAAAAAAACACAATCACAAAAAAACCCCATAAAACAAGGACAGGACAATGGTATGCAGCTACAAACGCCAAACACAACACAACAAAAAAAAAACCCGGAACGTAACAATATTATTTCAACCACAAACATTACACAACAACAGAACAATAACATGCAACAATGAAAAAAGAAAAAGAAAAAGAAAAAAAAAGAAAAAAGAAACCAACAAAACAACCACAAACACAACAACAGTACTATACCTAGTATATAATGTTATACAGCGATATAAATAATATAAACAACATCGAATACAGCGAACAGAATATCAGTCGAATGGACAAATTGTACATCAATGATCAGCTCAAACAAACGCAACACAATATAATATTGGTATTCAACTAATATTCAATATTGGTTGAATATATTCAATATTCAACCAATTCAACTCAAACAAGAGCAGATTTGCACTGCACATATTAGGTGCACTGCACATAATAGGTGTAACGAAAATCAAAACTGCAGACAATTCCAGTGTTTTATCTACATGCAGCAATGTATGGTGTTTACTACTGATTTACCAGAGCTTTTATCCACTCCAATTTGTAGCGAGTTTCAAACAGGTAGCATGAGTTTGAATGCTGGACCCATTTGGCCGGACAGTTGGCAGAGCTGGTCTGAAACACTATAAATACAATGTAATACCAACCCCTGTACTAAGTAAGAGACAGTATTACAGTAATTCTGTCAACAACAAATGATTTTTCAGACGAAAATGATTAATTTGCCATTAAATAATTGAATATAAAATAAGATATTCGATACCTTTAATTAAACATGCACTAGAATGAAATTGAAGATAAAACACAATAAAATACAATATAAGACCGAACGGATAAGAAAAAAACTTACCAAGAAATAGACTGAACAACACATTTACTATTGATAAAATCAGCATTTTATCTATATATGTTAGAAATGAATATTATCATGAATCAATGTCTAAATTACCGTAGAGACAATCATTTAAGATAAGAATGTTAATATAAGTTTGTATGGAAACAAAGAGGGAACATAATTTTTATGTTCATTGGCTTTCCTTCTTTCCGCGTCTCTTCTCAAAATATTTAGGACGCCGCCGCTGCTGACGAAGGAGCTCGGCAATCATATATAATTATTCTCAATTATCTTTGTGCTGATATACATTTTGTGACACATACTTGTATAAAATACATCAGATTTACCGTAAAGAATTTTCTTCTGTTGCTACCGATCTTCCGGAAGTGACGCACAGTCAAGCTTTATTCAGGTTTGATAAATGTAATTGGTCAATCAATGTAAAATTCTCATTTTTATTACATGTACAAATAGTTTGTATATTCTGATTTGGTTTTCAGATCTAAAACAAAACGAAACAAGAGAGATACAATTTCATTTATATAAGTTTATCAAAATCAATATACAAATTGACTGTTTGAGATGTAGATAATAGAGGTAATATCTTGAACGCTGCATTATAATGATAACAAGGAACTATCCCAATCCTTGATGGACTATATTTGACCTGTAGGTAAGAAAACAAGAAATGTGTCTATAACATATGTTAAGTATAAACATGTATCTACATGTTTCATTATAACGAAAACCTAAGTTCATCCACTTTTTGAGGTCAAAATTTATACATGTAATATGTCCCAAGATATCTTCGATTCACAGTTTTTGCTTAATAACTCGATATTATAAATACCTCAGGGTTCAAACGATGTTCAATCAAAAGCTTAAACAATTCCATGAATTCTCTTTTAAAACGTCCCCTCTAACTTATCAGGTTTCAAAACATGGCTCAATATGTCTATGGAGATTTTGCATTACAGCAGATAATTAAAGTACCCGGATGACAGCAAAGGAAAAATGTGCGAGGTATTCTGAGTGACTTCCAACACATTTAACACTTACGCAGACGTTTCGCAAATGAAGCAATTTCTGTCAGCACAATTTGTGTCGGCCCAGTTCTGGTTGTTATTGTACATCATCATTGCGCAATGTTCGCCTCCATGGTAATTGTTGGGTTCTGTAGGGTGCCACCCAGTGTATGAAAAAGCTTCACCTGAGCCCACCCATACCCAAGATCCTTCACTCAGGATGTCGCTTCCTCCAAGCCAAATGTTGGCTGCAATAGATACGTACAGGTTAATATGTTGTTGCATGCATCTATGTTGTTAGATACTACAGGTAGTATGCCGTTCTCTAAGAAAATAATACTATGATTACTTTTAAAGGAACGTAGTTTTATGTGCACTGAGATAAATATATACGCAATGCATTAAAAAAACTGTGTACAAAAAAAAACCAAACAAACAAACAAACCACATGGTTAAAAATGTGTCTTCATACAGTAAGTGTTTATTTGAGATATATATATATATATATATATATATATATATACATATATATATATATATATATATATATATATATATATATATATATATATATATATATATATATATATATATATATCTTGCCTAACATTATACATGTAATTATGAAATAAAAATCTGCCTCTGCACTTAGTCTTCATCTTTTTACAAAGTAGAACATTAAATATCCTAACCTGTAGAATGCGATAGTTGTCTAAATTTCTGCCTAAGATAGTGATCTTCTGTTGCTGAATTCACCTCCACTAGCGTGGCACCAAGCATCTTGCAGTAACTCTACAACATACACAACATACCAGTGTATTTGAAGAGCTCCCAGGGACAAAGAGTCAAACTTTCTACAACTTTGAATCAAGTAAAGTACATGGATAGTTGTCATCATGTCTCATAATCATATAACTGCTGTATCATTTCAGATCTTGTCAAGAATGTATTCAACAAACTTTCTCTGTATATTACTATATAAATAAAGCTTTGCATCGCAACTGTGGCCCCGCTATTGATCTACACTACATACAGTTTGTTTTCTCTAATACATATTAAATTTTTGCATTTTCAGTGCAACTTTTCCAAAAACCATACGCATACTCTTTTCACAGTTTTATCTATTCCCTATCAAAAACAGTGTTGCCTTTTTAAAAAATCAATTCAACTCTATTCAAAGATGGATTTATGTTGCCAAGTTTGGTTGAAACTGGCTTCATGATTCTAGAAGGTGACTAGAATATATGAAAGGTTTAGAGGCAACAGCTGAATGAACGCATGCTGGAAGATAGGTGATAAGAATTTATTACCTAATCAAAGGAATTTTGTTGTTTTATTACAAATTAAATATCTGCGTCTATTTTGAACTGCCGGTCAATAGACTGCGATCTATTAGACCGCCGGTCAATAGACTTCGATCTATTGGACCGCCGGTCAATAGACTGCGATCTATTGGGCCGGCAACGTATTTCAGACGCAGGTATGTTAATGTTGCATCCTTTCGATAGTTCTCAGGGAATGTATATTCCTTTACATAGACGCTGTTTTTAGTACTTGGTGAAACCAAATTCAATGTTATCAAACTGGAGTATCAAATAATCAACAGTTTTAAAGCCTCATATAAGGTAAAATACTATTTAAAATCTAATGGGTTGAAGACTCCCCCTTCTTTGTGTAAACTAATATTAAATTGAGATGTTGTAATGCATGCAACTGGTTTTGTGCATGTAAAAGATGAAAAAAAAATCTTAGTATATTGCATAATGGCACGAAAACCACCTACAATATGCAAATTGTAAACCCCGAAAACTAAAAAAAGGAATTAGGTAATAAAACAATTATTTAATGCTTGAACAGTCAATAGACCAGAATGTTTCCCTTGGTGCAGGGAACAGCTCAGTATGATCTATTGCCCTCGGCCGTTGGCCTCGGGCAATAGATCATACTGAGCTGTTCCCTGCCTCGGAAAAAATATTCTGGTCTATTGACTGCTTAAGCATTAAATAATTGTATAATAGCTCACAGGCTTACAACTCTAGTGAATACGTTACAGTCATAAATATTTATAATAGAGACCAATTTAAATTCGTAAATCAGTAAACTAAATAAATGTATTGCTATGTCTCCGTTACATTTTCTATTGTCAGACACACATAGTGAAACCAAATATGTATACCTGAGCATCAATCCATTCCAAGATGTACCGAAAGACAAACAGGTAACAGGATTGCGAATGGTGGTCCCAGTTGGCTGGACAGTTACCGGACACATGGTGAAAATCTGAAAACATACACGACAGAAATTGTTCCCTACAGCATGAAGGCAAAATCATTTTTATAGAGTTTGAATAACATAAATCAATTTCATGGTATGTAAAATATAATTAAATAATTATATACAAATATATCAAATTTTTAATGTATACTGGTAGGATTTTAAAATTTTAATATGGAAAGTTCACAAACAATTCATTCTTTTACAATTTACATCTCAAAAGACACTATGAATTATGGCCATGAATTTATTGCTTTTTTAATATACATGCAGGAAATAATTTCCAATTATTGAGTATCGTACTGAACATTGTGGAATATAATTATATATATATATATATATATATATATATATATATATATATATATATATATATATATATATATATATATATATATATATATATATATATATATATATATATATAGTTTAATACCTCGTTCCTCAGTTAGGTTGCATCAAATTATTTTTTAAAAGAACTATGTCATTGCTATTTAGGAACAAAAATACTTCAAAAATACAGGTAAAGGAAGGTAATGGGTGTGCGTGGGGACAGCGTTCATTTATCACAGGGGATTTGATTTGACCCTTCCTACTTTCCATACTTATATGAAATACTTGCATGAAAGTGTATCAAATTCCTGAATTTTGAATATTACATATTGCCGAAATTTATATAAATAAGGAATAAGGAATCATTCATTGATTATTATGAGGTGATAATTTTGGTCGGGGCGTGATCAAATCCAATAAAGCCCGAAGGCCTCATTTTGGCGTCATATGTATTATGGGTTAAAAAGTTCAAAATCGATACGTAGTGTTATCACAGCCAAAGACACTGGAAAATGTAAATATTTATTAATACTTCCACATAAAACTTGTTATAGTTTATTCAAATTAGACGATATAATAACCTGTGACACAATGATGAAAAAATTGAGCAGTTGCAACGGTTTTCCGTATCTAAGATGCAGAGAGTGAGAATCCGAATTCTTACCCAAGATTAAGAAAAACAAAGTCGCCAGGAATAAAAATCTTGGCACGCTAGTTTTTATGTTGATATACATGTCTTCAGAAATTCTTCTGACAATACATATGTATCTAACACTGATAAGAATTCTACGAGACAGAGGGAGGACCATGGTCATGTTATCTAACTATACGTGTTTGCGCTGTTTTCATAATATACATACCTGCATGATTTGTAGTAATTTTTTTTCTATCCATACACTTTTGTCAGAATTGTTAAGTAAAATTTAGATTTTCTAGAACCCAATTTGATTAAACAATTTTAAAATGTATTGATTTAAAGAATTATAAGACGTGGCATAAGGACAGAGATATGGGTTTATGATATCACCAAGATGTATTATAAATTATATATAAATCAGAAATATCATTGCTTTGATTCCTTTCCTTTTTTGTTGGTAAAATCTATACAGGATATCTTTAAAAGACGATGAACAGAGTTCTTGTTCTAAATTTTTACATTGTCATTTGATATATTTTTAATTCTGAAGTAACTTGACAGTACAATCATAGTGTAAAAGAACGTAAAAACCTTAACATTTTGAGGAGGGTCATTTTATTTGTCTTTCATGTTCCCTAATCAAAATAAAATGTAACTTTATATATCCTGTTTTTACACACAAACGTCTTCTTTAAAGCCAATATGAAATCTGCGACATATTTGCCTAGTTAAAGTATTAGCACATTCATTTATCTAGTACGTATGTATTTGTTTGACTCAGATTTATATCTCTAAAGAATTTTTTGTACCAACAGTCACATATACCGATATTTATCTGCTTAATAAATTGAGATACATTGTATACAAGTAGCATGCAGTAAACAAGTAATGTACGTGTATAAATATTCATTTGTATTTTGATGTAGTGTGTGTACTTGTTTTATCTTAATAAAAATCATTACTCATAAATTTCATTATTTATTTTATTGAATACAAAAATAGTATTATTTCATAAATCCATCTCATGCACAGTTTTACCATAGTCAGACTTTATCCAATTATGCTATCTGGACGAGCAGGTTGGCTGTTATGAAAATAAAAAAGAATAATTGACACATGTTTTTCTTTTAAATTGTACTGAAACTTAACAGTTTAATGTATGAATATCCGCTGAGACCTATTTAGTGATTTGCCATACCGGTAGTATGGATATTTGTTTTGAAATACGTTCTTGTCCGAACCATTCTATTAAAAATCATTTCAGTTTCTTATTACATTACTAGTGTTTTAACAGACAGTGCATACAAAGTATTTTGTCTTCAAACAAAACATTACTCGGAGTTATTCATTAATTTTTATTTTATTGAACTTAGAACTATCAATAATTCATGAAATCATCTCAAGTTTGGTTCTACCATAGCCAGACTTCTTATCCAATTAAGTTTCCTTGGCCAGTAGCATGACTGTTATGAAAATAAAACAATAATGATAAAGACATTTTTGTTATTTAAATTATATATTATTAGATTGATGTATGAAATTCCTTTGAGACACATTATGATTCTGTGGATTTGAAGTGTACTTCTATCCTATTAAATAACCCTATTAAAAAATCAATCAATTTTTGTAAGATAATAGCTATAAACAGACAGACTTTCAAAGTACTTTGTTTTTAAATGAGGAACTGTCTGTCTGTACATGGCAAAATTTTAAACGATATCTATCAGTTTTATCCATTATTATTATGATTTATGGTTTTAAGTTTCAAATACACATTAAAAATACAGCTCAAGACCGAGGACTACGATGCTAATGTAAGTATTTAATGTAAGTAAAAAAAAATCATTATATAAAAGTTTGAGGAAGACACAGAAACAATATTTTGAAATGTAATTTACGAATGTATCCCTGAGCAATGTTGCTACATACATTTTTTAAAGCGTCGATCTATATTTATAGTTAAAATATTTGGGAAAAGACCTATATATTGAAAAAACCTAAAGATCTTTCACGATCTTTAGACGAAATCATTTTTTTTTTAGGAGTTTTAGGTATTTAACTTTCACAAAAATAAGTATTAAAAATCATACACGTGTTTTTCACAAATAAACCAATGAAGGTATGAGCAAGGCGAGTCGTTCCAGTGGTAGTGTGCACTGGTTTTGATATCCAGGCAATCCTGATTAAGGAAATCGTCGGGTTCTCCAGATGCCCAGTCTGTGAAGGTGACTAAGTTGTGGCTTGTCATCCACTCCCACTCCCCTTCTACCAACATGTCACTTCCACCGATCCAAAAAGACCCAGATGCTGTTCCTATTGGGGGTATAGTTTGATTTTTAAAAGTAGGTTTATTTGCTTTACGTTGAAATCAATCCTTTTTCGAGGATTGTCCAGTATATACTGTGATGTCAACTGGAATCTTAGAAATATAAATATGATTTTAAACAGAAAACAGGTGTTGCAGGTACATGGATTTTGACGACAATCGCGAGCACTCACTGTTGAACACGCTTCAGATATATTACGGTAGCAATATTATAACAAAAACATGTATGTATGCCTGACCTGCCATTTTTCTGCTTTCCTGTCTGATAAATTCGTTTTCTTCTGACGTTTCTATTTCTGCCAGTTGGGCGTCATAAGAGGACTTGCAAAAGCTCTACAACAAATGATAAATTCAAGTTAAAAAAACTTAAAATGGGTGCTTTCTTTGCTACCTTCCATCTGTTCATGGTGTATCAGTTTATAATTTATTTGCATTCTACTGTGTTTCTTCATTAATTTTTTGCGATTTTTAAATGCCTCTAAATGCAACAACCTAATCACTGCGTATGAATTTACATATTTTGATTTACATAAATAGTTCCCAAACACTGATTTCCATGTTATCGGTTTATAATATATTTCATACATGTTGTTAAAACACCATGGTTTGATAATCATTTAACAATAAAGTTGATTCTGTTTTAAAAGCAAATATTGAAGAGTTATTTTTTTCAAGATTTATATTTTTCAAGGCTCATTTTAACAGTCTTTGATAACCACTTAAAACCGGTTTTTTACATTTCAGGAGAAAATTAAGTTTGTAATATGATTGGTCCTAAATATTCCAGAAACCGAACTATAAATACATGATTCCCTAAATATTTTACCATCGCTCCAGTCCATTGCATGGGGTTGCTAGTAAGGAAAAGGTAACACGAGTCTTGATGGCGAATCCAATGTCTTGGGCAGTCTGTAGAAATACTAGAACTCGCTGAAAATATGTAAATCATGAGATATTTATTTGGTTTTGCTACATAATTTAGTAAAGATTCACATCATAATCATCTTACAATGACATTTTATCGATGCAATTTTTTATGTGATGATAGATGTGCAATTGAGATATCCTCATTACCGAGCTTTATTCTGATTCATACAAAAGCGTTTCCTATATCAAAACAAACAAAATCATAACTTTAATCATAATAAAAGAACTTTGTAATGTTTTTCTCGACGAGTAAGATGGAAATCGCTTATTTTACAACTCATCAGAAAAAATACAAAGTTTTCGAATGTTTATTTTCATCAACCTAACCTCAAAGAAATCATTTTGATTTTCACTGTTCTGCTCTGCCTCTATTGTTTGAAAACACCGATTCAATAAATATTTTTGATTTGAAATAAAGTTGTAATCAAATGTATAACTAAACGAAAGCACAATTCCATAATCTTTAAACTCTTACCATGATACAAGAAAATCAATGAAAAGTATGACAAACATTTCTGCATGACTATCTTTCATTTGTAACCAATATGCGAATGAGATAAGAAATGTCAAATCGAAGATAAGCGGTGAAATGTAATAAACATCAGGCCTGAACACAATAAACTGATAATCAAATTACATAAAAACTTAAATTTTGACTTATTAACATTGATTGACTATAAATAGATTAAGGTCGTCCTTTTTGTAAAATTATTATAGGAAGGAACTATTCCTTTCAGTCATCTGAAATGAGACTGAAAGGTAACTGAATGAGAAAGCCGTTCAGTCACCATTTCAGACCATCCAGTAATCATCTAGCTCTTAAGTGTATGAATAATGCCATCTCACACAAATGAATTAAATTCGATTATTGAAAGAAGTTGAAAGTTTTAACAAATTCAAATTTTGAACTAATTTTATCATAAATTAATTGTCTTTGGGTCTGGATAAAGTGTTAAAGTTCATCAATTCGAAACGTTCAACAAATTAAACTGAATGTAAGGTTGAGAATTAACAAAATCGATGAAAGCAATGATTAAATTTAAACACATCTTAAATTGTTCTACTAGAACAAAGAGTAAGCAAAATATTAGATGTTTTTACCTGACAAAATTTTAGCAATCTTTCAAATCATATGTACATTACAATTACTTTTCATTAAGTACAAACCTGACGTGGTTGCCAGTTTTGGACGAGATGATGGCAGAAGGGCTACAAATAAAGGTAATGAAGTATAAACTTAAGAATGCTTTAAGAGAGTATTGAATGCAACGTATGAATTTGCATGTCAAAGTATCAGACACGCCACTGGCATAAATTACTGAACAGGCATAATACGTCAAACTGAGCCAGGAAAAGCTTTTTATAATCAAAGCATTAATTTATTTGCATGAAATTTAAGCTATTATTTAGACGAGATTTTAAAAAATCAATAATATTGGCAATGTTTATGATACAAAAACGCAAAGAATCACATCCCAAATGTTAAAGCAGCAATGTCAAAATCTGATATAGTAGCTGGTTAAAAGCATACATCTTTTATGTCTCGTTCAAAAAAATTTAAAAAAAGACATGTAGAAATTTGTAGAAAGACACGCCAAAAGATGGAGATCAGAAAAACCCTCCATTTATTTTTAGAGCAGATGAGCTAAAAAGACAAACTATCAACTTATGTGAGTTTTTCCTGCTGTATTTGCGCACTGAGAGAGAGAGAGAGAGAGAGAGAGAGAGAGAGAGAGAGAGAGAGAGAGAGAGAGAGAGAGAGAGAGGCTGTCACAGTTATAGTGGCTTCTTGTACATCTCATGTACTTGCACAAAGCGTCATCGTTGTTTTCAGTGGAGATTTTGCATTATTATTTCACCAATTTTTGCACTCATTTTCATTAGAATTTTGTGAAAGTCACAATACAGAAAAGATAAAGTTGAACCCCTAAATAAGAGAACTACTTAGTTATTGTTTATAAAATCTGCATACTTAACGTTTTTCAGAGAGAAAGATATCAACAGTTTTAATTTAATTTCTGTGATAAACAAAAACCCTTCCTACGGCCATGTTATTTTAAATTCCTTACTTACGTACTCGTGGTTTTTGCTGCCTGAGGAGTGGTTATCTAAAGAAAAATAATGTCCGTTAAGGCGTCTAGTAAGATTAATGAAGTACTATCGATGTTTAAAAAAAATAAACTTTAATTTATTTAGCATCTTACTTATTTTCTAAAAAAAATTATTACTGGGGTCAATACAATGAGTGATCTACCTAAGAAGTGCAATATTCACCAAGCCCAAAGGTCGAGGTGAATATGGTTATCTTTGAGGATACTGTATACAAGGTTATTTTTGCCCCTGTGTAATTTTCGCCCTTTTACACAAGCAAACAGTTTCGGCCTGTCTTGAATTCGCACAAACAGAGTTGTGTTTGAAGAAATATAATTTGAAACATTGCATTATGCCCAATTTTAATTTTGCCCGCTGACAATAAGGGCGAAAGTGGCGAAAACAAAACGGGGGCGAATGTCCCCATGTATACAACAGCTAAATCATCGTAATGATCGAAAGAAACCCAGCAATTATTGTCTTATTGTATGATTAAGTGACAAAGTTGATACAGATTTTCAAAATAGGTGTTATCAAATAGGGAAGTCTCATTGTCTTTATTTAGTTTTCAAATTAAAGTTATGACCGTAAAAAGTAGGAGACGAACTTTTGTTGGACGACAAAAAAAAATGATAACCATCAGATGTATTATAGAAGTTCCAGGTCCAGTTTAGTCCAATGTAAAAATAAATTAAATGTTATATTGACCTCGTAAGTCACGTGCAGGTGAATATAACATTTCCACGTTTCTAGAATGTTAGTTACGAGCCGATCAGACTTTGTTTTATTCTGAATTAAATGTCGTTTATCACTCTTTTTTAAAGAATATAACTACAAACACCTAAATCTGACCTTATCAATGGTACAGAGGCATTTGTTGTCAACACAATCAATATTATCTACAGGACAGTGGATGGTGAAGAATAAGATCAGGACATTGGTGTTATGTTGGTTACAGTCTAACCTTGAGGCACAGGTTGAGTCTAAAAGCAAAGTTCTACATTTAAATTTCATATAAAACAAACCAATTTTTGAAATCTGCAAATATATTTCGTACTGAAGGAATGAATTTCAAAGACAATCATCTTGTGTGCAATCAGATAAAATGTTGACATTATATTTTAGATTTTGCATATATTATTAACATCATTTAATTCACATGAAATTGTCTTTGATGGGAATAGATCAAATAATATTAATTAATATATACATAATATACATGTAAATGTAAATTGAACGAGGTTGAAAGGAATGCACTTACTTATAAGAGAAGATCGTTTTCCAACTGCGTTCTGGAGTGAACTTTCCGAAGCATTGATGAGGGTTCCACCAACGAACGAACAAAAGACTATGAAAATGAAACACAACATACTTGCTGGGACGTCCAGATTTGTCTATGACACATGAAGCATTAGATAAGGTGCAATCAAAATAGAATTATGGTGTCAGCCACTGCACAAAATACTTTGATGGCGTCTGTGGTTGAATATTGTTGTTTCCTTTTTTTTAAATATTTGTTTTGATTTTTATGATTGAATATGTTATTTTCATTATTTCAACTGATTTTAACTGCATTAACAAGTGCAAACGTGTAGGAATTCACAGGTACTTTAATAACCTTTGTTATGGTTCAAACACTTCGAGCACCTTGATAACCTACATTTTCAAATTCTCAAGCAATGTCACTACATATTGCCTCCTCACCGTCATCATGTTGTGAAATATGTTTGTTGATGTAAAACAATAATTTGCTTCCATAACAAGTACGCAAAAATTACACAACACCTTCACAATTTTCATTTTTTTTTTTTTAGATATTTCTTGAAAATTGATTTTGAGCGCAATTCAACTCTTTTTATAATTCATTGCCGGACAAGAGTTAAAATTTTCATATCAACTTTTAGAATTTCGTATTTCAAAGTTTGTCGTTCCTTCGTGGTTATGAAACCCTAATGCTTGTTAGACAGTAAATTTTACCTTAAACACAGTAAAAAAAAACTTGCTGCTCATTCTTAATACAAACTTTATGCTTCATATTTTTTCAGAAAGAAAAAATTAATGGTTTTCTCAAAATAGTTTTTTGATGAGCTTAACCTTTTCTGTAGCCCTATTTTTATTATTCTTCACATATGTACTTGTGGAGTTCGCTGCCAGATGAGTTCTTATCTAAAAATGATGTTATTCATTAAGAATAACATACTATCTGATTTTGTTTTTTTTTAAAAAGGGGGGATGCATGTAATATCTTATTTTTCATTTCAAATGACCTGGGCGGGCGGAGAGGGGGAGGGGTTAGTGGTGGTGTTAACTGAGCACCAGTTCTATAGTTTTTGTTTTATTAGCAAAGTGCATGTTACGAACGACATATAGTAAAAAGCTTTGGTTAGGATACTAGTATCCCAATAATAAAAAAAATAATAAAAACAGAGAAGTAATATCGACAGTCAGCGACTGTCGGAGTAGTAATTAATACAGGCCTGTGTGTGAGCTTGTTGTACTCAAGTGACCGTTAAGGCATGTAGGCCTCTAAGACTTGCTTATTGTGATATGGTATCATTTTCTGCGTATTTTTTTTTAATTTTTTTTATTTGTTTATTTTTTTTAACCAAATAAATATGTCAGAAAAAATACCAATATTCTCGAAAAGTGACGACCTTTTGTATAATAATGACACACTTTTATCCATAAAATATACCTTGATTATTGAAATCTTTTCGAGTGATTTTATTTTATATTTAATTTTATATTTCTACATTCCAAATATTTTTTGCTTGCAAAGTAGGTTGAAAGCTACTGCACTTATAACACTGTATCACACAGGGTACTCAGAGGTTAAAATGACGAGTTTTATAATGACGTCACAAACTGCAACGTCCCAAGCGAAAAGTTCACGTTTGTGGCTGTTACAGTGGCCCTTCCATTAATATGAACTTACCCTTAGTATAAGGATAAGATAGGAATTTTAAGGTATAAATCACATCTGCATACAAGGCAAGAAATTAGAAAAATGTAAATATAAGCATTAAATCATGATTTTTTAAAAGAGACAGTCTCATAACTGCAGCGATATGTGCATACAAATTTTTCATAACGCGCTTTACTCAATTTGTATGCAGACACCGCTGCAGTTATGAGACTGTATCTTTAAAAAAATCATGATCAAATGCTATAATATTGAAAAATTCAATAAGCAGGAATAGTGTAACCTTGTACATCGATAACATCCGTACATATGTCAACTTTGATCTGAATTTGTTAATGACAACGATTTCAAAGACTTTCTGAAGGGAATTATTTTGAGTAAAGTGTATAGGTAGTTTAATATTAAACTAAAGAAGCTCTAAGGAAGGCATACAAAGAAAGAATAGCATAAACGACATCTGCAATCTGTAGACTGTGAAATACGACGAAATATGGATTCATTTTCGTTTTAAACATTTCAACGTATAATTAAGGGACTATTTTCTTGTGAATTTTTATCAGCAATTAAAACGATAGTTGACTAAATGAAATAAAACACTGCTTGAAATATTAACAGAATCTTTTATAATTTACAAAGAAAGCAGCATATTATAGTACAATATCTTTCTATAAGTATTCAAGATAAATAAATACAAAATGTTATTTCTGCTTTCCGTGTTCATCCAACCAAAAATCCTAAGGCAGGAGAGTTACTATGAATAAAGAAAAGAAAACATTTAAAACGACACACAATCACCATTACGTAAACTGTATCAAACGTCGACATCATGCTGCAATGAAATTGCTTTTGCATATGCATATACTTTTATGAAATTTCTTGTCTGACAAAATTGACGAAAAATAATAAAACAGCAATTCTGATAAGTAATTGATTGACCATAAAGAAAATTATTTTGAGAATATTTGAAAAGCATATTCATTGATAAGGTGTGTTCCAGGTATCATCCTAGGTAATGACTAATCTCATAGTGATAACTATATTTAATTATTTTATATTATAATATTTTTTTATCATTTATTTACTTAAAATCAAGCTAGGTGGTCTTCATAAATCAATCATACTTACGCGTCTTTTTCACAAATAAACGGATTTCGATTAGTGCAACTCTCATCATTCCAGAAAAACTGCGCGTAGTAATACAAGCATAGACAGTGCTCTGTTCCATAACTATTGCTGGGGGATCCCCGCGCCCAGTTAGTGTAGTTGATTGGAGTGTTGCTGGTCATCCACTTCCATTTACCCTCCGCCATTACGTCGCTACCGCCAATCCAAAACGACCCTCTACCGGCTTATTCAGTGCAACAACATGATATGATATTTTGTTAATTAAATGTAGATGTATCGAACGAATAATATGGCAACTTTGAATGAAATCATCATTGGAAGGTGATAATTTTTTATACTAGGTTGAAAATATTACTTAATAAAGTGCAGTTGTTAGTGTTTCTTTTATTCAAATGATCTTGTTTTACCGGGTGTGTTACGTGTGTTTCATGAGGAACATACCTCCGTAAATATTTGCTTCATGACGCAGAAACGTTTCTTCGACGGCAGTTTCCACCTCTGCCAGTTTGGCATCAAACGTCTCACAAAAAGTCTAAACGAAAATAACAACAAATCCCCACATAGAGTTTAACATCGCCACACCCCCCCCCCCCCAAAAAAATGAAAGTAACCCCTCCCCCACCCCAAAAAATGATTTACAACGAAAAACCATGGGTTAACGTATACTGGATGCAGCTTGAGAATAACGAAACATAATGAAAACAACAAAGTGTCCTATAAGTTCGGTACTAGTACTTAAAAATAGAAACTAGGGATATCAGTTTTACTTTGGCTTAGTCGATTAATCGTGGGCTTTACTCGAGCCATAGTCGAGTACTCGTACATTGATTTGAATTCATGTGTCCTTTTCAAACCAAATAATGCTACTGTGACATAAATCTTATCTTTAAAACTTACTTATTATAATTCAATGTATGTATTAAGGTCAAGATCTAGTTAATGATCCAAAGTGTCTTTTTGGTGCTAGAACCATTATGACGTCATAATTGATTTGAAGAGTCTTTCCTGTACATTACGGCTTTTAAGAAATTATGTAGAAAATTAAACAAATTTTTGGCATTTTATATTAAATCGTGGGAAAAGTTATCCCGGTACCTATATTGAATTTGCCACCATTTTAAAGAGGAGGTTAAGAGATTGTTTATAGTCGATTACGGAGAGACTGTAGGCATTCTATATATATTTCATTAGTCAAAAATGGAAAAAACTCCGAGATTTGTTACTTTAATCCTTCATATTTCAAAGAAAATGTTTGTTTAAAACATGATTTTTCATTGTGATTACCAAAAATTGGGTAAATCACTTACTCACGCCCGTATCTAACATCACAGATGCAAGATGAAACATTATATAAATAGTGCCTGTTTGGGAGGGTAACAGTTGAAATTGACACCCCGATAAAACCATTGTCAACCGACGCGAAGCGGAGGTTGACAATGGTTTTCGAGGGGTGTCAATTTCAACTGTTATCCTCCCAAACAGGCACTATCTATTTTGTTATACTGAATGTCTTAATTTTTAAGAAAATTTTACTGCTTTTATATAGGGTTGACGTGAATTCTACAGCGAACCGTACGTGCATAATTTTCGCGCATGTAACATTTTTTAATGCTACCCGTTGCTAAGTGCGTTGCTAACGCTGAGGTTATTAGAAAGAATTATGAACTGCGTCTGAACCAGATTTCAGTATTTAACATGAAAGTATAACAAAGTTTTTAATGATAACATGTGACTTTTTATAACGAGACGCTACTTATTTATGTGAACATGCAAGTCAAAAACAAATTAGATTCATGGTATTAGTTATTAACTCAAAGCGTTGTTTTATATGAAGTAAATTTTAGTTATTGATCAGGTCCTGGGGAATCGATTTAAATCGAGTGAATGAGTAAATAAACAATAAAAAAGTAAAGATTTAATCTAAATTTGAATCTAAGAGCAAATTCACCGCGATATGACAAAATATGGTAAAGTTAAATCTATTGATACATTCATTTACAAACTTTTGCAGGGTTGTTTTCTATCTCAAGTTTGTTTCGATTTCAAAACTAAATGCAGGATCAGGTAAAATTTCACAACTATTAAACGCAAGAAACTAATATCTAAGTAATATTGCGATAAGCTCATTTCATTTTTTCAGACAGGTATAAACTAAATAAAACTAGGATAACTTCATTCGCGAATTCATATTCTCGCGACTTGATGTACAATGGTTGAATCGCGGAGTTATGTACTCGCGTAAAATAAGAAATCTACAATATTTTAACAAAAAGCTAACCATTGCGTCGATCCATTCCATGATATATCGATTTATGAACAAGTAACATGAGTCCGCATGACGTACCCAGTTGTCAGGACATTCCGCAGATGCACATAATATTTCTGTAAGAGTGAAATCAAACCACTTACATTGCACTTGGATCATAAAATATTTTCACTATTTGAAGAAGGAAAATGCCTGATTTATATGTAATTCTAGATCCTAATAATTGAGTCCTCTCCAAAGACCAAATTAACTATTCAAATACGTCTTAATATATCTTATTTATCATTTCACAAATTAATGTTGCATTAATAATATATTGAGTATCTTTACAGAATATGTTTTAAACCTTACCGAAGACCATACATATGAGCAGATAAGAAATCTTCATGACAACAAACAGACTCACTGTGAGACTAATAGATTATTAGGTTACCAGGACAGTGTTGATAAGACTCTCTATCCAAAGGTAGTCACAAAGTCACTGTGTATTCGAAGACTGATTGGTACCATGAAATTATATAAAATATTAAAAATCAGTTCCTGGCTCAAAAAATTATTTGAATATAATTGCTACACTGATCAAATTTTTGCAAAAAAATGCTGAACTTAAAGCAAGCTTAAGACATTTCTAATTTCAGAATACCTTTAAAAAATCGTGGTTCATGATAAAATTGGTGTAATTGCAAAAAAGAAAATGAAACTTTAGAAATTAAAAAAAAGGAAAAGTTAATAACAAAAAGATTGACACCAACCAACTGTCATCTGTAGATTGTGATTGGCTCTTTTTTTATTTATACCATTACGTAAAGCATGTATAATTCATTCAAAAATTGTGAAGAAGAGTGATCAATAAACAATTTTTTTCTTCAAAATTTATCAAATCATCTTCGATATTTTTTTCATTTATATAAAAAGTAGATTCGGCCGCATCTACACTAGAAAGATAACAAATAATAAAGAATGCATTTCTATACAATCTGCATTAAGATAAAGATATCAATTCTATCATCTAAGTAAAACAAAATGTTCTATGGGATATGAATAAAATGAACACCAGCTGTTAGCTGGCTGTTATCCACTAACTTGCTGCTTATATAACACTAGGTCCACTACTGATAAGATTCAATGTCATCTTCCATTGCTTCTCAGTTCAATAGATTTATTGTAAAATTGCATTGTTACTCTTACTTTTGCACTTTTCAGTTCTATTTTTTTTTTAAATAAGCGATCAATTCCCATGTTTTAAAAATTGAAATTGATACTTTTGTCTGTTTGGTTTTGCCATCATTTAACTAAATGTGGTTTACCCTAGGTTAGTACTAAAGTGATGTTTCAGTTTTGTGAATGTTATATATTCCATATGTTTTATAAGTTTTTCCTGCCGTGAAGAAATAAGCCGAGCTAATATATATATATTACTTTTCTCCACTCATATAAAATCCACCTCAAAAATGTTGGTTTTAAAAGTTTTGGTTCTTCTATTTCAAAGGAGTCGTTTTAAGATGCAAAGTTTGTCCATCTTATGTAGTATCATTTAATAGTTGTTATAACCAAACGAACAGATGAAATCCGAAAAGCTTAATGGGTGGAGTAATTTTCAAATACCAACTACATGTATGGTACATTATTTCTCTCCAAATTTTGGTAAAATTAAAGAAATAAAGAATGTTTTCTTTTTTATTCAAAAAACATCAATGTGATAATAGATTGTCGTGTTCATCACAGCATTATCCAACCAACATTCCAATGACCGGAGAGCTCCTACAAATACGAATAAAATGAAATGAATTTATGTATATTTTTGGTACATGTGTAGTATAATCTCTCTAGTCCTTGGTTCCCTATTGTGCGTTTTGTGTAGATATTAATTTTCCATATTTGTGAATAATAGGGGCCATGATTGCATTCAGCACCACATGTAATATTCCTGAAATGACATGTTTATAAATGACCGCCTGTTTTGTTAAATATATTTTCGTCATTTACTAAATATATGACACATTCATTATTATACATGTGTCAAAAATGAAGTGAATAGAAATGTTAATCGAGTTACGATAGCAAACACTTTACAAAAGTGCTGTCATAGTATCTAATAAGAAATCGTTTTATGTTTATTTTTATTTTTGTAAAACTTAAGTTTAAATGTGTCTCGTATTAAAATTTACAAAATAAGAAACCCTTTAAACTAAACATTTAGTGGTGCATTTTTGGAAAAAAATGTCAGTATCAATCCATTATTTTCGTTAAAAGTACCATCAAAAGTAATTTAGCTAAATAGATCATCAGCAGTGAATACTCTTTCAAATTTTGACCTATGAACAGGCGTGTAACAAATAAGATGACAGAGATGTTAAGTTTATATATTTACGTCTCTTTTTCACAAATGAATGGAAGAACGGTATCGCATCGTTCATCAT
Source organism: Magallana gigas (assembly GCF_963853765.1). Lineage (NCBI taxonomy): Eukaryota > Metazoa > Mollusca > Bivalvia > Ostreida > Ostreidae > Magallana > Magallana gigas. The sequence continues at coordinate 23,143,518 of NC_088860.1, forward strand.
TCCAGTGACGGCTGGTATAGAATAACATGTCCATGCAATGTTCTCCTCCATTTATATTGTTTGGTTCTCCATCGTTCCAGTTAGTATAGTGGACTGGAGTGTGGCTCGTCATCCACATCCATTTACCTTCCGCAATCAAATCGCTACCGCCGATCCAAAACGATTTTTCAAGGGCTTAATCCAAAACAACAAAACTATATTATTTGTTGTTTTTAATTCGATTGACACATTTGATAGCATTTTTTGTTTGTATTTTTTTAAGGTAAAATTTTATGACACTCTGAAAAATAAAGATGACCAAAAAATTAATTTTTAATTTAAATGAAACAAAAGACTTATACCCGTTAAGTTTGCATATGGCTTCTGGAATTTCGAGGGTACTAATACCCGAGACTGTTTTAAAATTGTCCGTATTGAATAAAATCGCAGTAATATTAACTCAAGATTTGCCTCCCACCTTTGATTAATTAAGAATTTCTAATAATTCGTTGGGAAAATTTATTCATAGAATAAAAATTAAGCCAAAGAGAATCTTATTTATTCCGAATATGAAGAATTCATTGTAATCTTTGAATCAAAGGTTACGGAAATTATCTTATGTCTTACTAAATTTATATCTTGCTTATATCTAATTTATATCTTGCTAAATTGTAAGGAAATCATTGGTTAACAGCAGTCACCTGGAGACCATATATATCCCATAAATAGTCAGTACGAAATATATCTCCCCTTTAACATTATGACGTCATTCTAAGAATATTATGGCGTCTGGTTTCGTACTCAAATTGAAACTTGTAATATTGTTATTAAAGCTCAGTTTTCATTGTTTTATTCACTTTTATCATTTAAACAAAGGTAGTCGGTAAGATATAATCGTTACATGGTTTGTAGTTGAGCTAATATGGTATATACATGGTCTTTGAATTCCATATGGGGGCTGGAGCTCCGCTCTCTCCGCTCTCGCCCCATATGGAATTAACCATGTATAAACCATATATGCATATGACCCTTGAGCCAAGGATTTTTTTCACATAAATATTGCAATTGGCTTTCATCTTTTTACATTACCTACACAGTTTGTCAATTTATTAATAACGAATGTCATTTCATTGGGTACATGTATAACAGTGATTAATGCATGGATAAGTACAAATATACATGTATATATATACACTACTTTTAATTTGTAATGGACGTAAAGTTCGATACACTGTAGGTTCCAATTATATTTGAAATATCAACAGTAATATTAATTGTGGGCACATTTAAATGTATTCATGAGTATATTTTAAATGGAACATACCTTTGTAGACGTTTGCTTCATGACGTAAAAACGTGTCCTCTGGAGCGGTTTCCACTTCTGCCAGTTTGGCATCGAAAGTCTTACAGAAGGTCTAAACAATAACATAAAGCATTGGAAGTTAAACGTCATCAACATAAACAACAGCTACGACAAACCAAATCAATGTTTAACAAAGGAAAGACGACAAAAAGTTTTAAAGACGGTAATACAGAAAATGTATCAAAAAGAAAAGACAGATTTCTTATCAAGGGTACGATAAAAGTCAATTAAAAAAACACAAGTCTAAAATTTGGAGAAAGTCACAGTTGGTCTACAAATGGAATGAAAACACATTGATTATGTGTAAAATTATGCCATGCAGTACGTGTACAAACTATTTTTATTTACCTTAATAGACTTCCCTGATCAATATTTGTACCTTGTAATTCAATCCAGACAACTTTCAAGTAAACAAGTAGACCCTTCTCTCAGTTTGACCTCTCCCGAACCTCTAAGGTTTCATTTATTACTTATCTTGAAATTCGTTCGGAGTACTTTGAATGTATACATGCATTGATTGATTCAATATAAATAGCCTCCGCTTTCATCAGGTAAATTTTGTATTTTTTATCGATCTATTCCATTCTCTAACTCACAGAGGTATTAAATAATAAGAATCAACATATCTTATAACAACGTAATTAATTTCTAGTTTATTTATTACTCATATTTTCTGTATACATGTGCTTAAAGCAGCGTTGTCATGATTTTGGTCAAATTTTTTTTTTTTTCCATTTTAATGTTTACAAGCTAATGTCAACAAATTAGCTTGAAAAAGATTTTTTACTGGTAAATTGAACCTCTGTAAACAAAAACAGAGCACGAACCTTGTTTACATGACAAAGAACTCTGGGCCCTATATCTTTCTGATAACATAACTCAACGATCGACTCTCAATTTTCATTTCATCATTAGAAATGCATTCCTAAAGCATTGTTAATGATAATCAAAGTACTGAAGTACTGTCGGGAGTTGATTTTCTCGATTATCATTTATTCAAAATCAACCATATGTGATTTTGCATGGCAAGTAGTATCAGTAATAGAAATATTTCTGAGAAATTGTATGGATCCAGGCAAGATTAAACTCTTGTCTTGTTTAACCAAACGCTTGGCTGTGTCTGTTTATCTCCGAAAAGCAATAGAGACTCTGTTTTGTCGGATATTAACGAAGACAGCCAAGCGTCTGGTTGAACGAGACTACATTGAACTCTAGCGTAGGAATACATACGACTTTAAAAAATATCTAAGCTGCTTGTACAATTTAAAATCTTACTATTTTCATGGTATTGATAAATAAGTTTTCTTGGAAAAACAATGCTTCATAATACATATCATCGAATTTATCGATTATTTTCAGGAACTAAGTGGTGTCAGCGGTATTGATTTATGCTTAGGTCCAAACACTGTTTCACTTTCGCTTTGCCCGAGTAAGTGCAGAGGAGAGTTGATTAAAATCAACTCCCAAAAATAGAAAAATAGAAATTGACCAAATCGTAACCATGCCCCTTTAAATATCTATCTTAAAATTTTGATATTCTGTTAACACCTATTTTCCTTAGAACATGGAAAAACAAATATAAAAATGTGCATGGATTGTGTTTTCATGTTTTCAACTTTAGAAACAAGTACCAAATGAAAAGTTCACTGGGATACGACGATTGTTGATACATGTAATTATTATTATGATCAATTCCCTCTAGATGACTTCTGATTATGCACCGATAAGCTTTATCAGAGAATTAAAAAAACATATCAGCTATGCATCACCAATGAAGATTGTTAGGATGTAATTTTAAACTAGTTTGACATCTAGCTAATCTTTTTGGTTATCTTTATGATAAAAATAAGACAACTGATCAATACTGGGTATAAAGTTTGCCCATGCACTTTTATTTTTACATTTTAAAAACTGCTCTATGATGAATGTATATTTAGTTAATCAACTTGAAAGGCAATAGATTCGATCCTGGATTTTTGTTTCTCCATATCCTAATCGGAATGTAAAACTTTGGACTTTCATCGCAAATATGAAATACCTTAAATCCAAACATATTGTTTAGAACTTCTCTTTACCATCATGGTGAATATTCAGAGTAGTGACAACCAACGCACCATTGCTTCAATCCATTGCATTGGGTATCGAGTCATGAACAAGTAACATGAGTCTGCAAAACGTATCCAGTTGTCCGGACAATCTGCAGATATACCAAATGTCCCTAAAAGTTAATTAATCCCATTCTTCATAAAATTAGATGTCATGCTCTAAGCTTTTTTTTAATACGTTTTGCAGTATCATCTCAGTTTCAAAATCAAAGTTTAATCGAACTAAAAAAACTGCATTACATTTATTAGTTTTTTATATCCATCAACCCAAACGTTTTAAGGATAAAATCAAGAAAGTGTTGTTTTTTTAATTAAAACAACAAAATTGTGCATCTGCCGTGAAAAAGTTACACTGGATCTTAGACTCGTTACCATTAAAAAGGAAAAATATACCGAAGCACCATTTATTTTGCTATATCCAATAGTTTTTCAGAGAAACTTGGATTTACCAAATGTTCACAAAAACAGTTGATCGTAATTTTCTGTCATTTGACCAGTAAATTATTTTTGATAGACCTTTTTGTCTTTAAACATAATCATATGCTTGTTCATGTGCTTATATAATCTGATATAATCATATTATCTGGCAACTTTTTAAAACAAAAACACTGAAACTTACCAAAAACGAGATAAATATACAGATAAAGGTGTTTCTTCATTGTATAGCTAATACGTTCAATGGAAAATGAATGGTAACAAACTATATCAGCTGTACATGTGCAGATGATAAGAATAAAAGCCCGTGTCAAACGTTAATGCACACGTTTTATTCAAGGACAACTGACCTTATTTTCTTTTATGCTAACACTTGCGCAGCAAGAAAGAAATCTTGAGATGCACGAAAAATATCAAAATGACGTCACAACCACTAAATGCTTATATAGCACCATACGTAGCTGAAGGAAATAATCAAAGCATGTACTAATTGATCTTTCTGCATGCATTGTTATTATTTTGTTATTTTATGTATCAATATAACCGTTATGTCTTGTATTTAATTTGAATCTGCTAGTCACTTACGCCTTTTCTTTTAAGATGTACAGTATTATATTTGTACAATTTTTTTTATACTTGCATATTTCGGGTTTCTATTTTTTTTGGTTGCTTTTATTTTAAATGTAATTCTGCATACCGGTAATTTGTGATGTTTCTTCATATTATTATCTAGCAGTTGCACTTTGCAATAAAGAAGCGTTCAATTCTCATGTTTTAAAAATTGAAATAATTTTTTTTTTATTTTTTTGCCATCATCAAAAAGTTGTTTACTCAAGGTTGGAACTAAAGTGATGTAAATGTAAGATATTCCATAATGTTTCATTAATTTTTCCTGTCATATAGAGATAAGGCGAACTAAAGATATTTTTTTCCATTCGTATAAAATCAACGTCAAAAAATGTTGCTTTTAAAAGTCTAGGTTCTTCTATCTGAAAGGAGTCGTTTTTTTATGCAAATTTTGTCCATTTTATGTAGAATCATTTAACCTACTGTAACAGTTGTTATGACTAAACGAGGCGATAAAACCCCGAAAGCAATGGGCTATTTCATGAGTGGAGAAATTTTCAAAAACCAACTACATGTACATTATGTCTCTCCAAACTGTGTTAAAATAACAGAAATATAGAATGCTTTCTCTTTTATTCAATAAACATCAATGTGATAATAGATTGTCGTGTTCAGCACAGCATTATCCCTTTATCCAACCAACATTCCTAAGGCCGGAGAGCTCCTACGAATACGAATAAAATGAAATAAATTAATGTATTGTTTTTGGTACATGTGTTGCATAATCTCTCTAGTCCTTGGTTCCCTATTGTACGTTTTGTGAAGATATTCATTTTTCATATGGGTGAATAATAAAGACCATGATTACATTCAGCGCCACACGTATTATTACTGTAATAACATGTTTATAAATGACAGCCTGTTTTGTATATGTCTATATATATATCTATTTTTTTTCGACATTTATTAAATAAATGACATATTCATTTTTATACATGTATCAAAAGGTAAGCTCAATTGAAAACAAAGGAACATAAATGAAATGAATTAAGATGTTAATCGAAAAATGAAATTAATTAAAATGTTAATCGAGTTACTGTAGTAATCACGTTACAAAAGTGATGACATATTATCTAAAAAGAAATATTTTCAATAGAGTTTTCATGTTTATTTTTAAGTTTGTGAAACTCAAGGTTTAATTCGTCTGGGTTTGTCGTATCAAAATTAACAAAATTAGAAACCCTTTAAACTAAATAACTAGTGCTGCATTTTAGAAAGAAGAAATTTAAATATCAATGTATCATTTTCGTTAAAAGTACCATCCAAAGTCATGTAGCTAACTAAATCTTCAGCTATGAATACTCTTTTCAATTTTGACCATAAACAAGCGCATAACGTTGAAGATGACACAGCTATTAAAAGGTTACATATTTACGTCTCTTTTTCACAAATAAATGGAAGAACAGTTTTGCATCGTTCATCATTCCAGTGATAGTCGGTGTAGAACAACAGGCTCATGCAATGTTCTCCTCCAAATTCATTGCTTGGTTCTCCATGGGCCCAGTTAGTGTAGTGGAGTGGAGTGTGGCTCGTCATCCACATCCATTTACCTTCCGAAATCAAATCGTTACCGCCGATCCAAAACGATTCCTTATAGGCTTAATCGAAAACAACAACACAATATTATATTTTGTTGATAAATAAATTTTTATTTCAAGTAATGGTTTTAACAGCATTTTCAGTTTGAAAATAAAAAAAAAAAGATAAATTTTGATGACACTCCCAAAAATCAAATTGACAAAAAAAAAAAATCAAATTAAATGAAACAAAAGACTTATATCAAGTTTATAACTTCTGGAATTTCGAGGGTAATAATACCCGAGACTGCTTTTTAATTGATTATCCGTATTGAAAAAATTGCAGTTATATCATTTCAAGATTTTCCATCCAACAATGATTAATCTAAATGATTTTTTTTTAATTTTTCGTTGGGAAACTTTATTAATATAGTATAACCATTAAGCAAAAAAAATCTTAATCATCTCGAATATTAAGAATTCACTGTAACCTTTGATTTTTGAACCAAAATCTAAGGATATAATTTAATGCTATAGAAAGTATGAAATTTCAATTTGATGTATATGATCCACGAGCCAAGGCTTATTTCACCTAAATATTGCAATACACTTTCATCTTTTTAAATTATTTTAGTCAACTTATTGATTATGAATGTCATATTTTGGGGTACACGTATAACGATAATTAATGCATAAAAAGATACAAATATACACTACTTTTTATCTGTAATAAACATAAAGTTCGATACACTAGTACTGTAGGTTTTTAAAAAATACGTTCGAAATTTTAAAGAGATTGTGTGCACATTTAAAATGGAATTATGAGTATGTTTTATACTGAACATACCTCCGTAGACGCGTGCTTCATGACGGATAAACGTGTCCTCGGGATGCGTTTCCACCTCTGCGAGTTTGGCATCGAAAGTCTTACAGAAGGTCTTCACAATAAAAACAACAAAAAGCACTGGGAGATAAACGCCATCAACATGAACAACAGCAGTAACAAAACAAACGGAAAGTCGGAGATACAGAAAAGGTCTAATTATTCGAGAAACTCACAGGAAGTCTATCAATGGATTAAAAACGCTTTGATTGTATAAAATTGTGCCATGTAGTACAGGGAATTCAAAAGCATATTAGCTTTGCGTCACCAGCGAAAATTGTTATAGAATGTTATTCATCTAGATTGTAGCTGGCATCTTTTTTATTCTATTGATGATAATTAAGACAACTAAACGACACTGGGTATGCTGTTTGTCCATGACCATTTATTTTCACATTTTAAAAACTACTCTATAATTAATGTATATTAATGTCAATAAACTTGATAGACATTGGTTTCGATCTTGAATCTTCGTCTTTCCATATCTTAATCGGGTTGTAAAACCTTGGACTTTCATCACAAATATGAAATAACCTAACTCCAAACATATTGTTTAAAACTTCTCTCCACCATCATGGTGAATATTCAGAGTAGTGACACCCAACGCACCATTGCTTCAATCCATTGCATTGGGTATCGAGTCATGAACAAGTAACATGAGTCTGCAAAACGTATCCAGTTGTCCGGACAATCCGCAGATATACTAGATGTCCCTAAAAGTTAAACAAGCTCATTCTTCATAAAATTAAAGGTCATACTTGGTGCTATTTTTGATAATTTTTGCGGTATCATCCCAGTTGCTAAAATTGAAGTTTAATCTGATATCCATCGATTCTAACTTTTTGAAGGATAAAATCATTGAACGTGCATTTTGAAATCAAAACAAAAACATTTGCACCTGCAGAAAAAAAGTTACACTTGGTCTTCAACTCTTTACCAATTAAAAGGAAAAAATACTAATAATAGCACCATTTATTTTGCTATAATTATTATGCCCAAAAAGTTTTCCAGAGAAATTTGGATGCACAAAATGTTCAGAGAATCAGTTGACTGTATATTTTAAAACTATACTTAATAGACCTTTTTGTCTTTAAACATATGGTTTAAAGACAAAATTGTTCATATGCTTGTTTGTTGCAGTAGTACTGACCATCATGTATATAATCTGACTACTTTTTAAAACAAAACACTGAAACTTACCAAAAACGAGATAAATAAAAAGAAAAAAGTGTTTCTTCATTATACAGCTGGCACGCTCACCGGAAATTGAACGTTATAGAAACTAGTGCAGCTGTGTAGATGATAAGAAATAAAGCCAGAGTCAAACGTAAATGCACACGTTTTATAGAAGGACGACTGACCTATTTTTGTGCTAACAATTGCGCAACAAGAAGGATTCGAGAGATACACGAAAAATATCAATCATGACGTTACAGCCACTAAATGCTTGTAGCACCGTACGTAGCTGAAGAACGTGATGAATGAATGTACTAATTCGCCTCTCTGCATGCAGTGTGAATTTTTTTTTTTGTTATTTTATGTATAAATATAACATTTATGTCTTGTCTTGGATTATGATCTGGTAGTCACTCACTCTTTTTTTGAAAATGTACAGCATAATATTTTTACCTTTTTGTGAATGTATTTGCATCTTTGAAGGCTTTTTTTGTGTGTGTGTGTGGGGGGGAGGGGGGGTTAAAATGTAATTTTGTATAATTTGTATTTTTATGTTGTCAGTTTTGTTGTGAAAATTTGATGATACTTCACATATTTATCTAGCAGTTGCACTTTGCATTTGATTATAAACCCGATCCAAACTTAAGGGTATTTCTAATTAGAAACAGAGATCTAGAGCATCGGAATATCCTGAACTAATCTAACGATTGTCAACCAATACCTGATAGTCTAATCGGTCGTCATTATCTTTGGGGAATGGTCATCATACATACATGTATTCGCTTACAATTGTAATCAAATCTTTTCCAAAAGTACAAGCTTTATAACTTAACTATACGATCAAAAATGACTTGGTGAACATGAGTAGAGATAAAAGTAACGCTTGGGTGTTTATCATGATGGAATAATAATAAGAGTTATCCTTCTTTCAATCATTATTTTTTCTAAAACGTCACAATTTCATACTTAAATGATAGAATTGACATCATAAATATATATGATAATAATTTTTATGTATATGTCCAAGCTCAGTTTTACTACTAGTTCCTCAACTCAGCCCCAAAATAAACATGAAATGGTTCGATTTTGCGATTTTGAATTAACTCAAGAAAAAATCCGTTTGAACTGAAATTGAGAAGGAGACGGCTAGAGATGTACGGACAATGAATAATGGAAATAGTTTATTAGCACCGAAAACAATATTTAATATAATTGTCTACCAAAACGGAAAACAGAGAATCACTCACTACAGGGTTTATGTATTTCATAATGCCATGCCTCTAGTGTATAACGAACTATTATCGTCCATTAACAACCATCACTAAATTTCAATTTTTGTTGAAGCAGTGTTTGGAGATGAAGAAAACATCTCTTTAAAGCCCGCCTGCTTTCTTTGGTAATACATGTATTTTAATTCTTTTTCAGCAATTGTTTGCGAGGCATAGGTGTACATTGCTCTTAATGGAAAGTCCTTTTGCATACTAATTATAAACCATTATAAATTTTGAGAAGTTGAAGACTTCCAGAGCCGGGAAATTTAAAGCTGTCACTAACAATTTAAAAAAAAAATCTCTTAAGAAGTAAATTCAATGAAGATGTCCTTCATTATGTTTCAATTAAATATCTGATTTCACTTTCAGTTTATTTGAAAACATTAGATACAGTTTTAGATGTATATTAACTACACTTGCATAGACGGCCATCTTTGTTTATTACCAATTATCAATATCTGACATAATAAAAAATATTCTATATTGTTCTATTCTAATTATTTTTTGTGATATTTTAATATTTTTTTGTTTATGTTGGTCAGGGAGACATTTTTATTTCCTTCTGTCACAAGATGTGTTCCTTATTTGTGTCGGCACTGCCATCTGTTTAATGGAAATGTGTATTTGTGATTTATTATGATCTTTTTACGCACTATGTCACAATATATTGGAAATGTTTACCGTCTTTCACCTTGTATATCAAGAAGTGAGACAAATATCATTGTTACTCTTATGATTGTTTTCATGATTTATGTTCAATCATAATGATTTTGATTTTCATTATGATGATTGAACATGTACATGTATACATAGATTAAAAATCATTTCGCTAGAGCTTTACCGCAATTCTCAGCGCGAGATTTAAACTCTAGAGCTGCGGAACTCATTTTCCAAGCAGAACGTTCTCTACTCGATGATCAAGACAGGTAAACCATTATCTTTCGAAGACTAATGGGACCTTGTTACGCTACCATACACCTAACACTCTTTGAGTTGCATGTGAAGGTAATGCTGAGTAAACGTCAATTTGAGTGGATCGTTACTATAAACATTGCATAGAAATATACAAATTTTAAATGCATCAATATCTCCATTACTCTCATATTAACCAAAAGGTGCTGTGGTAACCAATACTGTAGGATATAAAATAAAGAATTTTAATAGTATTTTAACCCCGAAAGACATAAAAGAAAAACAATCGACGTAAGAGAGAACAGTTCCTTACTTTCCGGGACACAATATAAGAAAAGAAGCTACGGTAACCTATGATATCGGAAATAACTTACATGTCTTCACATGTAGTGTACATTTTAAGGATGCCGACTTTAGTTTTCATTGCGCATTATAGTAAAATGCAGTGTTATGATACTTTTTGATGATTTTTTTTCTATATTATTAATTAAATTGCACACAATAAATTAAATACCAGTATTTTGAGATGGACCCTAGAGAGAACCAGACGATCGATTTTCTTGAAACTAGAATTGGTGTAAATTACAAATGGTTTAAAAAATTAACAGTTTTGCTATTGTGGTGAAAAAAAACCCAAATCGACTTCCTTAAAATGTCATTATAACAAATTTCATGTATAAACAAACAATGTTTCAAACAATGCATATTCCTTAAATGGGGTATGACGTTTTGGGTAATTACTAGTACTTAAAGAGGGAGACAATAAACTATGCTTTAAATATTCAGTGGTAGATTTTTGGATCTAAAACAATGGGTTTCCGGGTTTTGTTTGTTTCTTGTTTGCTAGTTCAAATATATTGCACCACATTTATATTTTATTGATATGCATGGAAGTATGAAACACAAATTTAAACTGAATCTTAAAATGGACTTGATAATTAACAATAAATATTCATTATTTCATTGTGGCATATATTCAATCTAAAGTCACGATTTATCAATTTTATTACATGTCATTCGTATTTAAATATGTTGATTTCCATGTTTAACTACTACCTTGTATCGATGAGAGCAGTAAATATTACAGATAAAATGTTATCTAAAATGGTCAGAAAAGGGTGACTATGTAATTTTAATCGTCATCTGTTTTTACTTTCCAGTACCTGTGACATCAGAGTATCCTCATTTGTTGTCAGACTGCATAAAACACTACTTTTTTTGAGAATGCCCTTTTCCATATATTTATGTTATTTTTTTGCTACTTCTGAAACAGTTTAGGCGTTTATATGACTGTATTTAACATTAAAATTACAGAAACATGATTTGAAAACGTTTATACCATCTCATTACATTGAAAACCAAACAATCCAGAGGACAAGATCTTAGTTTCTATGAAGATTAATTGTCAAGTGATATTGGATGAAAGATATTCGAATGCCTTGTATAATATATAAATATATATATATATATATATATATATATATATATATATATATATATATATATATATATATATATATATATATATATATATATATTCCAAATATACCCATAATACACAACCGTTCTTATATATATGATCTTAATTTTTTTTTTTTTTTTGATATGTTCTTTTAAAAATCCATCATATGATTTTTATTTAAACATATCAAGAGGAGCCAAACAAACTTACTTATCAAATTTAAATCACTAACTTTACTTTAAACAACTTTGCTTATTGACAAACATGATTAACAACCTCATGTTTTGTAACTATCAAAATAAAAGGTGTAAGACACATTTCTCCATCAATTTCTAAGGATTTGTTCTCCTTGTTTTGTACAATTCTATCTTTTTTTATTTACAAAAGTTCAACTGATGTCCATACAAAAACGTATAGGTATTTCTCTCTAATGTTTATAAAGTATGAACAGTTTCCGGTCTGATACAACAAACATTATCTTTTATATTAAAAAAATATCTAAATGAGCGATTCCGAGAAAAATCTGCATTTGTTTCTTTTTGTTGGAATGCAAACTGAATCGCATCAAATTGTTGATGGTGAGGATACCTTTAGTTACAGTTGATAAGATACTTGTATGCCGCAATTAATAATGTATGCTTCTTTAATCCTACAGATGTATTGGTTTTTTGTTTTTGTTGTTGGTTTTTGGGGGTAATTTTTTTTTTTTTCGGGGGGGGGGGGGGGGGGTTGTTATTGCTTTTATGTTATTAAAACAGATAAATCAAAGAATTAGAATATTAATGTAAACAGTTAGGAATATTATATATATGTAAAAGCAATCAATAGTAAAGACTTATTTTATTTTTACTCATTCTTATTTGACAATGTGTTTTAAAATCAGTTTCCATGCATAGTTAAAACCTTCCTGAAGTGCGAGCTTAAACCTAACCCTGATTATAATTAATTATAATTTTTCAGCATTTCAAGTAGAGCGGTTTGAAAAGTAGTTTCATTTCTTCTTACCAAAAGGTGTTTCAATCTTAGCTAAGTATATATTGTTTAATATGTTCCAGTAATGCTTTAGTGTATCTTGAATACTAGTAGTGTTTACGTCTAGTAATTATATTGAAGTGATGGGTCGGGTCATACTTTATAGAAAACCATTTCATTTCTGTTAAGATAAAATACTTTTTAACCTAATGTTTTTATTTTTTGGAACAACAGAGAATAATTTATTATTATTATAACTATTATCATTGTCGCAAATAAGAACGTAAGATAAAAGACTGCCCACCACCCATTTCAACTTTCCCATTTTATGAATACATGTACATCATCTATTTATCCAGACGTTTCCATGGATTGCAAATTAATGTATAAGGTTTGCAATTAATCTTCACTTGTACTAAAATGTGAGTAATTTAAAAAAGCTAGTATATACATATTTATTTTCATATCTTTAACCAAAGTCCAAGCTTGGTAACTGTCTTATGAAATGACATGATAGTGGAATGATTAACTCGCCCTATACTTTCCGCCATAACGTTACTAAGTCAACCCGCGTTCTTGGTTACCCTGTTCTGGAAAATTCTATCCACCAACATTCAAGAAAAGATTTGACTCATTTTATATTTACAACATTTGTCATATCTTAATATCTATATCATACATACTAAACAAGTTCCCTTTTAATATATTCATTCTTTACGTATCATTCAAAGTCATTTCAAAGGAAGAAAATATTTTGATGCTAACTTCTACTGACTTTAATCCGCCAAGGCGTCCACCACTTTACTCTCATTTTTGCTATTTCGAGCGTGTTTATCGAAAAGAAAGTAGGTTTTTAATTAATTTCTCAATAATTACTAATCAGGTAAAATTAAATTATAGTTTACCAACTCGCACGTGATGAAATATTAAAGGTGTAAACAATTACTCCAGAGCAGGCATTTCGTAGTTTATTGGTAAAACGTCTTAATTTATATGTATAAATGTTGCTGAAGTTTTTGACCTATCGATAAACTGGTTATAACCGAAACGTGTAGATTTCAGTCCTGTCGGTTTATGTAGACCTGTGAATTACAATCAATTTCCTTAAAAAAAGACTGAGGGAATCATACTTATTCATGTATTCTGTGACGATGTCATGTTACAATTTCTTTATAGATACAAATGTAGGTGAGAGGAGTTAAACAGTAAGGTGTTGTGTAGTAACTGGTGCATTACCTATAAATTGTGAGCTGTTATTGGGTTGTCGCTACAAAAGTTGTCAGTTTTATTGCAATTATCATCTCTAAGTGTGAAAAAAAATGACAAGCGACTTCAAGGAGAACGAATAAACTGCGTGTCGGAAACTAGGCATGATAGTCAAACCAAGCGTGGAGTTTTATAACCTTTTCCACACAGAGGGCAAATTTCTGGTCGGATTGCTTGAGCCATTTGTAATACTTTATGCTACTGTTCAGCAAATTTCTGTAACATATGTTGGCCTTCTGTAGTACCTAGTTTTGAGTCAAGAATTTAATGAGAAACTTAGTCTAATGAATTAAAAGAATCAAAACACAACCTCCCAAAAAAGGTTAATTGATTGATAAAGTATTTATAATTGTTTTTTTTTTTAATTTTCTCCAGAGTAAAAGTAAAGTAGTTATATAAGTAATAAGGAATCACTCTTTGAGTATTATGAGGTGATAATTTCGGTCGGGCGTGATCAAATCCAATAAAGCCCGAAGGGCTTTATGATAGATTTGATCACACCCCGACCGAAAATATCATCTCATAATATTCAAAGAATGATTCCTTATTATTTATATTTATATAATTTTAAGCCATCGTACGATTATATATTTAAATATTAATAAGCAAACTCTGCTGGCGCCTCAATTTGGCGTCATTTGTATTATGAGTTACATAGTACAAAATCGATACGTAGTGTTATCACAGGCAAAGACATTGGAAAATGTAAATATATAAAATTGTTTACTGTATAAGTATACTTATATTTAAAGAATAGAAAACTTAGCAACCAGTTAGTAGCAATGAGAATCAAGATCACATTGGACCATGTTTCCTTATTATCAAGGGGTCACTCTTTGTCGAACTTCAACATAGGTCTGTGTTACGGAATCGATTATAGGAGTCATGTACTTGCACTCACTAAGTATATTAATTTTAAACATTTTAACAGGAGCTTGGACTTTGGGTAGTTGTGTCAAACAGTATTGTGACGTAGGCCTGTCTATCTCATTGCTGGCCTCTCAGCAGTGGCTCTTTCAAATCAACACGATAATTTGTCTGGCTTTTGAGCTAAGACTACGAAATCTGTGTATATTTCACTTGATTGACTCCAGCATCATTTTAACTTGTTTTGACTGAAGAAAAAGATAGCTACATCCTGCCGAAAGTCCCAGAACTTGATAAAATGGTTCTATATCCTATTTTTCTGTTATAAATTGTGTACATAATGATCACGAATTACCTTGCAAACAGGTAAAAATTAAAGAAAACCAACACACAAGTTGACCACAGCAATCATCATAAAAGCATTTATTGCTATCTGACATAAATACTGATCTATATTACCAATACGAGCGGTTCTCTGTGTTATAAACGATCAATTGTGTCAACCGAAACATTGTTTTTAACAACTAATATAATATTGGTAGGTCTGCTAGGCATAATGTCTTTATCTGTTTAGATAGTACACAATGTCTATAAAAGTGCGAATGAAAATGACATTTTACATTTAAATCTAGTCCCGCCATTCTGCGTAGCAGAAGTGTCTATTTCTTAATATTATGTATTTTTAAAAGAATGTTTTATTTTTTGTATATTGTTTAGGACTCAGCTATTAAATTAACAACTCTGTGAAAAATAAACAAGTTTAAGTTATGGACGATTTTCCAAATTGTATATGCTATCACATTTCACTTATGAAAATTATAACCTTGAAATGACCAAATATTATGACATGAATAAATTTTCTTCTCTTCATTAATGTTGACCTAGGTTATTCAAGTTTCTCTATATTAATACAATTATTACAGGAAAGATTAAAAAAACCCACACAATTTGAAAACTAAACATCATTTTCTAGCGGCATTAAAATTAAGGAACAATGATTGTGTACCAATTCATTTACTTACAATGTATATGTCTAAAGGGTACTTCGTGTTTCTGGTCCATCAAAACAATTATCACTACTTTTTCACCAAACTCGGAGATGGTAAGTTGTAACCCTAACCCCCTCAATTATTTTTTTATGGTAAATATATATCGAACAAAATGTTTTTATCATGATTGTAACTATGTTACTTTGGGGAATCATTTAATTAATTTCGTGGGAGCCAGTTTTTGTGGGTTGTGGTTTTTTCGCTTATTCGTGGGGCTATAAATTCGTTGATGCGTCGTTTTCAGTTTCAATTGGAAAAATAAATCTTTAATTGTTATTTTTCGTCGAGGTTGTAAATTCGTATCTATGAAAGATGCGGTGTTGGGATCACCCTGGGTTCTCTTGTACTTAAAATGGACAACCCAATTTAAACTGCAAACGATAGTATTTGTATCTCATGCGGTCAGCAGTTTGAGTGACAGGGCATTGAGTCACGGAACATAAACCGGTCATTGATGGTATAAAAAGAGCAGAGAGCCCCTCCAGTCCCACAGAGCTCACTTTGGTCCCCGGGACAGGTAAATACTTTTCTATTTTTGTCTTCCTTTTTTTAAATCTGAAAATTGCATTTGTTATAACCAAGCCAAATTTGCTTTCGTTTTTGGGGGTTTTTTTTAATTCGGGGGGGGGGGGGGGGTAATTTTTTTTCTACTTCTTATTTTTGTACTGCTTAATGTTATCGCCTATTGTGCTTTATTACTTATCTTACTGTTTAAGTTAATTTCGTTTTTTTTTTTAGAAATTTGTTATTTAGATTTTTCAGGGGGGTAAAAGGGGGGTACATGTTTGGTACCCTTTCGTCAAATCTGAAAAAAAATCATTTTTTTTATCAGCTTTTGCTGATAAATTTAAATCTAGTTTTGTTTGTTAATATGTATTTTAGCGAAAAGGCTGTATTTAAATGGAATTAATACTATTCCCATGTTAATATGGCACATAGTAACAAAAACTGAAAACAATTAGCATCGAGAAAAAGTAAATTATCTGAATAATATCAATTTGCCTTTTGATTTATAAGTACTTTTTCAATAATGACAAAACTAAGACAACTTAGACAAAACTGTATTGATAGATACCATTGGATGTATATCAGTATGCCTCTTATGAGTTTAAGGACAACCAATTTAATTTTAATAGTTTTGAAATGAAAAAAAAAGTAGCGATTATTGTATCAATTTCTTAAATGACATGATATCCGTCAAGTTATGATAGATAATAACGTTTCGTGCATCGGAAATGGAAAATCATCATCATCGATTGTAAACGAACGTGATTTTGAAAGGCTACATATAAGAAAGTAAACATTAATATTGTCAATCCCCCCCCCCCCACTCAAACGAAAAATAGTTACATGTTTAATCAACAACAATAACTAAATACACGGTTTACTTACAGCGAATGTCTTATATTTTGTTCATTAATTAAGCATAATTTTATTATGCATTTAGCCAAAAACATAGAGACTAATTTAGTGGCCCAATGATTGATAAGATAATTTATATTTGTAGATAGTTTGCCACCATGCGTTTGTTAATCCTTGCATCACTCGTCTATTGCTCCTACGCCTATGGAAAAGGCGGATATGGAGGTGGATATGGAGGTGGAAAAGGAGGCTATGGCGGTGGCCTGAGTGGAGGTAAAGGAGGATACGGAGGCGGTGGATACGGAGGTGGCGGATACGGGGGTGGCGGATACGGAGGTGGTTACGGAGGATACGGAGGTGGATACGGAGGTGGTTACGGGGGTGGTTACGGAGGATACGGAGGTGGATACGGAGGAAGAAGAGGAGGATACGGAGGTGGTGGATACGGAGGCAGAGGAGGTTACGGAGGTGGATACGGAGGTGGTTACGGAGGTGGATACGGAGGCGGATACGGAGGCGGAAGGGGAGGATACGGAGGTGGATACGGAGGCGGAAGGGGAGGATACGGAGGTGGCGGATACGGAGGTGGTTACGGAGGATACGGAGGTGGTTACGGAGGTGGATACGGAGGCGGATACGGAGGATACGGAGGTGGATACGGAGGTGGAAATGGAGGATACGGAGGTGGCGGATACGGAGGTGGATACGGAGGATTCGGAGGTGGATTCGGAGGTGGATTTGGAGGTGGAAAATGTATGTTTTTGTTTCATATTTTTTGATATTCTATCTAATTGTCAATTGAATTCGGTTATATCACTTCCTTTTTTCTTTCAATTTCAGCAATCAAAGCTTACTAAGAAGTGTTTACATTTCCTGCCCAGTACAAATCCAGCCAATCAGTTCTCATTATTATGTTTGTTATTGAAATTATGTTATAATTATTTTGCAAATAAAGGGTAAACCCTGCTGCTTATTTTCTTTACTGTACAAAATTTTAAAGAATTGCTATTCTATGGTTTTTAAAATCTCGCAAATTAGATTCGCAATTGCTATGAAGCTAAATACAATGTTAATTAAAGAAACAAAGTTACTGTACATTCACGAATAACACGTGGAAAGTTTTGAAAAATTAACTAAGAACTAATGTTTTTAAATTTTTCTAATGCATTTAAACATATATATTTTTTTAAACTTTTGATTGGGTTGTGAATTTCAAAGATTTTTCTTATTTTCGTTTTTAAATTATGACCAACAAAACGTAATTCTAATCTGCTGATGTACAAGGAGATATATTTCAAGCAAAATCATGAAACCGGGGGGAACATTAGTCTTTATGTAAATCGCTGACGGTCATTTTGTACCATGCAACTTCGTTTTCCAGACTTTTTTTCATTCTGGTTTTGGATAAAAGAAATGACACTTGATGTGTAGCTTTATAATAAGAAGTTATACCTCAAGTTTGAGTTCTAGTAAGATCGATCGACAAATGCTGAAATCAATTCGAATTTTTTTCTTATCAGGTTCGTCCTTAAACTTCTCTCACCGAATTTTCTTTTATTTAGCGCATGTAAACGACAATGGGGGTGCCGGTATGGAATATATTTTGTTTATTATTATACAGTACTCACAGAAAGAGAAAGCTTGTAAAATGTTGGGTTTTTTTTTTTACTTTCATAGATGTGATCCATGAATTGTCGGTATTGTTTATTATGCGTTCATCTGTATTTCATAAGTTTTTTTTCTATGGTAAACAAGGGTTGTACAAATATACAATAATATTATATTACTACTCTCTCACCCTATCATCTTAGTTTGTAGTTAGTCTTTCACAATTTTTGATTGTGATATCCCTAGCTGTTACTGTAAAATGATCCAATTTATTGACTTCATCTGGTATACGATGACCACAAGTGCATGCAAAACATGAGTAAACTATAGTAACGGCAAGCCGATAAAACAAAATCAGGTCAAATGGACAATAAAAAACCATTATTATCAGAACCGAATTTCTTTTACAGTGACCAATAACATAAACAAATGTGGTCTCCGAGATCGATTAATCGATCATTTGTATCAACAAAAACCTTGGGGTTTTAAGATTTCGCCATAATAATAATACTTAAAGAGACAGTACGGCGCATCTTATCAAAAAAACCGACTTGAAAAAAATTTCCGATCAGGTTCGGTATTTTTAATTTGTACTACTCATGAATGTATAAACTTTCAGAAAATTAAAAAGTTCTCCATGAAATAAATCTAATTATTTCATTAAAATTGATAATTACGTATAACCTACATGTATACATAATTACATCGCAACGTGTTACAGGGTTCAGCCTTCTATACTAATACGCATGCGTATTTACTGTAAACAAAACACATGCAGGGCTCGCGAAGATTCTCCTGGACATGTTTGTATTGATAAAAATATATCACTTCTCCTTTTCCCAGGTAATAATTGCTCAAAGTTTTTAAAATAACCACAATTATTATTTTGTAAGCATGTATTTTGCGTGTTTATCAAAGGAGTTGCTACAACCTAAATTCATTTTAATTTGTAAATGAGGTCCCATGAGGGGTTATTTGACATATTTATGTCTATTCATTTTAAAATGAACCGAAATTGGTAAACCATCAATAAATTTCGAGAAAGTGATGATGTGTTCCGTTGAGAGAGTCCCTTTAACCTCGTATATCATGATGGTCGTAGTCGGATGAAGATCTTGTAGTTTTCAGCACGTGTCAAGTACTGTCAATCAAAGTCCACGTGGTACAAATAAACGATATAAGATTATTCCGGTTTGTACGACCATTAAATTTCCGGAAGCTCATAATTACGTTAATTAGATATGTGAATGGGATTTTTATGTATTTCAACTATTACAATCAACGTTATTTCTTATTTTGTAACGATACAATGGGTAAATCTGAAGTTTTTCACGCATGTGGTTTCAGCTGTACTGTCTCTTTAAGTAATAATTTTGTATTCGTAGTTTACTAGTCTAAGGTACATGTATGCCGGGTACTTAACCACCAGCCTAAGTTACCAGTTAAAAACGGACAGGACTAAAATCTAAACACGCCCCGTTTATCAATCGATCGAAACCTAACGCGAATGAAACTGACAGGACTGAAATAAACACGCCCTGTTTATCGATTGGTCGACAAAAATCGCGGACTGCACGAAAAAGTCATCATGATGATGATGTCAGGCTCAATTTCCCACAGGAGACGATTTTGCTGTTTCTTTCAGCTAACGAACTGTTGAACTCTAATAGTAATTTTTCTAATTTAACTTGCTTTTTACAACCAATTTATCAAAATTAATGTTAAAAGAAAGATGTAAATGTATTTTAAACAGTTCTTTGATGATTCATGCGGGTTATAAAGGTAGTGAACGGTGCAGGAAAAAATTATATAACCCTCTAACGCGGATTATGTATTTTTCTGCATTATCTTCACCATCATAATCCGCATGAATCACCAAAGAAAGCATTTCTTGTTGAAGTAATTATCAAAATTCGGTGGCCACGCATAGTCACCGATTATCTTCATATTTCACAATTCGATACATTTTGGTTAATAAAGATGCAAGACAACATTGAACGGTTGCTGTGGTGACCGGTTTCAAAGGTACCAGGTACAGGCTGAGAGTTTGTTGGTGTTTTTTGATTTAAAAAAAAGTATGTCCCTTACTCTATTAAAAACACAAAAATTGAATTATCTACAAATTCATGTCCATGCTTATTTCCAAGTATACTTGTAGTATACCGATGTAAAAATTGCAAGTTTAAGGTATATGTATATTGCAAACAATATGTAAGTGATTTCAGCAGTTTCAAATATACATGTACAGATAATTATACAAATAAAAATACATGTATACAATTTCTAAATTTTCAATTCATAGAGACTTTTTCTTGGGCAAATAAATAATTTAAAATGGTAACCATGGTTAGTAAACAGCACCTCAAAAACAGTCATCAGTATATTTAAAATAAATAGCATTTAAATGTTTTTTTTTAATCCATTGTTGTTGCTTTTTAACAAAGACAATATAAATCAAGATTAAAATCCGCCGCTATGAAAAGACTAAATATTCCGAAATTCTCTATTGTTTAGACACTTTTGTGATATAATACTTCAAAAATAACTGATTGGAATTAACATACATTCTCAGCTTTCCTGTTACATCACAGGAAGCTGCACTTAAGCAAAGAGAATGGTCGTTGATATGACGTTTTAGACAAAATCTGATTGATTTTTAAAGGGACATGGTCACAATTTTGGTCAAATTCTATTTTTTTGGTTTTTATTGTTTACAATGCTTGAGAAATACATTTCTACTGATCAAATAAAATTTGAGAGTCATTCGTAGAGTTATAAGCAAGATACAGGGCTCGCAATTCTTTGTCATGTAAACAAGGCTCGTGCCCAGTTTTTTGTTTACATAGGTTCAATATACCAGTAAAACATCTTTTTCTACCTTATTTGTTTATCTTTTCTTATTTATTTTAATCACAGATAAACAGTTCCTAACGTTTAAAACATTCGTTTTAGGTTTAAAACTGAAATTTTCACTTCAACGTTCAAAATGTAACCAAACGCTTTATTTAAATAGCGAAGAATTTCAAGCTCTGTAACTCGCTTATAACTCAACAAATGACAATAAAATTTCGGTTGCCTTTTAAAAATGCCTTTCTGAGGCTTTGTAAATATTTAAATCGGAAAAATAATTTTTGACCAAATTTAAGGTCCACATATTTCATTAGCAACGGCAATTAAATGGTTCTAAATACTGCTTGAATACATTTGATATCTAAATTAAACCTGTTTTTAACAAAGAACAGCAAAAAGGGTTCAAACTTGTGTTTAAAACAAGTCTTTTTTGTTTCAAATGGTGTTTTTCTTATTTTTATTTTTGTTACATAGCAAAAGGTGACAATTTTCTTATTTATTATATATGTTTTATAAACAGCTTATTTAATTTGAAAATTGACCAAATTGTTTATTTCAAAACCTTTGTATGCTTCAATTACATGTACTTTAGACATTCCTATAATAGTTGCTAAGATTTGACATTATTTTTTCTTTAGTCTGCGTTACCACGGCAAAGGTTGCCCAGAGCAACAAACATATGACATCTTGCTACTTTTTACATTAAAGTGTATTCATGTGTGCAATATGAAGAATGTTTGTGACCGTAACCCCTTTTTACATTTTCACATTTACATGGAACTGATCTCTAAGAGACAGTACAGCTAACTGTGTTTAACTTCAGATTTACAAAATGTATCGTTAGAAAATAAGAAATGACGTTGAAAGTGACACTTGAAGTACGTATAAATCACTTTCATATACCTAAACAATGTACATGTACATGTTATTATGAACTTACGAAAATTTAAGCGTCGTACAAACCGGATGTGTTTGTACCACGTGGATTTTGATTGTCAGCACATTTAATTGACACACGTTGAAAACTACAAGATCTTCGCCGGACTACAGTCATCATGGAATACGAGGTAAAAGCGACGCTCTAAATGGTTTTCTCGGTAATTTATAAATGGTTTACCAATTTCAGTTCATTTTAAAATGAACAGACATAAATATGTCAAATAACAACTCAAGGGTCCTCACAAAATGAATTTGAGGTTGTAGCAATTCCTGTGATAAAAACACAAAATACATGCTTACAAAATAATAATTCTGGTTATTCTAAAAAAAAAAGGAGCAATTATTACCTGGGAGCATATTTCTATCAACAAACCTGTCCAGGAGTATCTTCGAGCCCTGCGTTTGTTTTGTTTTTTAATAGTATAAATACGCATGCGTAATAATATAGAAGGCGGAATCCCGTAGTTGTATAATTAATATATATATATATATATATATATATATATATATATATATATATATATATATATATATATATATATATATATATATATATATATATATATATATGGGTCATAAATAATCATTAATTTTAATGAAATAATTAGATTTTATTTACTCCGAGATGTTTGTTATTTTCTGAAAAGTGTATACATTTATAAGTAGTACAAAAATACCGAACCCGATCAGAATATTTTTAGTCGGTTTTTTAATAAGATGTTCCGTGCTGTCTCTTTAATGTCTAGATAATCATAATAAGTGGAAGTTTCTGAAAGGTTACCAAAACGATGAATAAATGGCAAAGCTCTGCTATTCAGACACATTTTCATACCTTTCATTGGTGTTCAATTGACTGAATGACACAAATTCATTTTGAACATTTTCCATTTCCTTTACTTCATTGGCACAGAAAGCATATATTAAACGCAGTTTGAAATTGAAATGAATTTTTATAGAATCAATAACTGGTAATATCTTTTTACTGCTAGATTGAGCGCAGGCAAAATCTTGTTTCCGAATATTTTATCAACTTGGTACTACTTCCTTACCATCATGCAAGAGTTGATGTTACTATACCGTTATAACAGATACTGACAATCCCATGTAAAAATCTACGTTATCATACCTCAGTATGATAATTCTTTATAACGCATCGCCTGATTGGTCTAGACAGTCACATGGCAGGCCGAACTTAACGTCGTGTCCTTTCGGAGAACCCGCCTCTTCGGAAGTCTCGAGGGTTTTTTTATTCATTCAATTGGTATAAAAATGTCGAGATTAGCAGACAGTGCAAATAAACACGAATAAATCTAATTTCTAAATCTAGTCTGTATAAATTCGTTCGGGTATGGATATACATTTTAAAACCGTATCAAATGTGCATTGTCCAACTTAATACAATCATGTATTTACATTTTAAGTGTCTATGATAATACTACTAATCGATTTTGTAATGCATGGCCCAATAAAATTCATCAATGTTAATTTCAATATTAAATCGTACAACAATTTTAAAAATAAGTTATAAGGGATCATAATTTGAACATAATAAGGTGATCAAATATGGTCGGGCGTAATCAAATCTATCATAAAGCCCTTCGGGTTTGTTGGATATGATCCCTGCCGACCGTATTTGATCACCTCATAAAGACTGATTCCTTAATCTTTTTAATTGAATCTCAACGTGTTTTCAAAAACCATGAATTATTATTGATGAAAACGTTAACGTTCGAATGTGTCTTCAGTGTTTTATAATTTTGACGATGAGAATGCATGGATTACTCGGTGACCGATCGAAACCTTTAGCTAGTAGTAGCACGAACAATACAGACTTGCGCGTGCTGACTTCATACTTCCAAGTTCATGCAGTTGTGATTACCATCATGATTGTAAAATTCACATACATGTATATGGAAGAATTGGCTATTCCTTCTGTGTAACGTTCTGATCGGCAAAAAGATAATTTACGTACTTCGTTGTAATTGTCGTTTATTAAGGATTAAAGAATTGTTCAAAGATAGGTGTTAATATAAACAATACATGAAATTTAAAATTGCATTTTTTGGTGCTTCATTCGGGCTATGAAGGTAGCGATCATTGCAGGGAAAAGCATGGCTGATATAACCCGCTAACGCTAGTTTGTCAAACTCTTCCTAAAAAAATTAAAATTCTTGGCAAAGTAGAATCTAATTACACTTGTAATCCGCAATTTTAACATTAAATCCGATTCGCACAGATTCTAATCTACAAATTATTGCATGTTACCAACTTTCGTAACTGAAATCTTTTACGTAAACTATCTGCAAAAGAAAAGATGCATATCACGCATATTTATAACAATTGGTTTTTATTGCAATTTTATACTTTTATCCCGCAAACACTACGTGTATTTCTAACCCCAAAAAAAATATACCTACACTTTTGAAGAAAACAATTTTACTACATCCCATGCAATTTCGCACACTGCTCAGACCATGCATTTCGGTGCATGAACGGATCATTTAAAGGTCAAACTAATAGAATCTTTACGAGAAATTGAGTTCCAAGGGGCGGCATAGTGCAAACTGCAGACGATAGTATATTTTTTAGTTTCATGTGGTCAGTTTGAGTGACATAAGAGTGAGTCACGGGGCATAAATTGGTCAATGGAGATATATAAAAGTCGCAGGCCTCCACAGACCCACAGAGCTTACTTTGGTCCCGGGGACAGGTAATACTTCTTTATCTTTGTCTTTTATTTTACCTGAAACTTGCATTAAGCTAAGATAAATACTTTTCAAACAATACTTTTCTATCTTAAACTGCTCAAAAAATGTGTGGTTTGCTTTTTGTTATTTTATATTTTAGCTCTGACGTATTAACATTGAAATGATATGTGTTTCGTATTTATCTTTAATATAATGAAGTAAAAAAGTTTCTCACAATACGTGCAGGAAAAAGTTAACCGATTGATTAAGTTCTTTCTTGAAATAGCTTACAAACTCATTCTCTTTTAGTATCATACATTTCTTGAATCTCTTACTCTGGACAAAAAAAAAAGTTGGAAGTCTCCGTAATCAAATCTTTTATATTCTTAATTTAACGATTTTAAGTACATTTATTAAAGATTATATTTAAAGATAAAATAATCGCTCGTTGTAATCAGAAAACGTTAGTGGGAAAAGATTTTTGATATTTTTTTTTAAATTAATCCATCAAACAAAAACACTTTTGTATACAGGGAAAAAATTCGCACCCTTTCGCTCTCGTTGTCATCGGGCGAATTATAAATTGTGCGATTTCTAATGTCTCAAGCGGTGTTTGAGCGAATTTAATACGGGCGAAAGTTTGGAAGTGTAGAAGGGCGTAAGTGTAGAGGGCTAAAAAACCTTGTTTAAAGTATATTCAATAAAACTAATCATGTACAATTTTTTTGTGTATGGTGGATTTTCTTAACTGGAAAAATGTGTTCGTACATCAGAAAAAGATAATGTCGTGTATTATAGTTGTTCTAGATAATGCCGTTCAATATATTTGTGCTGGTTTTTGTTGTAATAATTAATTATTACTCTTTTTAACTAGGAACTAAGTACTTTTTTTTTTTTATAAAAAATCTTAAAATATCAAAATTGAGTTAGGTGATAAACGAACTCATGTTAAAAGATAGGATTGACAATACCAAATGGGAAACATGCTTATGTACAAGATGTGGTTCTGGTTTAGCATTAAGAGTGTGTATTAATTGAGGCAAAAAATCTGAATTGACAACTTTATGTTTGTAGATAGTTTGCCGCCATGCGTTTCTTA
Organism: Magallana gigas; assembly: GCF_963853765.1. Taxonomy (NCBI): domain Eukaryota; kingdom Metazoa; phylum Mollusca; class Bivalvia; order Ostreida; family Ostreidae; genus Magallana; species Magallana gigas. The sequence continues at coordinate 23,169,947 of NC_088860.1, forward strand.
ATCCTTGCTTCGCTCGTCTATTGCACCTACGCCTATGGAAAAGGCGGATGGGGAGGAGGTGGTGGCGGATACGGAGGCGGTGGATACGGAGGTGGAAAAGGAGGCTATGGCGGTGGTAGAGGAGGCGGCGGATATGGAGGCTATGGCGGATATGGAGGTGGCGGATACGGAGGTGGCGGATACGGAGGCGGTGGATACGGAGGCGGTGGATACGGAGGTGGAAAAGGTGGCTACATTATTTTCGGAGGAGGAAAAGGAGGATACGGAGGCGGTGGATACGGAGGTGGATACGGAGGCGGATACGGAGGTGGAAAAGGAGGATACGGAGGTGGTGGATACGGAGGTGGATACGGAGGCGGATACGGAGGTGGATACGGAGGCGGATACGGAGGTGGAAAAGGAGGATACGGAGGTGGATACGGAGGCGGATACGGAGGCGGATACGGAGGTGGTGGATACGGCGGAATCGGAGGTGGATACGGAGGTGGTGGATACGGAGGTGGCGGATACGGAGGCGGTGGATACGGAGGCGGTGGATACGGAGGCGGATACGGAGGATATGGTGGCGGATATGGAGGTGGATATGGAGGATACGGAGGCGGTGGATACGGAGGCGGATTCGGAGGAGGATTCGGTGGTGGAAAATGTAAGTTTTAAGTTTGTTATCAGACTGTTTGCTTTTTTATTCGTTGTTCTGTATCTGATATTGACAGGATTTTTAATCTTTGATTTTTTTTATTATTTCAGCAATCAAAGCTTACTAAGAAGTGGTCATATTTCCAAACTTTACATTTCCTGCCCAGTACAAATCCAGCCAATCAGTTCTCATTGTTATGTTTGTTATTGAATTATGTTGTATTAATTTCGCATATAAAAGGTAAATCCTGCTAATTTTTTCTTACGTCTTTTTTCACTTGTTCTTTACGTCTTTTTTTTCACGTGTATGTAATTGTGGGGTTTTAGAAAAAAACTTAATGCGGTCAGTATGTTTTGATGAACTATTAATAACGAGATTTGCTCGGAAATTATTAAGACAACCCAAATAGTTCCCTTTCTCGACAAATTTTGGTGAAGATTGGCATAAACATTGAAGAAACCCAAACAAAAAGTTGAGCAAATTAATGATTTTTTTTTAAATGATAGTTTTATTTTACGACGGTACGTAAACAAGTCGATGTGCCCGGCGCAGGCATAAAACTCGCAGATTTAAAAAAAACTTAAACGAATTTATGTACTTACAAATTGTCAGTGGACCAAAAATTAATATTTAATTATATTTGTTCATTTTGCTATTGATTGCGACCAACTTTTGTGCAGGTTTCACTTGTGTTCGAGTTCAAATACAAAGACAGTACAAACGTATACCAAGAAATATAGAAATCTGACCATGACGGTTTATTAAATTTTGACGTCAAGGCGGTGCAGCGAATATACATCAAATTGGTGAAAATCTCGGAAGAAAATCTTTTCAGGCCAAGCAATTGATTATAAACAAAGGCTATACAAAGTAAAGGGACCAGGATCTTCCTTTTATCGTTTTTTTTACTTATTGTTAAACTAGAATTTAAACAAAGGGACTAAACATTTATTACTTTTTTTCACAAAAACTGATGTCAACAGTTTTAATATACAAACAAAATAACTATGAGAGAAGTCTCACAGAAGTTGACTTTTGGGTAGAAATAACTCAATTATTTCACAAAAAATAAGAATGGATAGAATATGTAAATGTTGGTATCTTAAAATGAAAACAAAAAGATGAGAGATGAACAATAATTCATGTTTTCCTTTTAAAACTTAGGAGGAAGGAAAGTGATAAAATGACGTTGCGATGAATTTGGGGTCGCTCCGGGTCAGTGGATGTAAGCAAGTTTGTAAGATTACTAGAAATGATCTAATGTCATTGAATGGAAAGTTTTCAAATGAATATTTCTATTACTGATACATAGTTTGATTGAATTAATTTTTACATATTATTTTACATGGTTCAAATGGGGGTTTCTCGACATTCTTGTCGAAAAAGTCCAAAAATTCATATTATAAAAATGTGCGTAATTCAAATTAGAAACTACATGTACTTGTCAAGCAAAGTAACATATCATTGATTTTAAAATAAACAAGCATTCTGAGAGTATTGCATAAGCAATACACGTCCCCTACCGGTTTGTGGAAATTGTGAAAACAATGCACTGTTATGCAGAATATCGAACCCGAACATTAAAAAAATTGAATATTAAAAATTAATTTTCTAGAAAATATGTCAACCAGACGCTACAAAAGTGTAAACTTGATCTGTAGTTTGACATTTTGAAGCTCTTCATCAAATTTCATATTATTCCTCAAACGCATAAAGGAAAAAAGTGTGGAAAACTGAAGTGGGACAGACGGACGGACGGACAGACAGACAGACAGACAGGCGGACGGACGGACGGACGGACGGACAGACAGACGGACGGACCGACGGACGCAGAGGAAAGCTATAGTCCCCTCCGGTGAAAACCGGTAGGGGACTAATAAACATCGACAAAATCAACTCCCGTCAGTTCTTCAGTACTTTGATTTAATATTGATGCGATATACCTCAATCTGAAAAAAGGTTGAAAATGCATGAATTAAGTCTTCATTTGATAGGTTTTGTGAAGTAATCTTTACAGTTTTTGAAGCATATAAAATTGCCGATTTATCATTATACAGTTTGTCTATTTCTTCGATTATTCAAGCCACAAAATAAATGAAAAATATTTAGCAGCGTTTTCACTAGACGCATTTCTTCTATTTATATATGTCAGCAAAAGCAATAATTAAATATTAACATATGATATTTTCTCTTCAAACTTTTAACATGTACATGTGCTTCCTATAGGCAGTAATTTAAGCAAAGGCGCTACATATTTGCAATATTCATGTTTAAAAAAATAATAAAATTGTTCATGACCAAATTGGTGTTTAAAATCAAATTCATTAATATGGATGTCAATTTTTATGTAAATGTGATTTTATGCAAGTAATATTTTAACATAAAATAAATGTAAATATCAGTTGCGAGTAGATATGTTTTATTTATTTTATTGTCAATTGCCCTCGCAGGAATTGTAATATAGACTATAGCAATTAAGCAATTATCTCACCTGGTCAAATTCCCGTTTCGCACACATTTTTTCGATACCGAATTTACAAATGTGTGCAAAACGGGAACAAACCGACCGGTTTATAAACGTCCACCCTTACAATTGCCGTATTATGAATACTCTTTGATAGCTCGGCTAAACTCCAGTCATTTTTTATAATAAGAATGGATACTGCTATTCCCTTTTTTTGTTTGGGAAGTCTCTTTCTATCCATATTTCAATTGATGTAATCTTTTTCACAAATTTGTTGTGTTTTAGAAACCGTACTTCTCGTATAGTGTACCGATATTATAAAAAAAACATAAAGTAAGAAACAATATCTTTCAACTACATTTTCAAAGTAGAGGTAGCATATTCGTACATACATATATTGTACTTTTATTTCTAGAATATTACGAAAAAAATAGATCAAGTTTAATTTAGCATTTAACTCGATTAATTATCTATACTGAATTGTGCATGCAATCATTTAATTCTTTAAAAATGTAAATCATTAAATTTTGTAATCATTTGCAAATAATTCAACAATTCTACCTTTAATATATAACTCTTTCCTTAGACTTACATGTAAAATTTATACGAGAAAAAACCGCAATTCCAATTTACAGTTTATCAAACGAAATTAAAAGGTAATATCATACATGTTAATTTTATACATTTTGTAGCTATCAAATTTTTATGCATTATAAATCAGTTCTTTATCATTACGTACAACAATCTATATGAATGCCAAATCCATTCGACACTTCCTACAAAAGATCTTGCAGTCTGCTTCTTTTATTCTTAGACATATGATGTATGCTATCGTTTATCATTCAATCGACCCTATAAACCTGTTCGCAAACGCAAGAAAACTACTGTTCGGTATATGTAATGAATTTTTTGCATTAAATGTTGATTTTTTACAATTTGACCATTAATGTTAAGATTGAACAGGAGAATTTAAGTGCAAAGAAATGAAAAAAACATTTTTTTTCTTCCCCTTTGAACATGAGAGTGTTGTCAAATATAGACAATATTATCATAAATCAGGAGAAAGGAGTATAACAATTCAATTTAATACACAAGATATTTTGCTCTCTTGAAATTTGATATATTTTTTTCAGCTGGCAGAGGTGGCTCGCTCGCTCGCTCGCTCGCTCTCTCTCTCTCTCTCTCTCTCTCTCTCTCTCTCTCTCTCTCTCTCTCTCTCTCTCTCTCTCTGGGTGTATGTTTTTTGTAGGTCACAGTGCTAGTCATCTTAGGGACACTGCCGCACAGTGGGCATCAAACCTCGACCAACATGCCCATTACTTTGGCCACCTTTCGTCAAAGGTGACAGGTTTTATCTGCGAAGAGACACATTTTTGTATAAACAATAAACGCAGCCACATCAATTCTCCAAAGATGACACGCGCTTTTCTCCCTTTATGACAATTTGATCACAGTAAGCCCTTTTGGTATACTTGTGATTTATGCACCACTTCTCTGTTTATTTGTTCTCGATGCTATATTTATATATCTCTCGGATTACACGTTCACGTTATGACCATATATGACTATTAGTTTTATTTAATAATCAACACACATCTTACTGCTTTTGTTTTCCTTTATAATTTTATTATTATGAAATGAATTTGCATCCACAAGTTCACTGATCCCAAGAGCCTACTGAAAAATAAAGTTATTATAGTACATGTATGTGCATGTATTTTTTGTGTCATTTTATATCCATTTTAGAATCTATATTATCTTGTTTATATATTATGCATTATATTTTTTTTTTACAGTTACATATTATGTTTCCTTTAAATTCCAGTATCCGTGACCGATCCCTTAACAATCAATTAAAACCAGTTTATGTATCGTAGCAAGCGACAAAAACAAGGCCACGAGCATTGTATTTATTTCATACTTATTTATATTTTATTGGTCGCGATCGTATCTTATTAATAATACAACAGTTTATACCTTGGGAATAGTAGGGGAAATCGAATCCTGAATATTTCGAATTCTAATGCAAATGTAACAAACTGGCGAAACTTTTTATATCAAAACTAAGCATGATAATGTAATTTAATAAGATAATATTAAAAATCAAAACGTTTTGTAATTTTTTCCACCTGAACTTCCATGCACCTATGTAAGAAAACTGCCAAAATTATTGCAAGTTCCTGTGTTTTTACTTTTAAGTAATTGGTTTCGTGCAAGTGTGGGGTTTTTTTTGTTTGCTTGTTTTTAGAAATTGGAAAAAAATATAATATTAATTTGATTAATATGTACTCACGATAAAAACTAAGACTACATCAACACATCTATGTCGCTAAAACGGTCAATAAGGAAAAAGGGTTCTATTGAAAAAAAAGTTGATTATCACGCAAGCACGCAAATGCATACTCCAGAGTTCGAGAGTTCGAGTGACACTGGTATTCATTTGCTTTGGTAATTTTTTTCTATCACCCCCCCCCCCCCCCTTATTTTTTACAACAACATGAATGACACGGCTAAATGCAGCCTTGGCAGCTATCAAACGATTGGTTTTATCTATCTATTTAAAACTTTTTTCGTTAACCAAAAGCTGGTCTGTTCACATAAACTACTTTGGGAAGGATATCGTACTAGTCATGACATTGGTCAGTTTCTGGGTCAATCTGTGAGCATCGTCGGTCCCTCTAGTCTTCGATACAAGGCTGCGCATGAGGTTTAGAGATTAATACAAAACTTAAACGATCAAAGTTTTCAATTTTACTGTATATATAATTTCTTTTCTGTTTTTACAATTTTAAAACTATAAATTTAAAGTCAGTGTCCAATCGATGTATGTCCTTCTGACGAAACCCCTTCTGACAAGCATTATAAAAAGTGAGAGTTCAAACCATAATTTTCATTTTTTTTATGGAGACCATATATACACACTTGCATTTTTTTCAACATCTTCATCAAACTGATCCACATTAAACTTTTGAACGTTTTTAATTTACATTAAATTTCAAATTGGTCTGTAGACCATTGTTACAGCGCGCTTTAAAAAAATATTACGCACTTCGATTTTTTTTTCAAAATCCGTTAAATTTAGAATCAAATCAACGTATATCACTAAAAGATCAATTTATATTCAATTTAGCAATAAATATTCCACTGGTTGACAATCTAAGCAATCTATTTTTTATATGTAAAATATTATCATGTCATGTTTAAAATGTATATACGAACCTGACCATGGTAAGCGCTTGTTATTAACAGGCGTTCCATTTTTTCTTTCGATTATAATAACGATTACGTTCAACAAAATATTCAAATTTTACATAGATCGTATTTTGATTGTTTAACCGTTTGCTGCTCTTAAGTAACAAGGCCGTCCATACGAATGGAATTAAATTGCAATGGTTTTGAAAATCATTCATGAAATTATGGCTATCGCAGAATTTTTGTAGTGGCGGTCGATTGAGTTAACACCCACTTTATACACAACAAAGTAATAGCCCTCGGTTATAGATTCGTCTAACAGACCATTTTAGTTACATTCTAAATTTAGAATCAGTGACCGCTCTTTGATTAGATGTTAACAAACAATCAGTTTCTGGACATCGTATCATTGATTAAAAGGATGTCCAATATAATCAAGCAAACATATTTGTATTTTGATTTGCAAGGTTACTCGTACTTCGACTATTATAAATATCGATTTTATGATCGATATTGTATTCTTTAATAATCCGTTGATAAGCTCGACTTATTTATATTTAAATGACTACATAAAATATATATTTTTATTCACACTAGTAATCGTCCCTGTTATTTCATACGGATATTCATGGTTCGATAGCGGGCGTTGCAGAAAAAAGTACAAAATTAGCCGTGTGTTATGTATATTTTTCAGCAATAATCGCCAATGAAGCAAATAAAACAGAACGCATTTTTCTTTAAAATTTCAAATGAAGATTTGTATGATAAAATTTCGGTCTATAAGACCGGTCCTTCAGTGTAAAAACTTGTGAATGTCAATATACATGTCATTTTTTTTCTTCTGTTGCCCCGACCACTCTGCAAAAGATCCGCACTTCTAATTCGTTTGACAATTACAATTAAACAAATATAATTGCGAAATGTTTGACACAATACTCTTCTTTTGGTTGTTGTGTTGTTAATAGCCTCCCTCCCTCACATTTGGCACTTTTTGTTTTTGTAGCATTCATATTGATTCTATATTAATGGCTATCTATTAGGTTTATATTTAAACGTCATTTGCATTGCTGAGATGGAAAACATCCATAGATGCCAGCCATTATGCATCACAGTTTGATTAAAAATTCAGTTCTCTTTATCTCTTTCTTGTACGGATCTCATGATATTGTCTATTAGATTTAATGTCGAAATGAATTAAAAGAAGACTCCTCCGGGGTTTCCAACTCGATTAGAACGTAAATATGCAATTAATTTCTGTCTTTCCGAGTAAATAGAAGAATGTGTGTTGATAACATTTCGTAGGCAAATGTTTATTAATCTTTAATTAATTGAGTTCCCCCAACGTCGATATCATTTTGTGTTTAGTCCACGAGATTGCGTTTCCAGACACGCAGGAACATTAATTATTGACACCTGCACAGCAATATCAGACGCAACCCATTGAACGTTGCACGAAGACTATAATGTCCCTCGTATACTAACATAATCTATATAGATTCGTATTACTGAAGATCTCTAGAAAAAATTTCCAAAATAAATAAATAAATAAAAAATAAATCAATAACTGATGAACACATTGTCGAGATCTTTATTTTATTGTACAAATATGTCAATAAATCGTTTACTTGTAAGTATTTTCGTGAATAATTTTCTTAATTTAATGAATCAGATAAATGTCATCTTCGATTGACAAGGGTTAAACTTTCTAAAAACAAAAAACACCACGTTCTTCATAATATGATACTCGTAGTGCATCGGAAACCCTTAGCTATCAAAGATATGGTTATTTCGCGACTTCTTTGCTTTGTAAAATATAATCGACATCTGCCTTGAAAAAAAAAACCGGAATGGAAAGGAATTGTCTACAAGACATGTGCTTAAGGTACCTCACTACACCGACACTTATACTTTTTATGACACTACGTCACAAGATGGCGATTTAAATGTTTTGTTAAACTGTTTATATCGTTCAATTGTGATGTATATCGTCTTAGCTCAGTGGATAAAGTGTTGGGCTTCTGAACTGCAGATCATGAGTTCGATTCCGCCTGAGCTTTTGTTCATGTTAACTGAATTAAATTTTTGAAAATGTAATTTTTCATCCAAAATTACGCATTTTTTTCCTATTAGACTTAAATACTTCTTCTTCGTTATAATATCTATCATAATCAAGTAATTTTCTACTGATTTGAGAAAATATTTCACGGTAGTGAGCAACCTTAATGGATAAACTCCATTATATGCTTGTACACGTGCACTTTAGAATGGACGTTTTACTACAATTCTCTCTTATTGCACTGGCCTGTCGTGACTTAAAACGGTACCACCAGTTGATGATTTCTCGCTAATCTGTTAATAACCATAATTGTTCATTAATAGCAATAAATATGTCACCACATCTATTCTTTAAAGTAAAACGATTGCAATTTTTGTATAATAGAAAAAAACTATTCCTCGCATTTAAAGACTAAATGGATTTTGGTAATGTCAAATTGGAACAAGGCAAGTTGGGTTTGACGGCAGGCGTGCACTTACGCCGGTGTATTGCTATCGGTTTTCTTTAGATATCACACAAGGATAAAATCTGAACAGCATCCTTAATTGCTGTAGAATTTCTATTTTGCTTAATCACGTTGATTGAGAGTGAATATATTTAAGTGGATTTATCAGATTTTTTATCAATGTTAACTTCTAAGCGTTTCCGACATTTTCCAGACAATAATTCTCTATTCAAGTTAAGATTAATAACAATTTCCGGAAGGCCTTAAGGTAACGCATCTTTAGCTATTGTAATGGATATTTATGGTATTTTTTTTTCTTTGTTGCATTATTTGACACACTTTTTATATCAATACCTAAAATAGATTATGAATTTACACTGCATATGTTTTTAAATGTAGTTGCACTTTACATACCTTGCAATTGACTTTTAATCGTTCGAGGGAAAAAAAGCAACATCACGGGGATATTTCACATATGAAAAGGATGCTACTGTCGTCCTTTCCAAAAAAAATTCAATCTGTTGTTCCCTAACCGACATGTAAATTGTTAAGTGCCTTTTGAAACATATTGATGTTTTTATTAGTGTACCTACCAATTAAAAGTTTTATATGTTTTCACTTTTTTCTTTCTAAAGGTATAAGAAGGAAAAAGAATCAAAATCAATGTTATTTCTATAAATACAATTTAAAAAGTAAATAATCAATTTTCACCTAATGAAAAATGGTTTAAATCTGAGTAATGAGGACCATTTGATTAATCTCCATTTAAATCGATCGCTCGTCTTAACCGGATCGATGGATTCACAATGTACCCAACGTACCCAGGCTCTGTCAGTCGACGTGGATCTCACTCTGATTTGCCTGCTGGAGAGAAGGATGCTCCTATAATCTTGTAAGCATGTTTCTGGAGGATGGTTACCACAGGTAAGAGAATATATTGCCAGTTGTCTATTTTGATGCGATGGAATTCGTATGCCAAATTTTGCAGTTCTTTTTTAAATGGCCAATTTCTTTTTTTTTTCTGTAAAAGTTGTGACAAGGATGGAACTTTTTTTACTTCAAAAGTACAACCAAAATTATTTAAGGTTACTGCATGTACCTTTCGTTGTTGTTTTATGCATGTGCCCTAGCATTTACAAGAATTTAGGTTTCTGATATCAAAACATGAACGTAAAAATTAAACTAATAACAAGCGTACAATTTTTTTTTTTAAAAATCTAATTATTTTTGCATTTGTAGCCATTTAAAATGATTGATTGAAATTATCATGAACTGTTTTTAAAGTTTCACAAATGATGCATTTATATATTAGTTTTATTGGCTCGGTGACGATGCTAATATTTCCTTAAGCTTAATAATGGTTCTTCATGTTTACTATTTTCTTTTTTGAAGTCATATTAAACCTGTAAAATGAAATTTTATACTTTTGTAATATCTCGAGCATTTGATTCAAAATATTGGGGTTTTTTTAAACGTGTGCAAGTGGCAATATTTCAAACTTTGCACATCCTGTTCATCTACAGAAACATGAAGAAGCAATTTTCTGGCCTATACACACCACCACCCCCTCACGGATATGAGAGTTTTTCCATCTTTTTTTCTTTCCGTGAGCAGGGCGTGAAATTTTAAGATCTGTCATACTTTTTGATTGTGTATCATTTATTGTAATTACCAATATGACGATAATACATATAACAGTTATGATATAGTACGTTTTAAAAATTGTAATTCTTAAAAAATCAAAATTTTCGATAAGACAAAAATATAACCTATTTTTGAGTGGAATTTTTAAATGGAATTTGTTTTTGAATCAATAGTGAAGGATCACTTAATAATTTTCCAATAGCGTTTCTAGGAGGGGTCAGTTCGGGCCAATACTACATCAGTATAGGTAGATAAATGACATTATAAGTTACCTCATAAAGCCATTGTCATGTTGGCTAGCAACAAATGACGCACTAGGTTCATTGTCATTATAACATACAGAAGGCATTTCAGAATTAGTTAACATGTATGTTAACAAATTAACAGCAATCCAGTATAAGCATTTATCCGGATTAATTAGGCATGAGTATACTTTTCAAGATCAATTCATTCATTTCAATTTACCATAATCTAAGAGATGTTGAAAATTAAAGATTTTAGAAGCTAAAAATTAACAGAGGACAAAATATGATTGTTTGGTATCTTTTAATTGTATTAACATATTCTATTTTATTTCAGGTCATCATCTAAAATATTTTTTTATTATAACATGTACTCTCATAGTTTTAAAACCCTTTAAGGAAACCGGAAAGCTGTTTTGCGAATAAACTTACTCTAACGAAGTGCTTACTCGTTATAACAAAAATATTATATCATGGTAGCAAGTTCATCGTCTCCAAAAAAAAGACATATTTGGTTATCGTGGATTACCGATAAACCATGTTAACTGTATAGTAAACAAAAAAAACCTAAGAAATAGAATTCTCTGCTAAGGTTTTAAGCTTTTATTCCCGCTCTAACGCGGTAACAGATAATTTTTTTTTATACTTTTTGGTGTGATTGGTGTGATTGGCGATAAAACTGTGGGCGGTGCAAAAATCAGGTTTTTTGGGTTCACAAAAAGGTTATGATAATATAAAGATCCACCAGTGTTCAACTGTCGCTAGTGCCAGCTCAGTCAAAGTGAGAAATACCTTGTACATGTAGACATCAATTCTACAGTCCAAAAACAAAACAAAAATATTCAGAAAGCCAAAAAAGGTTCATGTATAAAACATTCGAATAAATATTACATTAAGTTTGCGAAATATGTCAGGTACTTTGATAAATAAAACCAAAACCCAATCCAATTCGTAGTTAGTCTTAATTAAAGTCTTATTACACTTATTTTTCATTTAAAAAGGCTTTCTAAAAATTCATGTTCAATAATGATCGCTATAAGAGGTTACATGCTCAATAAACTTTACATCAGATCTACCGTAAAACTTCATGCATGAGTTTAGCTGTAAAATATTTTATTTAGCAAAGAAAAAACTGTATTATATTTTATTAGTTAAATTATCATACCAAAAAATTCAAAGTTAAAAATTATGGGTAGTTTTTTTTACTATTCAGCCTCCGAATCTTATTTTTTGTTTATTTATCATAATGATGAGTTCTTCAGTATTTCAATTAAAAGGGTTTAAGCTTTAAAATGACTCTTCAACTCTCCAAGAATCTTAGGCTAATTGATAACAAAAACTTGTTTAAAGATCTTAATTTGATAAAAACTTTCAAACTTTAATAAAGATTAATGATTTTGGATGTTTTTTTTTGTTAGACCCATACAGTTGAACGTACATGTACATTTATAAACTTTAAATACTTTATACAATTTTATATGTAATACATTATATAAATAGTACCTGTTTGGGAGGGTAACAGTTGAAATTGACACCCCGAAAAAACCATTGTCAACCGACGCGAAGCGGAGGTTGACAATGGTTTTCGAAGGGTGTCAATTTCAACTGTTATCCTCCCAAACAGGCACTATTTATTTTATTATACTGAATGTCTTAATTTTATAGATGTTTTACTGCTTTTACATAGAAATGACGTGAATTCCACGGCGAACCGTGCGCGCATAATTTACGCGCATGTAACAATTCGTTGTGTTACCCGTTGCTAAGTGTGTTGCTAACGCTGAGGGTAATAGAACGGATTATCAACTGCGTCTAAACCAATCAGATTTCAGTATTTAACATGAAAGTATCATAATACGAATTGTTACATGCGCGTACGGTTCGCCTTAGAATTCACGTTATTCCTATCTAAAAGCAGTGGTGTTTTCTTTAAAATTAAGACATTCAGTATAACAATATAAATAGTGCCTGTTTGGGAGGATAACAGTTGAAATTGACACCCCTCAAAAACCATTGTCAAGCTCCGTTTCGCGTCGGTTGACAATGGTTTCCTCGGGGTGTCAATTTCAACTATTACCCTCCCAAACAGGCACTTTTTATATAATGTTGGTCGTTCAAAACCGGGGATTTAAAAATATGATTGATCATATATTTCTGGGGAATCCATCACATATTAAAATTTCGCAGTGTCAGTTGACCAACCGAGGAAGGAAAATTCCGTAACATTTCGTATAAAGTATGTGTATACAGAATTTGGGTGGTTGCCGTCGGGGTGGATGCCCTGCAGGAATTAGTGTGACTTAGGGCCCGCTAAATAGAAGTACATAGTCTGTTCTTACAAACAGTGAAATTTTCTTGATAGAATAATTTAATTTCAAACAAATGAAAATTTGTTTTTCAATTTAAGTTTAAAGAAATTTCTTCTGCGTATTTATAACACAATGTTTACAAAATGCATCTATGAAATTACTCTTAATGATATACTTTACACTCGATTAAAATACAATTAACAAACAGACTATAACCAGGGTTAATCAGGATTATTATGCCTCCTGTCAGTTTGTCACTATATATTCAATACTCATCTATTTTCGCATAGTATCAAAGGATTTATATAGAGTAAGCATACTATGCCGGAAGAGAGCACGGCGTATGTTTTCAACAAAAATCTTGCTAGCGCCGACAGCGGGTTTCGAACTCACGACGCTAAAATCATTCCGTCTCTTAGCCGAACGCGTTTCCGCTACGCTATATTAGCCGTTAATGTAAATGAAGGTAAAACTATTTATATATATAAAAGGTAGATATGTACGACTGACATCAAACAATTCAAATTATTAATCTTTCCAAAACACTTCATTATTGACGGTAATTATAAAGTTAAAGTTTCTGATAAACTTTTGAACAAATTGATTGAACATATTCAAAGACATTCTACATGAGAATCACAAAAACGCTTTTTTAAATGACGTTTGATAAAGAATGTACAAGAAAGCAATTCAATATAAGATTTCGTCTGCTAAACATTTCGAGTTTTCTCGGTAAGGTCAAACGTCTCTCATTTCTTGAAAAGAACATATTAATTAAAACCTTTGTTGACTTTTCATTGTACAACAACTTGTTGATTAAATAAACAATCAAATCAATTGATTAATTTGAGAAAAAAAACAAACGCTTGCTTTTCCGGTGATTATTTTTAGGGGCTCATCAACACTCAGACGTCACTGCTAGGCTACTTATAGCAAAGCACGTCAGTATATATTCAACAGTCGGCATAATAATAACAATATTTTACACTATTATATAAATGGAGTAATCGAGAACACAGCTACAGTAAATTTTATATAAACATCTAGTATTTGTACTTTTCAGAATGGTAAAACTGTGATTGTTTGATTGAATGTGAACTATGAATCATTATAGGAATCATATGAACAACCGGTTTGTGTGCATAAGTGAAAAACTTCTTTACACGATATGTGATACATTATTTATTACTCTAGCCATGTTTAAGATTAAGAAAGGAGAGAGAGAGAGAGAGAGAGAGAGAGAGAGAGAGAGAGAGAGGTTTCAACATTCGACAATATTTCTCACAGCACAGCACACGGATGCAGTCACAGACTGGAAATGTTTTGTAATAGTTATACACAACCGTAAACACAGGGATAACTTTTCTATATAAATTGTGATGTTCTTGTGATTTTCTATATACCTGTCTGAATCATGTATTATTTTATCTACATGCGGTAAAGATTGAAGCTTATGATCAGGGACTTAAATATATACAGTCGTCTCTGGTATGATATATATAAAATATTTCTGGAAACGCCCGTTTTGACATCATGTGCGCTTATGTAGAGATCTGCGTTTCAATCCAGAATGCCGTTACGGCTACATGCACCACTTTACCAGTTCACATAAAATATTAACTATTTGAAATGAGAGAGAGAGAGAGAGAGAGAGAGAGAGAGAGAGAGAGAGAGAGAGAGAGAGGTCTCAATATTTGATAAGATTTCTCACGGCAGGTGGTCAGAGCCCGGGTGCTATCACAGACAGGAAGTGTTATGTCAGTAACACATCTGTAAACACAGGGATGACTGATATTCAATGTACCTGTCTGAATTATGCATTATTTTGTGTTCGAAAAAAGACGGTCTACCTAAAGCGTGGACGACATTTATTGTCGCCTTCATATGATAATGTGTTATTGCATATATCAAACTCCTTTTATGTTTCATTTCTTTCTGAAAACGGCAACTTGCATTAATACTTAACAGGCAACTCTTTTGGCTCGAACTTTGATCGCTCGAAGTGAGTTTCCGGTCCAAATTTTTTTTACCAATGTAACTAAGCAAATTTACTTTCTTGATCTCTCAAAATCCTTGATTTCTCAAAGTCAAACTGCAGTCCTATTGTTTTTTACTCTCGATACCTCGAAGTGGCTGTGTATATGCAAGCATTACCTAATTTTAACACCTACTTGGTCATTTAAATGGCTCAAGGCATTACATGTAGACGCGGGAGCCGTGTAACGGTATGTTCATTCAGGTCACACTGCAAGGTGATGATTGTTCTATGATTGACCATACCGTTGCCTAAACTATAATTAACACTGACCGTCTTAAGATAATTTACATACATGTACATAAAATCTTATTTATTTAAAACAATAAAAATTTTCAATTTTAAATTTCAGAGAAAATAATGATTTTTTTCTTCTGATATCTATATCTAAATTCTAACAATAATTAAAACAGTGCTTTTTTCTTCTTCTCGGTTTAATCACTGATACAGAACACACACCAGTTACGGCGTCTTACACCATCACGGTAAAATCGAGGCCCCGCGATCACCGCGATGACAATACCGCGACGGTGTATCGCGGAAAGGATTAAAACACGATCACGGTGTCGCGGGAAAATACGGGATCCGCGTTGGCCGTAGTGTACAATATAATACATATATGAATCCATTTAACTTTGAATTAATATGTTTCATCCCCAAAAGTTTGAATATTTCATAATCCGATCAGCGAGTAATAGTAATTCAGCAGTGTAAATATCAATTAAATATTATATAATAGTCATGCTCATATATGAAAAACCATGATGGACCAATGTATTTCAAGGGGTTACGTAATCAAACGACTTTTTACGGGGGCGTTTGGGTTTAACAAATGACCGCTGGAGCACAAATTCAAAATTTTACCTGACAACAAACTACAATGATGTATACACGTAATACGAGGTTTTTGAACCACACCTTAACCTACTCTAGTTATTAAAAATGACAGCCAATCAGGATACCATCATCTCTGGTATTTAACCCTATATCCGGTTTCCGTGAAGATAAAAATACTAATTATAATCGTCTGCAGAGCAGCTCATTTATAATCGAATCTAATTAAGAAACCTCATTTTAATCGTGTTTAATAAAAGAGCATGGTGTTATTTATAAACTTTGAGCACACATTAGTTTTCAATTTGAGCAAACATTGGCTACTTTTGACGATTAATTGACCCTTTTTGAGCGTCAAATTTGAAAAAACTTTGTCATCGAAAAAAGGGGTGTTAGAAACGTATTGAAATGGTCATTTACTTGCGATGGAAAATATCTCTAACACAGTTCAATAGCTGTTTCTTCTTTGTTCAGCAATATTCTCGTTAACAATATATTTAACAGAATATCATTATGAACTTGACAAAGCTCTTTGAAGCTAATAAAATATACCGATAGACTAGCTAATCGAATCGATTTTTACCATACAGTTCTTGCAAATGATACAGAGCTTAGTATTAGCTAAGTACAGATGTATTCGAATTCACCGAACATCTTCGAAAATTATTTTTTTAAATATGCATTTTAAAGAATAATGAAATAACTTTCGTAAGATTTGGCAGACAAGTTATTCTTGAAGACTTTGTCATAAAAATTGTTATATTACTGGGAATTTTAAAGGTCACGATTTTTGTCAAAAATTATTTTCCGATTTTTGTAATTACAATGCATTAGAAAGGTATTTTGAATAAACAACCACAATTTGAGTGTCATTCGTTGAGTTATAAGCAAATTACAGAGATTACAACTCTTTGCTATGTAAACAAAGCCTTTGATCACATTTTGAATGTTGAAGTAAAATTTTTAGTTTCAGACCTAAAATGAAAGTGTGTAACGTTAGGGCTGTTTATTAATGCTTAAACAGGGATAAAAAGATCAGCTTGAAAGAGGTTTTTTACTGGTATATTGAACCTATGTGTACAAAAACACGGCACGAATCTTCTTACATGACAAAGAATTAAGAGCCCTGTATCTTGCTTATATAACTTTACAACTGACTTTCAACTTTCATTTGATTATTAGAAATGCATTCCTAAGGCATTGTAAGTTATAAAAAACAGGAAAATAGAATTTTAGCAAAATCGTGAACATGCCCCTTTAATGAGTGGAACATTTTGTAAACTCATTAGATGGATACCGGTTCCTTCTACTTTCACAAGATCTCCAATAAACACCTATAGAAAGAAAGTATTTTACACATACATGTACATAAACACAAAAAGCTATAATTTCACATCAAAAGAATTATACAGACGCAATACAAAAAGTTTTTTAACATAACATCCTCCACAAAGTTCAAATTCTAACATGATTTTTTTTCCAAACTTCAAACTCTCAGGCGTTTTGGATTGATCAATACAAGTTTGGTTCTAGCTAACAATTTCTATACAGCTTGTATTGGATGTGACAGCTTTTACAATTTTACCAAGTCTTTGATGAAATCAGTTACAGCAGTCTTTAGTATGTCAAATCAATATATATATATATGTACTTCTGAAAAAAAAATCAATGATATTTTACAGAATTGGGACTTTTCGAAAATTTTGTACTTAAAATATTTACAGAATCAATGAATGTCATCATGGGTTTTTTTCTACTCATAATACCAAATAAAATGTTTTTGACAATCAATACACAGGTAAAGAATTCGACTTTCTATAATTAACACTACATCTGAAAATTGTAAATGTTAATATGGTGACATTTTTTTTTTACCGATATTTATTATTTGCCTTTGTTTTAGGGGTTTTTTTCTGACCGAAATATGAAACACTAATAGCAGTTAATAAAGCATTAAAACAGATACAAAAGTGCACCAAATTTTAAAGGTAAAAAAAACCTCGTTTAATAGTTGACGACTGTTAAGTTACAGTGATTAAACGCAAAACTTTTTTTTCTCAAATTTAGCTTAATCACCTCCTTAAATGATGCAATGCATTATTTACAGACACCGATTACAATAATCTCGAATAATTATCTGAATAATAACGTTTCGCTATCTCAAGTGCGATCACGTCATCATGTTCTTTGTAGTGTGAGAGCGAAGTGAGACGAAATGAAACGGACAGAGAGCATGCTGATGAACCCATCATTACTCAAATCGATTCTAGAAAGGTTGAATTATCAAAAATCACATTAAAAGAGTTAGACTTATTATCAACAATGGGTTATATATACAGTGGCTGTCATTGATGTATTGTTCCTTCTTGATTTGTTTTATTTTAGCATCTCCGAATTATTATTTAAACAACATGAAATGTCTAGGCTGTACATCAGATAGTGTCTAATGTCTTTGTACAAAATGTGAGTTCATAATCACAAAAAATTATTTTGTTATGCATTGTTTTAAATTCTTTTAATACTGCATGAAAACTACAATGATAGCTTGGATATGAAAGAAATGGATTCATGTTCAGTTCTGTATGATATCTGGGCCTCTAAAGCATATGAATGTTTAATGGACCCCTAGAGGTTTGAAATACACGTAAATTGATTCTTAGATACGCCTCTCAAATCTCCAAAACATTTTAAAATCATTTATTCACGTTTGAAAATCGTGACGCTAAAACTTAGAGCAGAAAAACGCTTCATTGATGCATTCAATACGTTGCAAGAAACAAATCCTCAAATATTAATATTCAAGATTGTGACATGTACTGTTTTTTTCCTTTAATAATCTGCCATTTTCCTTTTACCCTTTCTTTTCTGTCTCTTTCTTTTAATCATTTCCAAAGTATCATTCACATTTTGAAACATTTTTTTAAATTTCTTTTTATTATGCTTAAATTGCATAATATTAAAAGCATTATTGGTATATGTATGTGCTAAATAAGTACGTGTGAAAATTCATTAAATTCTTTTTATAAATGATAAATCATTAAAAACCATTCTTGGTCATAAGCTTTATTCCAGTGTTAGATTTTGGGTTAAAAACAAGAAAGTACTGAAATCTTTTATACAGAACTCATTATCTTAAGAAGATAAACAGATTGAAGTGTAAAAATCATCCAGCCACCTTAATTGATTTTTGTGTGTGGTGTCATTGAGCTTGTTCTCAAAGAGTAACAACATTTGCAGAGATCAGATTAGATCTATCGATCCATTTTCCTCCTTTATTAATCCTGATTATTGGACAAGAAAGTTTATTGACTGATTATTTAGCTGTTATAAGTGCTGATGTACGAAATTATTTTCAGTACATTTGCTGGGGGTGTTTGCTCGCTTATGGAAACGCTCATGTCGGAGAGTTCTGCCTGCCCGCCATTGTACCGATGAACAAATAGCCAGCAGATTCAGTTGAACATTAAATAATAGAAAACTGCTAGTTTTCAAAGCTACAGAATAATTTGATTCTTATCTCGGTCAATGATGGGGCCAGTTGGAGTGCAAAAAAAAAGATATCGAATCTCCCTTAAATTTCCCTTAAAGTACATCCCTTTTATGTTTATGTAGAAACTTTGCTTTAAGGTAAAAACAAATTAATTTTAGAAATCAAATTCGATTGTTTTGATATAGTCCTTAAGGATATTAAGATGCAAGCTTTTCTTTAAGTTTCATACACCAGTAGAGAAGTCTTTATGAGGCATAAAGAGTAAAAACACATTCGATGTATATTAATAGAACGTCATTTGATATATGAACTAGTTGAAAGTATTTAAGAGTATGTAAATGAATCGAAAAACAGATTTAAAGTGTTTGGGATATTTTTAATACCCAAGACTCTTTAAATCTTTTTATATTTCTGCAAATATCCTTAAAAATATAACAAAAGTTAATCAATATTCAACTTCTTTTTTATGTCTAACGGAGAAAACGTACCTTTGAAAAAAATCAAATGTGACTGTATACTAGTACATGTATGTCTCTGCCCTTAACTTTGTTCCAAATCAGAAGATAATTGGTGATGCATATTTTCAGTATATTATTATGTATAGTGGAATCCAATTACGAAATTGGTCATTCAAATGTCCAAGGATTTTTATTCCAATAGAGAGTAATCAAAATAATATTTTATTACCCCCTGTTGGAATAAATTAAAATCCTTGGACATTTGAATGGCCCATCGCGTAATTGGATTCCGCTATATAATATACTAGAATTTTTTATCCATGCTCCATGGAAAGCAAATATGAATCAGAATCGTTTAGTTTGTTTGATCGGAAACTAAAAAGAAGTGGTGAAACTCAGTTCAAACAAACACAAACAAACTGTTGTCCTCCAAAACTTTCGATTTCTTTTGGTCTTGTCGTGGAAGAGGAAGTATTTGAAATGGAAAATCATTTTGTAATGATACAAATTGAGAAAAATCTTTGTCAAGTAGTTATTGATTAGCTGTAATATATAATGTAACTAACTGTTCATAACGTCGCAACTCTCTCTATTTCTTAATGAAAACAGAGCAAACAGAATTTAGTACTCAAGTCAAGACCCCTTTCATAAAAGAGAAAGACAATAACTCAAATACACCGATTATTAGATTAAAGGATCGCCAATGTTGCAAAAGTAATTAATCCTTTTATTGTGAAAAGGGTTAATCTCAAACGTTTTGTTGTTGCTCTTCCTAAAATGTAGCATTCAAATAATTAATATACATATCAAGTTTAAGAAAACAATTAATTCCTATTTTATTTTGATCTGAATTTCAGGATATTTTTGTGCAGAGATTCTATCCTTCTTATAACTCTGTTATTAAGCGGTAAGTGTTTTAATCGATTTTGTTGTGAATTTAGTTTATAATCATTTACCGAAATGTTGGCCATTTTCAAAAATATAAGTAAAAGTTAAACTGACCAGTCTTAGAAAAATTCGTATGAACAGTTTTCTCTACTTATAGCGGTATTCTTTAGAGCATTCCAATAAATTGTTTTTTGCAAGTGAGGATTAAGATAAAGAATTCCACCTTTTATGATATGTTTTCAGAATGCACTCACAATACACACCTTTTTTTTCAATTATACACATTGAGAAACGATAAGTCTGGCATGATGTTATTACATAAGCACGTAACTTTAGAAAACGTAAAAAATCAAATCGTGAAGTAGAGCCAAAAAAAAACCAGGAAGAAAATCAAAACTAATTATTTGTTATTTTGAACCAACATGGTCAGATTTGTAACCTTTTAAACAACTATAGTAACTGTAGAAAGGACTTTAATTAATTGATAATCAACAACAATTTAAGGTATTGAAGGTATTGACTTTTTCTTTATTATTTTACAGGATGCCTGTGTTTGTCTCAGCTGGCGTTTTATGGAGAACAGAGAACATGGAATGAGGCATACAGCATTTGTGTCCAACATGGAGGACTGTTAGTGTCTGTAAATTCTAGTGAAATGTATGATATGATGGGAGATTTTTCAAAAGGTAGTCCATGGAAAACAGCAACAGGAATGTAAGTCAATCAATCATGGGACTGTTCAACGGGACACGGATAAACTTTCTTGACTATCTACGCCAAAGTCTTATAATTTTCTTAAAACTAATTTTCATTGTATTTATAAATATCATTGCATTATTAAAACATATGAACTTGCTAAAGAAAACTAATTTTAAAATTGAAATTAAGCACTCAATATTGAGTGAAGAGTGATTGTAGTATACCACAATTAGAAATCGTGTTTTGTACGTTATTTCAAAAATTGGGGAGGGGGTTAAAAAAGTAGCACAATTTTATTGCATGACAAGATATCTTTTTCCAATGAATGAACTACGGTTAATGAAAAAATTAACGGTACATATAGATTGTTATTTTCATTATTAGCTTTGTCGTTGTATATTGGCAAATGACGATTAGATTTATCATCCTTACTTACAGAAATGAACCTGTGTGGATTGGTATTCATGCCACTGATTCTCAGGGACAATCTCTGGAATGGGCCGACTGTGTCCCAACAACATGGACACAGTGGCATCCAAGTGAACCCAAGTCCCCTGATATCTATCAGTGCGCCTACCTCAAAAGTTTCACGACTAATATGTGGATGGACATCTGCAGTGAAACAAAGAACTTCATTTGCGAAAACATTGATTCGGGTAAGTACATTAATTATCACTTTATGTTTAATATAGATTTTCTAAATGCTAAAATTAATGATTTTAAAAAGTGCTGTAAAGTCTGATTGAATTTCCCTTAAAGCTTTTATCTAAATAATCACTGTATAATCCATTGCAATCTTGTTGGAATTATTATAAATTAAAATTCATTTGAATCAATGTATTTTTAAAATCGATGATTTTTTTTTACAATTTCAACAAAATTTTAAATAACCAACCGTAAATAATGCCACATGCATATATGATCAGTCTGTGTATTTAATGATACGATTCGGAATGTATTTTTATAATCATTGTGAACACGTGACCCTTTGTAACCACTTGTTTGGCCTTTCTTGTACTGTCTGCATTCTGACGAACGTGCATCATATGTAATCCAGTTAGTTCTGACGAGCGTGCATCATATGTAATCCAGTTAGTAATTTACAATGATATTAAAATTTTGTCTCTGAATAAATCGAATAGTTACCATGTTAAAAATTTGTTTCTGAAGTCATGAAAATCATTGGAGTCTTTATATGGTCACGTGATTTGCATTTTATCTCATCTAAAGAGAGAAGGCAAAATCTCTTACCAGTTTAAAAAGAGAACTCCAGAATGAGCACTGTGAAATGTGTCGCCTGAAAACTCAACTGATACACTTTGTCCTTATTCTTTAAAGCGAAATATATGTTTCTGTAACACGTCAAGGCTGGTAAAAAAGTCTGAAATGCTCATATTTCCATCGACGATGAGGAACTCTGGTATTTCCTGGTAAATACTGGAAAATAAAGTATAGAATACATGATTTATTATTTTTAACCACTTTTACTGTTAATTATCATGTAGACAATAAGGAATTTCTTGTTAGCTCCATGTGTATGGTCTCTAAACAGTGTCTTAAATTTAACAATTCAGCACATGTAATACCTATGGTATCGTATCTACTTATAAATAAGAACACAGTTCAGTTATTCAACGGTGCCGTTTGTTTAAAAACTTGGGTAAGGTAAAAGTGCAATCTAAGAGATAAGGAGTGTAATCTAATGGATAAAGATAACATCAACGTGATTGTGGCTTTTTTGATTTATGTAATAAAGAGTGGACAAGAAAATTGCGTAATGTTAAGTGTGAATGTGTCACTTCTCAGGCTCGCCACTTCTCAGTATATAACACACCTTGGAAGAGGCCAATTAGTTTTACTCAAAGTAATAATCTTCCCAAAACCATCAAGAGTGAATTTGTTTAAACATCACGTGTGACATGTCAACAAATTAACCATCAAATCTGCCTTAAATACTGACATATTATATATTTGACTATAAACTACTGATTAGTAAAGAAAAATCCCAATATTATAGCTTTAGATTTTGAGCATTTTACTTTATCTTTTTACAGAGTATTTTGTCTTTTGGAGTTAAATTTACATGCGGTCTAAAGATGGCCAAGACCATCCATCTCTCTGAAAAAATAATTTTAGTTTGTCATTAAAATTATCAAAAATCTACAAAATACAAAAACCCTCAAAAGTATGACAGTATTAACAAACTAAATCTGTGTGATGACTTTGAGATGCATTATACTGATACTGAAATGGTTAAAAATGTTGAATTGTGTTTTATGACTACTGTCTTTATTCCATTGCCTGAACACATGTTTTCATCAAAACATGTTTTATTTCCAAGTATTTCCCATTTTAGGGAAATATTAGTAGTATTTCCCGGGAAATACCGGCGTTCATGTCAATGGAAATTTATGTACAGGTATTTCTAGCCAACCGTGCAATAAGTGAGATGCAATGAAAGTAAAAAAAAAAAAAAAAGAAAATAAAATAAAATGGATTTCTAGTTTCGAGGAAAAGTGCTATTTGAAAATATTGGATTTATCATTAAAAATTTGTTTGACAGATTTGAAAGTGTAACAAATATTTTCACTGAATAAATAATTTCAAGAAAGACTGTCAAAGGGTAAACTCCTTTTAAATCCAAAACATTCCGACTTGACTTTGTCAAATTTTACTTTTACTTGACTTTTTCAAATTTTAGTGTATGTTTTTGTATCAATATCATTACATTACTAAATCTTCATTATTGTTACTTGTAGGTGCATGTTCGTCGCCATCAGTATCTTGCTATGAAGGTGAGCATTCTTTTCCCTCTAATAATTCAACCTTGATTTGTTTTCTTTTAGTTGGATTTTTTTAGAGCAATGTCTTCATTTATGGAATGTCGATCAAATGTTGATTAAATAAATCAACAAAACTTTGCAAAGCTAATGAGGAAAAAATGATCCAATTTCGTTGAAAATTGCTATACGAGTTTATGATCACAAGATAATATGATGAATATGTCATGACACAATAATTATCTTTCACAGATAAATAAGCAAAGCTTGACTGTCAAATCGAGCGAAATGAAAAACATAAATGTCGGATGATTAATGAACCTTTCTCGGGATACACCTGATTTCTTGATTATCTTTGTCAGTAAAGTTCATCACGTGATTAATTAAAGCTTTATAACTAGGTTATCTTTATATTCTTTAGCAACACTTGGTCAAACAGGCACATTCGTTAGCAGTAATACCGACAGTAGGCCTACATCGCCATGTGTTAACTTTACGGACACAAATACAACACCGGATCCCAGTGACCAAATAAGCTCAACTATTTCCCAATATCAGAGTTCTGAAATTACAACGAATAATGCGTCGCCTGCTGAGTCTCATACTTTATCGCCAGAAACCACCACATCACAATCAGTTATGATGTCTCAATCACTCCCTACATCACAATCAGTTATGACGTCCCAACCACTTTCCACACCACAATCAGTTATGACGTCTCAATCACTTTCAACATCACAATCAGTTTTGACGTCACAACGACTTTCCACATCACAATCAGTTATGACGTCACAGCCACTCCCCACATCACAATCAGTTATGACGTCACAATCCCTTTCTTCGCCACAATCTGTCACCACGACAAAACCTCAATCCACGTCTCTTTCAACGGAAACATATACAGAATCGCAAACTGACTGCGAAATATCAGCGACGGCATCATCAACGAAAACAACTAACTGTGTGACGTCATCTACAGCTTATACATCAACTGTTGGAGAATGTCTTTGTACGTGCACAGATGATGGCGTCAATTTGACAATGGCTATTTTACAAAGTAGAATTGAAACCAGAAAAAAACTTTTAACCGTTAACAAATCATCACTTTCTAGCACGATTCGCAAAAAGGAGAGTGCTAACGACTCACGACCAAGCGCTAAGGGTATAGGTGCTGTTGGAGTGTTGTTCATTGTTTTTGTGTTTGGAGGAATAGTTTTCATGGACCTTCACAGTTTATATTTGTTTATTTCAAAACATTATCGAAGAAAAAAAAGATTGGCAAAAAACAAGGAGCATTCAAATGAAATCGTTCACTGCTATTCACAAAATGTGAAAATTAAGTTAAAAAAGACCACGCATACTTGAAAGAGTGGAATTGATTTTTCAGTATAATATACTTTTACCTTCCATCCATATGTAGTTGCGCATTATAACTTTCATACATTGTACCAGGTACCTTTTTACATTTCACATGATCATCATTAGTATCACCAATCATCAGCATTGTTTAACTTGTTATAGAATTTGCACAAATAGGATATCTGTATTACTGATTACACACATTCTTCTAAAGTATGAAGCATTCGAATGCCAGTCATGAAGGGGATAGCAAACATATTTTAGAACAATGCTTCCCATTGTATACAGGGATGCAGTGATTTGTATGTTATACAATGTCTTCTTGTTTCCCTTTTGAAAACCCCCAGCCACCCTAAGTGAAGCCCTGATGGTGTTCGATCGATAGTAAGTAGACCAGATAGGTTGGTATAAATGGCACGCTATCTCTATGACGTAAGTAGTCATATATTTCACAAATCGGTCGTTTTATTTCGAAATATTATGTGTTCGGTAAATGCTTATGGAACAAAAGGGTTTAATGAGCCTTTACAAGACATTACGAGTCGAGTTGATGGTTTGCTGCATTCTCGTACACTACTTGTGACATGGTTTCAGTGAAACAATGCCTACGCCTGTGTTCGCATCTACAGAATCACTCTACCAGCTAATGCATTCATCCCGGTACAAATTATTACCATTATTATAGCATTAAATGGTTTTATATTGTGTCATGACACTTAAAAGTTTAAATTGCTATTCCATGTTTTCGTATTTTATATTCAAAAGAACAAAAAACTTCATGCATAAATTTCGAAGATGTTAATTTTACATTTTCTAGAATCACTTTATTTAAGAGTACATTTACGCTTATTTGAAAAAGAAAGGAGACTAGATAAAACCTAATGTCACTGAATTTCTTTATGGTAAACAATATTCCAAATTCCAGCATCAATTTTTTATATATATACTTGTTCAGTGTATATCTCAAACTATAAGGTTTATACCACTCGTGATAAGATATTTTTATTTATTTTTAGGTAAGGTCGGTTTATTTTTTTTTTAAGTCAACCAACATAAAAGATGAATTTTAAAGTTTAATTTTTTTTTTTTACAATTTAACAAACGATTTGTAAGAGCGATGATGACTTTATTAAGCTTTGCTTTGTCATAATCAATCAATTATAGTGTGAGGTATAGCCTTAGGTTAGAACTATAGGTATTACCTTGATTGCGCAATCTCTTTTTACAGAATGATAGGAGGTAAAATGCAATGTGTCCCTACATTACTAAAATTGTTATTCTACGTACGCTACTGTAACATATCTTATTGACAATTATGCTAAAGTACTAGCTCGCTGCACATCTTATAACGCTATAGTATTGTACATGAATTAACAATAAACTTATGTTGGACAGTATAACCAACATAAATATCTTACTTTTAATAAATATCGATAGATTGCCAAATCTGAAATATAACTTATAATAAGCTCTTCTGTACACAAACTCTTTCTTCTGTTAAAATTTTGTTATTATATTCACTTTTATATTTCACTTATTATTGAAATGCTGTAATAAATGTTGAAGAAAATCTGGATAAAAATTATTTAATTTGTTGTTTTTGATGATAATTTCGTAATTGATGGAAACCTTTATCAAGTCGAAATCACGTTATGCAGTTAATGATGTAAAACATTACGATGGATAGCATGATAATATTATGACCGGTATTTGACACGATCATACCAGAATAATATTAATATCTACCTAATTACATTAATTAATCATTCTTCAAAATTCGAGTAGGAGATCGGTGGACAAAACGAAGCCCTGTCAATCCGAAGTGACGTCACTGATCATGAGCTTGATGACCACCAGGAAAACTTTCTTTTTGCCATTTTGCCCATATTGTCGATCAACCAGTCATAGGCTAATGGAATTTAACCACATTTTCCCACTTCGCTGTGCTTTCATAATAATTGTATTTTTTAAAAATAAGACCACTGTACATGTTCTGTTAAAATAAGATCAATACAATCATATATTAGTATAGATATAGACAGCAGTATAATATTGCCTAATGATTATGATGGTCCATATACAAATTTATGACATAATATTTATTTCAAATGTTTAACCTATATTAGAAAAAAGCAGATTTCACACGCACATTGAGATAAATCTTCGTTCTCTATAGATAGAATAGTTGTTGCAAAAGGTAAAAATGCTTATTCTGATACATGTAATTTACAATTACCTTACTCAATATGTAATTCAGAAGTCTGAATTAACATACATTTTACATAATGAAAAGTATGATTTCATACAAGCAATCTTAAAGCATTAAGAATTTTTCAATTTTTTGCATGGAAACGGAAATACCTTGAAAAATCCGCAAATTTGACCTACTAAAAATGTAATGTGTACGGTCAAATGTAACACAGTCAATATTTGGAGATAATTGTTTGATGCTGCAGCTGGCAATTATGATTACGGTTTATTGAAGTATATTTAAACCCAAAACTGTTCAACCATTCAACATTGGTGCTTGGAATTGTTATACATAAAACAAACTTTGAAATGAAAAAAAAATCGACTGCAGCAACTATTGAATACAATGGAGAAAACTTATTGGAATGCTGGCTTATTCCACAACCCCTGAAAGCAAAACGTCTATGTAGCTGTCCTACATTAATGAATATTAACTATTTGTTTAGAATTAAAATATGTCCATTAAAGAACAAAACCCGTTTTAAAACTAATGCATTGATGAACGAAAATGGATAAGTAAATATTGGTCGCGATTCAGGTAGGGTTTTAAACTCTCTGGCCAATGCTTTTAACTAATGTAATTGGTTCATAAGTCACATGTTATTCAGCAG
This sequence comes from Magallana gigas, assembly GCF_963853765.1. Lineage (NCBI taxonomy): Eukaryota > Metazoa > Mollusca > Bivalvia > Ostreida > Ostreidae > Magallana > Magallana gigas. The sequence continues at coordinate 23,198,340 of NC_088860.1, forward strand.
AATCATGTTATTGTGTCAAAGCAAAGTAAATGTGTCTTCATCGGAAAGCTATATTAGTTGTTAACTAGTTATAGAATATTTCAAACTATTTCCCATACAGGTACAAGTAAATCGAAGCTAGTAGTAACTAAAAGCAGCCAATCAAAGCACCACCCTTTAAAGAACTTTTTTAAAGTACCCGGAAAGAAAATGACTTTTTACTTTATTACCGATACTTTTTTAAATATGATAAATAAATAATTAATATGAAATTAAAGTGTGTGACCTGTAGAAAAACTTTTTCGCACTTTAAATAGAAAAATCAAGATGATTAAAAATTGAACAGTTCTTAAATTAAGTACATGGTATTGTTATCGATGAAAAATAAAACATTGTCATGAATTTTTAAACGTATGAAGGGGTGGAAGCTCACACAGAGGCAAAATTTATAATACAATGATGATTAAAAATAAATGGTTTTGATCTGTTGATGCTTTGGTTTGGGAATTGGGTCAAAAAGGCTTGGCTGGGCCAGTGAAGTGATGCATACTTAATATTACATTTTTACATTGCATGCAAATTGGTGAAATATGTTTATAAATCAGCTTTTATTTCTCATATTTGAAGTATGTGAATAAATCGATTCATGAGAACAGTTGGTAAAAGGATAATGAGTAAATAGGGCTATCGTTTCCCGTCCCGAAGGTCTCATACTATTTACCAGTATTTGTTCCATGCGCACTTCAAAGATAGATATAGATGATAGTTCAACTTATTCTCTATATCAACAGTGACTGTGTAATGTTTAAAATGCATAAGATCTGAGTAGCGTACTGGTCTTATTCAATATCACAATGGACAATCCTCAAGGTCCTTAAAATCCTCTTTCTCAGGCCAGGGTTTGTTAGTTTTGTTTGTTAAATTAATGATTTTGAAGAATTGAATTTTTAAAATGTGATTCCATCCCCTGATACATGTACCATTTTTAACAGCACAAATGTGATGACGGGATAATTATATTTTTTCTTTATAAGTGAAAACTTGTTTCCTTTCCTGGTCTGTTTTTACTTTTTATGAGTTTTGTGAGTCATCATGCATTTTGTTTTCAAAGTACTTTCGGTACTTTAATTCATTCCCTTATTGTCTGCTAGCTTCTGTGAGCTTAGAAGATTGAGCTACTGTAGTTAGTTGTACGTGATTAAGTAATCAGAAGTTGAAAATATTCTTAATAAAGAAAAAAAACCATTTAAGAGCTCTGTACAATGAAAGGAGAATATTCAAACTTTAAAATACTAGTACATGTAAATGAAATTTTTTCTCAAACAAAAGTTGTATTATTGCTATCATAAAGTCACATTTCTCTTAGAAGTCACTCACAGTGATATCGTTCCTATGTAAGAACCGTTGAAATTAAATAGCAAGTTTATAATAGGTACTTGTTATTTCGTCTATTTGTTTTTATTCTATTTAGAAAATCAGTCAAAAAGCAAGATAAACTAAAGCTATTGACCCCTTTCAATTCTACAGCTTTTGCTTGGCATGAAAATGTCTTACTCCGAGTTTCTCACCAATTTGATATATTTTCGCTGCGCCGCCTTAAGGTTAAATCCAATATACTGTCGTAAAACGGATATCTATGCGTTGGTAAATGACTTATACTATATCCGTATCCGAACCCAAACACAAGCAGAACTTGTACTTAAGTTAGTGTAGCTAGTGTGTCCTCTTTTGAAGCTTTCTAGTGTGTCTTCTCTTGAAGCATTCATTTTAGATTATGATTCAACCCCCCCCCCCCCCCCCCCAAGAATGACCAAAAGGACAGGTACATGTAGATTATATGAAACATTGTCATGTCGGTTTTTAATGTTTTGATTAACCTCGAATTAGATAATGATTAAAAGTGGTCGGTTTTTTCGGTCTTTTTCCCAGTTGCACTATGGAGCACTGAATAATATATTAGGCATCGTTAACGCAGTACCTAGAATATGAAATGATGAAATCTGAAGAAATTTGCTGACGATGAATAATCATCGAATTTTTGTATTTACCGATAATCGGTCTGAATGCTTGAAATGCAAAGTTCACCACATATCACGTTACTCAAAAAAGATTTTATTGATTTTAAACTTTCATTTACATTTCAGGCTCTATTAAAAAATAAGGTGTAGTGTAGAATCAACATATAAAATTAACGAACTGCAAAAAAGTCGGGATTTTTATCAAAGAAGATAGAAGGAGATTTTCACCTTTACAGAATCTTTTTTAATTTCAAAGATTATGGGGTTTTTTTAAGATTTAGAATATTGTTCTTTTAGTATATGCATGTACATAGACTGAATCAGAATCAATACCACGCCGTCAGTATGATTGATGGTTTAATTAAAAGTACTGGAAACCGCATTCATGCAGGAGTGGGTGTCATCAATGGAAAACGATTGATTAATGAAAAACTCTGTGTCTTTGAAACCGAAGTTCTGGAGCAGTGATCACGAAAAAGTTAAAACAAACATGTGTATATGTAAGCTATGGGTAGAGGTTACTACAGTTTTAATATACTTTAATTTATGCCCCAAATTAATCAAAATTTTAAGAAAAAATGTAAAGTCGACCTGAGATTTCTTCTTATTTTGTTTAGAAACTACAATTTGAAGCACTTCATCTAATTTGATCTTATGCTTTTCATGCCCCGGTACACACCGTTTATAACCAAGTTATGCATGTACTTATTAGTCTTCATTAAAGGAAATCTAATAAATAAACTTTACAAGTTCTTGACTTGCCAAAATATCACTTTTCTAGAGTAAGGGTGTTTGAACCACATTAAAAATCTTAAATCTATAATCTGACCCAAGATATCCTTGATACATATTTTGCTTATTTACTCGATATTTTTTTTTTTAAAAACCCTAGGGTTCAAATTGTGTTCGTTCAAAAGTATGAACAATTTCCAAGATTTCATCATTGAAACGACCCCTCTGGCTTATCAGGCTCCGATTTCACAAAAAAAACTTTAGTTTTTACCTAAGTTTAAACTCAAATCCTGAGAATTTACTCAGTTGAGATTTTTCTCAAATTGCATTTCACAAATCAAACTTAGTCATTTCTCAGCTGAGTTGAATTTTTTACTTAGCTTTCAAGAATTGTCATTGTCACAAGTGGCCCCTTATAACTTCTCCTGTTTTTTTTAAGTTGTTCTCAATAAAAACGATCGTCTGCTTATGTTTTCAACAGAGGAAAATCGGATTAAATTAACAAGAGTCATAAAATGTTCATAAGTCATGAAATGTACACTTTGTTATGCTAAGTATAGATGACATATCTACATGATCTTATATGTTATATAACAAACAAAAGACCACATTAAATACATTATGGTTACCTTAAAATCATTAGAAAGTAGAATCACTGCACAGTTATTCCATTTAACACAAACAAATGAATTAGTTCCCTTTGTTTACATGTTTGTCACGGGAGATAACTCCGCCAAAATTATAATTTTTTAATGAAAGAAATATTTATCAAACCTGCATGAAACATTGCATATTCGCTGATTATTGAGTGGAATAGATCTAAGAATTGAACATTAAGGACAATAAAATACTGAATTAATGATGTTAATGACATATTCATATTTGAGATTTGACTTAAGTCTGCTATGGAGGTAACTTAAGTTTTTTTCTCAAAGTGAGTAAAAAACACGACTAAGATTTTTTTGTGAAACGCAGATATTTGAGTTTTCTCAAATTTGAGAAAAAACTCAAATATTTGAGAAAAAACTCAGACTTAAGTCTGAGATTTGACTTAAATTTTTTTTGTGAAATCGGAGCCAGGTTTTAATACAGGGTTAAAATGTGAGGTTTACGGGGATTTTGCGGTGCGCTTTTACCCCAATGAACCACAATGAACCCCAATGATACCGCAATGAACCCCAGTGATGCCACAATGAACTTTGAAATACCCCAATGGTACTAAATATGTGAATATCTAGATGAAATTCAGCGTGTAAATCAACACCGTATACACATTTTTTGTTCATTTTGACCATTTTTGGGAGTTGATTTTAATCAACTCTCCTATGCAGTTACTCAGACAAACCGAAAGTGAAGCAGTGTTTGGACCTCAGCACAAATCATTGCTGCTGACAAGACTTAGTTCTTGAAAATAATTGATAAATTCGATGTAATGTATGCTAAAGCATTGTTTTTCAAGGAAACTTATTTCTAAATACCTTGAAAATAGTCAGATTTTAAATGGTACGAATAATTTAAATATTTTTTGTAGTCGTATATATTCCTACGCCAGAGTTCAATATAGTCTCGTTCAACTCGACGTTCGGCTGTCTCCGTAAATCCTTGTCGGAGATTTGCGGTGTCAGCCGAGCGTTTGGTTGAACGAGACAAGAGTTCAATATTGCTTGGATTCATACAATTTTCGAGAAATATTTTTATTACTGATACATAGTTTAATTGAATTAATTTTATCTTTAAATATTATTTAACATGATTCTTATGGGGGTTTCACGACATTCTTGTCGAAAAAGTCAAAAAATTCAAATTATAAAAATGTGCATTATTCAAATTAGAAACTACAGGTACTTTCATGCAAAATAACATATCATTGATTTTAAAATAAATAAACATCGACAAAATTAACTCCCGTCAGTTCTTCAGTACTTTGATTTTTTTATTTGCTTGCTTAATCTATTCTTTCAAATTGAATAAAGAACATAGGTAATTAAAGATTACAAAGCTCACTGACACGAGGCATCACCGTTATGAGGCATCACTTAAATGATACCACCATTTTCATATCATGTGAAAAATATAGATAATTATCTTTGATACTGGATACTGTGGTCATCGGAAAATAATTTCCTATATCATATGATACAATATTGTATGATAATCATAGTTTTATGTTTTCATACGGCACTGAATCATATGATATAACATTGTATCAGGATATGCTATTGTATTATAAAATATGATGCTATCTTGTATTGTCTTAAATTATTGAATAATATCATATAATACAATATAATGAGATATATTATGATAAAATATTGTTACGATTCCTGGGTTGAGACTATATCATCATTTTTTTTAATAATTTGTGTGTTGTTGAGACTTACTTGTTTTATTTACATGGTTATATAAATCCTTTTATTCCATTAGAATACAGACTTGTTTACTTTAACTTTCGTTCGGACTAACCGCCATGCTTGCGGTATATTACGGACTATGAGCCCGATGTTTAAAACTATTTAAGCTCTTTATAACAAAATAATGACAATCGAAATGAACGATAATAATTGATGTTATTTAACTTTATTAATAGTAATTTTGTATTATAATGTAAAAATGTTAAATGTCATGTATTTTATGTCGGTACAACCAATCTAATTAAAATTAGACCTTTCATCTCGCTCTCTGTTATATATGGATACCGCTCCTTTCACGAGCGGTATCCATATATAACAGAGAGCGAGATGAAAGGCCTAATTTTAATTAGATTGTCGGTACAAAGTTATCATAAATTTATTATGAGAGTTAGTTGACGCTTATGATGTTGACGTTGTCAACGTCTCAGCATCAACATAACAAGTTAGGACATAAAAAGACGGTGTTTTGAAAGCAAAGTTGAGTTGACGGTGAAGAGCAACTCGCTTGACAGTGGTATGTATTAACATTACCAAGTCTTTCTGCTATTACTAAAGTAATACAACTTTTGTATTAGGGCGTCCTGGATTGGTTCGTCGCTATACTTATAGGAATTAATCACGTTGTACCAACCGTACTGTATAATAGTAATAATTATAGGTGTTTTTATATGGAACCATTCGTTCCTTGGAATAAATGGTAAAAAACTTTATACGGAGTATTTATATTAGTTTCGGCAAATTGAATATAATAAGTGAATCAACGATTTCTATAAACTGTGACCAAAAGTTAATTTTTTTTAACCTTGACGCAAGATAATAATTAAACAGCGACCCATAATTAAGTTTAAGCGATTACCCGTACCCTCGGTTCGTTACAATATGGTATCAAATAATACGATATCATATGACATGATACATAACAAAATGCGTCGGGCAATATTTCGTCCCTCGGGGGCTAATATAATCAATGTTGCCCGAAAACACAGTCAACATTTGTTTTGTTATATAAAGAAACAAACCAAAATTAAGAAAGTAATTGAAAACAGATCGCCATAATTTTCTCGGCTCAACAAAGAATTCACGAATTCAATTCTGTGCAAAGTTCATTTCCAAAATATCCTCAGCATCAAACGGTCACTGGTGATATTCTGCCGACCGAAAGAATTAATATACAGATGTTCTACCTGATTTTACTTCACAGTAATTCGCAAATCCTTATATCCGTTATGATAGCAAACCGTCGCATTGCGCGTCCGTTGTTTACTTGCCTTGACTGACTGTCTATTATGACGTCACCTTGTTTTGGAGTCGCGAAGAGTTATTTACGTCATCGTTTACGAATCAACTAATCAGAGGCGATTATTTGAAATAGAGGGAATGTTCTCTAGATATTATTCCTAGCCAGTCAATATCAAAAAAATATTGACCGGTCAATATTTTTCGGACGAGCTAATATTACAATTATTGACTATTCGTCTATATAGAGTTATATAGTGAGAATATACTACTGAATATAACAATATAAATTATTTAATAGTATCATATGAAATTACATTATATGATATTGCATCATATGATTATAATATATCATATGATAATCGGTTATAATGTCATATAATACACAATGAAACATTTCATACAATATCATGTGATAGAATGATATTTTGTAAAATATCATAATACAATATTGTTTCATACAATAGTGTATCATATCATACAATACTATATTACAGGAATCATCTTATGTCATTTAACAACAAACACATCTACATGTATCAAGCAAGTTTGAGTGAGGTACGAGGTTTTTATTTAGCATCATTGTAATGGAGATCGGGTCTGTATCTGACGTTAGCCTTATGTTTCAAATCCAGAGTTCCTGATCCAGATCCATTAAGTTAGTAAGGACAATTTTTTCCAATAGTTAAACTACTTAAAAAAATACACATGCTCCAACATTAAGATAGAATCATTTTAAAATAAAACAAAACAAGTTAAAAATGACGCGGTTTCAAGCGAAATATGCACCGATTGCGTAGTCTTAGCTTAAAAGCCAGAAAAATATTGATGATTTCAGAGAGCCATGGCTGGGTGGCTAACTATGAAACAGACCGCCATATGTCACATTGCTGTTCAGCACAACTACTCAAAGTCCACGCTCTTGTTAAAATGGTTCTAATCAAGACCAAGCTCTGTATCTGAGGCGACATGTATCGCTGTTTTACACATCCATAGTAAATGTAATATATAAACTGTTTAAGTCTGACAAGATGTGATCAGAGTTTACCTCACTTTATAACCAGCTCCAAGAGCCTAACTCAATATAAGTTGTTCAAAATCTTACACCTGCCTAAGCAGGGCTACTCAGAGAAAATAATTCAAGATAGGCCAAAAACTTCTGGAGGTTGCCCAGTTGAGAAAGAGAGAGGGACAGAGCTTGGATGGCACATTTGAAGGAAAGCGCAGGTTGCTGTCAGTGACCGTCGTAAGTGGCATCTAATATTAATGTTGCATGGCATCAAGCGTCCTGCGGGACACGGAGAGTATGAGCAAGGATCATTAGTTACCCTGTTTTAAGGATGCAATTTTTTTCTTAGATATTTTTTGGAATAATATTTAAGATGTACTAATGTTGGTGTTGACTTTTGTAGATAACTTTTAGGTTTACGAAAATTCTAAGGTCAAACGGTGCCATCCGGTATATAGAAAACACAGTTCTAATTTATATTGATTATCAGCACTGTCCTATCGTATATCAATTCACTATTAACTTCACTTATGCATAATAAGTGATTTCTTTTATTTTGGAAAACCATGTAGATATTGAATTACAGACTATATATCTATAAAATACTGGGAAACGAGCACCTACACAAGTGATACAATCTAAAGGGATTTGGGAAATTCTGTATTCATTTTTGTTACCTTTCATTAACTTCATGAATAAAATTGGTTCCCTATCATAGAATTTTATTGACGTTAAAAATGCATCATTCATTCATTTTATGAATATTTTTAGTGTTGTCTAATGTTCGTGTAAAATTGAATCCTTTGGGGGGAAAAACAATCAATCGATCAAAGTTGTCCAGGAAATTGAATAGCAAAACGTACAAGGGAAGAGAGAGAACTTGGGACTAGGTTATATTTTTCATAGAAATGAACGAGTTATCCGTCTTGATGCAGGTCAAAGTGTCCTCGGAGATTACAGGCCTTTTTATAGGAGCCTGTTACTGCAATTTTTCGTACCATTGATAATGATAATGAAATTCGACACAGTCACCATTTTAGACTTCTGCCTTAAATATCTGTCTGAAATTAACGCAAAATAAATAAATTTTATTTTATTTCGTTTGTCATTTCTTAGACATTTCTACATATATAGGATTCATCAGTATTTGATTAAAAAAAAAAGAAGCCGCAATTCGGAACACAACAGGAGTGGGTGTCAACAATGGAAAACGATTGATTAATGAAAATCACTTTGACTTTGAAACTAAAGAGCAATTATCACAAAAAGGTTTGCCAAACTTATATTAACATTAGCTATGGAAGTTTACAACAATTTTGATATTAACTTTTACCACTAATGAATCAACATTTGAAACAAATGTTTCAGATATATTCAAGTTTTTATTTAATCTGTAAATAAGATGAAACGTGATGTCTTCATATTTCAATAAAAACTATATATATATATATATATATATATATATATATATATATATATATATATATATATATATAATGAAACAATTTTGATTCAAATCATCCTAAAAGATGATCAATTGTTTGCACTGTCCTATTGTAATACATGTAATTTTCATCATCAATTGTGCACACTTAATGAACATCTTCTGTAGTTATAGAAAATAGAAATCGAGCACTTAACTTGATGATAATTTCTAAAGTGGTTTAGGAAATATTGTGCGACCCCCCCCCCCCCTTCATTTCACTTCATGAACGAAATTGTTTGTTTTTTTCAATAATATTTTATTCATTTGATGAATATTAGATTTAGTCTTGTCTAAGTTTCTTTTCCAATAAAATATTTTGAAGAAAAATTAACGTTCGATTGAGGTTTCAAAAGCAATGGAAAAATGAAAGTTTACGGACAAGAAAAGGAAAATAACTCGTGTTCTGAATCTATATTCTGCAGCGAAAGAGTTTAATAATTGTCTTTTTATGCAGTTCAAACATGCTCTTTTGTAGGATCCTGTTAATTTCCGATGCCAATGATAGTAATAACTTTGCCGTATTTGACATACACATAATCATTGGTCGTGAATTTCTGTCTGTAGTTCACGCAAAATTAATGAGTACAATATAATAATTTTTGCCACTTACTTCCTGGACGTGTAATAGATTGTCAATATAAAAAGAAGTAGCCGGAATTCGGAACACAATTATGATAAAAGAAACGACTGAGTTATAGATACAAAAAGAGTTATTTGTTTTCTCTCTCTCTCTCTAAACTCGGATCACAACCTACAGGCGAAATTTTAGTGCACTTTCTATATGTAAACATTCTACAGGAAATACTCAAAAGATAAAGTACAAAGTTTAATTGGCGTTCTTGAGTTGGTCGTGTGTCGGTATAGCGGCAAATCAGCCACATTTAAGACCAATTCAGTTGATAAACGCTTGTGGTGAAACTTAGTAATTTTTTGGGTTAAGCAGCTTAGACGTTATTCACATTCTTTAGAGAGTATCAGCTCATCCCTGGCACGGTGAAGTGAACTCTCGGGGGCGGAAATTTAATAGCTACTACTAGTCTGGTTTCATATTGCTCATCAAGATGTTAAAAAAAATATCCCAGATATGCATCAGAGTGGATTGAGTGTTTTACATGATGCCTGTAAATTATAGGGTTGATAAATCCTTGATAAGACTCTTTGTTTATACCATATCTTTCTCAATTCAACATATTTTACAAGACAGTTTTGATTTTAAGTCATTTTATTTGATTGAAAGTTATAAAAGACATGTAAAATTACAAAAGTTAAAAATATAATCATTTGTTTTAAAAAGTAGATTCTGTAAATACATATTACGTTTAACAGACTAGAATTTCCTTGGACAAAGAAATTTACAATATGTAGCTCTTTTGAATATAAGAGTTTAATAATATCAATGAACTTGAATCTCATACCTGAATAACAGTGTAGAGAAACATAAATACATGTTTGTACATACATGCAACTAATTATAAATGCAAAGCGCGGTCGTTTTAACTGTTGACTAGTCTATACCATTTAGCATGTTGGAATATAAAATAAAAGTGAGTATATTTCGCCGCTGTGTTTAAAAAGTACAAAAGTACTTAATATCAATGAACACAAGAGTTGATAATTACAGAATAACAATACAATAAAATGGTAACCTGGAATGTACATGGATTTCTTTCGGCATAATAACCCTTACTCTTTACGAGAGCGTGTTGACAACTACGCAGGGCCTAATGCTTGTTTTATCCAAGTCACGGAGCACAACAGTTAAACAAAATAGATAATTAGAGTTCCTTGCTAAGTTCTCTTTCTCAAAACTTAGCGCAGTTCTTGGAACTTCCACGGAATTCCACTGGAATGTCCTTAGAAGCTGATAATCCATTACATATTTGACAATTTTTTCCGGGTCCGACACTCGCCATTCAAATCTGACCGTAGAACTCGATTCGGAGATTTTCTCGAAACTGAAAATTCTGTCTGCCGGAGAAATCTTCGTGACAGGTTCAAGGGGTGCAGACGTGGAGGTGATTTCGGACGGTGGTGGGGTGAAATCGTTGCATCTCTTAGGGGTGTAACTACTATTACACATTAGTTCGGATCTATTCACACTGAGCAGAATCTTATTGGACAGTGATGCTGGCGTAGTGCAGATTGCTCTAATTAAGTAATACTTGATGTCGTTTTTGATTCTCAGTTCGTTCAACCAATCGTACAGCCAGGTAATTTTACAGTCACAGTGCAGGGGAAGATTGTTAATATACAACATTTCTAGTTTGGTAAACTTGTTAAGAGCACATTCATCTAATTCGGTAATCTGGTTGTTTCCAATATTCAAGTTAACCAGAGTGTCGGTCAAACCATACATCTGTTGTTCGGTCAGTTTTGTAAGCTTGTTATTTTCTACCACAAGATATTCCAAATGCCTGTTGTTTTCAAACTGAAACTCTGGGATTTCCTTGATTCCGGTGCCGCTTAACTTCAGAATCTTTAGGTTAGTAAGTTTTTTGACTGCACCCCACATGGCTGTTTCGTCAAGGACAGTGTCAGCAAGAATCAACCGTTCCAAATTATTTAGCCCCTGGACGCTTTTCTCATTTAATACAAGTATGTCCGTACTGCCAGGAATATTTGTGTTTTCTCCACGAATATCTAACTCTTGTAGTTTCGGAGTTTTCAAAAATGCCCCTTCTTCTATGGTCTGGAGGTTATTATAAGAAGCATCTAAAAACTGCAATGAGTCAAGACCTTGCAAATCTCCTGATTCTATTTTTGTTAACCAATTCGAATCGATATTCAGGTAGGCCAGGCTACGCATATTGTAAAACAGTCCGTTTGGAATGTCTTTGATATTGTTGTGTCCAAGATTGAGTTGCTCTAACCTGTCCCATCTTTCTGAAGCAATTGCCCCTACACTGCTTTCATCAAGGCTGTTTATGTGAAGGCCAAGGTATCTTAGCGTATCCTGAATTCCTTCGAAACATCCAGACCGTAAAGTGGTTAGTCCATTATGGGAGAGAACGAGTTCTTGGAGGTTGTGAAGAGAAGAAAAAGCTTGGTAAGGGATTTCCTTAATTTGGAGGGAAATGGCGGAGAGATGCTCTAAAGAGGTAAGTTCGGCAATACCGGCCACGGGGAATGTTCGAATTTTCAGCTTTTCCAGCACCAGTCTCTTCAACATAGGTACGCGGTCTTTAAACGCATCGCTCTGAATGTACTCGGTATTCATGTTCTTAAACTCCAAAGTTTCTAGATTCATCAGACTTTGGATATCGGTATTGTCTCTTCCTATGATTGTCTGAGAGAACTGACTCAGTGAGAGTTTCTTGAGTTTTCTAAGTCTGGACACGGCAGTGTACGGTACGGGCGAGGAATTTCCATGGATGATTAGCTCCTCCAGATAGTCCTCTAGTCCCGCAAACGCACTAGTTTTGAAGTCGGATACAGAGTTCCTGCTTAGGTCAAGGATTTTGAATTTGATACCTTGGAACGCGTTGTCAGGAACCACTGTGATTTTGTTACATCTAGAGCAGTAGGTGGAGGAAGTTTGGGTGTTGCTGAACGTCACTTCCCGGAAAATTTCATCAGACGGGGTAAAGACCGGAATTGAGGTGAGTCCAGCATCCCGACAATCAATGACCCTTCCAGTGCTGTCCGATGGGCCCTCATAGCACGTGCATCCACTACCCGCTGGAGCCGGACAATTTTGACATAAACTGAGTTCACAAACGAGAGTTAATACCACAATAAATAACGTCCTCTTCATGTTGTTAGCGGATCTGAAATAAAAACAGAATTTTGGTTATCAAATATAGTCTCCGCATCAGGCATTGCTAATACTTGAATCACACTCCATATAAAGAAGAAATCTTACACAAATGTGAAGATATGGGACTAATGTCAATAAACTAACTGATTGCATTTTCCCTTTTTATAGAAAAAAAAGTCACAGGAATTAACGACGTTTTAATTATATTATCATTGGTGTTATAATTTGTCGTACGCAGGAAGCTTGTATTTTCTTAGCTGTCCGGAAAGAGGATATATCCGTACAGGATAAACAATTCTAACAGGGATATTTTTTGACCCACTTTTAATCAATGTCATAATTTCAAAACAACACAGTTTCATTATATATTAAAATGGAAAATAGATACAAAAAACCAAAATTGATGAAAAAAATAATAAGTTAAAATTTCTAAATAAATTAATAGATAAATTTACTTACGGATTAAGAAAAAATGTCCTTGTCTTTATAACAGCAGTTTGGGTTTTCTGGAAACAATGTCGATCAGGCTGTCTAAAATTCAGCTGGTTGATGTTGTAATGTCTGTAAAAATATGACGAATGAATGCGAGATGCCGGCTATTTAAAGCTTTTCACAGGCTTTAAAATTAGCTCTGCCATGAATCACCAGCCGTGAGTACCCCATACCTGAGCGCCCACGTAATTCAGGGAGGGACTACAGCCACAGGTAACAAAGACCCACCATGTAAGGCGCTACCGCTTAGATAGTTAATTCCAGGTTAGGGTTTAAGTCTTTTGTGCAGTAAATGCATGCACTCCTTTTCGTTCAGGAACAATGGTTTTCATTTGTCACAGTATTTTTTTTTTCATTTTGGCATTTTTTTTTCTTAAGAAACATGTGTACAAAATTGCTATTGAAAGAATTTTAACGACATTTTGCAAAACTGCGTCACAGTCCACCCCAGTGTGTTTGAAGTGTAAATAATACGGGGAAATTTGATATCTGAAGACAGCCTTTTTATTAGGTCGCTCTCGGTCTTTCTAGAGCAAATAACGCAAGCCACTTACTATCAAAAATACCTGCCATACGACTTTTTTTTCACAAAAATACGTCAGAATTAATAATACGCAGTAAGAATGTTTTTTCTCTTTCTAATTTATATCATGTTATTAAAATGGCGGACACCTTAAAAAAAGCTTGTCTCGACATAAAGTTTATCAGAGAGTCAACTTATGAGCCATGTGCAATTAATAAACAGCGCCAGATGTCTGTAGTGATTTTCTTCAGTGTTACTTCTGAAATAAGTTTGGTGCATGTTTATCGAAAAAAAAGAATATAATGTTTCATTTTTATTTAAATGATAACCTCTTTTCTTTGAAATTAATTTTTCAATTGAATTATGATTAGACCTTGGAAATATTTTCGAAGGAAGACTGTCATTAATAAATCGTATAAACAATACGGCATTCCTAACTGTATGCTTCAAAACACAACCATTTTTACGTTTAACACTATCAAACCCAAACCAAACTCCCGGAAACTTCATGGTAAAAATTTATCATTGCACCGCATAATATCTTTTACACGCGCGTGGGTGAGATGTAAATAAGATAATCTCCAAAAAGATAACAGTTCAAGAATATAACCTATCAATGCAACGAACACTGTAAGATGTGTGGAAGCTTAATTCAGGTCTTGCAATTTCTAAAACGATATTTCATGTCTACGCAGTTCTTTTTAAATAAATCTATTTACATATGTATTCTTAAAACAAAGGAAAAAGTGGAAATAGATTTTCGGAATACTATCTACATGACTATTATATAATAATATCTACGCATGGTTTAATAAATTCTTCCCAACCCGTTTTCTATGGTGATAAATAATACAAATGTCGTATAGAGATATCCAGCCAGTTAAAACCTCCGAAAACAGTTTGTTTTTGCTTTTTCAAACAAAAACGTAATATTCACAAATACATTTCACCGTTGTTTTTAAAAGTATTAAAAATAAAACCTTACCTGGCAGGGCTTATTGTGTATTATGGACAACAAACCAAATAAAGCAACTATACAATCATGTTGACAGGAAATTACTGCACTGTCATCAATCATTAGCCGTTGAACTAATTTTTCGAGTGCGTCAATGCAGGTCAGAGTCCGGCGTTGTTTTTTTATTCTTTTATTTCGAGTGTCACCAAGAAGGAAACACTTGCATTCAGCCGCCAAGGCTTTCTCTAAGTTATTTAAATGTTTTTATATTTCTTGCAAATTTTACCGTATTTTAGAAATTTTAATTCCTGTTCTCTTTCATTCTAACATGCTACAAATGTCTACGTTCGGCGTCATTCGATTGTATTAAAGAGAGCACTAAATTATTAAGCATAGAGACTTGAGGAAGTCTTCAAGCTGCCTAGAACGGAAAAGCCATCAACTAATGGGTAACAACTGTTTTAAAAACTTTTTATATTAATTTGAAACTTTTGCTTGAAAAAAGATAACTTTAAAATAATATTTGATTATATAATCATTTGCACGTTAAAAAAGTACACACAATCTGTGGCATTTTCTTGTGACATCTTAACACAGAACATTTAAATTATCTTGACACTGGAAAGTGTAGGTCGAAAAGCTGCTCATGTACATTTTTAATTACGAAATTGTGAGCAGCATAGCGGTGTATTGCCTGAATCTGTCACTCAAAATTTTACAGGAGAGAAAATCAAACTTATGGAAAATGTTCAACTCCCTCATACTTCGTGGGGTCATATTTCTAAGGTTCCCTTTATTATAATTATACTCCCAAAACCAACATAAGATATTTTGTCTCCCAATATAAAACCTGGAAAGAAGGAAACAGAAAATGTTCAACTCCCTCATACTTCGTGGGGTCATATTTCTAAGGTTCCCTTTATTATAATTATACTCCCAAAACCAACATAAGATATTTTGTCTCCCAATATAAAACCTGGAAAGAAGGAAACAGAAAATCAAACACTGCAAATAAATGTTTTGCACAAACAAACAAAAATAAAACTAAAGTGAAGCTTTTTTTCAAAATTTATTCCAGATGTAAGATAACCAATAACAAATGGTGTGAAGAGGTAGTACCATTTTAACAAGAGCTTGGTACTTTTGTCAAACAGCAATGTGACGTAGGCCTGTTTATTTCATTGCATGCCACTCAACCATGGCTCTTTGAAATCAAGATTTTTCTGGCTTTTGAGCTAAGACTACGCAAGTGATGCATGTTTCGCTTGAAACTGTGTCATTTAAAATTTGTTTTGACACAAGGAATAGATAGCTACGCCCTACTGAAAGTCCAAGGTCTTGTTAAGATGGTTCTAATATATTCACAGTATTATAAAGTATGTCAATAACATTAACACGTAAAAGAATTGATATTTTAAAGTATGTAAAAAAAAATAACATATAACACAATAACACATTATAACACGATAACACAATAAACTAAATTCCCAATGCAATTTCTTTATAAAACACACTCAAAGAACAATCTTTAACTAACGCATTAAATACATATGGAAAATATTTTTATGTTTTAACCAAAAAAATAATTTCAAAACGCAAAAAAAGAAAATTAATTGCGACATAACATATACTTTATTAACTATATATGCATACTGAATGTGTATTTGCGAGTTATATTAGCTATAACCATGGCGTTTTATTTTTAGGGTAATCTAGAAGAACACTCACATAAACGAGCAATAATTCCGGAAACACGTAACAGCTGAATAATTCCGGAAAGAATCAATTCCATGCACTTTGAAATTAAACACAGATGTGAAAACCATCGGTTTGTCTTATCTTATATTGCGGTGAGATAAACAATTCCAATGTATTTTTATACCAAATGGATTTGAAATATAGCACAAAAATTAGTGGTCAATCCTTTATAGAATCTCAAAAGTATTTTTAAAACCACCGAAAGGATCAAAGACTTTCAGGAATGCCGTGCTCCCGATTTCCATCGCACGTCCTTAGATGGATATGTGAAGGTCAGATCTTGAAAACTGGTGGTTCATTTTTTAAAGTTATATACCCAGATAAAATGAACTAAAATAAAAAAAAATTCAGCTTAAATACGTTTCATAGCTTGATTATATATAATTTTCATTTTATGATTGTTAACATTGTATTTTAAGATTCTAAATGCACACAGAGAAGAAATAAATTCAAAATACAATTTGGAAAATGAGCAGAAATGTCTTCTTTCAATGTTTCTAACATTATTTGGATGCACTGATATCAAATTCATGTTGGGATGTAAGATTTTTCTAAATTAAATCACCGTTTATAATTAATTCTGTGAGTTTTAATCACGAAAACTTCAAAGAAATAATGAAAGGAATGCAAAGGTTATTTGTACCTTCAAATCCTTTGTGATATGATTCTTTGTTATATTTAAAACCATATAACTCTTGATCTTATTCTTTATTTTTAAGTTTGCATGTTGAAAGCTCTAAACATTATCTCCATAACTAGAAGCTCAATTTTATCTTATTTTGGATATCCATTTTCATACGGTTGGGTGAGTGGGGGTGCTTAAATTCTAATATAACTAGTGTAATAGTTTACGTACATACTCTCTCTCTCCCTATCTATCTCTATCTCTCTCTCTCTCTCTCTCTCTCTCGCTCTCTCTCTCTCTCTCTCTCTCTCTCTCTCTCTCTCTGAGACACATGATACATAGACATATTACAGGTAAATCGCACCTTAATTACATGTATATACAGATTTAGTGTAACCACTTTAAACTTCCTTATATCATGCCTACATACTAGTATTTTAATCAAATCAAAATCTAAAGTCAGGTCGATTACCCAATTAATTATTTTCTAGTCTGATCATTTACTCGTGGATAAGGGACCGCATTTCCGGTCTTTTTGTGTGTCACACAGACACACAAACACACCCTGATTGTTTGTTTAGTCTCTTAGAGCTCCTTTATTTCATTTCAATTCGTAATAGGGATAGAACGAAACGTATACAAAAATAAACAATTTCTTTCTCATCCCACCTTTGATAGTTTCGAAATGTTGATTTAAATTGTAGCATGAATATGAGCGTTTCGTGCATACTACAAGCTTAACATTGCCACGACCATTCAATCTGTGATGAAAGAACATAAATATATATACTCTTTATTTCAAGTTTCATATTAAATATGAAACTTGAAATAAAGAGTACAAAGAATATTTGTGAAACAGATATATATATATATATATATATATATATATATATATATATATATATATATATATATATATATATATATATATAGGACCCTTTATATACCAAGAAGTGACTCGCGCAGATATTGATGATTTTACTGAATCAACAACTTCAATTTTAAAATGCGTCCATTCGGAACTTGAAATGCTACATTCTCTGTGAATTATTAATTGTATTAATTTAAAAACATTCAAAGATACCTTAGTTTACAGAGAACGTAAGATATGAAACAAACCAATAAAACGGAGAACTATTAAACAGACAAAAAAACCGACAAAATAAAACGGCATATTTTTTAAATCTAAAAATAAAAATAATGCAAACAATATCTATGCTAAATCCTTAATACATAGTTCTTTTATTTCAATCTAATGAATTTGTACAATTACCTGTTAATCTGTGTCTAAAGTAAAAATCGTGTAGAGTTTCAAGGTTATAGTACTAGTATCAATATTTTGAAAAGAAAACTATTCATCCGATATGACACAAAACTATGACTTGCTCAAACGTCTTTCTCTGAACCAGCGTGATATTTCCATACCATTTTATCATCGTCATCGTCGTTTTCATCATTAGCAACGTAATCTTTGAAACAAAAAGAAAAACCTTATGTTCCTATATGTGCGCGAGTTTTTTTCTCAAACTGTATGAATATATCTGAGATATATGCGCTTTTTTGTTTTATTTATAATACTTAATATTGGTTTATCATATTATTATAATAATTGAATTAATTATTATCATTATTGTATTTTTAATTAGAAAATTTAAAAAATCGTTAAGTGTGCATAGAAATTCTGGAGTTTTAAATTTGCTGTTTAATAATCCTTTACATAGATATTTAATGTAATATTATAAGACGAGTAAGACAGACTCTGGGTGTATTCATAGTTATTTTCATCAAAACAAATATTTTCAAATTTCTTTTTAAATTATGGATAAAACGAAAGACGTCATTGAGAAAGAAGAAGTCTCGATGCAACTTAAAGGAAGAAACTGAAAATAAATTAAGTATTTGGCCTTCTGTGTAATCCTTTTGTGTTTTATATAAATAATTTGAAACTAAACCTTAGCCAATAATAATTTTTGATAATCCATTTGTTTTTCGATAGTTCGGGCTATATTAATATCTGAGTTTCGTATGCATTTAAAAAGTGTATAGATAAAGCTCAATACTTGGCTTTGTGATATGAGACACTGCATGTATTATTTGTATTATTATAACCTTCCCAACTAAAGAAAGAAAACTGTTAACATACTACACATATTCAAATATAATTTATAACCTCTCTCTCTCTCTCTCTCTCTCTCTCTCTCTCTCAGAGACAAATGTATGGTACTTAATAAACACACATATATTTCAAACAAAATAAATCACCAGAATTTCCCTATATTACACACTATCACCAAAAAGAAGAGTTCGATTGACTTCATAACCTTTTTTTTTTTATTATTTTCCGTTCTGGCCGTTTAATTATTAGTCAGTGAGATGCTACATGAACACATATCCGTTTTCTTGGTGTGTCACAACCACACACATACACCGTTTTGCTGTTTGTTCGATCTTAGAGTTTTTGACACCGTTCTTTTCATGAGCTCGAGGATTCGACTGAACGTTTGACCTTTCAAACAAAACAAAATATTACTATCTTATTTTAAATCACTTCTACGAAATGTTTCTTTAATATAAGTATAAATTGCATATTGGCAATCTAATTTGCCAAAACTCTTACACGCAATGTAGGAAAATCCTGAACATGAAACATTAAAGGCATCAAACAGCGTCACTTGTTATGCTCGTTATCTTTCTACATTCTAAGAAAAAGCTATAGGAAATGTAAAAAAATATTCTTTGTATAACAAGTAATGAAGTCATTGATGATTAGAATGATAGCAAACTGAATATTCAAAATTAAGGCGTTAGCCTCGTGATTACAGGGCATTGACGTTTGAACCTATGGAGATAGTTTTTGTTGATTTTTTTTTTTTTTGGATTACGCTTGATAAAATTATATCGCTATGATATTCAATTTTCCTTACTGAATCAAAGGTATTGGATTATTTAGCAGAGAGATAATCTTTTATATGTCTTTCAAATGCTGAAATGTTAAAATCTTTTCTAAATCAGATGCCAGATTATGTTTAAAAGAGAATGGTTGTTGTGGCCATTTTTAGGCTGCATTCATACCCTTAAAACAAAGAGCAATGAATAAAGATATAGGTAAATATTAAACATTTTAAGCAAAAATATTCAGATTTATTTTAACTTAATAATAATTTAGGGCCAAAAACATCATGTTTAAAAGTTTAACACAAATCTGATGTTTAATTTGTTGACCATCCCGCCTACTTAAAGATAATTATAGTGTACATGAAGTTTCATAAAAAAAAACGAAAAGAAGCAGTAATAAAGTAAGCAAAACGCTCCTTTATATTCATATTTGACACTTAAAAGTGTAGAACGCAAAACTGCTCACATACAAGTTTTTTTTAATCAATGCCATTTTTACCCTATTTTACACATCACAGCAGAGCACATAAACAAGCTGACATTCAATATCATACAGTAGGAGATAGTACATCCTGTAATTTTTTTCGCAAATTGAAAATAACTACATGTTAAACAAATTTTGGAAATTTTATTGCAGCTCTAAAGTAAACGATAGCCAATGGTTACAAAAGATATATTCGTCTGAAACATCATAAATTATGTCAATATGGATAATACTATACGTCAGAGCAATTGTTTCATATATTAATTTCAAGTCGATATTACATAATGACTTTTACATAACTAATTTAAAATGGCAATCTTGAATTCCATAACACAATTAACAAAACTCGCATTGCATTTCTTAATTAAAAAAAATAGTAAAAGATGAATCTTTACCAAACAAATTAAATAGACATGGAAAATAAGTTTTCTTGAACCAAAAACTTCGAAACGTAAGAAAAAAAATATTGGGATATAACATATATTTTAATAACAACATGTACATATGTGTATATGCGAGTCATCATGAATTTACCTAACATCATCTATCAGTTATAACCATGATTGTTTATCTGTAAGCTTTATCTAGAAGAACACTCATACGAATAATCATTCTTGTTACACGTAACAGCTGAACAATTCCGGAAAGAATCCGATCCACTTTGGATTTAATCACAGATGTGTTGATTAGAATATTTGTCTTATCGTGTATTGCGGCGATTTGAACTATTTTAATGCATTTGAATTCCTCAATGGTACTAAAATAGCTTTAAAAAATTAGTGGTCAATCCTTTATAGAATCTCAAAAGTATTTTTAAACTACACAGAAAGTATCAAAGACTTTAAGGAATGCAGTGCTCCCGATTTGTCATCGCCCGACCTCTGGTTGGGATGTAAAGGTTAAATTTAGAATCCTGTTACTTCAGTCCTTTAGTATATACAAATATATTGAAAAAAGCAGAAATAAAGATTCAATATTATACATTCTTTATAGCATGATTCTAGTTAAATAGATTTAAACTTTTAATAGTTTATTCTTGTTAATATTCTATTTAAAGACTGACTGCACACAGGGAAGAAATAAGTATATAAAACAATTTGGAACAATAAAATGAGACGTCTTTTTGATTGGTTCAAACATTGTTACAATGTATTGATATTAAATTCAAAATTTGGATATGGCATATTCCCAAATTTAATTGCCACTAGTAATTCGTCTGCAATAATTATGTGAATTTCAAACACTGAAACGTCAAGTCAATGATGCAAGAAATGGAACTTAAAACTAGTGTGATAAAATTATGCATATACATGTAACTTATATTTGAGCACCACATAAAAAATTATAAAATACTTAAAGTCGCTCACTACACCTTAAAATATTTTCTCAAATCAGCAGAAAATTACTTGATTATGATAAATATCATAATGGATAAGAAGTGTTTAAGTCAAATAGGCCAAAAATATGCAATTTTGGATAAAAAATTACATTTTCGAAAATTTAATTTAGTAAACATGAACAAAATCTCCAGGCGGATTCGAACTCATGATCTGCGGTTTAGAAGCCCAATACTTTATCCACTGAGTTACGACTATATACAGGCAAATTGAACGATATAAACAGTTTAACAAAATATTTAAATCGCCATCTTGTGACGTAGTGTCTTAAAAAGTATAAGTCTGGGTGTAGTGAGGTAACTTAAGTGTTGTTTACCCTACAGGCGGAAAATCTTAAACATTGTCTTTTCATAACTAGCAACGTATCCTTATCTAATTGGATATCCATTTTCTTATTGTTGGAATGTTTGGATTCTAATCCAACTAACTTATATATACTGCGTGATGTTGTAAAATCACACGTGAAACTTGCGTTTGGGGTAATTGGGTTTGTCGCAGCTTGTTCTGCGGCGTATTTAATGTATTTTAATTTTCTTCAGTGGAACTGAAAAAGCTTACAAAAAGTTAGTGGTCAAACCTTTACAAATTATTTAAAACATTTCCAGACACCACAAAAAAATAAAAGACTTTCAAGAATGTATTGAAGAAATGAATTGCAATCGCACGACCTTTAAAGGATCTGTGAAGGTCAGATCTAGAAATTGGCATTTCGATTTTTATTACATACAGTTAGAGAAAATGAACAGAACTAAAAAAGATTTCATTTCAAACACATTTGGCTTAATCTACAAAATAAAGATTTTGTCTCTTAATATTTTATTTTTATAAACTCAAGTCGTACATGTAATACAAAATACAATGAAGAAAATGAGGAGAAACGTTTTCTTTCATTATTTCTAACATAAATCAACACTTGACTAATGTTCTTATCCCGTTTAAAGAACTGTGTTGATTTTAAACATTTAAAGGAACTTTTTAAGTCCTAAAATAAAATGATAGAAAAATAAAAGATGATCGCACTTGCAGTAAGATAAACATCTTGCACTTTTGCCATTGTGTGTGCTTGTTATGTTAATAAACATTCTCCGAGGAAGATGGCAACATTTATTCACATCTCTCTCTCTCTCTCTCTCTCTCTCTCTCTCTCTCACTCTCTCTCTCTCTCTCTCTCTCTCTCTCTCTAATACATGATACATACACATATAACAGGTAAACAATAGCACACCTTAGTTTTTCACAAATCAAGCACTTCAAACTTCTTTATATAACTTTTAACGAATCGAAACCAAAGTCGGGTCGATTAACCAATTAATTATTTTCTGGTCTGATCAGTTAATCGTCAATAGGGGAGAAACTGACCACATATCCTTTTTCTTGATGTGTCACATACACACACTGACTGTTTGTTTGTTCGTTATAGGGATAGAACGGAAGATACAATTATCTTTTCATCCCCACATTGGGATTGATTGTTTCGAAATGTTGGTTTTTAATGTAACTTGAACATAAACGTGGTGCGTAAAATCCCCGACTCAACATTGTAGGGACCCTCTAAACAGGATGAAAACTAAAATATGAAACTTTGAAGACGTTTAAAACCCTTTTTTCCCTTTTCTTTAATTATTTTGAGGTGTTTTGGAAGTGTTGCAAATAAATACTGTTGTAAGCAGAATATGTTTTGATGATTGAAGTAAAAACAAAGTAATGGTTACAAAAATTTGTTTTATTAGTGTCTGAGAAACTTTAGAATGTTTTGTCGCCTATTGAGGCTTTTAATGTGAATCAACAGCCTCGGTTTATTTCACCTAATAAAATATGTCAATTCGGAACATAAAAGGGGATATTCTATTTGTGTTAGACTAAATATTTACAATTTTAATTTTGTTTTGAAATATTCCAGTTGATTTTACAGTTTAACCTTTTTTTTCTTTTTTACAAATTTTATAACGAAACCTTTAAATTATACGATAACCCATACAATGCATATAAATAAAAGAAATAATAACAAAAGTTGTTGCCAACATAGGTTCCTATGTGTTTTTGGTAAAAGAAATTAAACAAGAAAAAAAAGAATATTGAATTTTTTTGGAAACAGTCATCGTGAAACAAAAGTATCGATAAGTCATAGCGATGGATGTGTGTCTTTCGCGTATACTATTTCAGATTAAACACTCATACACTGACACTCTGTTCATTAGTAACTCTTGTAATATGTAACAGCTGCATAATTCCTGAATGAATTCGATAGAGTTTGGAATTACCAACAAATGCGTTAATCGCTGGGGGTTTTTTTTATCTTTTATCGCGGCAAGATCAACACGAATTTTGGAGTTATTTTTTAAATCTTGATGGATCTCAAATAAATTGTAAAAAATAAGTGATCCATCCCAAATGAAATCTTTAAAGTATTTTCAAACATCACAAAAAAGGTCAAAGACTTTCAAGAATGTAATAGCTTAATTTGTCATTGCACGACTGTGAATGGATATCACCAGTATGTACAATTTTCTCCCAACTGGCCGGTAGGAGAAAGCTATGAGGAATCCGGGCCGTGGCTTGAGGCCATGGATGGATATATAAAGGTCGTTAATAAGCAACGGGTGAATTTATTCTGTTATTCTCTTGTTGCATATAAACGCAGCCTAGTTGGGTGATAAGAGTTAAGGGCGTGCATACTCTCGATCTTAGTTTCCAAGACCATTGCAACTAATGTTGGAAAATCCTGAACATGTAACATTGTAGGCATTTAACAGCGTCAGTTGTTATCGTTATATATTCTCAGAAAAAGCTACATGAAACGTCAAACATACTCTTTGTAGCATATGCATGAAGACATTGATGATTAGAATGATAGCAGACTTAATCTTCAAATTAGGGCGTGAGCTTAGTGATCAAAGGGTATTCTCGTTTAAGCCAAAGATGACAGTTTTTGTTGTTTGCTTTTAGGACTCAGCTTGATAGAATCGTATCGCTACCAAGAAATGAGTTTTTCATAGAATTGAAAGCATGGTGTTGTGTAATTAAAAACATGATGGAAAGCATCAATTTGGATCACGAAAAGTTCAAATACCATATATCAATATTCTTAAATAACTGCGTTAAATCTGCGTTAAAACATTCAAAGAGTTTCAAGTTCATAAATAGTAACACGGAAATTGTAAAAGATTAACAGCGAAAATTTTACTTCGTGTGAAAAAATTGATACAAAATAGAAATACGATTCAATTCAGTTGTAATAAAAAATAGGTAGAAACTTTCAAGATACTCTAAAATGCAGAAATATGTTTAAACCTTCTTCAAATCGGATGGCAGATAAAGTTTCAAGATATAAAGATAGTGTGTACATGCATTAGTTTCACAGTAAATTAAAGAATCGTTGTAACAGGCCCATATATATATTCAGCTAACCCATACTGCTCTCTCTCTCTCTCTCTCTCTCTCTCTCTCTCTCTGAAATTTTAATCTCTTTAACTTTATAAGAATGGACTAAACATATCAATATTACCATCATTTTACCAACAAGTGAGCAGTGTATCTGGTTAACAGGTACGATTCAATGGTTTCAATCTCAATCAATGGCAGTTTCAAAGTATTGGTGAAAGAATCATTTGAATATACGGATCTACAATGAATGTGTCATGCACACAACGTGAACCAATGTCTTTAATTGCCAGGACTCCCCAACATGTGGTGCTATAGTCTTGAAGGAATCCTAACAGCGATTGTTTGTTACTTTAGGAATCATGTGGAGTTCTCAGAAAAGCAGCATAAACGTGAAAGCATATTTTTGTAGCATTAAGGACTAAATGGTTGAAACATTAAAAACACCAGTCCTGTCTTTAATGTTTCACAATCGCTTCGTAATCACATGGTTTTGCAGTGCTTGCGTCACATCAAGTCGTTTTTATTGCCCTTTGAGAGCCCATTATCTAATAGGAGCTTAATACATTGTAGATTCAAATCGTCTAATTGAGTTTTTTTTGTTCCACTGAATAAACGATTAAATATGTTACGAATATTCAGGTTAATTATCACTTAATCTTGGTAAATCCATTCCTCATAATTCTAGGAATGATTACAAACAATGAAGTATACAGTAGAAGACAGTTTGGGATTTGTTTGGGTGTTTTGTTGTTCTGTTTTTTGTTTTCTGTTTTTGCTTTTGGTTATTTTTTTTTATATATATCTAACGGCATAACACTCAAACTACACCATTGTATCCTGATATCAATTTGAATAATATATATTGTTCCTAAAGATCATTTCACAATAATGATACCAATTTCTTTGTGTGTCATCTAATTCAAAGTAAAAAAAAAATTAATTAACTGTTTATTGTGCAAAATAAACCATTAAACAAAACAAATAAATACAAATTGTATAATATATGTCAAAAATGTACAAAAAAAAAATTTCATCAAAAAAAAAATTTACGGGCCGTCATTTTAATATTTTACAGTTGTGTAAGGTGTTGATAAAGTTCACACAAAGAGAAGGGATTTAGACAAAAGTGCAAATAATGCAAAAGAAATGCTCCGCATCAGAAGATTATTTGGGAGACCCTGTCTGATCCAAATTAAGTGTGTGTTTTATTCAAATATTGTTTTTAAGAATCATAGAAAGAATCTTTAACATTATCGTCACTGTCGCCATCGAGGTTGTCGTCGTTAGAATCATCGCCTTCAACATCATCTAATGGTACAAATGAGAATGTACGCATAGCGTGTATGTCCACCGTTGGTAAGACCTGACAACGATCCACGAATCTTTGAAACAAGAAGAACGGGTTCTGCTCTTGGCGCTTGTGCATTATAATTGTTTCGGTCTCAATATTAAACTTCATGAACATATCTGAAATAAATGTGTTCATTGGTTCTAATCACAATGAAAAATAAACATAAGCTGATATTTCTTTCGTGAAAACTCATCTATTAGGATAACATAGTTGCATGCTAGTTCATATTTGTTCACGAGAAATTACAAAAATTTTATTAAACTCGTTACCAAATATTAATTGTCAAGTGTCAGTGTATCTTAAACAGTCGTGTTACAGTTATTGAAATCCTCATCTAAGACCATGGTATTTAATGATACAGATATCGTCCAGCTTCTTCACTGTCCACTGCTGTTAATATTGGGTTTAACTGTCTTCCCCGTAAATCACACTCATGCAAAAATACTTAAAGTTTTGAAGATGCCTATTTATCGTTTTTTAATTCATATAAAGGTACATGTAAAAAATAATTATGTTCTCTTAAGTAAATTACTTAGGATTTACTCACTCTCATAGAGTAAAGATTCAAACACGTCGTCATCTTTCTCTAATTTGTACGTCAGGAAAAAACGCTCATCCGGATTTGAAAGATTAAAAGTCGCGTGGGGCTAAAAGTTAAACAAAAGTAGGCTATATTAATTTTATTAGTACTACATTTTTTCCCATAGATATCGACATTTCGTGGGTTTTGGCTTAGAAATAAACTGTGACGTAATGAATAATTTGTATTTCTTTGACACAAGGACATATTTCATATCAAATCTTACCCTTAGCATAACAGTCGATGATAATTCTGATATAGCTGAAGAAATGTCGTAGCACTTGCCATTTATATTAAATTTTCCAACAAAGCCACTCCTCATGTTCATATTGCCATCTTCATTTTGGACCATGCACTTAAAGAATCGTAACAAAAAGCGATCTGAAATTTTAAAAAAAAACCAAATCATAGAAACGCATTATTTTCTACACAAAAATAATTTTTTGCCAATTTTTCTTCGTATAAAACTGAGATTACCAATTCAATATTGATACTTTTCTTTAAAAATAAATGAAATATGTTCCTGATGCTCAGAAAATGCATAATTATTCATCAAAAACTAAAATTCCAATCGGATTAAACCTATTTTCTGTAGATGATCATGATTCGATGAGTTTTTCATTATTTGGTTTAGTTGAATATTCATATTGTTAAGATTATGACAAATGTGTCTGGACACTGAATAAAAATCATCCTCGTATCTTTTTTAAATGCTTTATTTGATTACACATTAGTTGTCTCCTATAATTATTATTTAAATACTCAATGTGGCATGTGACATCTGTCAATATTGATGTGATTAAAAAAAACTTTTACCGGTTTAAAATTTTCAAGTTTTACAATATTTAACCAAAAAATACGTTTTAAAATTTACGGGACTAGAACTCATAACTTAAGGTAAGCAGTGAATCTACTAACCCACTGTGCTGCGCTGATAGATGACAAGAAAGAAACTTTTATAAAATTGTACTTGATTTATTATTTCGATAAACAATACATGTACGTTACAACATGGAAGTGTCCCGTACCACTTTGGAATACAAAAAAAAATGCTTCTGAGAGCGGCAGTCTTGTTTTAAGTATAAGAGTATAATACTAGTAGGCTTTTGTAAACGACGTTTATTAAGGAGGCTTGATAGTCAACAAACTAACCAACAGATCTGCCATAAACTTTTAAATTTGAATTTTTTTTTTACCATAAACTAACATTTAGTTAAGAAAAAACCCAATTATTTGGACTTTGAAATTTGATTATTCTCCAATAAATCTTTTTACAGAGATCTTCTTCTAAAGGATAATAGAAGTCTTAAATTGCCGACGACCGACGAGCCCTCATAATACTAAAATTTATATGTACTTTTTAAAATTCATGAAACAATTATAGCTGGGTGTTTAACATATTGGATGAAAAATGCTTTGGTATAAGATAAATAGGATCAGGATTTTTCTTACATCTATTCTTTGGTGGATTAACTGTATTTCCACGTAAATTCAAATCTTCAACGTTAGCCGAAACATATGTTCCAGTTTTGCAGACAATTCTTAAACAAAATGGTTTGAAATAACTTTTCCATTTTAGGTTTTTCACTTTTCGTGAAGATTTTCTAACTAGATGTAAGGAAGATAACTCTTTGCTGGATCCCGGATTTTGACTGTTGTAAAATGCAATCTTGACTTCGTATATCTGAGGGCCAGTATCATTATACATCCATCTCCAAATTCCCTGCAAAATCGACATGAAATTAATGTTTTTAAAAGTCGTGAACTGAATAATGTTTTTATTTTGCAAACACACAAATTTGTTTTCATATTTTCATAATGCATTGTTTTTTGTTGTTTATATAAGTTGACGTTTACCATCTTGATTGCTGGAGACTTCTTTAGCAGCTCCCACATAAGTTCCACATCTTGTAACGATTTAACCCTCGTGTTTTCGTCATTAAGACAAACCAGTCTATCATTAATTCTAAAAGATGTAGACATTAGTTAGTTTTCACTTTAAGATATTTAAATGCAAATAACCGTTATTAATGCACCTACATTTGTATGCTAAGAAATCTCCTGTTCCCGAATTACTTTCAGAACATAATCATGAATAAATTTTTAAGACAAAATTTCTATCAATTCGAACCTAAAAACGCCTTTTTTATTTTCAGTCCTAGTAAGTCATTTTTTTTATGTTTTTTATATTTAATATATATATATATATATATATATATATATATATATATATATATATATATATATATATATATATATATATATATATATATTCCAAAAATAAATTAAAAATAAATTAAAAATAAAAATTAAGTACCGCGATATTATGAGACACAAGTATATATATATATAATTTTTTAGAGATATATTGTGTCTCATAATATCGCGGTACTTAATTTTTTCCCTAAAAAAAGATATACCAAGTTATCATTTTTCACATGTCATTAGTGCTGTTCAAAAAGCTTTTATTAGACTAACTTTTCTGAGGAACATCAATTTCCCAACTTACGTAGTTTATTTTGTGTGCTATTTTTAAATCACAAGTCTTATACACCTTCAAATTTAGAGAGTTCCATTGTATTGCGGCATTGGAAATCTGGAAGCCTGGTTCAGTTATAACGGACAGTTTTTTGTTTTTTAAAAGTGAAATAAGATTCTTCATGAAAGCAAAGTCATTAAACTGGTTAGGGAATGAAATATACATTCTATTATGCTTTTTATTTAGTTTTTTTCATCAGATACATTTTGGACTTTTGAACTTGCTTTCTCTCCGAAAAAATTTTATTTGTGAGAAAATTTTTATTTGCCGATATATTTGACAACCTTCTTTGCACTAATCCTGAAGTTGGTGCATGAACTCCTTGTGGAAAATCGCAGAAAAAAACGGGAATCCTATTTTTTAGAACATACCGCGATACAATGGAACCCGCGATATAATGAAAAGAGAGTATATATAAAGAAAAAAAAGAATATTCTTTTGCAAACCCCTCTTAGTTCATGTCTAAACGTGCGCTACAAATGCAGGTAAAAAAAGGGTACAAAATGATTGCAAAGCTTTTAAAAAGCACTCTGACACAAAAAAATTTGCACCTTAATTCTTTGCTCTCCATGCCACAAACGTCTTTAACCACGTGATATACATCTTCTCCGTTCATGGGATTTTTGGCAGATTCAATGCGAAACCAACTACTACTATTCCGGAAAGTCTTGCAAACAAATATGATACAGCGCATAGTAGTTCATATGATTTTTATAAAAATCAGGCATTGATCAACTGGAAAAGGGTTTTTTCAACGATAAACTAGTGTAATTGAAAAGTTTAAAATATTATTCTTTTTCTGGGAATTAAGGTCAACATCTAGTAAATGATTCCAGAGTGTCTTTTGATGCTAGAACCCTAATGACGTCATAAATGATTTGATGAAAATTTTTCCCGTACTTTCCGGCTGTATAGGAAATATGTAGATAATGAAACATTTTCTTGACATTCTAAATCAAATCATAAAAAAAAGTAATCCCGATACCCATATTTAATTTGGCATCATTTCAAAAAATAGGTCAAGAGCTTGTTTGATGTCGTTTTTGAGGAGACTGTAGGCATTCTAGATGTATGCCATTAGTAAAAATTGGTCAAAACTCTGAGATTTGATACTTCTTGTGGAAAATGACATTTCAAAACATGATTTTTTTTCATTGTGTTTAACAAAAATTTAAGTCCGGTACTCCCTGTGAAACAAAGCTATTGTTGTGAAGCATCTTTGAAAGAATTTTTATCTTGGATTTCATAAACCTGTAGGCACCTTTCATGTACTAGATCTTGACCTTAAAGACGTTGGGATGATTATCAAATTAACTTGGAAAAGTCATAAAAGTTTTTCTTTTTCTATCATAATGATAAAAAGATTAAATGACACAAGAACAAAAATCTTGATTTTGAAAAACATACCAAATTCTGCCTGTGATCATTACAACCCCTGAAAATTACTCCGTCTGCTGAATCATCTTCCGTGAAGGTTTTATGACGGGTCAACCTTTCACCATTCTTCAGGACTTCTTCTGGAGATGGCGTCATGAGCACCAGAGAAACGTCATCAAATACCGCTACCTTGTCTCCCTCTGAGACGCATGTCCATGAAGAAGACTTCACGTCTGCCATTGATGTCATTCAAATTATTTTGCTGATAACAAATAAATTTAATACGACTTTGCATGTTCTTAAATATTATCTATTCGGAAACTCCTATTTAGCCCGGACGGAAAAAAGTACAAAAATACACTTTTCATTCAAAAGCTCGATATCATGTTAATGGGTTTCATGTGAAACAGGACGTTGCAGTGTAAAATAAATTGTCAATGATTTTATTTTTGTTTTTATTTACAATTCAACATTAAGATGTTATATTCAACATATATTATTTTCTTGGCCACTTTCTTACCTTGCAAGGTAGATATTTTGATAGTTTTTACTTCCCTTTTCTTGTATTCTGACTTTCATGTTTTGTTTGGGGTTTTTTTTTTTTTTTTTGGCGATTTCAATTTTCTGAAATAACAAATTATGATTGATGGTATTTATTCCCAAGTTTATTTAATGATTTGAACAACGGAATTAAACTCTACAATCATTTAGAACATTGGCTTTCTTACATAGCAATACCATAATTTTACCAAAAAATAATTAAATCAACACTTCAAATATGTTTATTCTAAATTTGAGCAGAATGTGAATGCACATAAAAATATTCAATGAAATGTTCTTAAAAATGTTACGAAATCCAAAAAAGTAATACATTCTCTAGATTTTGTTATAACGTAATCACGAACAGAATAACAATCAGAATATATTTATGATTAATATATTAACCACCAATGATTTTGTACATTTACAATTCTAAAATTAAAAATGTTAAATTTTCCCAAGCTTATAAATACTTTTAAGTATGAAACATAACAAAAATATGCCACTGTACTAAAATAAGAACTAAATACTTGGGTTTTGGAGGGGGGGGGGGGGGGGGGCGGAAATCAATATGGAAATATGGTTCCTTACATAACTATAGATAATTATGTAAACGGTGAACACAACTTGGAGAACTTGGGTTTTGGAGGGGGGGGGGGGCAGAAATCAATATGGAAATATGGTTCCTTACATAACTATAGATAATTATGTAAACGGTTAACACAACTTGGAGAACACGGTGTGTATTACTTATTACTATATATTCTGTAATAAATGTCATGTTATCATCAAAAGTCACGTGATCAACGTCCTGCCTCAGTGATAAAAACTGCAAATTGTGGTCTTGATATCATAGAAACAATAATTATTGGCATTCATTATTTCGATTATGTTTCCAAGCATATCTGGTTTGTTTTCTAGAAGAAACGAGCCTTTTTTGTAACTTTTTAACACTCTGCTACCTTTTATGTTTGTGTTCAACGTACATGTAGTTTGTATTTGACTGATAAAAAGATAATTATACCGGTATATGAATGTCTCGAGAAAAAGCAGCAACCAGAAAGAGCAAGGCGCTATCGTCTTTTCTATTTTAACCATTTGTAAACGCACAGTAACTATGGTACAAATGCACATATTTCAGCTTGTCTGTAAATATTTGCCATTATCAAATCAAGAGTAATTTATAATCATTTTAACTAACATGTATAATTAACTTTTGCAAAACCTATTATAATTGTAATTTTTTTAGCAGTGTTAGCATTCTGAAAACATTTCTTTTCAGACACGTAGCATTGTTTTTGAAAGTGGGGACCAGACTCATCCAATATATCCTGACAAGCAAAAAAAAAAGGTACTTTCCAAAATCCCCAAAATCTTAATCCGTGGGGGGGTTATACCTTATAACTTCAATTTCACTGTTTATTTCCTTATTTTTAATTCAATATTTTACATAGTCACATAAAAGTGGGGGGACCAACTTCGTGTTTATTCAATTATAAAAGGGGGGCGGCCCCCTGATGCTACGTTCCTGCTTTTGTTCGGCAGTCCCACAGGTGAGTTTGTGTTATATTACAGATTGAATATTATGAGAACCACTCTGGCCAATTTTCGCCATAATTTAATAAAATTTTAAGTTTAAACTTCACTGGTATTTTATTTTGTTCTATGTAGCTGTCTTCAGTAATCTTTTGATAGTTGTTTTTTTTCAAAACACTCAAAGAAAGGCTCTTTTTAACCGTTTTAACAAGTCTTTGATTGCAAAACCATATATCAGGTACATGGACATCAGAAATAAATCTAAATCGTTGGTTGAGCAAAGAAGCTTGTAAGTTCATTAACAACATAGAAAACACAAATTGTACTTATGTTTATACATGTTTATACAATCATGTTTATACACAATGTTACATAATGTCTATGTACATGACGTGATTTCACATATTAAGTACCCTCAGTTCTTTATCTTTTCTTGTAAAATGTAAAATGCATCATTCTCAGGTTGATAAAGACTTTTCAATGTTTAATTGTTGTTGTTTTTTTTTATTTTCTATGATCCGCTCAAACACGAATAGATCGCCGCCATTTGTATCTGATACGGTTGACTGTGGTACCGGTCCTCGTGTTCGAAATGTCTGAAACCGGTAGGTTGGTCCTTGTCTTTTACTGTAATTCATGGTCAACATCCCAGTCTCACTGTTATATTTCATAAACACGTCTATAAAATAAGATCATAATCATTTTAACATTACACATTTTAGTTGAGCCCCAGTGTATATTGTTTAAATTGCAAGCCTTACTTTTGTACAGGAGGGATTCGAAAATATTGTCTTCTTTTTGAACCTGTAACTCCAATATAAACCGCTCGTCCAACTTCTCTGTGTTGTAATCAGTATGTTCCTGCAATATAAGTAAACCCATAGAAATCCATATAATGCACATGTACTTATGTATCTTTGCATTGAAACCTCGTAAAGATATATTCCTGCGACACCAGTAAATCTATAGTATCATGTGGTAACCCGTTACATGTACCTGTGTTTTAACAAAATACTATTCTTTATTGCATGATGTATATTCCTTTTTTTTCCTTTTGAAATTTTGATAGATACCCTCAAAAGAACATTAGAATCGCCAATCACATCGTATCTGCCAAACTGGGCCACGAAACCATATCGAATATTGGTCACGTGATCATCATCCGTTACCATGCAGTTGAAAAACCTCACAAGGAAACGAACTACAATAGTACAAAGAAATATTATTAATGGGTTAATAATTCTGCATGAAAACCGACACTGAGACACTATCGCTTGTTTGCAAACAAAATGGCATGCAAGAGCTCAGACA
This sequence comes from Magallana gigas, assembly GCF_963853765.1. Classification (NCBI taxonomy): domain Eukaryota; kingdom Metazoa; phylum Mollusca; class Bivalvia; order Ostreida; family Ostreidae; genus Magallana; species Magallana gigas. The sequence continues at coordinate 23,232,715 of NC_088860.1, forward strand.
TAAAATTTTGTATCAAGACTTTGAAATGGTGCAGATATTTTACGGAAGTTTTTAAATGGAAATGTTGAAAAAAAAATCAATGGGATTTAGTATCGTAGGCGGAAATCGGATTTTAAAAAAACGCAACGTACTGATGGGTTTGAAATTATTGATAAATTTTTAAGTAGTGTTGATTTTTTTGATAACCAAAATTATTCTGTATGCTTTGACGCATGTATCAGATTTAAGGTGAAAAAAAACTTTGATCTCTTAACTTCATAGGAATATTTATAACAAACAAATGAAAATTATAATTCAGTTCATAAGAGAAACTCAAACTACAATATTAAATACGAGTATCTGCTTTCAGAAGAATGGACTGTTTGAGCAATTACATTTGAATTTTAAATGAGCAAATGAAATATATTACTAGGATATTACTTTATTCCGCTATTCAACCAGTTTGCATCAAATTAACGCAAACATCGAATTGCTAGCATAGTTTTATTTAGTTTACATATGTCCGAAAAATAAAAGCGAGATTTTAAATTCCGCAAGGTGTTCTTATCGCGATTTTACGTGAATATTAATTCCTCGCGTTTAATTAGGAATCTACAGTAGGCTTACATTGGTCGTTGCTTTTGTGGGACTCTGTCATTGGTTTTCCTTTCAAAGTCATGTCCACAGTGTCGGCATACACATACAGTCCGGTTACACTTGCAATGTGGATATGATAAGGAATGAAGTCGTCCTGATGCCATTTAAAATTTTTCACTTCCCTCGAAAATCTGTCATTTAAAGATAACATTGAAAACTCCCGCAACATCTGTGGCACAGGATGACCAGGTGAAGTATTCCGGATCACCACGTGTCTTTCTTGGATTTTATGTCCGCCCTCACACTGTTCCCATCTCCAGGTTTTCTAATTTATCATAAAATTGATTTTTCACGATTACACTATTTTGTATATTCATTTTCAATCAAAATGTACAAGTATTTGTAACTATACATCAATAAAGATTATTGAAGGACTAAATTTAAAAACATTTAATTTCCCTTATTTGCAAAACTTATCATTATTTCAAATATTAAGAACAATTAACTGCATACCAGCTTCACCACTGAGAAATTTGCGACTCGTTCAAGTACTCTGTCCATTTCTTCTTCACTCATTTGTTTCACATCCACCTCGTTTATTTCTAGTATTCTGTCATATGCTCTGTATACAAAATGCATTTTCGTAGTTTATACTTCAATTTCCTTTTGTTTACTTATAAGAATTGAATTAACAATGTTTACAGAAAAGAAATCTTAGTCCTAATTGAAAAGCACAATTTTGCAACATTATGTTACAAGGAGTGGGGGTCTGATAAATAGCTTTTTAACAATTTATGAAAGAATGTCTTTTGTCGTGTAATATAATCTGACGATCAGAATGTCAGTTTGTAGAAAACAACATGATGGCTACCTGTACCTGATTAGACTGCTGAGTGCGCTGTGAGTATCCGTGACCACGTGGTAAACATCGCGATGGCTGATTGGGTTTTTGACTGACTGCAGGCTGAATAGCGTGTCCCGGTCCCAAAGACGTTTGAACATTCTGGTTCGTTTGTCTCTTCTAACGAGTGTTGATCCCGGTCTCTCAGAATCATTACTTGAGCTGCTGGATGTCTATTTCAAAATATACTAGAAGTAGAAACATTTGGTAGCATGGTTGAAAGCCACCGTGTACCCTTAAATATCTGCTGCCATTAAATCTTTTTTTCTAGTTTTACTTTTAAAAATTTTGATATGTAGAATGATTAACTGGAGTATTTCTAACGGTCAGTCATTATTTTAACGCTAGTTAAACAGATACAAAACACACAGTTATAAAAAAAAAAAAGGAGTTTGCCATTTCTTTTTTACCTAGTTGGTATATAAAGGTAAAAACTTTTTCTTATTATTTTTTATCTGCAACTTTATTATGACCATAGTAAACAGTTTCTACCGTCACCACTTTTTTCAATAAATATTGTATTTTTTCTAATCAGTAACATAGATGTAAACAAAAAATGACAGAAGTCTTGTTTACATACTAAGTAACAAGGGATTGTGAGCTCCGTATTTCGTTTATGACTCGCCAACTAGCTGTAACATTTTGGCTGACCATTACAAATACCGTTGTTAAAGGGACATGGTGACGCACAAACCCATGATTCAGCAAAATTAATATCGAATTTTTACACGATTTCCACATATTTTATATATCATATGAAAAGATGAACTTCTGTAAAATTACGGAGTTTAAAAGTAAATAAATCATATTAAAAAGAGAAACATAGAATAACGCGTTAGGCCAACACAAAAATATTGAGTTTTCCTTCCGCTTCATAGCCACGCAAGCGCAGGGGAATGTAAATACTGCAGCGTGGCATACATCATGAGCCAGAAACCTCTCACTGAAACATGATGTCTTCAAGAACTTTATATCTATTAATATGCATTCTCTATAAATGCATATTTCTTACCACAGTCATCGAATAGCTTCAAATTCAAATTCTTTTTTCAGTGTGTCAATCCCATTGTAACTATTTTTAGACAGAAATCGTAATCACGTGAAACTAAACCAATGTCCAAAACAACTCGGTTTGTTTACATGTGCAATTTCCGGATGAGTTTTAATGACCTGTAAATTCATATATAGATGGTGACTTATGATGCGCGAAACTTCCGTATGAGGAAATCTCGAGGAGCTCTTTTTATTTCCGTTGTCATAATCAAAAAGTAAAACATCATATTATAATTTGAAAAGTAACATTCGAAGAAAAAAATCGTGACCATGCCCTTTGAAAGATACATGTACCTTTATGTTATGTTTATCAAACGGCATTATTGTATGATAATCTAAGATAATTAATATTCTCAGTTTAAATTATTTAAGAAACACTGTTGATTTTATTTTTAATTAAAGACGCATTTAAATCATATGGTTACTTTCTAAAGTGACCTATTCTTTTAATATGAGATTCAAAGGTCTACATACTTACTGAAGAATTGGAGTCTCTGTTCCCAGATAAACAGGAGAAAAATCCGTCCAAGTTGTCACCAGCAAGGTTCTCTCGAGATTCAACTTCTGTTTTCAACAGGTCTTGTGGGTTCCAAGTAGTTAAGACAACCGCTTTATCAAGTTGCAAGTCACGTTCTGTAGTAACTTTGCAAACCCATTGTCTTGTTTGGATTATGTTCGTCGCCATCTGTAACAAATTAAATAACTGTCATGAACGCAATTTTTATTATTGAAATAAATATTATGGTTATAAATTCTCGAAATTTCCTTATCGATAATTGATGCACCAACACCTTCCGGTATAGACTGGAAAACCCCTTGATAAATGCATATTGGTCTACTTCCTCATAAGATTAATTATCATGTGTTTATGGGCAATCGGTTTTTAGAACGCAGTTCGCAGTTCGCAGTTCGCAATTGAATAGTGAACTGCGTTCTAAAGAAAGCAGTTCGCAATTCAAAATTTAGTGCGATTGAAAAGTGAACTGCGTTCTATAGAACGCAGTTCGCAATTCAAAATTTAGAATTCATATTTGGGGCCCGCTTGCCTTATATGCAATTGAATAGTGAACTGCGTTCTATAGAACGCAGTTCGCAATTCAAAATTTAGAATTCATACTTGGGGCCCGCTTGCCTTATATGCAATTGAATAGTGAACTGCGTTCTATAGAACGCAGTTCGCAATTCAAAATTTAGTGCGATTGAATAGTGAACTGCGTTCTATAGAACGCAGTTCGCAATTCAAAATTTAGAATTCATATTTGGGGCCCGTTTGCCTTATATGCAATTGAATAGTGAACTGCGTTCTATAGAACGCAGTTCGCAATTCAAAATTTAGAATTCATACTTGGGGCCCGCTTGCCTTATATGCAATTGAATAGTGAACTGCGTTCTATAGAACGCAGTTCGCCATTCAAAATTTAGAATTCATATTTGGGGCCCGCTTGCCTTATATGCAATTGAATAGTGAACTGCGTTCTATAGAACGCAGTTCGCAATTCAAAATTTAGAATTCATACTTGGGGCCCGCTTGCCTTATATGCAATTGAATAGTGAACTGCGTTCTATAGAACGCAGTTCGCAATTCAAAATTTAGAATTCATATTTGGGGCCCGCTTGCCTTATATGCAATTGAATAGTGAACTGCGTTCTATAGAACGCAGTTCGCAATTCAAAATTTAGAATTCATATTTGGGACCCGCTTGCCTTATATGCAATTGAATAGTGAACTGCGTTCTATAGAACGCAGTTCGCAATTCAAAATTTAGAATTCATATTTGGGGCCCGCGTTCTATAGAACGCAGTTCGCAATTCAAAATTTAGAATTCATACTTGGGGCCCGCTTGCCTTATATGCAATTGAATAGTGAACTGCGTTCTATAGAACGAAGTTCGCCATTCAAAATTTAGAATTCATATTTGGGGCCCGCTTGCCTTATATGCAATTGAATAGTGAACTGCGTTCTATAGAACGCAGTTCGCAATTCAAAATTTAGAATTCATATTTGGGGCCCGCTTGCCTTATATGCAATTGAATAGTGAACTGCGTTCTATAGAACGCAGTTCGCAATTCAAAATTTAGAATTCATACTTGGGGCCCGCTTGCCTTATATGCAATTGAATAGTGAACTGCGTTCTATAGAACGCAGTTTGCAATTCAAAATTTAGAATTCATATTTGGGGCCCGCTTGCCTTATATGCAATTGAATAGTGAACTGCGTTCTATAGAACGCAGTTCGCAATTCAAAATTTAGAATTCATATTTGGGACCCGCTTGCCTTATATGCAATTGAATAGTGAACTGCGTTCTATAGAACGCAGTTCGCAATTCAAAATTTAGAATTCATATTTGGGGCCCGCGTTCTATAGAACGCAGTTCGCAATTCAAAATTTAGAATTCATACTTGGGGCCCGCTTGCCTTATATGCAATTGAATAGTGAACTGCGTTCTATAGAACGCAGTTCACAATTCAAAATTTAGAATCCATACTGGGGCCCGCTTGCCTTATATGCAATTGAATAGTGAACTGCGTTCTATAGAACGCAGTTCGCAATTCAAAATTTAGAATTCATATTTGGGGCCCGTTTGCCTTATATGCAATTGAATAGTGAACTGCGTTCTATAGAACGCAGTTCGCAATTCAAAATTTAGAATTCATACTTGGGGCCCGCTTGCCTTATATGCAATTGAATAGTGAACTGCGTTCTATAGAACGCAGTTCGCCATTCAAAATTTAGAATTCATATTTGGGGCCCGCTTGCCTTATATGCAATTGAATAGTGAACTGCGTTCTATAGAACGCAGTTCGCAATTCAAAATTTAGAATTCATACTTGGGGCCCGCTTGCCTTATATGCAATTGAATAGTGAACTGCGTTCTATAGAACGCAGTTCGCAATTCAAAATTTAGAATTCATATTTGGGGCCCGCTTGCCTTATATGCAATTGAATAGTGAACTGCGTTCTATAGAACGCAGTTCGCAATTCAAAATTTAGAATTCATATTTGGGACCCGCTTGCCTTATATGCAATTGAATAGTGAACTGCGTTCTATAGAACGCAGTTCGCAATTCAAAATTTAGAATTCATATTTGGGGCCCGCGTTCTATAGAACGCAGTTCGCAATTCAAAATTTAGAATTCATACTTGGGGCCCGCTTGCCTTATATGCAATTGAATAGTGAACTGCGTTCTATAGAACGAAGTTCGCCATTCAAAATTTAGAATTCATATTTGGGGCCCGCTTGCCTTATATGCAATTGAATAGTGAACTGCGTTCTATAGAACGCAGTTCGCAATTCAAAATTTAGAATTCATATTTGGGGCCCGCTTGCCTTATATGCAATTGAATAGTGAACTGCGTTCTATAGAACGCAGTTCGCAATTCAAAATTTAGAATTCATACTTGGGGCCCGCTTGCCTTATATGCAATTGAATAGTGAACTGCGTTCTATAGAACGCAGTTCGCAATTCAAAATTTAGAATTCATATTTGGGGCCCGCTTGCCTTATATGCAATTGAATAGTGAACTGCGTTCTATAGAACGCAGTTCGCAATTCAAAATTTAGAATTCATATTTGGGACCCGCTTGCCTTATATGCAATTGAATAGTGAACTGCGTTCTATAGAACGCAGTTCGCAATTCAAAATTTAGAATTCATATTTGGGGCCCGCGTTCTATAGAACGCAGTTCGCAATTCAAAATTTAGAATTCATACTTGGGGCCCGCTTGCCTTATATGCAATTGAATAGTGAACTGCGTTCTATAGAACGCAGTTCACAATTCAAAATTTAGAATTCATACTGGGGCCCGCTTGCCTTATATGCAATTGAATAGTGAACTGCGTTCTATAGAACGCAGTTCGCAATTCAAAATTTAGAATTCATATTTGGGGCCCGCTTGCCTTATATGCAATTGAATAGTGAACTGCGTTCTATAGAACGCAGTTCGCAATTCAAAATTTAGAATTCATATTTGGGACCCGCTTGCCTTATATGCAATTGAATAGTGAACTGCGTTCTATAGAACGCAGTTCGCAATTCAAAATTTAGAATTCATATTTGGGGCCCGCTTGCCTTATATGCAATTGAATAGTGAACTGCGTTCTATAGAACGCAGTTCGCAATTCAAAATTTTGAATTCATATTTGGGGCCCGCTTGCCTTATATGCAATTGAATAGTGAACTGCGTTCTATAGAACGCAGTTCGCCATTCAAAATTTAGAATTCATACTTGGGGCCCGCTTGCCTTATATGCAATTGAATAGTGAACTGCGTTCTATAGAACGCAGTTCGCAATTCAAAATTAAGAATTCATATTTGGGGCCCGCTTGCCTTATATGCAATTGAATAGTGAACTGCGTTCTATAGAACGCAGTTCGCAATTCAAAGTTTTGAATTCATATTTGGGGCCCGCTTGCCTTATATGCAATTGAATAGTGAACTGCGTTCTATAGAACGAAGTTCGCCATTCAAAATTTAGAATTCATACTGGGGCCCGCTTGCCTTATATGCAATTGAATAGTGAACTGCGTTCTATAGAACGCAGTTCGCAATTCAAAATTTAGAATTCATATTTGGGGCCCGCTTGCCTTATATGCAATTGAATAGTGAACTGCGTTCTATAGAACGCAGTTCGCAATTCAAAATTTAGAATTCATATTTGGGACCCGCTTGCCTTATATGCAATTGAATAGTGAACTGCGTTCTATAGAACGCAGTTCGCAATTCAAAATTTAGAATTCATATTTGGGGCCCGCTTGCCTTATATGCAATTGAATAGTGAACTGCGTTCTATAGAACGCAGTTCGCAATTCAAAATTTTGAATTCATATTTGGGGCCCGCTTGCCTTATATGCAATTGAATAGTGAACTGCGTTCTATAGAACGCAGTTCGCCATTCAAAATTTAGAATTCATACTTGGGGCCCGCTTGCCTTATATGCAATTGAATAGTGAACTGCGTTCTATAGAACGCAGTTCGCAATTCAAAATTAAGAATTCATATTTGGGGCCCGCTTGCCTTATATGCAATTGAATAGTGAACTGCGTTCTATAGAACGCAGTTCGCAATTCAAAGTTTTGAATTCATATTTGGGGCCCGCTTGCCTTATATGCAATTGAATAGTGAACTGCGTTCTATAGAACGCAGTTCGCCATTCAAAATTTAGAATTCATATTTGGGGCCCGCTTGCCTTATATGCAATTGAATAGTTAACTGCGTTCTATAGAACGCAGTTCGCAATTCAAAATTTAGAATTCATATTTGGGGCCCGCTTGCCTTATATGCAATTGAATAGTGAACTGCGTTCTATAGAACGCAGTTCGCAATTCAAAATTTAGAATTCATATTTGGGACCCGCTTGCCTTATATGCAATTGAATAGTGAACTGCGTTCTATAGAACGCAGTTCGCAATTCAAAATTTAGAATTCATATTTGGGGCCCGCGTTCTATAGAACGCAGTTCGCCATTCAAAATTTAGAATTCATATTTGGGGCCCGCTTGCCTTATATGCAATTGAATAGTGAACTGCGTTCTATAGAACGCAGTTCGCCATTCAAAATTTAGAATTCATACTTGGGGCCCGCTTGCCTTATATGCAATTGAATAGTGAACTGCGTTCTATAGAACGCAGTTCGCAATTCAAAATTAAGAATTCATATTTGGGGCCCGCTTGCCTTATATGCAATTGAATAGTGAACTGCGTTCTATAGAACGCAGTTCGCAATTCAAAGTTTTGAATTCATATTTGGGGCCCGCTTGCCTTATATGCAATTGAATAGTGAACTGCGTTCTATAGAACGCAGTTCGCCATTCAAAATTTAGAATTCATATTTGGGGCCCGCTTGCCTTATATGCAATTGAATAGTTAACTGCGTTCTATAGAACGCAGTTCGCCATTCAAAATTTAGAATTCATACTTGGGGCCCGCTTGCCTTATATGCAATTGAATATTGAACTGCGTTCTATAGAACGCAGTTCGCAATTCAAAATTAAGAATTCATATTTGGGGCCCGCTTGCCTTATATGCAATTGAATAGTGAACTGCGTTCTATAGAACGCAGTTCGCAATTTAAAGTTTTGAATTCATATTTGGGGCCCGCTTGCCTTATATGCAATTGAATAGTGAACTGCGTTCTATAGAACGCAGTTCGCCATTCAAAATTTAGAATTCATATTTGGGGCCCGCTTGCCTTATATGCAATTGAATAGTGAACTGCGTTCTATAGAACGCAGTTCGCAATTCAAAATTTAGAATTCATACTTGGGGCCCGCTTGCCTTATATGCAATTGAATAGTGAACTGCGTTCTATCTAGAACGCAGTTCGCAATTCAAAATTTAGAATTCATACTTGGGGCCCGCTTGCCTTATATGCAATTGAAGAGTGAACTGCGTTCTATCTAGAACGCAGTTCGCAATTCATTTTTGGGGCCGGAATTTTCGGGGACATCTACTAGTGGTATTTCACTACCACTGTGAAATTTGGTGATGCAGTAATCTATAGTTTTTGAGATCTGTATGGTGTCCGGATAGGGCCATTTGCATTAGCGCGACATCGCGTTCAGATAAACGAGACATTGCGCTAACACATGTACACAACACACTGTCTCGCTAACGCAACTTTGCACAACACGCCGTCGCGCTAACACAACTTTGCACAACACGCCGTCGCGCTAACACAACTTTGCTTAACACGCCGTCGCGCTAACGCAACTTTGCAAGTTTCACAGTCTAGTAGGAAGTCGTGTCCGGAAATATTAGACTGCGCATGCTGAAATATGCATGCACGCAAGCATGGATAAAAAATAAATAAAATGTACTTTGAAATATATATATTATTTTCATTTATTATCAGTGCATATGAATAAAAATATAGTTACTAGTGTGTCACTAGATAAGGATATGAATTTCGTGGATCATTGTTTAGTTGATCCACGAAATTAAATATTCATTGAAGTGCAATTTTAATTAACATTTTGTATTGATAGGTTCATTGGCCACTAATTTACGTATACTTGATATTGTGATTTTCACTTTATCCACGAAAATTGATGCCCTTGAATATCAATGAAACTACAGTATTCAATTGCATATAAGCCCGATTCTCAGAAACTATAGATAACTGCATCACCATATTTTCACAGTGGTAGTGAAATACCACTAGTAGATGCCCCTGAAAAATTCAGGTCCCGAATATGAATTCTAAATTTTGATTTGCGAATTGCTTTCTAGATAGAGCGCAGTTCACTATTCAATTGCATATAAGCCCGATTCTTAAACATAGGTAATAACAGATTACAAAGCTCACCGAGACGAGGGATCACCTTTTTGAGGAATCACCTTTATGAGACCACCTTTATCATATTATTTGAAAATCATAGTTAATGATATTGGATATACATGGATACTGTTTTGACAAAATATCGTATAACAATATCATATAATAAAAATTGTATAATAATCATATGTTCATTTCATAGGGTATTATATGATACAATGTTTATCAATACGATAATATAAAATACTATATTGCATCCTATGATACCAGTACAATATATATCATATATTACAATAAAATACTGTAATACATAATGATGAAATATGATATTGTAACATATGATATGACATTGTATCTTGTTATACATTATTGTATTTGATCACATAATACAATATCATAATATATTATGATATTGATATGATATGATACATTATAATAATATATGATACAATATCATATCACATAATGCATCACAATATTATACTGTATAATATTATAGCATGATATTGCATTGTATGATATTGTATAATATTTAATACAATGTAGGATATTGTATCATATGATACAATAAAATTAGCTACAACATTGTATCATATCAATTGATACAATATCATGTGATATAGTACTATATTATATCATACAATATCATAGTATACTTTATTGTATTATATGATACAATATCACATTATACAATATCATATAATACATTTCATATATTGATATAATAATATATTATATAAACCAATCTCATTTTATACAATATCGTATCATATGATATGATATATATTATACAATATCATATCATATGATACTATATTATGTTGCAATATCATATGAAATAGCATGTGATAAAATATAATATAAGTGATATTATACAATATCATATTATACAATATTGTATCATAATAAACAATACTATACATAACAATATCACAATACAATATCATATCATAATGTACAAAAAAAATTGATACAATATCATATCGTGTTATAATATTGTATCATATAAAACAACAGTGTATCATATCATACAATACTATATCATAGGAATCATATTATATCATTTAACAACGAACACATCTATCAAGCAGGTTTTAGATAGGATAATTTTTTTAGCAACTTTGATAATGGAGATCTGCATCTGAAGCTACCTCTGCAGTTCATTAATATTATAGTTAAATCAACTATGCAAGCTATTATCTATAAAATTTGTGACCTATTCCAAAAAAACAAATCTCATCCAGCATCCGAAACATACGCCTCAGATTCAGCATTCAAGCCTGCCAGGTGCATCAGTATCATAAGACGTATCATCCATGCAAGTTTTATGAAGTTAGGACCAGTAGTAACTAAGATATAATCATCAGAGGGCACCTGCTCAAAAAACTTTAACAAACTCTTAAAACCTTAACCTCCTTCAGCATCCGAAACCTATGGCTCAGATTCAGCATTCATGCCTGTCAGGTGCATCAGTATTATAAGACGCACCATCCATATAAGTTTGGTGAAGTTAAGACCAGTGATAACTAAGTTATAATCATCAAAGGGCACCTGCTCCAAAACTTTAACCAGCTATAAAAACCTTAACCTCATCCAGCATCCGAAACTTATGGCTCAGATTCGGCATTCCTTCCTGTCAGAGGCATCAGTATCATACGACACACCATCTATGCAAGTTTGGTGAAGTTAGGACCAGTAATAACTAAGATATAATCATCAAAGGGCACCTGCTCAAAAACTTTAACCAGCTCTTAAAACCTTAACCTCATCCAGCATCTGAAACCTATGGCTCAGATTCAGCATTCAAGCCTGCCAGGTATATCAGTATCATAAGACGCACCATCTATGCAAATTTAGTTTAGTTAGGACCAGTAATAACTAAGATATAATCATCAAAGGGCACCTGCTCCAAAAACGTTAACCAGCTCTAAAAACCTTAACCTCATCCAGCATCTGAAACCTATGGCTCAGATTCAGCATTCAAGCCTGCCAGGTATATCAGTATCATAAGACGCACCATCTATGCAAATTTAGTGAAGTTAGGACCAGTAATAACTAAGATATAATCATCAAAGGGCACCTGCTCCAAAAACGTTAACCAGCTCTAAAAACCTTAACCTCATCCAGCATCTGAAACCTAAGGCTCAGATTCAGCATTAAAGCATGTCTGATGCATTAGTATCATAAGATGCACCATCCATGCAAGTTTGGTAAAGTTAGGACCAGTAGTAACCTATAAATTGCTATCAAAGGGCACCTGCACCAAAAACTCTAACTTGCTCCAAAAACCTTAACCTCCTCCAGCATCTGAAACTCATGGCCCTGATTCAGTATTCAGGTCTTTCAAGTCCATGAGTAGGTCAAGATGCATCATCCATGCAAGTTTGGTGAAGATAGGACAAGTAATAACTTAGATACAGGACCTACAACAAAAACTTTAACCAGGTTCGGACACCGACGCCGACGCCGAGGGTATAGCATAAGCTCCCCCCGACTTCGTTTCGGTGAGCTAAAAACTACCCAAATATGAATTCTAAATTTGAATTGCAACCTGAGTTCTAGATAGAACGCAGTTCACTATTCAATTGCATATAAGGCAAGCGGGCCTCAAATATGAATTCTAAATTTTGAATTGCGAACTGCGTTCTAGATAAAACGCAGTTCACTATTCAATTGCATATAAGGCAAGCGGGCCTCAAATATGAATTCTAAATTTTGAATTGCGAACTGCGTTCTAGATAGAACGCAGTTCACTATTCAATCGCACTAAATTTTGAATTGCGAACTGCGTTCTATAGAACGCAGTTCACTATTCAATTGCATATAAGGCAAGCGGGTCCCAAATATGAATTCTAAATTTTGAATTGCGAACTGCGTTCTATAGAATACAGTTCACTATTCAATTTCATATAAGGCAAGCGGGCCCCAAGTATGAATTCTAAATTTTGAATTGTTCTAGATAGAACGCAGTTCACTTTTCAATTGCATATAAGGCAAGCGGGCCCCAAATATGAATTCTAAATTTTGAATTGCGAACTGCGTTCTATAGAACGCAGTTCACTATTCAATTGCATATAAGGCAAGCGGGCCCCAAATATGAATTCTAAATTTTGAATTGCGAACTGCGTTCTATAGAACGCAGTTCACTATTCAATTGCATATAAGGCAAGCGAGTCCCAAATATGAATTCTAAATTTTGAATTGCGAACTGCGTTCTATAGAACGCAGTTCACTATTCAATTGCATATAAGGCAAGCGGGCCCCAAGTATGAATTCTAAATTTTGAATTGCGAACTGCGTTCTATAGAACGCAGTTCACTACTGTAGATTCCTTATTTTACGCGAGTACTTAATTCCGCGATTCAATAATTTACCAACAAATCGCGAGAACATAAAATCGCGAATGCCGAAATTTTATCGTAGTTTCATGTAGTTTTCATGTGTCCCGAAATTAAAAGCGAGATTCTAGAATTCGCGAGATGGGCTTCTCGCGATTTTACGCGGATATTAATTCCTCGCGTTTAATTAGGAATTTACAGTATTCAATTGCATGTAAGGCAAGCGGGCCCCAAATATGAATTCTAAATTTTGAATTGCGAACTGCGTTCTATAGAACGCAGTTCACTATTCAATTGCATGTAAGGCAAGCGGGCCCCAAATATGAATTCTAAATTTTGAATTGCGAACTGCGTTCTATAGAACGCAGTTCACTATTCAATTGCATGTAAGGCAAGCGGGCCCCAAATATGAATTCTAAATTTTGAATTGCGAACTGCGTTCTATAGAACGCAGTTCACTATTCAATTGCATGTAAGGCAAGCGGGCCCCAAATATGAATTCTAAATTTTGAATTGCGAACTGCGTTCTATAGAACGCAGTTCACTATTCAATTGCATGTAAGGCAAGCGGGTCCCAAATATGAATTCTAAATTTTGAATTGCGAACTGCGTTCTATAGAACGCAGTTCACTATTCAATTGCATATAAGGCAAGCGGGCCCCAAGTATGAATTCTAAATTTTGAATTGCGAACTGCGTTCTATAGAACGCAGTTCACTATTCAATTGAATATAAGGCAAGCGGGCCCCAAATATGAATTCTAAATTTTGAATTGCGAACTGCGTTCTATAGAACGCAGTTCACTATTCAATTGCATATAAGGCAAGCGGGCCCCAAATATGAATTCTAAATTTTGAATTGCGAACTGCGTTCTATAGAACGCAGTTCACTATTCAATTGCATGTAAGGCAAGCGGGTCCCAAATATGAATTCTAAATTTTGAATTGCGAACTGCGTTCTATAGAACGCAGTTCACTATTCAATTGCATGTAAGGCAAGCGGGCCCCAAATATGAATTCTAAATTTTGAATTGCGAACTGCGTTCTATAGAACGCAGTTCACTATTCAATTGCATGTAAGGCAAGAGGGCCCCAAATATGAATTCTAAATTTTGAATTGCGAACTGCGTTCTATAGAACGCAGTTCACTATTCAATTGCATATAAGGCAAGCGGGCCCCAAGTATGAATTCTTAATTTTGAATTGCGAACTGCGTTCTATAGAACGCAGTTCACTATTCAATTGCATATAAGGCAAGCGGGCCCCAAATATGAATTCTAAATTTTGAATTGCGAACTGCGTTCTATAGAACGCAGTTCACTATTCAATTGCATATAAGGCAAGCGGGCCCCAAATATGAATTCTAAATTTTGAATTGCGAACTGCATTCTATAGAACGCAGTTCACTATTCAATTGCATATAAGGCAAGAGGGCCCCAAATATGAATTCTAAATTTTGAATTGCGAACTGCGTTCTATAGAACGCAGTTCACTATTCAATTGCATATAAGGCAAGCGGGCCCCAAATATGAATTCTAAATTTTGAATTGCGAACTGCGTTCTATAGAACGCAGTTCACTATTCAATTGCATATAAGGCAAGCGGGCCCCAAATATGAATTCTAAATTTTGAATTGCGAACTGCGTTCTATAGAACGCAGTTCACTATTCAATTGCATATAAGGCAAGCGGGCCCCAAATATGAATTCTAAATTTTGAATTGCGAACTGCGTTCTATAGAACGCAGTTCACTATTCAATTGGATATAAGGCAAGCAGGCCCCAAATATGAATTCTAAATTTTGAATTGCGAACTGCGTTCTATAGAACGCAGTTCACTATTCAATTGCATATAAGGCAAGCGGGCCCCAAATATGAATTCTAAATTTTGAATTGCGAACTGCGTTCTATAGAACGCAGTTCACTATTCAATTGCATATAAGGCAAGCGGGCCCCAAATATGAATTCTAAATTTTGAATTGCGAACTGCGTTCTATAGAACGCAGTTCACTATTCAATTGCATATAAGGCAAGCGGGTCCCAAATATGAATTCTAAATTTTGAATTGCGAACTGCGTTCTATAGAACGCAGTTCACTATTCAATTGCATGTAAGGCAAGCGGGCCCCAAATATGAATTCTAAATTTTGAATTGCGAACTGCGTTCTATAGAACGCAGTTCACTATTCAATTGCATGTGAGGCAAGAGGGCCCCAAATATGAATTCTACATTTTGAATTGCGAACTGCGTTCTATAGAACGCAGTTCACTATTCAATTGCATATAAGGCAAGCGGGCCCCAAGTATGAATTCTAAATTTTGAATTGCGAACTGCGTTCTATAGAACGCAGTTCACTATTCAATTGCATGTAAGGCAAGCGGGCCCCAAATATGAATTCTAAATTTTGAATTGCGAACTGCGTTCTATAGAACGCAGTTCACTATTCAATTGCATGTAAGGCAAGCGGGCCCCAAATATGAATTCTAAATTTTGAATTGCGAACTGCGTTCTATAGAACGCAGTTCACTATTCAATTGCATGTAAGGCAAGCGGGCCCCAAATATGAATTCTTAATTTTGAATTGCGAACTGCGTTCTATAGAACGCAGTTCACTATTCAATTGCATATAAGGCAAGCGGGCCCCAAATATGAATTCTAAATTTTGAATTGCGAACTGCGTTCTATAGAACGCAGTTCACTATTCAATTGCATATAAGGCAAGCGGGCCCCAAATATGAATTCTAAATTTTGAATTGCGAACTGCGTTCTATAGAACGCAGTTCACTATTCAATCGCACTTAATTTTGAATTGCGAACTGCGTTCTATAGAACGCAGTTCACTATTCAATTGCGAACTGCGAACTGGGAACTGCGTTCTAAAAACCGATTGCCGTGTTTATGTCACAGTTACTTAATGAAGCTTAATATTTTGTTTATCAAAATGATCTGCAATTTTCTATTAGGACATTTTTATTGTGAAATTGTAATTTATTTCTTCAATGACAAATAATATGATCTGCATGTGAAGCAGGAATTGAAATGTTTTGACTTTTTTCATATCGAGTCCGATTTTTCCCGAATTTATTTTCACACGGTTTTTATTTCAAAATAAACTTATAAATTTGTAGTAGTCATATTTTTAGAGAAATGCTATTTACATGCAAAGGCCCCGATTGAAACAAGATAATATTATTGTCGTCCTGTACAAATATTAGATTGCTATATAGTCCTTCGTCGATATGTCTTTCTATCAAAATTTAATGATTTATCTTACATGATTACGGACTAAGTTACGTGCAAAATTATTATAAATTCAGTTTTTGCAGCATTTTTTTTTCAAATTCAGCTCACATTGCCTCAACTTTACAACTATACAAAATGATTTTAAGAGCGAAGAATTTGTTTTTCACTTGTAAGTCTACTCATATTCTCTATTTTAAGATTTATGCGAAAGTTCATAAAACACACAGCTTTTTTTTTTCAAAGTTTTTGCCATACTCGGAGAGAAATACTCTCTTAAAAGGTTTTTAAAAATCAATTGATCATTCGGAAATGCAGCAAGCAAACGAAATGTGCCATCCGTCCTATAGCTAAACATTTGAGAGAGTTAAAAATGTTTTTTTTTTAAATATGTAGACAAATCAACTTATTATCATTTATATACATGTACTTCATCAATAAACTAAATTAATTTAGATTTACCATTTGGCTTCTCTTCGGCTCCACACTTTTTTCAAAAGTGCTTGAGGCTATTAAGGAAATATGATAATTTTAAAGAGCTCAAAGCAGGGTATTGGTCTGATTTTAGCTATGTCAGATTTGTCAGAAAGCTTTTGATTTTGCTGAGGGCGCGTTTTTGCGATGATTCATTTATGTACATGTACATGCATGCAATGCTTCGTTCGTTCCCACCGGCCACCAGTATTATACTTCTATGTTAAATACTGAAATCTGATTGGTTTAGAAGTTGTTAGTAATCCGTTCTATTACCCTCAGCGTTTGCAACACACTTGGCAACGGGTAACACAACAAATTGTTACATGCGCGTAAATTATGCGCGTACGGTTCGCCGTAGAATTCACTTCATTTCTATATAAAAACAGTAAAATTTTCTCTATATTAAGACATCAGTATAATAAAAATAAATAGCGCCTGTTTGGGAGGGTAACGTCGGTTGACAATGGTTGTCTCGGGGTGTCAATTTCAACAGTATTCAACACTATTCACACTTCTATTTTATTCAAAACCTTTAGCACGAAAATCCAAACAATAAACCAATGGCCTTTTTCGATTAGGGTGGTTATTATAATCATTTGATAAAAAGAAGACATTTCATTTCGAATTTTGGTGTTTTGGGGTAGCAAAGTTATTTTAAAGTGGGAAACTTTGTTTTGATGAGTTTAACATTAGTCTTTTCGATGATTCATTTTGTGTAAAATATTGCGATGTTCTTAAGTTCATTGAATTGTTATTTGAAAATAAGAACATAAATTGAGTCTTTATTTATCAGTGGTGCCAACACAAGTCTTTGCTGGTACAACTGTCATGCAACTTTTTGAGATCATAGTAAGAAGACACAGTAACTAGCAATGCAATCGGTTTTTTGAACGCAGGATGTATTGCACAAGTTTTCTTGGACTTGGACTTGAATTTGATACAAATTAACACACCTAACTTTTAATATATATATATATATATATATATATATATATATATATATATATATATATATATATATATATATATATATATATATATATAAAGAAACAGTCTAACTTATTAAAACCGAATATTTTGAGGTAAATTTTTGGAGGAGGGGATAGGGGCAATCAGGCAATAAATTACATCAGTTTCAGTATCAAAACAGGCCAAGATAACCCATACACATATTGTTTACTATATTACTATAATATAGAACCCTGTGTGTCAAGACAAGGGAACTTGGCTTGAATTGTAAAAAAAAATAAAAACAATAACAAGGAGATGCTGAATTTGCTCAAAAGTCAGTGGATAATATTTAAAGCACCTATGATTTTTACAAAGAGTGGGCGGGGTCACTGGCCTCTGTGTGTAGGGGATATTTTATGGCCAATGATATGATTACAGTAGTACATGAATTAAGCTAACAAGCTAGTTGATTAAGCTAATTTTAAATAAAAGAAATAATATTTTCATGACAGAAAGGGTTCAAAATCCCACAAAAAATTTCCTTCACCCTTAAATAGCATGCAAAGGACTATACTAGCAACTACATATCCCAAAGACAACCCAGACCTTGCTCTCAAAGACAAAGTAGAGCGCTTGTGAAGGTACCATGCGGTTTCAGGGGGAAAATCGGATCGAGAAACGGACGATAATTACAGCTTTAAAACATCTTCAGTGGGAAAAACATTTGCAAACAAAATACAAGGCCGAAGTTCAAACATAATTTTGTTGAATTAAGAATTTTAAATGATTCGGATATTGTAAGGAAGTGTTTATATCCGTGTCGTAATCAGTATAAAACCGTATAATTCTTTTTTTTAATAATTCTTTTTTTTAAAGATATTTTCTTCCTCTTGTGTAGGACGTGTGCAAGGTAATTTTAAAAGGAAAAGCGCACACAGGAAAGGAACTCTATTAGCAAAACGAAATCTCCAGTGGGAACTATAGAAACATGATAACCCATTTGCAGAATAAAATACACGATAATAAAGAGCTTAGAAATATTTTCGTACATTAATCAAGACTGTAGAGTAATTTAAGACAAATGGGAAGTATTACATATCTCTTTAAGGAAGTTTTTCATTATAATTTTGAAAAAAAATATAATTTTGATTGTTCAATGGCGTGGGTGAAAATCTCATCTAAAACTCCTATTTTTGCAATTATTAATTAATTTCTAAATTTTCGTTGAAATTATTTAGACCAGAAATGAAATCGAGTGGTTTAAAACAAGGAAATATTCATTGTTTATTATCGACTTGCATTGATTTTTTTTTTGGGGGGGGGGGGTGACCGGGCTTCTAATGGTTTTCTTTTTCTCTTGCATGTCAATAGTGTTGGAAAAAATGAATACAACCTTCTTACCCTGACAAAGAGTTAATATTATGAAAAATAAAAGTCCGACTTCTTCCTTCAGGAACAACCTAAAAGTCAGAGAAAACCATGAAATCTCCCGTAAAATGTTTGGCATAAGGTGACCAGTGGATAAACAATATATCTCTGATCACCGCGTGTTTTTAGTTTTCCTGGATTTTGTCAACTTCCACACACTTCCAATCTCTAGAATGATTTTCATTTCATAAAATAAAGTTTTCTATATGGTCGCTTATTAAGTTATCTAAACTTTTTATGGTAAATAATCGTATGATTTTGTTAAATACTAGTAATCTTTTTCAACTTGTTATTGCAGGCTGGTGCTAGATACAAGAGTTTCAAAGAAAGTACATCATTAAATATATATCTACCTGTCTGTGATAACTCTATAATATTCATTCATACACTTGCTGAAAATGATATAAATGAAAGTGGTAAGGAATCAATCTCAGAAATCATGAGGTGACCATTACTGTCATGACGTGATCAAATCTATCATAAAGCCCTTCAGACTTTATTGGATTTAGTCATGCCCCGACCAAAAATGATCACTTCTTGATACTCAAAGATTGATTCCTTAGTTCTTAAAATCAACAATACGGTTAAAGGTTTTAAAATTAAATGATTTGTGGTGAAATAAAAGGTACATACATTTATATGAAAGACACTAGACAAATAATCAAAGTACTGAAAGTACTGTTAGACGGTGGCTTCGTTTGAAAATGGCATATTACATGTAACAATGAGTGATGCATGACAATTATTGATGTCGAAAACCGCGGCCAGTATCGTATACATGTACTAATACTTAACGCTTACTCGCACAACTGGTCGTGAGTTTCCTACATGGATGATTCTGTGGAAATCGTAGCTGTGATATCAATCCACACTTTACAAATGCTGTGTCTCTTGGCCGTCATCTTTTGGTGGAAACCCAAAAATTTATCACAGTAGCCTTTGTAGTATAGAAAATTGTATCTATATTTTGTATCTATATGTTAGTATCTATATCAGCTGACATTAAAAACCCGTTTTCGGTAATACTATGTATTTTGATTGCCCCAGAGTGACTCATTAAATATGTGGGTTGCCACCACATATTGAATGAATAGATCAAATCCAAGGCGATTTCATCACAGAACGCCCAAATATTTGATTGTTTGAAGAAGGGGAATTTTGGTTTTTTCCCTTTTGACCTTTGGGTTGACCCCGCAAAGGGGAACAAATTTTGAAATGTGTGGATTGGACTATTGTGCTTTAAATATATTGTAGATTTCCCAAGTAACGAGAATAAATTCAGCTTTGGTATGATAAAATACTTATTTTTACTAACTATTTGGGCATACATATAGTATGTTAATTGTCCCTCTCGACAGCATTTTCCCTCAATTTCTCCACGAGGAAAAAGTTGCAGTCTTGTGAACCATCACACTTGCATTTGTCCTCATAGTCAGTTAATACATTTAGGTGTAAAGAAAACGGAATGGGTTTACAAGAACCTGTTTGATAAAACTGGTATTCTTTGGAATGCACGTCATCATGAAACAGAAGAGTCAATCAATATTTTATCTTCGACTTTAGTGGAATATTTCCATTTGCTCACAACGAAAGTGAATGAAAGTTTGAAAAAAAAATATCATACAATATTCAGTCGCGGCAGTTTCATTAATCAACGTTTTAAACATTTGTTCTATTGTATTTAGCTATAGATTTATTCAAATCATTTGAATGAATTCGCGAAAGTCACATGTATATTTTATCGCTTCTTAGTACACTTTA
This sequence comes from Magallana gigas, assembly GCF_963853765.1. Lineage (NCBI taxonomy): Eukaryota > Metazoa > Mollusca > Bivalvia > Ostreida > Ostreidae > Magallana > Magallana gigas. The sequence continues at coordinate 23,253,712 of NC_088860.1, forward strand.
ACACGCATAAATTACTTGCTACATTAAACTTTTCTAGTAAACTTACAACAAATATTGATTAATTATACAAAATAAGTTTTTAAAAACACCAAACAAACAAAATTCAAGTTGAACGCACGTTTTCTGACCGTGCAGCTGTGTATATAAAGAAGATGTGGGAATGAGTTGCGCAACTGTCCATTTATTAAAGTCGTAAAAAACATTTTCAAATTTATCATTTTTTCAATTAAATATATTTGATATGTTATAATACTAGTTTACAAAATGGTAATTTCTAACTATAATCAGTTTGAAATATTTTAAAAAAAACGATAAGAAAAAAAAAAAAAATCTTTAAGTTTTGGTGGTATCGAACCCACAACCCAAAAACCCAAGTTCTATAAAGTGTCCTAATGTCAGAAGTTCTAACCACTGAGCCATTTCATTCACAACAAAGTGAGTTGTTTAAATGCTATATGAGAAGCTGACCACGAATTTACGGACTTGTATTATATTTCTAAAACGTTCAACTGTTGAGCTACAAAATGACATTTTTGAACTGTAGTGGGTCATCTGTCCACAATTTTGTTGAGTAAAATCGGTTTAAATTCCATTAAACCACATTTAGACTGTGACAAAAAATATGAAGCTCAGATTCATTATATGAAAGAAAAGGCATTGAAGTTATAAAAAGTACATTATTTGGAGATTTTGACACACACGCGCCAGTTTAAATCAATATATTGCAAGTATTTAAAATATAAGTTTTGGTGGTATCGAACCCATAACCCAAAAACCCAAGTTCTATAAAGTGTCCTAATGTCAGAAGTTCTAACCACTGAGCCATTTCATTCACAACAAAGTGAGTTGTTTAAATGCTATATGAGAAGCTGACCACGAATTTACGGACTTGTATTATATTTCTAAAACGTTCAACTGTTGAGCTACAAAATGACATTTTTGAACTGTAGTGGGTCATCTGTCCACAATTTTGTTGAGTAAAATCGGTTTAAATTCCATTAAACCACATTTAGACTGTGACAAAAAATATGAAGCTCAGATTCACTATATGAAAGAAAAGGCATTGAAGTTATAAAAAGTACATTATTTGGAGATTTTGACACACACGCGCCAGTTTAAATCAATATATTGCAAGTATTTAAAATATTTAAAGGTTACAACCCGATGTTACGTTAAATATACATTATTTTTAATTATTTTTAAACAAAAGTATCAGCTTTATGATATTTTAATTTTGCCGTATCTAATCATTCCTCATATAGGCATTTTACACGCCTTATTCATCCACATTCTTTGATTTTATTCTTTGCATGTACTAGACAATAGATTTAGGGTTCGCAAATCCCGGCAATATTTTCGGAAAGCTATAGTTCTGTAGCTCAGCAGAATTCTACAGTCATCTATGAAGCACATTTTTTTTGCCTTCATGATTCATTATTTATTGCAAATATAGCATGGATGTATACGCTACAGCCGATGTAGCATTGCGTTAAGTGATGACACTTTCTAACCGGTGTGTATTTCAATTGCGAGTCGACAATTACAAACTGGCGCATCATTTGTAAATGCATGTTGACAAAATGCTAACACTTGGAAATAAATGTCGAAAAAAGTTCATAGTGAAGTTGTACTTGCGAGTTAAAAATTATTTGAGAACAAACGGGGCGATGTTTACGTACATATGTAAATATGTTATCTGTTAGTGGAAAAAATGCCCCCAAAACCTTAATACATTTAGCAGGGACGGGCGCATATGAATTAAAGTCACTATTTGTACTTCGCTCATCGAATTGCGTTATTCAGTTCATTGTGAAAAAAATCAACAGAAACTGTTTAGTTAACAAAATTATCATATCTTACATTAGCTGCAGAACTGTAGCTCTCCGGGGAAGAAATATGGTCTGTCAATATTTTTTTCCCGGAGAGCTACAGTTCTGCAGCTAATCTTACATTACCGTTCACAATGTACCATAAATGTATATGGAATATCGCATGAGTTGAACCAATTCTTTTTTCTCACAAAAACGCTAGCGTTTGCTGCAAACAGGGACGTATATACTAGTATATACGTCCCTGCTGCAAATTAGAGATACGCGAGCTGATCAATGACACGCCGTGAAATCCATTATAAGACGTTTTACAGCGAATGTCTTTAATCCCTTATTTGCTTACAAAAATCTGAACTGAAAATCTTCGAAACATCGTAAAATGTAGTTTATATACATGTAAAATGGCGACTCGATTTGCACGCGAATTTTACAATCCGACGTCGATTAGCGTGTTTGAAAGAAAGTCAGCAGCAAGTAAAGCGTCAACATCAGTAGTAAATATTGTCTGATAAATATAGAAGTGCCTGTAATAAAAATAATGTTTCTACAGACTGAGTGAGGTACAAATAGTTTTTGTGTGTTTGAAAACACATGCACACTTGTAGAAGAAAGTGTGCCATTGATCGGTTGAAGTTCAATAAAATGTAATTTATATGTAATATTCATTGTCAGTATCTGTTGTGAATTCTTTGAAATAAGCAACAACAAAATAAATATTCTGCCTCAACTAAAACTAATGCGTTGAAAATTACTGAATTTATCGATGAAGCATATTTACATTGCTGAAATATGAAATGGCAAACCAGTTTAAATAGTGTTTCTGACATCATTAAAAAAAACAAGAAGCAATTATTGTGAGATCTCTTGACAAATTATTGCAGTGATATAGTTTTAATGCAGTCCTGATACAGAGTTAAACGTCACAACTGACAGTTGGTGCTTAAATTATTAATACCGCGTAAGCAAACAGGGTAACGGCTCATTTAGAATAAAACACATGTTAATTTCATACATTATATAAATGTATGTACAAAATAATTAGCAGCTACATTTATAATGCTTAAAATATCTGATAGGATGAAAATTAATTCTCATACTGAAATCGACACATAGATAAAACATTGCCTGTAACACTGAATACATGTACCTAACAGAGTTATCGTTCCTTATCCGCTAGGGTCCCCGTGAGAAATACTCTTCCGGTCAGGACCGTAGCAATAGACCGTGGCTATTTATAGCCACCGTCTAAAAAGGCATCAAACAAAGATTATTTAAATGATTAATACACATACATGTAATTGCATTTTTATATGTTGATGTGTTGAATGATGTTCTTGTGTATATTTATTTAAATTATAACTTTTTAATTTTTATTATTAGAACTTATGGTACTAAGTGGAATTCTTCGAGGCCTTGCAAACGTTAAGTTCAGAGTTATGTAATTACTCTCGTCTTTCAGTTGCAAATCAAAGGACTTAGAGATTTTTATGTTTCATGCCATGTGGATAACATGAAATTGAATACTTCAAACATTTCTTCTTACAAATCTCCTTAAGAAATTTGTTTTCTTTACTGTGACCTTTTACCAGTGAAATTTGAAAAAGATAATGTGTCAATGATGGTATCTTGGATATTTTCCCTTTCATCGATGTCAACATGTATGTGTATTTTTATTGAAAGTCGTACAAATGTGCTGCATAAATACCGTGCAACTGACTAAATGTTTATAATAACACCTCCCAAAAAACACAACTTCGGGATAAAGCAAGGAATTTTATTTAAACATATATAGGTGTATAATCATTTTATATAATTTCAAATATCTTACAATCATAAAAGCATGTACATGTATATACAATGTAACACAAAAATATTGAAGTGTAAAAAAAATCATTAAAGCACATCATAAATCTGCAAAATTAAAATGTCTGAACAAATCAAGGTGTATTACTCATTGCGCAGCTTTTAAAGCTGAAATATATATTGTTCAAGCCTCTAGAAACAAGAGAGTTGCCTTCAGCCTAAATTGTGGTCACTCTACATCTTGTTCTTCACGCCAGTATGGGCCAGCCAGATGTCGGAGCTGCAGTCTCCACCTGGGTACCTCACCTCGTGGGCCAACATGGGCCCCTGGGGCTCCTTGCCAAAGTCCACCAGGAAGTTGGGGTTCAGGGACAGACCCCCTGTGACGTTGTTGACGTCCAGTATGTACATCTGGCAGCCTTCCCTACGATACACACGAAAAAAAAACCGAGTCATTTTCATGGTTAACACAAATATTTGGTTGTTGATTTAAAAGTTGAACTAAGGTTTCATAATTTAATACGCCAGTCTTATATTTTGTAAAACGTACTTTTATATAATCCAAATAAGGGGACACATTCATGTACCCGTATATTTATTATGCTATGTTAGCTTTGAAAGTAGTCAAAGCAAGAACGCTGAATGTCATTTATCTCAATTCATTCATGATTCCGATTCAGAGTGCTTACTTGGCTAACTCGGGATAAAACTGGTCGTCCCACTTGGCAAAGAGCGAGGTCGTCACGTACAACCTCTTGCCATCAAGACTCAGTTGAATCATCTGGGGTCCTCCGCGCAGGCGCTGTCCCTTCACATACACAGGATCCGGTTGACTCTGAGATAATTAAAAAACAAATTATACATTTTAATTTCATGATAATTAAAATGTTGAGTTAAAAAAAAAAAAAAATTTATGAATTTCATATCCGACCGTAAAAATTTTTCATGCAAGATGTTTTAGCCGAAATTGTATAGATAAATAGATAGATATAGATTACATAACCCGTTTGTTACAAACATACATTATTGTAGAAGCATTTGACACATATCCGTAATTGGATCTCTTAATTTTACCCATTTTTAAGTAAAAGACAATAACAAATATCATATGTATGCTTTCCTTATATCAACTTAAGACAAAAATGCCTGGATGATTATCCAATATACTTTAATGGATTCATATAGGTACATGTAAGTAGTTCTGACTGAATTTAGTATATTTATACATGTACCTTCAGCTCCGGATCACTGGTCACCTTGACGCTTCCGCCTTTGCAAACGCTTCCTCCCAAAAATACCTGAAAAATGTGATATTGCAAAACAGCCGAATATTTTTACTAGTCAATGTTACACATATTAAAGCTGTGTTTGGTATGTAGCTGACCTGTCCCACGAGTTTAGGATTCCTCCTGTCTGTGATGTCATACTGACGGATATCTCCGTGCAGCCAGTTGCTGAAGTACAGATATCTATCGTCCAGGGATATCAGGATATCCGTGATCAAACCTAGATGTTAAAGCATTAAGTAAACTTAAAGTCTACTGTAATATTGTTCTAAAGAGTTAAAAGTACATATTAGGGTTGATTTGTAATGGAACACAATAGTGTTTACAAGAAAGGACAGATTTATATTGCTACATGATAAGAACAGGTATTTTTAAAATCAAATTAATAATTTTTGGCAAATATTGAATTTTTTTTTGGTGTCCACACTTAAAACCTTTAAACATGTTGAATACTAAGAATATGTAAACGCGGGTATTTTTAATCTGGTTGGCATTTGCTACGTATCACATGTTCATGCAATGAATCTAAGAAAGATCTCCTTACCTGGCATCGTATCCATGGCCCAGCCCGTTACCTTCTTTGGAGGGATGCTGATGACCTTCTCTGCCTCCCACTGTCCGTTCTGTAACCCAAAGAAACAACTGACTTATAATCCCTGCTATCATGACTCGTGTGTAGTAAATTTGACGCGACAAAAGCAGCTGGTACACTTACCGGGGCCCTAAAGAATCGGAAGACTGTGGAACTTAAGGCGCACCCCACGTAGCCCTCGGTGGCTGTGGGGTCGTGGAGGAAGCGAATCTCCAGGGGTAATTTACCGTCGGGACCGAGGTCGATCCTTTTGATCAGTTCGTGCGTAGTCCAGTCCATCACGTTCAGATGGTTACCGTAAAGACCTAGGAGAAATGAAAGGAGAATATTATGGTGAGTCTGAAGATTTTAATGACAATTTGAAAGGGGAGGAATACAACCAGAGACAAAGCTATACAATTGTTGAGTACAATAAAAATATATTAAGTATGTAACTATGTAAACATATAATCGGCGACTTGTTGACAATAAAGTTACAGTCATTTGCGACATATTGACAAACCTTGAGATTTTTTGAAATATTAAGATTAACAACTTGATATTAAGGTTACCGTTATATTCGAATTGAGGACAATATAGTTACCATCAGCGACTTGTTGGCAGTACAGTATAGATTAGCGACTTGTTGACAATACCTTTATATAGTATTATTTATACACTAGTATATACTAGTATATCGATATACATTGTATGATTACCATCAGCTATATATGAAAAATATAGTAAGTACATATCACTGGTTTTCAATTATATGATAAACTATTTCAGATTTGTATGTACATGTATTTTTAACATATTTATGTATTTGTGTTTAACATAAATATACATACGACATTGTATTGAGTATAGAAACATACATGTTTATACTAAAATTAAATATTCATGTCTGTCCTAGCTCTTTCAATAATCCAACTCTCTTGTATATGTTTATTGAATGTTTTATGTACATGTACATGTATATTGAATGTTTTATGAACAATCTTCATGTTGCCCCTTGAGGGCCCTTAATTGGTAAATAAAGAAAATGAAATTGTATGTATTCATACCATCAGCGACATTTTGACGATAAAATACATGTATATATTATATAAGCTTGACATTGTATGACGTGTATTTGTACCATCAGCGACGTGCTGCGGGTTGAATCCGCTTCTGAACGCTTTGGGTGCTCCCCACTCGGTACTAATCAGAACATTGTGGTAGGGCTGATACCAGTAGTCGTAGCCAAACTCCAACGGCTTTCTCTCCCAGGTACCCTTCACAATAAAGGACTGTCCATCCAACAGCACGAAACCACCTAAAGGACAAACGGAAATCTAGTTTTAAAAATGTGCATACAATAAATTGCACCGTGGACACCTATAGGAACAAAACTTGCTGTATATGCAAGACAATATCAGAAAACGTTGATTATAGTTTCCTCAACGGTATTTGTACGTCGCCGCCTATACTATCGTTTTTCCTTTGGCAATGTCACTTAATGACTAAGATTCTAGTTTCAGAGCCGAAGATCACCAAGGGAATATTTCGGTTAGGTAAACATCCTGTAATTTGTGCCATGCGTATGACTTTAGACTTGACTGCGTTATACAGTGTACATATAATTGGGTGTAGCATTGGGAGTGGCCTAAGAAGGTAAAAATTGTATATGTTCATCCCGACTAGAGAAACCGGTGAATCATGTAGCAGTTTGCACTTTTGGTTAAGACATTATGGACCTGAGCTTATATAAAAGATAATAAAGTATCGTTGTATGAGTGGTAAATTGATTTATATATCTTACCTTTTCCTTCTTCGTTTTCGTCCCCCATACAACTGATCAGCACCTCGCCCGACCCCAGGCAGTGCGTGGTGTGTGGGGCCCCGAGGTTTGCCTTATTGTGAAGCTGCCATGGCTCTACACTCTGCAAACAATTCACATACACGTTTTGCATAATACTTACTACGATAATACACGCATGTAATTATATTAACCTTATCAAAACATAGGGATTTACTTTATATTTTACGAACAAAATTCACAGTTTACGCGGATGGTCATAGAATCATTGTTTACGTTTATAACATTATTTTTAATTTGTTTTAATTATGTCCGATTCCTAGAAAAACTTGTACATTACTTAATGTATTTAGTCATACCTAATATGAATTTTAATATCAACATGCCATAACTATATCCATAAATTTATCAAGAAATGAATTAAATGATATTGCTATGTAATTGAATAAATAATTTGATGATATTAATGTAAGATTTCGGTGACAACGAAAGATAACTCCTAAACTTACCGTGTACAACCTCGGTTCTCTCTCGTTGGTCCCGACGTCCACCACATAAATTCGGTCACCATTGATGCATGGCAGGATCAGCCGGTTCCTGCTTTTGCTGGGATCCCCGAAACAACTGGAGCAGGCGTTCCAGCCCGAGTGATGCAATTCGTCGCCTTTGTTTGGCATGTATAGACGATGAATTACCTGTAGCAAAGGTTAAAACAATGTGTAAGCAGATGAAAATTTATTAACACATAATGGATGGATGCTGTCCGAAGTGCATGAATATGTAAATCAAATGCATTTGTTGTCTGGTTATGACTTGCAAGTTTGGTTCCAAACGAAATGCTTATAACATTTTGAATGAACAGAAATGAACTATGTTTGATCAGTAATGTGTAATTCCGGTAAGGAGTTCATGGAGTTAATCGTGACCAGAACATCAAAGAAACGTTGAACAATAAACACCTACCTGTTCATTACCTATTTCTACAATTTCTTTGAAAAACATTCGCGGAAAGAAAACAATTGAAGATTCGCCCCCCCCCCCATGTCAATGTATTGTTGTTAATTTACGTGCTTCATATGTTCGGATTTTAGAGGGGAGGGGGAGGGGGTTGGAAATGGAAAATTCAATTTTTTTTAACAATTTTCATAGTAAAGCTACCGAAAATATGCCTCGGACGCCCCCCCCCCCCCCCGGCAAACTGAAATACCCCTCGGACCCCCCCCCCCCCTCCTCCCTTGTAAACTGTAAAATTTTGTGGATCCGCGCATCAATGAAGTTTAGAAGTGTTGGTAAACTTATTGATGTTTGATACAGTAACCTTTTAAGCTTTTTATAAATTATTAGAACGTCTGGTCAATACAAAGAACGACGATTTTTTTTAGCATAGCCCTTAAAACTCAAGGTCAATCCCCGGTCACGAGTATAAGACGCACGTGCTCACAACTCTTAAAACATCTACAATAAGTTAACCCCCCAACCCCCAACCCCCCCAACCCCCCCCCCCTTCGAAAAACAAAAATAATAAGTTTTATCCTGCAATAAAAATAAAAGGACAAAGTTTTTATTCTATAATAATGCTGCAATATACACTGTAAGTACAATGTGACCTTATACAATTTCTACAACAACATGTTATCGATAACGATCAGCTTAAAGATAAATATCTAAATTGTTTGTTTGCAGTGTCATTGTCTCTTAAACGTGTACGTGACTTGAAGCAAGAAAGCGTGTAAACGTGAATTTTGTATGAAATTGAATTTCTTGAAAAGAAATGTATAGATGATTTTGGTGGGAAGTTTTGGGGGTCAGCCATTAAAATGTTAGGCTGCATGCATACATTATAGGCTTTGATTTATATATTGTTCTTTTTTAAGTTAAGGAACAGTGATCGTAAATTCCTGCATTATGACAAAATTCTATTTCTGAACTGTCAAATGATATGTATCTTGACTGTTTCATACAATCAAGCTTTTATAGATCCAGAGCTAGAATTATTATACGATAAAGACATTCAACTAAACCTTCAAATTTGAGACACTGGAATTTCAACGGCTCAACTATTTTATCGACTTTTTATGCGTTGCCCTACATTAGTATAAAACACAGTTTGCATAAATTATACAAGTGTATGTTGCTGTATTTAGGTCTTTAGATACGTGGGATCAATTTGTTATTTATGTGATGTGTTGAAATCTTATGGTTGGTACTGATTACAATACATGTAGTGAAGTTTCTAAATCGGGGCCCCAGTTGAAGCGCAGTCACAATAAGTCCTTGTATGTACCCGGTATTAAGTGAGGAAATACGCCGATGTTCCTAGATTTAAAGAGAAAGACAAGATACTTAAAGTAAAGGACAACTTAACAACTTTGCTTCTTATCCACTCCGTTCAAACCTGTTCACCTGAATCTTATCTCTCTCTAATTGACCCATTTGAAACCTGTATTACGTAAGATATAATCTTTCACTCTTATTTATTTTTTGGTGAAACCAGCTTTAAAGCCACTCATAAATTCATTGCATGGTTGATAAAACATTTCACAAAACTGCATACCCTGTAATTTTCAAAGGATAAAAGATGTTCATAATTTAAAAAAATTATTCAACAATGGTATGACCTATCAAAAATACATGTTCTTCTCCCTTTATGTACATGTAAATATTTCTCCTTAATCACGCACTCAGATTTAGATAGCTGATGCTATTCGTGTAGAAAGATGCTGTTCAATGTCAAATTTTTAATTTGAAGCAAATTACGATAAGGTTTTTTAATATTCGTTTTATGATGTTTGTCTTTTAATAAATAATAGTACACTGTAAGTATGACTTAATTTCATAATGCGTTGCTTAAATTGTTATTTCGTGTCAATTTGACTTTGGAACAAGATTTGCCTGGCTTCTGAGCTAAGAATACGCAATCTTAGCTGCAATAATGTAGCCCTCTCTGATCTTTTATCGGGAGAAGGCTACATTACTGCAGCTAACGCAACCTATGCACATTTCACTAAAAAATAACGTCATTTTAACCTGTTTTGATGCAAGAAAAAGATACATGTAATAACACCCTACCGAAATTCAAGGCCGTGTTAAAATGGTTCTAAAAGATAGAGTGCATTCATATGTGTATACGATATGATGTACATGTATTCTAGTACTCTGGTACTGAGTCTATTTAGTCTGAAAGTGCATAACAAAAATAAATCTATACACAACAATAACATTAACTTCGCCCCACCTAGCGGCAAAATACATCACTTAACCATTTCGATATGAAGACCCCCCAACATGCCATATGATTTATTTTTTAAAAGAAAAATAAACATTGCAAGACCAAGAAATAGTCGCGACCATGCATTTTCATTATAACTACGATAATGTCAATATACACTGAATGTATTTTTTATATTTATATATATTGTGTATGTCCTCGAGAATACAGTGATAGTGTTATTCACATGTCCTCGAAAATACAATGTTCCTACCTTATTGTAGATTGGGGAATTACATGTAGGATACACTTTCTATATACCGTATATTGTATGCCATTGGTTATACAGTGCTCCTATCTTACATGTAGCGTAGGTTGGGGAGGTAGGATTTACTTCTTATATGTATATTGTATACCCATGATGATACAGTGATCCTGCCTTACTGTAGGTTGGGGAGTTAGGATACATGTCATATATACATGTACCTTATATTGTATATGCTCAGTAAGACAGTGCTCACATACCTTATTTTAGGTTGTTGGCGAGTAAAGATCTAAATCATTTATAATGTATCCTCGGGTTTACAGTGCTCCTACCTTGGCTTAGATTGGGGAGGTAGGATCTGCATCTTGTACAAATGTATACAGTTTATTGTATATTATTGGTAATACAGTGCTCCTACCTTAGCGTAGGTTGGGGAGTAAGGATCTACATCTTGTACAAATGTATACAGTTTATTGTATATTATCGGTAATACAGTGCTCCTACCTTAGCGTAGGTTGGGGAGTTAGGATCAACGTCAATGGTGGCCAGGTAGTCGGCACATTCCGTCTTCCTGCTTGTTGGTGTTATACAGGGAACGTACACGAGCTTTTCCCGGGGGCCATGGTTCATGGCGTCCAGTGGGGTGGCATACCCCGGTCCTCCTCCACAACAACTCGCTGGAAGGAAGAGTCCAATCGGATATCATTATGAATGATGAAGAGTCGATGTGAAAAAAGTATTGTATTTAAATATATAGATATTGCAATGTAGCCTACTATAGTATTTGAACTTGAGAATCAGCATGGCGTACTGTTTAGTTATCAAATCAGTGCAAACATACTTAAAACAAGTACACACTACAAATGGTAAAACTGATATAACGACCTTTTGGGTTGATTGTGTCATTTATAGCCAAGGTTAGGAGACGCGATAATAGCGTTTCTGCTTTATATCAATGGACTCGTAACTACATGTAGGTCAACACGGCCTTCGACTGGTTCTCCAAATCTGTTTTCAAACAATTTTTTTTCAAAAGACTTTCACGATCGCGTTTCAAAATCCAGTAAGGCACTCTCATATTTGACTTCAGTGTTCTTTTTTGAATAGTCAAAATTATCATGCATGGTCAATTCCATGCATATTAATATTTCCCGATGGACTGTACGTCCAATACCACACGTGAACTTCTTGTGAATGAATCGCGTTTTAATCCTAAGGATCTTATGAATATCAACAAAAAAGAAAATTGAAGAAAATATTTTTGGACAGAGTATTATTGTATGTCTGCTTATCTTTGGTTCTCATGGGAAAATAAATGTCTGTTTGAAAAGCTAATATAATAGCTCCATTATCTACATGTAGCTGCATACAGAAAAATGCAACAACACGCACCTGCATATCGTTATCTCCTATTTATTACGCAACGACCATTTGCACAAAATTGATTGTAAATAATTATAAAAGGTTTATTAATGCATTAGTTTTGAAAGAGACCCTGCTATAAGTTGACTGGGTTTCGTCAAAACATTTCCACAGTAAGTGGATTAAACTTTTCAGCATGAGATGCAATAAATTATTTGAGAGAGAAAAAAGTCTTCAATATTCAAAAATTATAAATTTATTCAACAGGCTTTGCCCCCCCCCCTTTCAAATACGATGCTTCGTGCCTGTTCAGTATTGAACTGGCCTACTGTAATGTAGATATCACATGACCGAGAAGCCCGAGAAGAGAGGGAAGCGGATTTCTCATTTATCATCTTTATATTTTGGAACGCTATAATAACAACAGACACGTTAATTTCTACGTACAGGTCGTTCTGTCACGGTTTACCATGCAATTCTTTAAATCGAATCTACCATTGCGTAATTAGGTCATCGTCTTAAAGTCGCATGCACCATTTACCACTGTTTACCATGGCCGGTGTATAGTATTGCACACATTACATGTATAATAAACACGCGATAAAAGAACTGTTTGATACTAGAATACACAAATGACAATAAAAACCAGTCATATTTCAGAACATTACGCGAATATAAACAAAGTCGCCGAGATTTACTTACCGAGCGCCATTTGTATGTGTGGACGGTGTTATATGTGAATGTCAATAAAGGGAACTTTAGTCGGAGATACCGAACTGTGTACCACATAGGCCATATAGGCATGCACTACATAAGTGACCCAGGTAGCGTAAAAGGTGCATGGAGATTGGGAGGGGGGGGGGGGGGGTTCAATGACAAAACAGAACAAGTGTAAATTTAATCAGATTATAAAACTCTGGGATAATCTCGGATATGATAAATAAAAAATAAGTGGGGTGGGTAGGGGGGTGGTGAGATGAGGGTACCTACAGGTTATTGCAGTAATTTTAACCACTTAAAATGCACCCATCTTTTCAAAAATAATATCTATGTGTGAAGAATCTTCATGTTTATTAACTCCCAGATCGATCAAGCTTCTTTTAAACTATTGTTAGAGATTTTTCATAATCTTTGCAGACATGTATACGCTTCAAGATAATTGTTGATTCGTGGATGAAATTGACTAGGACATTCATCTAATTGTAAACGCAGTCTGGCCAATAAATTATCTCCCATAATTCAATACTTTTCTTGTGTTTTATTCGCTTAATACGTCGATCGGAAGTAACAATTTACACAACGAAAACAAGTGCAATTAATGTTCAACGGGAAGGTGTACGTATCGAATGGTTCTAATACATGTACAGATGCACAAAATGTTATTTTATAATGAGCAAGCTTATTTCCTTTCGTAAGCAGGGCTAGACGTTTCTAAGTAGTCATACAGAGAGAGAGAGAGAGAGAGAGAGAGAGAGAGAGAGAGAGAGAGAGAGAGAGAGGGGGGGGGGGGCAATGACAACACTTTGACCTATTACAAAAGAGCTGACACGGTGTGTTATTTGTCGTAAAAAAATATCTGATATGAATTAAATTATAGCCTCTATCCTACATTAGACAAGATTTAAATTACTATATAGCTAGTTATTTCAATTAAGATTTCAATTTTTGTCACACGTGATGTTATTTTTGTACTGGTGAGATATACAGTCCTGCTGATATGTTCAATACATTTTTCTGATGTTTTACATTAAAATAATTCGATTAACCAAATTAACCCCATATTTAATTCAAGAATAATACCTGTAAAACATATACATAAAATGGAAATAGGTAAGAATATTTTAAATGTTTTCACGGCCATAGGAATTAAATGTGTTCGACTGTCGCTAGCCATCCTTTTTTGCACTTCCCAATATTTACAATCATTATGATGATTTGTTTGGTTTTTGTTTTCAAATGAATTTAATTAAATCCCATTAATACAATTTCTTAAGGTAGTTTATTTTAAGTCGAATTACAAGAACATTGCTTCTTTCAGCACATCCTTTTCACATGCATACCAGATGTTCTTGTCTAGTTATGTCTTGCCCCTAAACAAGACGACATTTGCAAGAAAAAAAAAGTAACGTTTTAGATGACAAGATCTGCGTTTGTTATATCCCAAAATGTTTCGCCTATGTTAATAATTGCGTTCTAAGCCCTTACCTTCTTCCTGGTTCATTTCTGCAGTGTACGTGCAGACAGGACACACGGCTTGTGTGCACAGTGTTGTTGTCTCTCTTTCTCTTGCTTGAGTGATTTTAAAGACCCACTCTGAGTGACGTTTAGATTTTTTACAGGAATTGAAAAAAATAAACGAACAATATTTTTTCAAGCGATTTAGGGCGAAAAGAAAAAAAAGTTAAAGTTAAGTTTCTTGATAAAAAAAAAAAGAAGAAATAATCTAAAAATCGATAAACAGGGTAAAAGAAGTTTTCAACAAAATGAAGATTAGAACGTCAATGTAAATATTTAACTTCGGTTTTTTTACTTACCGTTCACGTTCTCTTCGTTTTGGGACTTGCTTTTTTTTTTTTTGCTTTTTTTTTTTGGGGGGGGGGGGGTGACAGCATACAAACTAGACCTCAGGTGGCTATGACCTAGAAATTTTCAACATTCTGTAGGAATTGTTAATTATAAAAGGAATGTCACATCGTGTTTCACACTGACGCAAATGATACATCAAAATTTTCCTTATCAATATTTTAATTTGAAGTAAAATTTTGATTAAATTTCGTGGAACCTTTAACAAGATATTGATGTTTATACCATGATATATATTATATACGTGACATCGCTGCGTCATGAATTTACGTCTTTATCAAGGTTTGTATTTATGTATAAATTGTATGCTTTAAAAATTTGAAAAGACCCAAACAACACAATATTTTGAAACAGATACAACATAGAATTTTTCGAACTGTTTTAAAGAATTAGGGAATGTTACCGTCCATTTCGGGTATCTACGCAATGTTTTTTGTTTCTAGATCAAGGAATTAAAAGACTGGACATGCGAATAGTGATAGGAGACGTTTTTTGCTTCGGTGGATACATGTACATTGTACATATAGAAATCACTAGAAATTGTACTGGAATTGACATATCAACCTAAAATTGAGAGCGAGTGAACAGGGTACCCTAAGTGTGGTTCCGATATCCAATAAAACCATATGTCATGTTAATAAATAAATTAAATAGACATAAGATATACGCTCTGAAGGAAAGTTAAAACTAGGTCCTTACGTCATGAGTTATATCATGTAAAGCTACGTTCATGACTTCTTGAAGAGACCTCGACAAACTTATCGCACATAAAATAATATCCAATATACTACCCCATCGATTACAAAGAGAGTAATTAGTTACTTTATGTAAAAAAAAAAATGAAAATATGTAAAATAGAGCATCGTGGCCGATTTTTATATAGTACCTAATTATGAAATTCTACCAGAACGCCAAAGATCTAGAAATAACGTTGCTAGCGTGCGGGGACTATCCTTGCTTCACGCTCTACAAAATATGTTATTTTCAGAAATATTTATCATAATCCATTAAAATTTTCAGGAATGATTTGAATTAGGTAGATATCTCAAAGCATCACTATTTTATCGCATCTGTGACATTACTTTTGGATCAACCCTCGTATAACATGTTACATAATCCAGTATATTAGTTTAAAGCTTTAGGTGCGTATTCAATAAGAAAAACTGACCCTGTTTCAAATTCTACAGCATAAGCTCTTTCACCCTTTGTCCTCAGAGGATCTGAAACACTATTAGCTACCATAAACATTGCTGCTTCAGCGGTACCAATATACCAAGATACCACAAACACTAAGTTACCGCGAACAATATTGCCTCCACAATATATAAATACTTGGCTACCACAAACAACACTGTCACCACAGTATAAACACTAAGCTACCGCGCACATTATCGCTTCTACAGTATATAAACACTCGTCTACCACAAAAACATTGTTACTACAGGATTTATAAACACTAAGCTACCGAGCACATTATCGCTTCCACAGTATATAAACAATCGTCTACCACAAAAACATTGTTACCGCAATATAAACGTTTACCTACCGCAAACGATATCAATTTGACAGCATAAACACGTAACTACCATGAACAATATTGCTTCCACAGTATTTATACACACTAAGACAACATGCACAATATTAAGCTGCTTGGTCCGATTTTATATCAAATTTTGTGTACGCTTTTAAACGATGGTTATGCTAAGACTGTGTATAAGAATAGATATTTCAGTAGTTTTTGCGGTCAATTAAACAATATTTAAATGAAAAAATGATGAACAAAATATTTTTTTACAAAACAAACGACATAAAAATGGTATCGCATTATTTCGCCTCACATCAAAATTCGCTCCTGACGTCGAGGTGGGGGGGGGGGGGGGGGGTGGTGATTGTTTTACAACCTTGACATCGTTTTTATATATACATATATATATATATATAATAGTCTTAATATGAGTGATGCCTAGCAAATCAAAAATAAATCTGTGTACATTTTTTTCAATATTATTTTGATATGTACCTGTATATCTCTTAACAATACTGGGGTGGAACGCTCTACCCCAAGACAATGTGACCGTCGCACTTGGCCGATCTCGACTTCTTGTAGCTGACTGGTAACTTTAATAAAAACATAGATTACCTAGATACTTTGCACCAGGAAAGAATTTGAATGAATGTTACATCAATTTTCAAAATATTTCAACACTCCTGAAACGGGAATTAACCAGGAACCACTATCTATTCTACCAAAGGATTGCGCATGGCCCCTTTACGATAAATGGGAATAGTGGATTGAACAGTTGAAGAAAAAAACAACGGATCTAAATCTATATCAAGATGTTTTGTGTTGCAAAGTAGTAAATCTCAATTTAAAAGCAGTTAGGCAGTAATTTATTTATATCATGTAAACGAAGAAGACTTTTCTCATAGATTCCAGCATATTTATTATTTTGTTGTTGTCCTTGGGTCCCTTTTGTGGCCCAGAAGTCGCAAACATGAAACTACACTACATGATAATTTGTATATCAGAATTTGCTATACGTGAATATACTTTTGCATCAATTATTTAATACAAAATTCTTCTACCAAATGCTAGAAATACATGCCCAGGTAAATCTTAGACGAAAAGCAGACAATAATTGTTATCAAAACACAATTCCAACCCTCTGTCAAATGTGTGCAAAACGGGGACACACCCTTGCATAGTTTCCAGATAAGACAACGTGGTTAATTAGCCTTCAAGGTCCATGAACAATATCATGCTCGTAATGTTAAAAACATGCAGTTACTAGTAAATAATGTATTTACCAGTCAGGCACGTAGCATCGTTTTTGAAAGTGGGGGGGGGGGGGCAGACCCATCCAAAAAATCTTGACAAGCAAAAAAAAATAAAGTTTCCAAAAATCTTCAAAATCCTAATCCGGGGGGGGGGGGGGGGGGGGGGGGGGTAGGACTCAACTATACTTCCAAAAAAAAATTCCCTACCAAAATTTTTTTCCCTCCAAATCATGAAATTCCTAATCCGTGGGGGGGGGGGGGGGGGGGTAACTTCAAGTTGACTACTTATTTCCTTATTTTCATATCCATTTTTTACTAACTTCCAAAAAAGTGGGGGGCCAACTCCATTATAATTCATTTTTTTTATATGTAAATTTTAAAAAATTTTCTTGTTGCGAGAAAAAATGGGGGGGGGCAGGCCCCTCCTGCCCCCCCCCCCCCCCCCCATGCTACGTGCCTGCCAGTATCACGTAAACTAACACTATTGAGCGTGTCTCCAAAATTTGTAAAAAACAAAAACAAAAAAAACAAAATAATATTTGATAACGTCGGAATTTTATCTTTATTAAAATCGCTGACCGAATCAGAATAATTTTTATGCTAGATCAACATTTCGGTAATGGTTACCTTAAATGTTATGATTTTGCCAATTTAAAACAATTATAGCTCATGCACAGAATGAGCGAGTGATTTTTTTTGAGACAAAAAGTTTTTAATAGAGGAGAATAAAATGAAAATGTTCAATGCTTTTATTCTTTTATATAACGAACATAAATACAAGCTTATTAATGTAAACTTTACAATAATTTGCAGTTAATACAAGTCATACAAATGTACCAGTATACCATCCCTTTCTTGTACATGTATGTATATAGAGTGTATTTCCTTAGAATTATACACAGAATTCTATTTGCTATTCGAATAGTGAATAGCGAAAAGCGAATAGAACTCCAACTTCTGAATGCCATTATACATGTATATTGAACCATATTTTATGACTTGGAATAATATTGTAATATCTTTATAAATAGACGTTTTAGATGATTAATGTAAAGAGTCATTCCCCTTTAACGCAACATCGATGTTTTACAATACTTTTATGACGTATATTCATATTGTTGGAATATTTTCTTAATATGTCTAAATAAATTCGGAGATGCCCATAACCCCAACAGGCGTTTGTTAATTCCTCTTCTGCACAACATATCCCCTGTTACAGTATCCTCTATTTAAGAGGACATGGATGTTCATTTGAACCATAACCAAAAATTCCCCTTTGTTCAAAAACACTTCAAATTGGTCTAGTGTTGCAAGAGAAGAAGTCTGAATATGTGAAAAGTTATAACACCCAAGGCAATTACGAAGTTTAACATTGAATAATAGTTACTAGTAACATTGAAAAATAGTTACTAGTAACATTGAATAAACCGTATTCAGAAACGCTCATTAGAACCATTTTAACAAGAGCTTGGACTTTGGGTAGTTGTGTCAAACAGAAATGTGACGTAAGCCTGTCTATTTCATGCAGCCATGGCGTTTGAAATCAACAAGATTTGTCTGGCTTTTGAGATAAGACTACGCAATTGATGCATACTTCGCTTGAAACCACGTCATTTTTAACTTCTTTTGACGCAAGGAATAGATACATGTAGCTTCGCTCTACTGAAAGTCCAAGGTCTTTAGTTGTTAAAATGGGCGCGCTTGGTTTGTCTACACCTTACAACTTGTATACACTTTTCTCTAATCAAGTGCAAAAGTGTACACTTTAGGTGTACACCGTCTACACCCTGTGCAGGGCATGTGTTGGAAATAACACTCTTAATTTCAATATGGCGGCGAAACAGTAAGCTGAGAAATCTGCAAAAAAAAATTTGTCAGCACAAGAAATATGCTAGAGTTGATAGCCTAATTGTAGCACATATTGCGTGTATAAATATAAAAGTGTTCTAAGCATAAGAAAAATAAAATTAAAAGCTTTGTATTTTTTAAATATATTAATAAAACATGTTTTGTCAGCAAAAGTCAACAGATACATGTAGGCCTATAGTGTACTAAGAAGTTCGAAAAGATAGTTCAATACGCATTTATTTATCAATGCATATGAATGCACTAGCTCTCTAGTAATTTTGCCAGATTTTACTTTTCAGTTGTAAACTTAGTGAGTAAATTCGCTTTATTGATTGATTTATTTTTTTTTCGCTTGAAAATAAGTTTACTCTTATGCTGAGCATTGTGTCTCTCCTAAATAAACTTATTAACAATTTTTTTCAATAGCCTAATGAAACAAATGCATACTGTATTTTGCATGTACCTGAAAACTTGCAATGGATTACAAAAATATTTTTTATTTTCAAAAGCTATTAAAAACAATTGTCTTAAAAAACGGAACTCCTCGACAACTGTCACGAATTTGGCGTCCATATTAAAAATATACACTACACCAAATTGCCCTTGATTATAAGGTGTAAACCATCTCCACCAGGTGTACCACAGTGTAGACAAATCAAGCGCGCCCATTGGTTATATTATGTGAATGATTAATTCCAAGCTCCCTGATTGGCTCATATCCAACTTTCTAGAAAAAATACATGTAGAACATTACATTCACCTGCACGTGCACGTGACCTATCAGGTCAATAAAACATTTGATTTTCTCTACATTGAACTAAAACAGTAAACTGTAAAAAAAAAATCGTTCAATGAAATATCGCGTTTATTAATTTGTTCAGCTGTGGCTTTACCTACCCTCAAGGTACAATATTCACCTCGCCTCCGGCTCGGTGAATATTGTACTTCACGGGTAGCTAATTCACTGTATTGACCTCAAAAACAGCTATCATAATTATATAATGTTTTGTTACAGCTTGGATTCTTTATTCAACGAAAATTACATTAAATTGTTTGGGAATAAAATTCAAATCAATTTGTTTGCATGCATATGAATTTTATATTTAAAATCTCGAAGTCTCAAGTCTCAAAATTGATATCTCGCAGTACAATTTATATACTACATGTAAAATAAGACAGTCAACAATAAAATAATAAAGATCTTGATTATCAAAAACGTCCACAAGTTGTCATATTTTATGTTTGAAATTTACCATTTTTAAACAATACATAATAAAGGACCATACTTGTTGGCGAAAAAAAAATTACACTGAAGTTGAATATACATGTGCTAGGTAAAATTCAACACACCCTTCTTTAGAAGCCTTTCAACCGCTCCCATTTACTCTATGACTTTGAAGTACATTTTCCTTTTTAAAAACAACTTGATATAATTATTGCTACAATGTACTTATATGAAATCCACTTCCACTGGGTGCAGTACCTCTTTTTATTGCCACACCAAAGCTGTTCACTCATTCAGACAAGTCAATTAAAAGACAAATATAAAAAAAAATATCAACTTTCTGAGAGTTTTTAATTAAAAACACTTTTTCTTTAAAATTTTATTTATTACAACCCTTTGTTATCCACAATAACAAATATGTATCATGCATTCTTGTCAAGTTTATTCCACTGTCACAGAGACTTCTTTATGTTTTCCAGTTTGTGAGTGTCTCAATGTTAACATAAGATCTACATTGTAGCTCTTCATCACTGTACCCCCAGCACTATTTACACAGCTTCAGCACGGCTTCCACCATCTTGCCGACTCCATCGAACACCTTGTGGACCGCTGTCTCACACATGAAGGCTGGCGTTGTCACCAACTTGTTCTGAGAGTCCACGTTCACCTCCTGTAGGATGTTAAGGAAGCTAAAATAGGATCATTTACCTAATATTAATGAACACATAAATATACTGGCCACTCATGTTCTCTCCAAATGAGGGAGCTAGCACACATGCTTCTTGTACAGTTTAAACAACACCAACTTTAATATATTTTATTACATGTACGTCTACAAAGAATTATTGTTATGAGTCTTTAGAGTACAGAGTACAGGAGTGCAATGCATGTGTTCAAGATCTTAGCAGTTCATCACCCTACAAAGGGCAATAATCTTTCATGATGCTGAACTAAAAGAAATATCCTCAATAGGAGTAAGGATTTGATATCTCTTTCTAGACTTGACATGGCCTTTTTGATGTATAGATTCAACATCACCTTCTATATACGACATGACTTAAAGATCTAACATTTTCCTTGAGATATGATCCTAAATCCTAGATTTGACATGACCATCTGTATTTGACATGCCCTCCTAGATTTACTATCTCCTTCTATATTGAACATGACCTTCTTTATAAGACATGACCTAGGATCTGGCATCCCTTTCTACAATTGACATGACGATCTATACATGACATGGGCTCCTAAATTTGACATGGCCTTTTATATTCTACATGGCCTCCTTGATCTAGAACAATGCATCTACTAGATCTGACAAGACCATTTAAATTTGATGTAACTTCTAAAATTTGAATCAACCTTGAGGACTGCTTTCAAAATTGAGGCGGAAAACATTCCAACAGAATTTGATGAATGACTGTGCTATGTTTGTACTGTTCAAATACGTTCCGTCAATCCCACTTGTTTTAAAGGTAAATTACACATGTAAATGACATGAACCATCGCACAAAGAGGATACATTGACGTCCTTGTTCACGTGCTTGGCGCCCATGTTTTGGCAGGCGCGCGCTGTACCGGCGTATGGCCATTGCCCGTCCACATCTTTGTCCTGACCCACAGTGACGGTGCAGCCCGGAATTGTTTTGGCGGCCAGAACAGGGGAAATGCAGCATAAACTGAAATAAGATTGCATCAGGATTGATACACATAATCCAAGAAAAATAACTTTTATTTTAATTAATTTCTTCCAGTTACTCCAGTATTAAACACAGAATTAATATGATTATATGCTCTGGTATTACTGGTAAATAAATTATATTTGTTTATTCCTTTCTATCTGGACAGAATGAAAATAAAAGAAATATGCAAAATCATTATCAATTTGATTGAAGGTGGCAATACTGTATTTCATAAAAACTTGTGTTTTTAATCCTGTCTGACTATGATTTGAGTTTATAAATGTTAATTCTGTTAAATATAGCAAATCTATCTTTAGTTTTAACCCAATTGGTTTCTTTGCTGAGTGAAATTCTTTGATGACTTTCTCTACGGATGGCTGAACAGTCATTTTATCTCCCTCAACTGCAAAGTTGCTCCTGAAAAAAAAGAAAAAATAGTATTCTTACTTATACTGAAACCTTTACTTTACTTTCCCCCATCTTACAGCTTTGAAGCTAGTATAGGCTAGATAGATGCAAGGGGAGAGAATATATAGTCTTGACAATGGTTTCTTAAAGTGATCTGATATAACTTGACTTTGACCTAGAAACTTACTTTTAATACTCAAGATCTATGCACACCTTATATCAATATTAAGCACATTTTGGGTGAAGTATGAGCTAGATTGGACCAAATTACAGCCTCAATGGTGGATTCTCCTACACACTAGTACTTACAAGTTCTTAGCTGCTCCAAATCCCCCTGGAAAAATGACAGCATCGAAGTCCTGCACCTTCAGGTCTTTTAAATCCTGAATTTTTCCTCTGGCAATCCGTGCCGACTCCACCAAAACATTTCTGTCTCAAAAAAAAATGTTTGTTGTGCGAGCGGTGTATTTTATTAAAATGTCTATCAACATCACGTATATTAAGGGAAAAAAAACACTTAACACATTGTATATGAAGTAACATTATGGTAAAATGAATGTTTGGAATCATTGATTTATAATGATTTTATAATAATTTGGTGAGCTCACCTGTTAACTTCCATGGGTTCTCCTTTGGTGTGATCTATAGCATGCATTTGTTCAATGTTTGGAGCAAATATTCCCACTTCTGCTTCATGTCTACTGAGATGTACCATGGCTCTGAAACATCAAAAATAATGAAAACTATAGTCTGACATTTTCTTTTACATGAGCACATAAATCTTCTTGAATATATATATAACTAAATCATTTTTGTATAGCTACCACATTTATTTAGAGTTTCGTAAGGAGTTCTCAACAATTTTTACAATTGACGGAACCGTACTAATTTTTAAGCAATAACTTACGAAGAGGCCTCATGAATTTCTGTTCCATCATATACACCACACCCAGAGAAAATCTGCAAACATAGGAGAGTGAAAAATCAGATAAAAACTAACTGACAAATGAGGGCTACAACAGGATAAAATAAAACAGAAGTGATTTTAAATCTAATTTTGCTATATCTGTGTTCGTACTAAATGAGTTTTACTGTATCACGCTAGGTAAAAACTGCTTAGGTCCAACATATTACTGAAAAACGCAAGCATTAACCGTAACAGACTATGATAATGCAACCATCAACCGTAACACAGTGTAACAGACTGTGACAATGTTAATGCAAGAAATACTTTGCTACATGTCAGTCACATGTGAGCAGTCGGGTAACACAAATGCAAAGGTGGGGTGCATCAATGATGATTGGTAGACAGGTACAATACCAGCAACTTTATTTTTTACAAGATAAACGATATGATAGATTTAACACATGATAGGATAGGATTAATGCACGATAGAACAGTATACATGCACGATACGATAGGACTGATACACAATAGGAAAGGATAGACAATGTTCATGATAAACGTATAATCGCTTTAAAGGATCTTCACAATTTATCCTGATAATGGCAGAATTTGAGAAAAAGACATGTACAAATTAAGATAATCATACAATTTCTTGTTATTAACAAATGCCAAGTTGTTAATAATGGCTGCATCATTTATAGAATGTATAAAATGACCAATTAAATTTTTTTAACAAAAATTATGAGCTCAAATGATTAATAAATTATCTGTATCATGTGTATTGTTAACATTATTTTTATCACCGAACACCCTAGCTGATCAAGCGAACATTTCAGCCCAATTTCAAATCATAGGGAAAATAGCAAGTTCAATTAAAATACAACTCTTGTTCTAAATAAATACAAAATCTATCATAAATATATTTCCTATGTATAAAAAATTAAGCATTAAAAAACGAATTTAATTACATACAAGTCAAATGAATATTAACGGTGATACACAATCCGTGTATGATTTGTTAGGACCGTTTTCATTGACGCACACCCTAGCAATTCGCCAAGAACATTTCAGCCGGATATTTAATATCACACAGAAAATAGCGGGTTCAATTAAATTACAACTCTTGTTTTAAGTAAATATATAAATTATATCATAAATACTTTTGTTTCTGTTAAGAATGATGTATAAAAAACGAATTAAAGTACATACAAGTTAATGTTTATGCAGGTATACACCGCATACCATTTAATATATTCGATATACAGGTACATATACACATTGTAGATATGTTACCTTTTTTTTTTTAAAGAACTTTGACAGTTTACATTAATTTTTCATTTCCACTCCTTACAGATATGAATTACATGTAATATTGGTTAATTTTGATCTAAAGAATTAAGATATAAGTATCATGATATAATGATATATAGGTTTTTTACATTTCTTGTTTTCGTATTCAGCGCACTGAACGACTTGTAACTTTGAAATAAATAAACCTGATAGTATTAACGCACGATAGAATAGGATTAACGCACGATAGAACAGTACACGAACGACACGATCTGTTAAATGGTAAAAGTTGTCTGTATTTAAAGAAAAATGATGACATGCTCAAAGTATTTTACCAATGCAACTTTGGGGTTTTGGGCTCCTAAAATTGATGTTGTATGCATGAAACATTTCTTTGCAGAGGAGAATTTGCCCCCTCTGAAAATCGACGATGCTGCTTTTGACATCATTCTTGTGCGTTAATCCTAAAGGATACAATGGCGTGAAGTCACCTTTTCCCGAAACATAAAAATTAAGGTTATCGCTTATTTTTTTTTGAAAACCGATCCCGACAAAATTAATTTTTCAAGTGAGATAAAAGTATAATACAAATCAAATTAATAAAAAATAATAAGGAGGGTAAAACAATTTTGAAGCACATTTAAGTAGAAGTGACTAATTAAAGTAATATAGGAATTAACTTAATTTTTTCTTTATGATTATGGTGTATAAGCTACCTTTAGAGACTTTCTGAGTTGGTATAAAATTAGTTATCAGTTAAAATATACGATTTTACGGAATTACGGAAATTTTACGATATTTCCAATAAAAAAATAATCAAAAATAATAAAATGGGGGTTTTGCTAATGATATTGTCGTGAAGGATATTTCACGCTATTGTGGTTTTATAAGTATGTAGAAAAAAGGTGACTTCACGTCATTGCCGTCATACAAGCGAGTAGACAAAGGTTGGTACAAGGCACACTATTATGGATTCATAAATCATATAGATACAGGTGACTTTACGCCATTGCACTTTTTTAAGCATGTACATTAATAGAGGTGACTTCACGCCATTGCAGTTTTTTAAGGCATGTAAATAGAGGTGACTGCACGCAATTGCGGTTTTTTAAGCATGTAAATAGAGGTGACTTCACGCCATTGCACTTTTTTAAGCATGTAGATAGAGGTGACTTCACGCCATTGCCGTTTAATAAGCATGTAGATAGAGGTGACTTCACGCCATTGCGGTTTTTTAAGCATGTAGATAGAGGTGACTTCACGCCATTGCACTTTTTAAAGCATGTAAATAGAGGTGACTTCACGTCATTGCACTTTTATAAGCATGTAGATAGAGGTGACTTCACGCCATTGCACTTTTTTAAGCACGTAGATAGAGGTGACTTCACGCCATTGCCGTTTAATAATCATGTAGAGAGAGGTGACTTCACGTCATTGCACTTTTATAAGCACGTAGATAGAGGTGACTTCACGCCATTGCCGTTTAATAATCATGTAGAGAGAGGTGACTTCACGCCATTGCGGTTTTTTAAGCATGTAAATAGAGGTGACTTCACGCCATTGCACTTTTTAAAGCATGTAAATAGAGGTGACTTCACGTCATTGCACTTTTTTAAGCATGTACAGTGTAGATAGAGGTGACTTCACGCCATTGCCGTTTAATAAGCATGTAGATAGAGGTGACTTCACGCAATTGCACTTTCTAAAGCATGTAGATAGAGGTGACTTCACGCCATTGCACTTTCTAAAGCATGTAGATAGAGGTGACTTCACGCCATTGCGGTTTTTTAAGCATGTAAATAGAGGTGACTTCACGCCATTGCGGTTTTTTAAGCATGTAGATAGAGGTGACTTCACGCCATTGCGGTTTTTAAAGCATGTAAATAGAGGTGACTTCACGCCATTGCACTTTTTAAAGCATGTAAATAGAGGTGACTTCACGTCATTGCACTTTTATAAGCACGTAGATAGAGGTGACTTCACGCCATTGCCGTTTAATAATCATGTAGAGAGAGGTGACTTCACGTCATTGCACTTTTATAAGCACGTAGATAGAGGTGACTTCACGCCATTGCCGTTTAATAATCATGTAGAGAGAGGTGACTTCACGCCATTGCGGTTTTTTAAGCATGTAAATAGAGGGGACTTCACGCCATTGCACTTTTATAAGCATGTAGATAGAAGTGACTTCACGCCATTGCGGTTTTTTAAGCATGTAAATAGAGGTGACTTCACGCCATTGCGGTTTTTTAAGCATGTAGATAGAGGTGACTTCACGCCATTGCACTTTTATAAGCATGTAGATAGAAGTGACTTCACGCCATTGCGGTTTTTTAAGCATGTAAATAGAGGTGACTTCACGCCATTGCGGTTTTTTAAGCATGTAGATAGAGGTGACTTCACGCCATTGCACTTTTATAAGCATGTAGATAGAAGTGACTTCACGCCATTGCGGTTTTTTAAGCATGTAAATAGAGGTGACTTCACGCCATTGCGGTTTTTTAAGCATGTAAATAGAGGTGACTTCACGCCATTGCGGTTTTTTAAGCATGTAGATAGAGGTGACTTCACGCCATTGCGGTTTTTAAGCATGTAGATAGAGGTGACTTCACGCCATTGCCGTTTAATAAGCATGTAGATAGAGGTGACTTCACGCCATTGTCGTTTAGGTTGCACTACAGTATTAAATTCTACTATATATTCTTACCAAAATTGCACAACTTTACATACAGATTAAAAATTCAAAACGAACTTCTGAAAAAAATCCTCTTGACATCTTTTTAAACAACGCTTCATTTACAAGTTTCTAGCAAAATACACACGTGCATCCAGCAAGGCGTGAGACTTTGTTTACATCGAAGTTACACATGTGCTTGAAAATCAAGCCCGGGACTTTTCACCCCCCTCCAGAAACAACGCGCATCAAAAATTCAAATGACCTCGCATTATTACAAAATTGGGATAGTTAGACCTCTTACACATTGTTTTTCATCTCATAAAAAAAATCAGCTCCTGTCTCGAGCGGAACCGCCCCGAATTCAAAGGAAAATTCGGGAATTATTTTGGCTCAGCCATGTTTTGACGTGAACCTTCAGTGAAATACTGTTATGACACCTGCAATAAGCATGTAGATAGAGGTGACTTCACGCCATTGTCGTTTTTTAAGCATGTAGATAGAGGTGACTTCACGCCATTGTACTTTTTTAAGCATGTAGATAGAGGTGACTTCACGCCATTGTCGTTTAATAATCGTGTAGGAAGAGGTGACTTCACGCCATTGTCTTTTATCAACCTGTACATAGAGGTGACTTCAACCATGTGGATAGAGGAGACGTGTTTCACAGGGGTTTTTTCTTATTTTTATTTTATTTTTTTTCATTTTTTGTATATATTGTTTTAAAAAACACAATTCTACATTTTGTTTTAATTTTAATAATTTCAATAAAACAAATTAAAAAAAAAAAAGAACCGTATGGGTTTTTCTTTTGTTTTTGTTTGTTTTTTTGCGGAGGGGGGGGGGGCGTTTTTCTTAACGGAGAGTGCACTGGTTGTAAAAAAAAAAATCAATAAAACTGAAAAAATGATAGGATGATATGTCTGAAACTTATTGCATGCAGCAAATAAATTAATTTGTACTATTTAGTAAATGTTTCATTGAAATAAAACAGCCTGAAATCGTTCATGAATTTGATTTCAAAAGATTAATACTTATAATTAGTGTTAAAGGTTTTGGTTTTTCGAGCAACTACAAACTGCGAATTAGTTTCAATTTCAATATCCCTAACAGCCCTTATAGCCTCTTCAAAATCTTTATATTCTGCATTTTCATCCATCTTTATCATATGAAGTGTCTGCTTCGTGCAGCATCTTGAGCACGAGTCCTAAACATCATGTCGAGCCCGAAGCTAATATAGTCGATAAATTTACCTGAACTTCCGGTGACTTCACGCCATTGCGAATAGCAATAAAGGAATTTTGTGTCTATCGATCCCGATACTTAAACCGATTACGAAAACAAAAACATAAACTTCGCTAGCCCGGCTAGGCTAATATTTGATCCCGATTCCTTAGAAAATGCGGACAGCACTTTTACGGGTAATTTTATATAATTATAGTTAAGATCTAATGGTTTGAATGTTAAATTTTATCAGACAAAGCCAACTATTACTGAATTTGACTTGTATCGTGTTTTAATTCGAATTATCTCATCACTTTGATCAGTGTTGAGATGGACAGAGACACTTGTAACGTGTATATATGTTTTCTAGGTATGATGAAATGTTTATGAATATTATGGATATCCCTGTGAATATGACTTAGGTTACGAGCATAGCATATTTCTTTAACTTTAAAACTTATTATATTCATGCACTTTAAAAACTGTTAAATTAGGGTTTATATAATTATAGTTACATAAATTATATACTGTACATGGCATGCAGTTATTGTAAACATGCAATGATGTTCCTGTATATTCATTGGGCCTCTGCCAATTATTGTAATTGTGTTTGTGCCAATAAAATATTTGTATTTGTATAATCAGAAACATAAATAACATGTTATTTATGTTTCGGCGATAACATTTATAACATAACAATAACATTTATCAGGAAACATAATAAATATATCAATTCCATAATTGGGTGCTGGTATGTGATCCAGTCTGATCGTCTTATTCCTCTCCCTTTAATGATCTTGGCTGGAAGATCAATCTAGGCAGCTTTTCCCCTGGCAGGAGTTAAACTTATAATGGATCAGACCAAGATTCGAACTCATGCCACCTGAATCTCTAGTCAAGTGCTCCACCCTGACTAGAGATTCAGTGGGCCAAGGTTCAAATCTTGGTCTGGTCCATCATTTTATCCCCAATCCTGTTATACAAAGACGATTCACATATAATTATGTCTGTATTTATGTGTGTGTATACCAAAGTAAAGTTGTAAGTGGGTGAAGCTCTCAATCAATGTCAAATCAGAAAATAATCAAACGTGTGAATATAGTTTTACTAATTAATATTTACACCTGTGACAGGGAATCTTGTATCCCTGGAAATCAGCGTCAGTTAAGCCTGTAGCTCCGAGAACATGGTGCGAGGCCAGAAGATTCATCAGGACAACGCCACGTCTACACACACTGACAGACAGACAGAGAGCCCAGTTAGAGGAAGTCACCATGGTAACAAGACCAGTAGATCTGTTGTCAGAGGAGGAACAAATGATGAAAGAATCAGGTGAACAATTGTATTGGATCATTCAAATCCGAGCTGTCATTTTAAAAAGAGCTTGGACTTTCAGTGGAATGTGGCTATCTAGTTTGCTCTATCAAAGTTGTCAATTATTGCATAGGTATCATCGTTTGGATTTGCTAAGGGAAACTTACCAATATTCAAAAACTGTCAGAATTGTAAAGATTTTTCAAAGGTCTGCTTTATCTTGTAGAATGGATGCTGTTACATCTAAAATAAAAATGCGGTTCTGAATAAAGTTGGACAAGTTTTGTTGCGTTCAATTTATTAATATCTATTAGCAGTGACTTGACAGTTAACCAGAAGGAGATCTCACCTTTATCAAATTGGAGTTTAACAATACTTCCCAAAATCCAAGCATTTGTTAAAATGGCTTTTTTACACAAACTCTTAAGGACACTATTCCTGAATACCATTTATAGGTGTATATTATGATTATTTTCTAAGAATGTCAAAATTGACAGTTGTAATGTTTTTCTAGTACGGTATTTGACATGATCAATGTTTTTTCTTTTAAAGTCGCCAAACTTGCATCAGAAGTGATTAAACCTCTAGTCAGGAAAATGGATGAAGAATCTCAGTGTGACCCCACTGTACTCAAAGCCCTATTTGAAAATGGGGTAAGTTTGTATCCTATGTTTTAACTAGTACACATTGCAAGGAAATTGCATCTTATTCTAATTTACATATTCAACCAGTAAATCTTCATCATTAAAAAAGAAACCAGTTATTTTGCTTCATTTATTTTCTTAACAAGTTACATTCATTTGTTACTGTACAGTGAATGCTCTTATTATTTGAAAATGGCTTATATTGGTAAGTTTGTGTGGTACATATCTTACATCTACACTATAGTTCCCAGGTATCTTAAAGTGCATCCAAGTCACATGAGTACTGTGTGAGGAAACAGCAGCTATATTTTTAATCCATCTTTTTTTCATGCAAGTTGATGGGCATTGAAATAGACTCCGAGTATGGAGGAACCAACTCGACATTTTTTGCTGCAAACCTTGTGATTGAAGAGCTGGCCAAGGTGGACCCAGCCATCAGTGTGATGGTGGACGTACAGAACACACTGATCAACACCCTGATAAAGAAGCTCGGGACACCCGCTCAGAAGGAGAAATACCTCACCAGGCTAGCAACAGATATGGTAAGAGGGGAAGTTGCAGCCCTAGAAAGTATTATTTCAGGAGTAAAATTTTCAATTTCAAATTTTTTTTTTTATTTTATGGTAATTATCTTAATCCTCATTCACCTGATTGACAGGTTGGCAGTTTTTGTCTGTCTGAAGCAGATTCAGGATCAGATGCCTTTGCCATGCGCGCAGCCGCAGTGAAACAGAAAGATTACTTCATCCTCAATGGAACAAAAATTTGGATCACAAACGCTGAACATGCAGGGGTTTTCTTAGTCATGGCCAATGCAAACCCAACAGCAGTAAGCCACATTCTTACTAATTTTAAAAAAAGAGCAAAGTCTTGGTTTAATTGCTTTTTGAGCATTTTACTCACACATATTCTCATCAAATAACTTTAGAAAGGGTAATTACAGATGCAAGTTTTAACCATATTTTATTTTGCAAAGAACTACTCATAATCTTTATTCTTGGAATATAACTGATCACCTTGTAGTACTTTCATTTTACTTTCCTTCTGTATTTTCTCTCCATGCTAAGACAGTGCTACATGTATATTTTCCAGGGTTACAAGGGGATCACCACCTTCATCGTTGACCGGGACACAGAGGGACTGAGCATAGGGAAGAAAGAGGACAAGCTGGGGATCCGGGCCTCCAGTACCTGCCCGGTACACCTTGACAATGTCAAGGTAATTCAGTTACGCAACTACTTGTATTAATTTTAATTCCTTTTATTAGATGTGAAAAATAAATATTCTTGTAAAATTCTGCAAATCATACCTTGTTGATTGGAAAACTTCTCTTTTATTTTTCTGTTAATATTGTAAACTATATGAATTTACAACAAACTTTTTGTGGCTTGCAATTTTAAATCATCACAATTTGATTTAAAACAGCAGAATCGCAAAAAAAAAAATAATACTCACCTTAAATAAGGAATCTACAGTATTAAATAAAATATTGCTTTACATGTGACTTTTAGAAAAGAAACAGTTTAGATAGATTGGAGGTAATTTGAAAATATTGCTGTAAAACCTTACCGTGTCTTTAGTGTCGTTTTTTTAAATTGTTGGTTTGTTTTCAACTTTACAGGTGCCTGCTGACAACATCCTTGGAGAATTTGGTTTGGGATACAAGTATGCCATTGAAATGTTAAATGAAGGAAGGATTGGTATTGCTTCACAGGTAAAATTGTTCTTTACGAAATAAAGCTACTATATAAGCATAAATTTAATAATAAATAAGCATAGATACAGTAAAATTTAAATTTAATATTTGTGAAAACATTAAATATTTTACTTTACATCATTTATGGAAAAATAATGGTTCACATTTCTAGATGCTGGGCTTGGCCGAGGGCTGCTTCAATGCAACTGTACCATACACACTTGAAAGAAAGCAGTTTGGAAAGAGAATTTTTGACTTCCAGGTAAAGCTTTATCCATGGATTCATTTTTATAGAAGAAAGATTTCCTTATTGGTACAGTAGGAATATTATTGAGAGTGGGTGTCAATTGCGTTCCAGGCTATGAGGCATCAGATTGCCCATGTGGCCACACAGATTGAAGCCTGTAGATCACTGGTGTACAATGCTGCAAGGAAGAAGGAAGCCGGTCAACCATTCCTGAAAGAAGCTGCCATGGCCAAATTATATGCATCAGAGGTACAGTACATGTATATAATAGTATAAAGGGTTAGAATAGCTATCAAGAGAAGTTAGCTGTTGTTTCAAATAAAATAAGATTTTCAGTTGAGTTTAGCAGAATACTGAGTAATTGTGTAGATAAGGTACAAATTTAAAGTTCTTCCAAGATGACTTCTAATGGTCAAAGGCCATTGGTCACTAAATTTACTTTTCTACCTTTGGTACAGAACTCATTAATTTGTAATTTCCGGTATATGTCTAGTAACAGTCACTAAATGCAAATAATGATATAACCCCACACTAATGAACCAGTATACTCATTGTGAAGATACATTTAAGGAATAATGGTCTGCAGATGTAAGCATGAATAAGAGCATAGATGATTTTTCAAACACATTATGATTTGTAGCTGGCCACTATGACAACTTCCAAATGCATTGAGTGGATGGGTGGTGTAGGGTTCACAAAGGATTACCCCATAGAAAAATTCTACAGAGATTGTAAAGTTGGTGAGTACATGTATAATCACTCTTGATTGATTTCTTGAAACTCTTATATTGTAACATTAAAAATTATTTAGGATAAAAACGACAGACATTGTAGATATAGATATAATGAGATTAAGCAAAAGTCTTAATTTGGCTGCAACATTCTTTACAATTTATAGTAAAATTTTACATTAATATTTAAAGAACTGTAATATTTATCCAACCTTATGGATATACATGTAGCCAGTTGATTTCATGTCATAAAGATTGATAAGAAAAGCAAAGAATGAATTGTTAAGTGTTCCAATAATTAAAAATAACAAAATTAATTGTCATAATTATTAGAAATAAGTTCATCATGATTTTCACATTTTGTTTGCTTTAAAATATAATTTTCAACCATCTATACTGCAATATTTCATTTGGATATTTTTTTGTATTCAGTTCCCCAGTAATCATATATTCAGTACAGCAATTATTTTATCAAGTTCTTTTTTTTTTATCAAAACAGGAACTATTTATGAAGGAACCTCAAACATTCAGTTGAACACTATTGCCAAATGCCTGGAAGCAGAGGGATTTTCAGGGAACTGAACCAATTGTGATTAAATTACTACAGAACGATATACATGTAAACATACAATTCCTGGGCTATTGAGTATGTTTTTCTAGCTAAACTATGACATGTGTACATGTACCTTTAATCATCTTTTATTTCTGTGAGTCAACATGGAACAAATGATTTTGTGTAACTGTTAACCTCAACTGATATGAAAATGTAAAACTGGGGTTGTTTAAGATTGGCAGGTTCATTTCCTCAACAGTGGTGGTGAAACTTGTGTGGTATACAAGAGGTCTGGATGGTTTTGGCCATTTTTAGACTTTATTTATCTCCTTTAGAAGAAGAGCTGTGCCTAAAGATTAAAGAAAATGCTCCTAAAATGTTTGGATTTTTGCTTTACTTAATTTGCCTACACAACAGTATTAAGTATTAACTTAGTTTTTTAGCATCTTTTGATCTCTTCCCTTTATAGAATGTACTTGATAATAGTGATAATTTAATAGAACTGTCCTGTCAAACAAAACAATCATGTATTCATCAAATGAGATTAGCTGTATATCATTTTTATTATAGGATTATTTATGACTCGCTCTTTAAGGGGATTTTTTAAGATCTCCTGAACTGTTTGTTTTGTTTTCTATATCATGTTTGTGCATTTTACAAAAGTTTGAATAAAAAAGAACTAAGGAAATTTCTGTGTCAATTTTTGAAACATTATTGCTCATATACAAGGTAAATACACGCATGCATAATCATTAAGACGTTGTCTCTTTGAGTACGCAAAATATATTTTGATTGTTCTTTTGATATTTTATAATGCCTTATGTATTTTGTATATGATGCATCACTGGCTATTCATGACTATCATGTCAATATAATTAAATGGTGTGATTAAATTGATAATATTTCAACATTCTAAACAAACAAAATGAAAACACATGTGAATCTTTAAAAAGATTTATTTTGGAATCCTTATGTTTGACATGCTGAATGATTAAAGGACATTAGAAGTTCCTTAATAAGGTGAAGGATGTGAACAGTTGACCTCTTTGCACTGGTCTTCGGTTTCCATGCACCCCAAGCTTTTCTCCACTGCTCGAAACCTCCAAGTTTTTAAAGTCGGCAATGGCCTAAAATAATTTCATATATCATATGCATGGCTTGCTACCACAAGAAAGTCTCAACTATTGAATCAAGTATGCTACTTTTTATAAGTTTTTAGTTTAGTGTTATATACTTTAGTACTTACATGTGGCTTGGAATTTTTACCAATAACAAAAAATAGTATGATATTTAAAATGTTGTTGAATTGTTATAATGGGACTCAATAACACACACAGTCCTAGTAAAGATGAGCAATTCTAGCACATGTAACTTATACATGTATGGCATAGGCGTCGGAACCGGGGGGGGGGGGGGGGGGGGGGGGGGCTAGGGGGGGCTTAGCCCCCCCCACTTTTTTTGCCAAGTTATACCTAACCATTAGAAACATAGCATGATAGAGGGTTCAGCCCCCCCCCCCCCACTTTTTCTCGCAGGAAAGATTATTGTTCCTAAATTCACCTTGAAAGATTGAGAAGTTAGATTCATAAGCATACTAGCATTCAACAACATTTTTTATAAGTTTTTAGTTTAGTGTTATATACTTTAGTA
This sequence comes from Magallana gigas, assembly GCF_963853765.1. NCBI lineage: Eukaryota > Metazoa > Mollusca > Bivalvia > Ostreida > Ostreidae > Magallana > Magallana gigas. Next base: position 23,289,291 of record NC_088860.1, read on the forward strand.
CTTACATGTGGCTTGGAATTTTTACCAATAACAAAAAATAGTATGATATTTAAAATGTTGTTGAATTGTTATAATGGGACTCAATAACACACACAGTCCTAGTAAAGATGAGCAATTCTAGCACATGTAACTTATACATGTATGGCATAGGCGTCGGAACCGGGGGGGGGCTAGGGGGGGCTTAGCCCCCCCCCCACTTTTTTTGCCAAGTTATACCTAACCATTAGAAACATAGCATGATAGAGGGTTCAGCCCCCCCCCCCCCCCACTTTTTCTCGCAGGAAAGATTATTGTTCCTAAATTCACCTTGAAAGATTGAGAAGTTAGATTCATAAGCATACTAGCGCCCCCCCCCCCCCCTACGGATTAGGATTTCCATGATTTTGGGAGTTACTTTTTTCTCAATATTTCTGTGGATTAGTCTAGCCCCCCCCCCCCCCCCCCCCACTTTCAATTTGCTTCCGACGCCTATGTATGGTATGTACCTGTTGTGACAGAATTATTGGACATCTCATCACTACCCACGTGACTGACTCGGAACAAGGGGGCGTGGTTAGAGATCCCTGGTAAGTGTAATAGTCGTTCTGATTGGTCGGTAAGATGTCTTTTAGAGCAATGTTATTGGTTATTACAGGACCCGTTCCCGATCCAGCGGCTGCACAAGAAACAAGTACAATACGAGGGTCAACAGCGCATAACCAGTGACTTGTATACGTCATTTACAAACAAATTACTCTATCCTTTCAAAATCAATATGCAACATACATTGTATAGCAGTTCAGGAAACGGTTTTGTATTAAGGTATCTTTGGTTTTCTTTCTTTTTTGTGCAATTGATAGCAATTTGCGAGCAATCTCACTTTCTCTCTCTCTCTCTCTCTCTCTCTCTCTCTCTCTCTCTCTCTCTCTCTCTCTCTGGGTACCTGGATATGCCTGAACCAGTGGTAAATCGTTCTCTAAAGCATTACTGAGGACATTTGCCTGGGTATTGACACATCCAGAGAAGGGCGTATTCCCTGAAGCTTGATTTTCCTGAAATAACAAGTGCTCTCATATTTATTTATAAAGTTTTAAAAATATATACATGCATGTACATTTAAAACTGTGAATTGTGTATCAACTTAGCAAATATCAGTCTAGTTTTGGTTATTTGTATCACGTATGTTTACATATATTCGCATAAAAAAAAGTTCCCACTGTAGCGCGTATGTATACAACTTAATTCATTTCCAATGAAGTTTTTTTCTTTGCAATTCTAAAAACTTTGACGATCGATTTGTAGCAAAAGTCCTGCATGTGATGCATTCATTTTGAACGATGCGCCAAGTAAGTTTGGTGAAGGCTTTGATATAAGTCCTATGAAACATTATGATATGCAACCTTTCTACATGTACATCTACAGTTCAAGCAACAAACATAAAGTCATTGCAATAAAGAATAGTAACAACCTGCACAAGAACACCGATGACTAAGAGTCCATCAGACTGACCCAAAGCCGTCTTGAAATCTCCATATTGAGTGTTATAAAACACCAGATGAACCTAAACAGAAAGAAATTTATACTTCTTAAAACTGTTTTATCCATATCCCGTACAGATTGGTTAAAAGGGTACTTTTTCATTTTGTCAGAACTTGAAGATAGAGAAATCGATACAAAATAATGAGCGGGACTAACATTTGTAACTTTGCAAGCTCATGAAACCTTTTTTCCGAACGATTCAGGGGAATAAACACAAACAAAAAAGCAGTATTATAGGCAGAAATTATTTGATTGATTTATTATCACGTAGGGCATGAGACTTAAAAGTGAACGATGATATATACCGGTATGTATATTTTCTTTCATGAATTAAAATGCATTATTATACATATTTGTAATGCTGAGTAACACAAATAGAAAATGACATCACTTTTAAATTTCCTTATAAGGAAGCAAAATAAAGTTCATGATCCCTTACCTCCATTGGCTGAAATACATTGTTAAATGAATGTTCCGACCCAACTGAACTCGAAGATGTTCCCGAGTGGAAATGGAAGGATTCAAATTTGAAAGACTTTCCACTAAGTCCAAACTGGTTAAGGTTCGATAACAGGATTTGTGGACTAGCGTTCACTTTGTACTCCGACTTGAAACCTGGAAAGGAACATTCATTATATCAATACCTGAGTTTATTGGTTAAATTGACAATAATTATTAATATCATGAAGGCTATGTATTTTGGTTAATTAAATAAACTTTTATTTAGAAGAAAAAAAAATATGTGAAATGGAAATTTAAATATTGGTCCGAAACAAATGAATAATTATTAATAATATTGCAATAGATACAGTGTATCTTCTATTGAAAAAAGGGACATTTTTATAAACACATTCTTAATTTTCAAGAATGTGAACTTGTGTCATAAAAGTTTGTTTTAATTGACTAGTACTTTACATCGAAAACAATTTTTTATGAGAGAAGTGCATCTACGATGTCTTTATATCTTTAGAATCGGTTATTTTATTATTCTACAATACCTTTTTATTTTTGAAACCTGTTTTCATCCAACTTAGAGCCATCAAAATATGTACAATTCCATCGATACCCATCGTCTTTTGTTGGTAACAAATGCTTTAAATGACCTTCCATTCATCCTATGCCATTATTCGCCACAAGTGTAACTATACGACATTGTATTCATCCGCCAATGCGCATCAATATTTTAATGATCATAGGGGTTATTTTCTGTCAGAATTGCTTATCATTTTTAAGACTTTACCAAAATGTTTGTTTCATTTAAAAAGGTCTAGTAGTACATGCTTTTTATTTAGATATTTAGAAATCTTACAAGCGTACCTTTATTGGTTACACTAACGGGAAACTGAAGGTCATCGTTTCGGTTAAAGGTGAAGGCGCCAAGACCGGTCTGTCTGGAGGAGTCAAATGTTCTGATGTTGACAGGAGATTGCGAGGTAAAGATACAGACAAACCAACAAGGCGTGAGCACAGCCCAAAATGGCGGGCCTAGGAAGTAAATAATTAACATCCCTGTTTAATGCACCATAATAACATGAATACCATTTTCGAAAAGGTAAATATGATATAATACTCCTTTCTCATCCCTTTACACACAGACACCAAACGGAAATAACTTCTAACTTTAAAATTGATGTTACGTGTAACTTCGATTTCAATTTTGTTGGTTTGGGTCTGGCATCTACAGTCCTGTAGATTTTAAAAATAATTCAATAAATTTAATAAAACTTACATCCATCTACTTGATATATTTTTTTAAAAAGGATATCTGTAATTAAGCTTTAATTTTTGTAAAAAGCTCGACTTTATTTTCTTTTTAACATTTTTGACTTACCTAAACAACTGCTTAGATTGTAGTTGAATTTTCCTTTGTTACAGTCGGATTCAAAACACTGGGTTGACTGGGCGGCCGAAAAACGTCGCAAGAAAAACTGAAGAACAACAAGGAAACAAAAACAATAACGTAGCATAGTGAAAGTTACCAATCAAAACTACAGTGCCCACCGTTAACCAAGATATCTGGCAAGCTCCTGTATTTATGCAAGTCTTGCACAATTTTTCCACGTCACGTGATGTGACGTGATGTGATTTTGTATGCATAATTGCCCTCTTTTCTGTTTTGATTATAGGTTACACTGATCAGTCTATCGATAGATGCAAAAATGTGCAAAAATTCATGCATCTAAATTTATATTTTGGGTTATCAGTTTAAAAATATGCGTCAGTACCTGCAGCGATGGTACACCAGATAAAGTGAGTGTTTTCTACAAAAACAAAGAAGCAGAAAATATGGTAAGGTGCAACGCCAGTCTTACTCAAAATAAGAATAAAATGAAGAATAAACCATCCGAACGAAAAAACTGTCATGAAAAATGAAAGGACAGAAATTTTCTTAAAATACCCACATGCATTATAAAATGACTCGTATATTTATGAAAGTGAAGATAGCGTCCTTTACAAAATTTTTAATTATTTAAAATCAAAATTTGTACATAACATGACGTATTAATATTACTCTTTGTAAAGGATACAAAACAAGATCGCCCATTCTGATGGAATCTTTGAACACTATTTTGAAAAATTGAGATTTTAATCTATAAATAACTTGCTTGCTTCATCTAAAAATCTAGTATTACTGTTAATTTATGCTTATGTATCATTCATAAATGTAAATATCACATAAAATTTTATGTTTTTAAGAACTGTGTTTTCATCAATATTCATTAAATACCCATTTTTGTGGATTTTGTTGTTGATTTTGGTACACGAAATTAAATGTTCATTGCAGTGAAATGGTCAAGAACTCGTGTTCCATTGAAACTGATTTCACAAAATCCATGTAAATTGTTACCAACGAATATCATGCAACTACAGTAATCTTCACAAAAGAGAACTCAGGTATGAAATTTATACTTAAGGATTAAAATTTTCGTGTAGATTATTGTTAATTATTATTGTAAGTTATTGTGTATACTCTGTTCAAAGGAAGCCGAAAATTATGAACCTTTTTTACTTTGTTTACACCTTCGCTAGCGAAGATGGCGTGTTTTAAGATTTAAGATAATTATATTCATATTAAAAATATTATGATGGATTTTTTTAATCCCAGAAGGTTTAATGTTTTTATATTTTTCTCTCGTTCAATTTTGATATACACGTAGATTAAGAGGTATAAAACTGGGTTAATGCAAAAAAAATACAAACAAATGTTTCGTGAATTTTGTTTTAATTTTCTGTATGTTCATTAATCTTCGTGAAGTACAAAATATTGTAAATGGAAATGTCAATTTTAGTTTTAAAACATCAGCACGATAATTTTAATCCTTAGGTATAAACTACATACAAGTGCAAGCTGAAAATCCTTTGTTGTCTTTATCATACAAGAAAGTTTCAGTCAACAGATTTCGGGAAAAAAAAACAAACCGAAATACATGCAGATAAAAGTATAAAACGGAAGCCTTGCTCGTTTTTATACTGAAATACATGTTAATGTTCGTAGATAACCTGCAATTTGTATATAAGACGGCAGTCAACTGAATAATATTGACGCAGAAATGTACCAGAAATCATTATCACATTGAGAGACCTATCTAATGTCTGCGGGTTTTAAAAACAGTTGTATGCATTATCGACGTCGGAATCAAAATTTAATGGTTTTAATGTATTTATGTCCAAGTTTTCGGTGAAATTACCGAATTATGTATTTTATATTTATTTAATACTATGATTTCCAGCTGCTTTCCACGCATATCCTTTTTATACGCACACGGACACTGCATCTAAAATTTCCGACCCTTATAAGTCCATACTAATACTCTGACGCATCGTGGTCGGCAGTAGCATTTTATTTATATCTTTTCCGACCCGGCGTCTACAGGGTCGTCATGGGACTTAATTACAAATTTCTCCTTGAAAGTATACGCTATTTGTATAGCGAATGTACTTCAACCGATTTCTGTAGAACTTCCGTTATGATATCTATTTTATTTCAGAGTATGGAAACACAACACATCAGTAGGTGAATGTTATAATTTTCAGACAATATCAAACTTTAGTAGATTTCATTATCATATTTGCGGTATATTTTTTTTTGCAGGTGAAATTGAATTAAATGTAGGAAAGCGTATTCATTGCCATATCACATTTTCTTTAAATAGTAAGAACAAAATAAACGATGGGTTTATAGATGAAAATCCCAAAAGAGAACAATGATTCTGAATGTCAATTTCTAACAAATGATGACTTATTCGCCCTTTTTTATTCATCTCTAGTAATTAATGTATAGAAGCAGTTTAGTACGAAAGCCGAGAAGGATCATTCGAGATTCGAGATTCGAAATACGAGATTCGAAATACGAGATTCGAGATTCGAAATTCGAGATTCAATATCTAAATTAACCAATCAAATCAAGGATATGAAAATATGTATCCTAGCGACATCAAACTGTTCTAAATAAAAATCATACGCACATGCTTTCATATACAAATAAATGCTATGTTTACTTCTCCCTACCTAACTAAATAATTATTTGTATTTACTTTTACACAGAATATCTAAATAGACTAGTAATAATGCAGTGTGCTTCGCGGATCTAAGTGATTTTGTTTGCCCTGGTGCATTTCCACCTGATGCGTTTGAACCCTAAGGTATTTCACCACCAGTAATAGTTTAAAACCCGGGTTTATTCACCCCTTTTGTGTAAAAATGCAGTTATGGTTGAGAACTTCATAAGCGTAGCTAATTTTTTCTGTAGGGGGTCCTAGGCCAATTTTAAAAAATTTTACTATGTAAATTACATAAGCTCCAATTTTCCTGAGGAGGGGGTCCAGATCCCCTGACCCCCTCCTTTCTAGATCCCCGCATGAAGATTAGTACATGTATCTAAATAATCTAAATATAAATAATCTGTCCTGTTTCACTAATAAATATAAGCATTACTTATCGTTTTTATGTATGCATACAGTGATAGACTAGTACTATGATTATAAACAAATCATTGAGATATTATCACATCATACGGAATTATTAATAAATACAATTTTTTTCCTTTTCCTCAGTAAACAACTTATTATAAGTCTTACTTTTGGAATTGTTTTCAATATAGAAGGATACCTACTCTCTACAATTAAAGGTAGGGATGATAGGGTGCCAATTTGTTCACATTGCCGATTTCTTGTGCAAAGAACAGTAAAACCCTTTATTTGATTGTTCATGAATATTTCAAAATTAATTGTTGTACATGTATTTTGTTATAATTCATTCATTGATATATCAACAAGAAAGAATAAAAGCATATGTTTCACAGCCAAGTTAAGTTTCTCTGTAGTTTCCTACCCCCCCCCCCCCCCCCGCACCAAAATTGACAATAATTACATATAAGTCATACTCTTAAGGTAGCTCGCGGGTTTACCTGCTTGTGAGAAAACCTACCTCGAAAATTTGTCCACGTGAATCATAGGTTTTATAGTTTTATTTCTAAAATTTATTTAAGATTCGTCTGCGCGGTAATAATGTTATCGTGTTTCAAATACAGTGTCATTAATAAAATCCAGCAACGCTTTTTCAATGAAATATATAGTAAAATGCACATTTTAACTGAGAAACGCATTACAAAACTATGCTCCAAACTTTTAAACGATTCAGACGAAATTAATCATACTCAACACAAAAACAGAGGAGATAATTATGAATCAATTCATAAAAAAATATCAGTATGTGTTCTCGGCCAATTTTTGGCAAAAAAACTTTAAAGATTTAAAAGATTTCTCAAAACCTTATATTTTCATTACGACGTTAGCATTACGTCATCATTTCCTTACTTCTTAGAACACCAAAATTGAAATGCATTTATTGACAAGACTAGCTGTTTAACACATTTTAGAACATGTAAATGCTTATTAGACATTATTGTGAATGTATTCAAATGCAATTAATGTAAGGCTGTAAAGATACAGAATATTGCTATTTTTGTTTTTATGAAATTCTGAGTCAATCAATGCAACAATAAAATGCCAGGCAACTACTGACATTATAAGTAAGTAATTGAATAAAACAGTTATCTCAAGCCAAAAGAAATTTAAGAATTTAATCGGTAGTACAGATTACGGAAGTTATAATTGTAAAAAAAAAAGCGAAGTTAATGCATACATTCTATTTAAAAAAAACACGACTTTAAATGGAAGAGTACTAACGCACATCCATTCTTTATCTTTATAGAACAAAATGTGACAATGTATGTGACATCTTTAAATTTTCAGCACTTGATATTATAAATCTTTGTATAAACAGTCATAAACCGCATTTAAGCTTTTTAAAATATTTTCTTTTATAATTCTAGATATCTCATTTGTCATTTTTAAAAAAAAATATGAGTTTACTATGACGGTCAACTCTTTACGTCGATTCCTATTGTGACGTCAGCAAACCCGCGAGCTACGTTAAGTATTAACTTAAGCCGATTAAGTTAATGTGTACATATGGTCAACGTACATGTAATTCTAATATACTAGAAGGCGGACATATCAGGTGGGGATCCAGAAAATTAAATTTCAAAAATGATCGGTTGAATTACATTAAATGCTTTGAAAATTGTTTTAAACTATCGCACGGGTCAAAATGCGTGATAGAAGCTATGTACAGTGTAATTGGAAACTTTAATTTTATATCAATATGTAGTATTACCTAATTTAACAAATAAGAGTATAGCACAACTGCCACAAGCAATACATGTCCTTTACCGGCACCACCTCCCTCCCCATAAAAAAATGAAGCAATTGTCGTTTTAATTGCTAAAATGTGTGTGGTTCAAGATTTTTCTAAAGGACATACCCGATTAGAATTGAAAAAAAGAGTCGTACGTTTAAAACTAATTTTGTCAAAACTTTTAGATTCATTTGGTTATATTTTGGTCCATTTGGGTAAATATATGCACCAGCGCAGCTCTAATTTATATATAATCAGGCCAGAATAACTGACAAATTAATTAGTCACCCCCCCCCCCCCCTCTTGAAATGTATTTATTGGCGTACAACATCCGCACACAATTTAAAGAAAATTTCATTTTTTTTTTTATCATTTTCGCTAGCTAATGTAAGACATCACAAATACCCCAAGCCCCCTCACGGAAAAGGAAATGCTAGGAGATGAAAGAGAGAGAGAGAGAGAGAGAAAGAGAGAGAGAGAGAGAGAGAGTCGATGTAAATCACAGGTGCGCTAACACCGTTAAAATTAAAGCTTGCTAGTTGGTCTGCCCTACCCTAGCTACCTCCTCTATTTTCTCGTTTTAGAGGCTTAATTATTGTCTATATATGCTTGTAACAAATCAAATCAATTTCAAATTCTAAATCAAACTGAATTTGACACTACAAAACTCTATGTCTGTCTGTCTGTCTGTCTCTCTCTCTCTCTCTCATATCGACAATGGCATTGCCATACCCTACAATACACTATTCTTATCTGGATTTTTGTCTTTGAGGTTGTAAATCATTATATCTTCTATGGTTTAAAACTTTATCATAACCTATATTTTGACATGTCGATTATTTTTTTTAGTTTCGTTTCATAGCTAAAACATTTAGATTAAACAGATCTTTCTTCGCGAGCCGATTTTTACACAGTTGGGGCGAATACACTTCGGGTTAAAATTGTTCGGAGGGAAATACATACAGGGCAAACAAAACCACTTAGATTCGCAAAGCCAACAGTGTTATTTCTAATTTAATTGTTTATACTGTGTGGGGTTAATTCATCAATGTTAATTTAACCATTTTATAACCACTATATAAGAGCTATTAAGACATTTATTTGTAGGAAAGAGCATGTACGAATGATCTTTATTTAGAACAGTTTGATGTTGCTAGGATACAGGTTTCAGATCCATGATTTGATTGGTTAATTTAGATATTGAATCTCGAATTTCGAATCTCGAATCTCGTATTTCGAATCTCGTATTTCGAATCTCGAATCTCGAATGATCCTTCTCGGCTTTCGTAGTTTAGTGTTAATAACAGTTATGACATTCAACAAGTTGTTTTCTAGAACTTATTTTATTATGTGCGTAATATAGTACAATTAGAGGAAATTTTTCAGCAATGTGAATCCTGTTTTCCTTCTACCTCTTTTCACCGGGCGTCTATTACCATGGAGTCCCAGGTCTTCGTCGCTAGTCGAAATTTTTAGACTCTTGAGCTTCTCCGTAGCCTATGGAACAAAAAAAAGAATTTATAAAGCTATCATAATGTTTGAAAAAATATTTTCAACTTTCTGTTCAAAATTTGTTTACTGTAAAAATTTAAAAAGAAGGTTCATTTCTAGAGACCATCCTAGGATAAACTAATGAGCAAGTCTCCAATAAAGATTAATCTTGACAATCAGATTATTATCAGAATCGAAATTTTATATACTGTTTTTGAGACGGTGAAAGAACACTTCATCGCAATCCATGTGACTGTTTCAGAACAAGGGGGCGTGGTTAACGATCCCTCACATGTGAAGAAGCATTTCTTGTCACTTGGTAATAAATCTTTTAAGGTCAACGAGTCATGAATGATTTTTTCATTAGATTTTGCAATACAAAAAAGAATTGATATTATGAGAAAGAGCAAAACAGGCAGAATGATTAAAACAAGAGAAGAAAAGGAATAGGGAAGTTCATTTACCTGAGTAGTTTTCCATTTCCTCAAAAGAATTTTCTAACAGATTACCAAGTCTTGGCTGATAAGTGTGTTCACAGTCAGGAAACTGTTCAGGCCAAATTTCTTGATCCGCTTCATTAGTCTATTTAAAGATACATGTATTTCAACAAGAAAAATCACAGAATTAACACAATAAGATGTGCTCCACATTTACTGGTTTGCTACAATGTATCTTTCCAACATAAATCATGATAATAGCAGAGGATCACCTATTGACAATATATATTTATCCTTAACAACATGCATATTATTAAATGCTCTCTTCGTCTTTTTTAATTATAGACATGTTCACATAGTTTTTAAATTATGCGAATTTGCAAAGCTACCTTCACTTCATGGAAAAGTTAATTTGACTGGTTTTTTTTTTATTTCAACTAAAAGAACTTTAAAAAGTAAGCGCAAAAGTAGCAAAGCAATCATATTCATAAAACAAGGTCATATTTCATAAAACCTGCGTAAAGATGCGTAAAAATAAAATTTACATTTAATTTAATTAATTTTGATTTCTTAATAAAAATGAATAAAAGTTTGATTTATTACAGGCACGTAGCATCGTTTTTGAAAGTGGGATGGGGGGGGGGCCAGACTCATCCCCCTAAAAAAAAAGAAAAAAAAAAAAAAAAAAAGGAATTTTAACCTTTTCCAAAATCTTCCAAAATCCTAATCCGTTGGGGGGGGGGGGGAGCTAGCGTAGTATATAACTTCACTCATTTCCTTATTTTCATATCAATTTTTTACATCCTCCCAAAAAAGTGGGGGGGGGGCAACTCCATGATAATTTAATTTTTTATAAGTAAATTTTAAAAAATTTGTTGCTGTGAGAAAAAGTGGGGGGGGGGGGGGCAGGCTAACTGGTTCACATCCGTTAGATAGACGACACTTTCCACTTTAAAACTTGTTTTAAAGCCTCAAAGTATACGTTTGATAGGGTGATGTGTTAATTTTTTTTAAAAAGAAAGTAAAAAATAATAACATTTGCATTGTGCATTTTGTATTTAAAAGAAATTAACCAAAAACATAGTCTTCATTTTCTAAAAAAAAAAAACATTTATCGGCAAAATGAAGGCTTAGCTAGACAACGAAGTTACGATGGTGAGAAGACCATCTAGATTCAAACTGCATTACTTTAGGTACAATATTTTACTAATCCAAACAAAAAGTACAGAAATTGGTATAAAGGCATTTGGCGGGGGGAAAAACTGCAACCAATGCACTCGTAGGGATAATCAATTGAAACACCAGATTAAAGGGACTTTTCATTACAGAGCAATCACATATGCTTTTATATCTCGTCATATATAGGTATGAACAACAACCTTTTAAAAAATAACAGTAAATGGGACAGTATGGACTTAAGACGAAAAAAAACGTTCAATACAGTTTTTTCAAATAAATGATAAAATATCTATTTGATGATAAATTAATAAAATTTACAATTCTAAATTATGATTAATGATATTGCTTAATATTTTTATGTTGGATTAATCGTTTGTTTGATTATATGTATATATTGTTTTATAGGGTGTACATATGTATATGGGTCTACAGGAATTCGACATACACGCGTGTAAAAATAGTCTTGACCAGTGAACTGAAGAAGACGTGGGATATTTTGGCAGTTCTTGCTTTTGTTTTCTTTCTTATTTATCCCTTCCTTTATTCGAATGTAGTATAGTCCATACCGTAAGTTACAATACCTGAAATCTGAATATTATACCAGGAAGCTACCAACCAATACCTGTAGTACATGTAAGCCCAAGTAGCTCTCGAGGAAGAAAAATGAAATAGCGACCAAAAATTTTTATGAATTCATCGCCTCAGCTTGCTTGAAATACACATGTAAATATTACTATGATTACTGTTGAAGCCTATTTCAACTAATATTTTTTCTCCTCCTTCATATTTATGAACTAATTATCGATGTGAATAGTTTGAATTACCGTTGTTACTGCTTGAGACTTGGGATTCTTCGTTGTCAAATATGTCGAATCTAAAGGAACCAATATCGGAATAGGTGGCATCTGCTCGCCTGATGTTGATTGGGGATTGTCTTTTACCGGCACACCGAAACCAGCACGGAGTAACATGTGACCAGTTCTTTGGACCTTTGAATTTACATGTAATATATAGAAACGAAATATGCTCATAGTAATGTACATTACAAAAAAATGAATTATCAAATGTATACATTCTGCAATTTTTCAAGAAATGGATAGAAATAAAAAAAGATGGAAAACCAATAATATGGATCTAAAATTTACATTAAATCATTTGGTTTAAGATATCAAAGATGTAACTTTATCTATATGTAGAACAGCTGCATTTTAAAAGTAAAATATTTGTAAAACACAACTTTTTTAAAAGCATATTAGTAACTTTTTTTTTTTTATTTAAACTAATACCTACAATGACAGCTTTTAAGGCTGTAGTCGAATTTTGCCTTGTCGTAGTCTTTTTCAATGCATTCAGCTGCAAACGCTCCAAGAATTACAAAGAGAAGACAATAAATTCCGGATTCCTTTGCCACCATCTCTACTTTGAATTTGCTCTTTGTGAGTTGAATATCTTCATTAAACTTTTATATGCTTCAAAAGATAGTCAGCTGTTTGAAGTGTATTTTTGCTTTTTAATATATTGTACATGTATGTAATTATAAGAATGATATAAAAGTATAAATAGAATTAATTAGTTATTAAAAACATATATAAAAACGAAGTTAAGCAATTAAATCTGCTCCATATGTTACCTATGTGAGGAAGTACTTTTAATAAACTGTAAGGTTTTTATTGATAAAACTTCAGGTCACAATTGATTGCAAAACGATGTATATTTATCTTCCATGTTTTATTTGTCTTTTTAAAAGCTATTCTTTTTAAAACAATTTTAGTATCTTTGATGTAAAGATTAAATACCGACATGAAATGCTGAAAAAACGTTGATTTTTTTTTACTTTTAAATAGAAAAATACAAATACAAAATAATTCTTTTAATTGAATAAATACTGTAAAGAACTATATATAATAAGGGTCTAATATCACCCTCTAAAATGAACATCAATTTACTCTAATTCTTTGCTTCCTTTGTACAGGTGTACCCTTTTTTCTCATAATTTTTTATTCAAAGCCAAACATTTTGAAATATGACATCAAAAAGTTAACTTTCTTCTGCCATTTTCGCATTTTTTAGCATAAAACGGCTTGTTTTCAAACATTTTTTCTTTTAGAAAACATAGAGCGACTGCTTGAACTAACAAAATTCATTTATCAAAGGTGTATTTAATCAAGACTTATAAATAAATAAAAGTTTGGGTTATTTTTGTTCAAGATGGCGCTGTATATTTCCCATACAAAAAAAGATTTTTAAAAAATGTCATGATTTTGATTGAATTACAAAAATAGCGTCACTTTCAGTGTTACATTATGCCAGTGAGTGCCAAAAAAAATCAAGTAAATATGGGTCAAACATACCGGTACATTATTTCAACTATCAACTATTCTAAAAATAATATAACAAATTAATGTACCTGAAACACTTTTAAAAAGTGAAACCTATGGGGGCCAAATGTGAATCATATAATATATGTATAGTTCTACCATATATAGTTTATATATATAGTTTACTCCAAATACGCCACATATACCTTTAACTACGTTGAATTGTAAAGAAACAATTAAATAAGCATCCTTTTTTGATCCCTCGACATTTTCCCTCGATTTTTGGTTCATCAGGTTTAACATTTAAGCAACAACCAACAATTAGATCCCTTCTTCAATCGTGTTGTTCAATATCCAACTTTGAATCCGTCATAATAAGGTTTTAATGCGGCCATTCAATTTGGTTAAAACTTTTGTTGATTTAATTCATTGTTTTAGCTTATCGTTTTCATAATGATTACATTTAAAATCAAAGTACTGAAGTACTGACGGGAGTTGATTTTATCGATTATCATTTATTGAAAATCAACGATTTGTGATTTGCATGGCAAGTAGTATCAGTAATCGAAATATATTAGAAATTGTATGGATCAAGGCAAGATTAAACTCTTGTCTTCTTCAACCAAACGCTCGGCTATCTCCGTTTATCTCCAACAAGCAAGAGAGACTCTGTTTTGTCGGATATTAACGGAGACAGCCAAGCGTCTGGTTGAACGAGACTACATTGAACTCTAGCGTAGGAATATATACGACTTAAAAATATATCTAAACTGTTTGTACAATTTAAAATCTTATTATTTTCATGGTATTAATAAATTAGTTTTCTTGAAAAACAATGCTTCAGAATACATAGCATCGAATTTATCGATTATTTTCAAGAACTAAGTGTTGTCAGCGGTATTGATTTGTGCGTAAGTCCAAACACTGTTTCATTTTCGCTTTGCCCGAGTAAAAGCATAGAAGAGTTGATTAAAATCAACTCCCAAAAATGTACCCGCGTTCTATTTATCGATTCGCACTCTACTTAAAATGAAAGATTCAAAGAATTTCTGTGAATGCATTATTATTAGTCCCCTACCGGTTTTCACCGGAGGGGACTATAGCTTTCCTCTGCGTCCGTCAGTCCGTCCGTCCGTCTGTCTGTCCGTCCGTCTGTCTGTCCCACTTCAGTTTTCCACACTTTTTTTCTTTATGCGTTTGAGGAATGATATGAAATTTGCTGAACAGCTTCAAAATGTCAAACTACAGATCAAGTTTACACTTTTGTAGCGTCTGGTTGACATATTTTGGAAAAAATTAATGTTTTATATTCCAATTTTTTAATCTTCGGGTTCGATATTCTGCATAACAGTGCATTGTTTTCACAATTTCCACAAACCGGTAGGGGACGTGTATTGCTTATGCAATACTCTCAGAATGCTTGTTTTATTTGCTTTATTGCATGATACAATCAGAAATTTTTCAGCAATGTAAATGTACTGTCCTGTTGCCCTCTTTGCACTGGTCGTCTATTTCCATGGACTCCGAGTACTTCTTCACTGCTCGAAACCTCAAGACTCTTGAACTTGTCAACGGCCTTTATAATGAAATGAAAGCAATTTAATGTATAGTAATAGCATAATATAAATTAAGATTTACATGTATCTTGAAAATAAGGAACACAATCAGAAATGAAATATATATATATACCACTTTTGAGACGGTGATAGGACACTTCATCACAATCCACGTGACTGTTTCAGAACAAGGGGGCGTGGTTAACGATCCTTCATATGTGTAGAATTTTTCTAGGTCAGGTGGTAATAAATCAAGTAAGGTCAAAGTCTTAGAAATAGGGGACTCCTCTGACTCTTCTGAATCCCCAGAATCTGCGAAATAAAATTAAATCCTACTAAGAAGGTGACAGACATACAAAATAAATTTCAGAATGAAGGCAGTTCTTTATTTACCAGAGTAGTCCCCCAATTCGTCAAAAGAATCTGTTAACACTTCGCTTAGTGCTGCATGGTAAGATGGTGGACAACCAGGAAACTGCGTCTCGATTGTATTGTTACTAGCCTTTCAATAGATGATGAAATAAAACAATATGATTAAAAAACACATATTCCATCCTGTCTTTAGCGAAAATAATTTACCATTTGAAATTATTTGAAAGATTAATTTAAAAATTGATGTAGCATACTATAATGACAATATTTTTCTAACTTACATGCGATGTATCATCAATCTGAAATAAACATCACCAAAATCAATTGGAAGATGAAAATTGAAAGAGCTGTAGTGTAATAAAAATGCTTTGATTTCAGGGACTAGTTCTATTATGTATCAGGAAAATTTAACATTTGTCGACTAAGCTTTGAAAATCTATATATAATTGTTCAAAATTAATTACGATGAAGTTGAAAGAAAACAAAAAGGGATGAAATGATATAAACGTTTATTAGATCTGGCAATAGTGCAAGCATTTACTTTCTTTAAAACATAAAATAAGCAAAGCGTTTGATTTCAAATGACAAATATAAAAATTGCAAACTAGGAATATATACATACCCGAACCACAGCCCCTATGACCAGCAGACCGTCTGAATTACTACTAGCGGTTTTGACATCCGAGTATTTTTCGTTGTAGAAGACCATGTGTTGCTGAAAATATCAAAATGCTTATATACAGTAAAAAGGATCATGAAATCAAGTTTTAGTGAAATCTATTGAGCTTAACGTTACCTCCATAGATTGAAATTCTCCGTCGAATGAATGCTCTGATCCAGTTAAATTGTTGTTTTTTCCGACATGGTAATGAAATCCATCTAATTTAAAGGAGTTGCCACTTAGACCAAACTGGGTTAAATCAGAGAGAACGATATCTTCTTCGGACACCTTAAAACTTGTTTTGAATCCTAGAAGTATGCGAAAAAATATGATGTTAAGGAGACTGGGTGCTCAACAAATTATCCAAAAGAATTACCTTAATTTTTTTTAAATATGATTTGTTGAGCTATAAACAATTATTGAGTCAAGAAAAAATCTATAAGCTTTTAAATTTAAGTATATTTCCAATATCTCAAATAGGGCTTTTCTTCCGAAGCAAATCAAAACAGTCAAAATGGTCACAACTACCCAGCCCTCTTAAACGTTAAGAAAGTACGAAAGACATTTTCACGAATGGTAAGAACGGGAAATACGGGGTTTATAAGCTGAATTTTCACTAGCTAAAACCATTTTAACAAGACCTTGGACTTAAGTAGGGCGAAGCAATCTTACATAAAGTTAAAATTGACGCGGTTTCAAGCGAAATATGCAGCGATTGCGTAGCATAAGCTCAAAAGCCAGACATATCTTGTTGATTTTAAAGAGCTATGGCTGAGTGGCCAGCAATGAAATAGACAGGTATACGTCACAATACTGATTAACACAACTACTCAAAGTCGAAGCTCTTGTTAAAATGGTTCTAAATTGGCATCGTAAACGGAAAGATAAACACATGATCAGAGTGTTGAACGAACGAAATATTTCTTTTCTTTAGATTGATAAAAGTATATATATTAAAATGATTTAATTATTTTAATTACCATTGTTACTGCTTGAGACCTGAAAAGCTTTCTGAAGATCAATGTTGAACGTAAGTGAATCAATATCAGAATAGGTGGCCTCAGCTCGACTAATGTTGATTGGGGACTGCCTTTTACCATTACATGTAGACCAGCACGAAGTTATATCCGACCATTCCACTGGACCTTAAAATATATTACCTGGCATTGTTAATACATTTAAAATGTTTTAAGTGATGCAGCATGTACTTACTATATCTATTATGTTGAGAAAACATACCTATACAACATAAACTATGATTTAATCGTTGATTGAAGTCCCATACTTAAATCACTGTTCTATAATTTTTCACTATTTGTTGTGTAGGTGCATGCAATTGTAACTGAAGTATGTTTAAATTTCCTTTTACAATAACACCTATATCATATGTAAGGATAACAGATCATATTTGCATTTGACACCCGTACATGTCTAGATTTTACAGCGCTCTTCTCATGAACAGCATCTCATAATCAAAGTACTGAAGTACTGACGGGAGGTGATTTTATCGATTATCATGTATTTTAAAATCAATTTATCTCCCATGGCAATTAGTTTTTAGTTTTTATTTGAATTACGCACTTTTTTATAATATGAATTTTTAGACTTATCCGACAAGAATTCGAGAAACCCCATATGAATCATGTTGTATAATATTTAAAGATAAATTTCAGCTACTATTATGTATTAGTTATCGAAATAATTCTAAAAATTTTATGGATCCAAGCACTATTGATATCGAACTCTAGTCTCGTTTAACTAGACTATATTAACTCTGGTGTAGGAATACATGAGACTACAAAAATATCTAAATTATTTGTAGTATATGAATTTGACTATTTTCAAAGTGTTTATAGATAAGTTTCCTTGAAAAACAATGCTTCAGCATACATTACATCGAATTTTTTTCTATTATTTTCAAGAACTTAGTCTTGTCAGCGGTGATGATTTGTGCTTAGGTCCAAACACTGTTTCTCTTTCGGTTTGCCAGAGTAAGTGCATAGGAGAGTTGATTTAAATCAACTCCCAAAAATAGCTTTTTTAAATCTTAATTCTGTCCAGTACTTTTATGGATACATTTGAAGAAATCTTCATGAAAAGTGCACTAATACTCGCAATGTCGAACAGATTTAAAGTCTAGAAATAAAAGGATAAATAAAAACCCTTTTGATATATTAATAAAAGTTTGTGTACATACTTAAAACATTTTGTTTTCTTAAATTGGGTTTTTTGGAATATTTTTATAAACATTTCCTGTTTCATGATATTTTTTTTTAATAATCAGCTTTATTTTCTTCAATATTTTCATCTACTTTAGAAAAGGAGTCTGTCTTTCTTACAGAAAATTTTTATGAAAATTGAAAATCTAATATCATGGTTTTGCTTTGAAAATGATTTAAAAAATTATATACATTAGAAAAGAAGTTTGTTGTTCTTGATGAAAATTGATGTTTAAAGCATCATGAGCTGCAATTTTCATGCTGAAATGTTTTTTTACGAAACTGTTATTTTCTACTAAAATGACAAAAATAACATGGTTTTTAAAGTTCTTTAAGCCATATTTTTATTGGAAAAGCCGTTAAGAAGCCTTAATTGAAGCAAATTTGAATTATTGTCGTCCTGTGCAAAAATTGATCCGCTATACATTCCATAGAAGATTACTTTCCTCTGACAAAACTTAATGAATCTTTCAAATCTTATTTGTCATTAGAGTTTAAGTAACATGCAGACTTATCATACTAGCAGGTTTTTGCAGCAAAATAAAATTCTAAAAAATACAGCTCATATTGCTTTAAAAGTTATTAAAATCGTTTACCGTGGTTTGGCTATTGAAATGATTTAAAGGAAAGGAAATCTGGTTTTAAGTGTAGAATCAACTACCTACCAAGACAATTTCCACGATCGTAGTTGAATTTTGCCTTGCTGCAGTCAGGTTCGTTGCATTCGGCTGCGAACACTACCTTGCACTGACTACCAAAAAACAGAAAGAAACAACAAACTCCAAATGCTCTTTGATAGTTTCAATTCTTCATGATCGGCCTTTTATGTTTCAAATGATAACCACGTGTTCTAAAAGTACTTTGATAATATATTTTTGTTTGTTGTGGGTTTCATTTTTGAGATATTTAATCTATTTAAATCCCGGTTATCGTTTCCATCAAAAATGAAACTTTTATATTACGAACTGAAAAAAAACCATAATTATACGCTTACAAAACATCATTTTTAAAGCTTTGAATTCTGAATTATGTTTAATTTTATAGACATATTTTTTTAATGTGTTTTATTGCATTTTATATTATATTAGAAACAGCCTACGCTTTTTTATCATATATTGCAATCCAATTTTTAATTAATTTCCAGATGTGCATCCGTTGTTTTATATAGACATTTAATTTTAAAAAAAAAATATGTATTTTATTGCATTTAATATTATATTAGAAACAGCTTACGCTTGTGTATCGTATTTTGCAATCCATGTTTTAATTAATATCCAGATATGTATCCGTTGTCTGAATAATTATTGTGTACGAGGGTCAATCAAAAAATACGAAGACTTTTGTCATAGCTATGTTACTTAACGTCATATCATTACTAAATTTTGTAGACATAATTTAGCAATAGTTTCAAACAATTTGCAAGAAAAAAAGTTAATAAATTCCTTTATTTCTAAGAATTACTCAGAATCTAATCGTAATCCTGCAAAAATGAGGTCACGGCGCACGGTCAAAATCTGTATTATGTCAATAATAAACCATATAATGTTGAAAGTAATATCTCTATAAATTGGGCTTGAAACCAAATGATATTGAAGCCTCACATTAAGTATAGTCATGGTATTCTATGTTCCAAATAATGACGGGATATATTGTTTTGTCGAACAGATATTAGTAACTAAAGGCAGATAATCCTCTTTAGAATTGATTAAAAACATCGACGTCGCCGAACGTCACGGCGCAACGAGAAGTACAAACAGAATGGATTTAACTCAGGAAAAAGCCGATACAAGCTGTGAAAATGCCCATTGGTGCAAAAAATAAGTCAACAATTATTTGCAAGTTTGTGTTTAACTGTAATAAATGTTGTGGGGGTGGTGGCAATTGTATTTTGAATATAAAACAGTCCGAAAGAGAGTAGAATATCTGTAAATATTTGGTCAGTAAATGAGTAACGTCAACTGACGTTCAGGGTTATCCTTAATTTAAACTAAGAGATACAGGTTAGAAAATGAAAACTTTGAAGAACTAATTTATGATTCTCGAACAAATGTGTGCAAATAAGATGTTAAGTGGTTCAGTGCAATTTTAAATTGTAAGGAATAAGGCACAAGAGACTTAGCGTGATATAAAGATGGGGTATATCTATAAACTGTGCGTGTTTAATCTTGACGTCATGCTTTGAACGTTACCGTGCGCCGTGGTGACAAAACATGTTGTTTATAAAAAGGGGTAACAAAAACACCGTTTCATCAAATGGACTAAAATTTCGCATATCAATAACATAAGTGTTGGTGCACAGATTAATCTGTTAAGTATGACTTTCATGAAAAATATATGATAGACAGCCACATTGTCTTCGTATTTTTTGATTGACCCTCGTATGAATAACATTTTGATGCAGTATCTGTTTTTGGTTCATTCCACATATAGACTTGTTGTTTTGTTGTAAATATCTCTGCAATAACCTTTATAAAACTAAGGTCAATTTCTTTCAATATCTGCCCAAATGTTTGAAAGGTTTTTTAAATCAACACATAATACACACACTGCATCTTAAAAAAGTGTGTGTAACAAATGCAAAGACTTCATGTTATTCATTTGTATTTTGTTTTCCAGGGGGGGGGGGGGATAATGCTATCAACAAATGTCATATTCTTATATGTCAAAAATGATGAATAATGGCACATTCAAATAGAAAAGTGTATCCTCAGTCGATAGTTTCCTAGTTGAAAGCAAAATACGAGAAAATTAAATGCAATGTTTGTGGCGTCAAAATTATCCTTGTGAAGCTGTAATGATGTAACTATTAAATAAAATATTCTTCTGTTTATCATTGCATCGTTTACATTGTGTATGACAGTCTGTTCGTCGATCTTGTCAAATTTTTACAATTTTCTTTTATACTTAAAGTCACCCGGTTTAAGTTACTGGGATGTTTGAGGCAATCCCGCCTCAGGTACACTTTGACTTTCTTACATTGTATTATTAAAACAAACAGAGTGAGCTGTTTTCCTCCATAAACTCAATTATTACATCATATAATTTTGTATTTTGCAAAGTGTGTTGAAAGCCTCTGCGGTTGTTGGACTTTAACACAGACCAAGACATTAGAACCATTTTAACAAGATATTGGACTTTAGGTAGTTGTGTCCAATAGCAATGTGACGTAGGCCTGGGTAATTCATCGCTGGCCACTCAGCCATGGCTCTTTGAAATCACCAAGATTTGTCTGGCTTTTGAGCTAAGACTACGCAGTCGGTGCATATTTAGCTTGAAACCGCGTCATTTTTAACATTTTTGACGCAAGATATAGATAGCTACATCAAACAGAAAGTTCACGATCTTGTTAATATGGTTCTAAAAAATTAGAAAATTTTTGAATAAATCTCTTACAAGTAAATAATCAGCTAAAAGCAAAACTAAATTTGAATGAGGCTTTTATAATGATATAGTACGTAGGCATTATTCAATTAGCCAGTTGAGATATTTTTAAGAAAGTATTCTGTAAAATTAAAACAAAATAGATGAGTGTAAATAATATTTATTCCAGCTAGGCACAGCCTTTTACTTGTCCAACCCATCTAATCTTATTTCACCCCGATGTCATAAATTACACATGTTTTTGATACTTATATCAATAAATAAATACATGTACTTGTAAGCAGGTTAATGAACATATAAATAACACCTTTTTGCAACAATGCATACGTGCGACCCGAGTCGCACGTTCGAATAAACATGTAAACATACATTCAAATAAGAATTACTATTTAAGGTCTTCATTGCCTATGATATACTTACACCAGTTGAATGCTTCAATGAGCAGTAATAAGGGAAGAAAATAAAATGCAAGCAAAAAAAATCTTCAAAACGCCACAGTAGCTCATAAATTCGGGGTCATATCCGTGATGAGATGTACTTTAACGGCACATCTGCTAATATTTTTATAAAAATGTGTTTGCAACAATATTTTAATTAAGTCTCAATTTTGCAAAGTCAAAACATCAATACTTTTGTGGGCATAATAGATTTCAAAATGTTTGATACAGTAGATTTAACGATGCACTTTTATAAACTATAGGATACTCTATTACCATGTTAAAGGGGCATGGTCACGATTTTTGTCATATTTTATTTTTATGTTTTTATTATTTTCAATGCTTTATGAATGCATTCCTAATGATCAAATGAAATTTGGGTGCCCGTCGATGAGTTTTAAGCAAGATACAGGGCTCACAATTCTTCGTCATGTATACAAGGCTCGTGCCCTGTTATTGTTTACATAGGTTCAATATACCAGTAAAAAATCTTTTTCAAAATGATTTGTCTATATTCTTATTCATTTTAAGCATAAATAAACAGTTCCTAACGATTAACACATTCATTTTAGGTCTAAAATTGGAATTCTCACTTCAACGTTCAAAATGTAAACAAAAGCTTTGTTTACATAGCGAGAAATTGCAAGCTCTGTAACTAACTTATAACTCAACAAATGACATTCAAATTTTGGGTTGCCTATTAAAAATGCCTTACTGAAGCATTTTAAACATTAAAATCGAAAAAATAATTTTTGACCAAAATCGTGATCATGCCCCTTTAAGCTGACATAATTTTCTTTGTAGATAAATTATCAAGTTTTTGTTCTTGTAGAAGAAAATTAATTAAACTAACATTTTCTGGTAAAGTTTTGAATATTATTAATTTTTGTACAAGATCTAGCGATATGATATATCATTGGAGATGTCTCATAGATACACAATGATATTATACGTTGAATTTTAATAATAAATAATATTGATATTATAATTAAGAAATAAAGTACGAGTTATCGTGAATGTTGCAGAATAACCTCCGAGGTCGAGAAATGTTGCTTTGAAATATAAGAGCCGAGGCGTTAGCCGAGGCTTTTATATTTCAAACAACATTTCGAGACCGAGGAGGTTATCCTGCAACATTCACGAAAACAAGAACTTAATTTCTATTCTACTAACAGCCCAGTATTTCTACAGTTCGTTTCTCCTGTAGAGAGACGATCTAGGTCATTTTGAAGGCTGTTCCGTGTAACCCCAACGGTTTTGTTAGTAATGTTTACATGTGTATCGATCAAAGGAATCGCATGCAGACGACAGAATTTATCTTTGGATTTTTAATTCTCTTCACTTCTTTGTAAAATATCTGTGAGTTATATTCCTTATATTTTAAAGGCAATTTTATACGATTATTACTACTGGACGTTATATATTTTATGTAAAAACACGCAGTGAGAATGTGCTGGGGAGGTCCTAGGAACAGCCGCATTGATCTCTTAAAATTATCATTAGAGGCGATACACATCGTTTTGACTGGAACTAACACGTGAAACTGACATGGTTTTAAAACATTTTAAAGTTTGAAGTTGTACTTTCATGATCAGTGCGAGACAAATAGGTATTTCTGATCTGATAATTTACTGATGACGTTCGTGGTATATTGGAGAATAATGTCCGCGGCATCTCTTTGATCTTGGCAATAACTGTAGTAGAATATACTATATAATAAAATTGATAAAAACGCCATAGAAAAATAATGAATATTCTGAACTTCTTTAAGAAGGCTTGTTGGTTGACAAATAAACCTTCTAATTTACCTTAAATCTGTAATAGATAAAAAGATTTCAAACTATAAATTAAGAAAAAATCCACCCAATTTAGCTTCAAAATTTAAATTTGGACATTTTCCTATATCTTTATACAGACCTCTTCTTGTCGGTGAGATTAAAACGAGGCTAAAATAGTCACAATCATCGCGCCCCCTCTAAATTTTTTAACATATTAAGCTTTTTTTTACTGTGATTGAAGTACATGGTTTGTTAGATCTGTTTTGATGAAAGATGCTTCAGAAATGTTTTGCACATATTGTGATGCGTAGCTGTAAGCTTCTAGAAAATAGTTAAAAATTTCTACCAGACCCACTTCCATTAGACAGTGTGACGTACTGAATACATCAACTACATGCACTTAAAATAGCAACTTCTGTTTGTAAGCATGATACATATAATTGTATATGTTAACCAAGATTTTAACTTGGTTATAGAATTATCATGGTGGGGTGTTGTTGGTTTTTTTTTTTTTTTTGGGGGGGGGGGGGGGGCATTTTTTGTCTTTAAAGTGCATTTTTCCTTTAATCTTATCTACCTTTATGTATTGGAATAAATAAAAGTACATATGAGGAGAAAAACATATTCATCATGGAAATTTGCATTCATGCGATTTTTATTATATGTACTTTAAGTTTCATATCTTATCTCAGCGTCATTATAGTAAAAAAGGAGTTCTTCATTCTAATTCAAAAGTAATAAATCTTCACTTTTTCCTTTTCTTTACATAGATGAGGACCATTTTAAATGTATTATAAAATCTCAATTTGGGGGAAAACTTTAAGATAGGGTTGAAGGGTTGAGAGAGAGAGAGTGAGAGAGAGAGAGAGAGAGAGAGAGAGAGAATCTGTTTTGATGAGAGAGAGAGAGAAATTGTTAAGAACTCACAAGACGGCATCGTTTCTCAATTTTTGATTTTTTTCCATTAAATATTATCCCTTATTTATTTGCATCTAAACTGTCAATTCTCAAAAATTCAGGGTACAGTACCACGCTATTTTTGGAGCTAGAATATTTTGGATTTTCGGTCTAATAGCAGACAAAATTCAATTTAATGCTTATGAATATAGTCAGTGTATATAGGTTCCATTCAATTTATATATCCAAATAAAAGAAATATCATGTAAGTAAAATATAACTAAGGAAGTTCTTTCTGGAAGTCTTCACATTGCGGGGATAGGAAAACATTTAGAAAATAATAATGAAGATAGGTTGCTTGTGTCCTCTAAAAGGGGAGATTACCTACATGTACGATATTCGAAGAAATAATTTTGATCTACTATGCAGTCGGTGGTAATAACCTTAAAATCAATGTGAGCGGCTTTATCAATTAGGCTATTATGAAGCCATTCCCATACAAAATAAGTATGCTCAGAATATTTCTGTCATATTTTATAACCAGTGAATCGGAAACTCAAATTCCTAACGAGTTGCTTTTATATTTAATGTTGTCCTTGATTACCAAGCACTTCTGGGAAACATTAGTTTAAGAAAAGAATATAATCTCTTATCATTATAAAAATCAAGAAAAAAAAATTCCAAAATCATATTGATCTAACGTTAAAAACAATATTAGGATATGTTAAGGTATGACTAAGGTATTAAATTTTTTTCATATATTCTTACCAAAATTTCAGATACAGGTTATAAATTCAAAACTAACGTCTGGTAAAAATCCTCTTGACATCTTTGTAAACAACACTTCATTTACAATTTGGAAGCAAAAATTATACGTGCATCCAGCAAAGCGTGATACTTTGTTTACGTCGAAGTTAAAAATCAAGCCCGGGTCTTTACACACCCTTCCGGAAACAAAACGCATCAAAAAATCAGATGACCATACTTTATTACAAAACTAACATTGTCAGATATTTTGTTTTTAATCTCATAAAAAATCAGCCCCTGTCGGAAACGCTCCAAATTCAAAAAGAAACCTGAGAATTACTCTGCCTCAACCATAGTTTGAACCTTCGATAAAATACTAGTACTGTTGTGACACCTGCAAGGTAATTAAAACCATATTTTCTCGCCTTTAACACGTTTTTTTAATAAAAATCCTTTGAACTTGGCAATAAATTCTGATAACTTAACTTCTAGTACCTAGATTTCGACGTCAAAAGATCGAGGGTGAAGGTACATTCTGGCTGTGTACTATATTTAGTTCATAGATATTCAAAAACAAATTGAGCTTTTAAAATCTAAAACACAATTTCATCTAAATGTAAGCTTTTTGTGCTTTTTTCAGCACAATCTACAGTCCGAATTCTAAATACCAGTAAGATCCCTTTGAATTTGAGGAAGACATGTAAAGGTCACTAGGTCACGTATATATTGTGAACAGTCCAACGTTTTTCCATTGCCTACTTTGAATTTTCAAATGATTACTTTATTTCTGGAAGCTTTAGTTTACGTTAAATCTTAAATTTCTGACTAAGAAAGACCTTTGACCGTAAGGTCAAATTCTTCCTGTAAGAGTAAATGTTATTCATTCGAGCAAAACCATCAACTTTAGAGCTTATTCTTTTCTGTATAGCAAGTTGGATTAATTATATCTTCTGATGTCGATAATTCTTTTAAATGATTTATTTATTATGTTTGAGGGATTTATCGCTCTTGGCCTAGTTATAATGATAGGGTATCCAACAATTCAATAAAATATATGGAAAAGGAACTTTTAAAAAAGTTATCTACTTCACATGTTAATAGTGATCAAATTATCTTAATACTGTAGATGCATGCTGAATATTTTGAAAGGTGACATCTAAAAGACAACTATTAATAATATTACAATATCAAAGTTTTTATCTTTGAAATATTTCAAAGTATTTATCTTTGAGATATGTTCTATTTATACATTGGTAAACATTGTATATACACTGATATCTATCATTAAATAGTCAATGTAAATTTCTTAATGTGTATGTTCCCGGGTCAAAAGTATGTTATTGTGTATTTTTTTTTTTTTATAAAACACAAAATTTTATTCTTCAAATGTGTTCTGATGTCATTTTTGTCAACTTTGGAAGAAACCTAGATTGTTTAATGCATGAAGATTATGTTTGCATTTTTTGACACACAATGAAATTATTTTCTTACAACTCATTTGTGACATTTTGATATTTTAATATATAATATTTAATACATGTTTACACCTGTGTAAATTGTTAAATGTTATGAAATGTGAGCATTTATGGCGCAACTTGGCATTTTTATTTTACATAATATACATGCATCTCGTTTACTTCATATCAAATTAGACTAGATTCATTTTTTTAATTATTAAATTTCTGTCAAGAAGAGAGTCAACAGCCCATAGGGTATAAATCGAGAGGAGGATGTCCTGTCCTACAACACATATGGAAGCAGGTTGGTTCTAATTGCGACAAAAAAGTTTAATAATGCATTTTTTATTTATTTTTTTAAAATCAAAATAAACAAATCCGTTATTTTTTCAGGAAAAATAAATTAATTCGGCATCTTTAATTTACGTCAATTCATATTGAAACTCCTTACTAAACTAGAAGAAATAGTCGAGACAATTCGTCTCTGAATATTTATTGAAAAGTGGGAAATCGAAAATATCAAAATGAAAATCAGTACTGCTGGTACAATGATGATTATTAAAAAGATTAAATTTTTCATAATCATCATACGGATATGCTCGTCACAACGTTGAATCACTACACGTAACTTTTAACATTAACGTAAATTTTAAATTTGGAACATTAAAATAAGTTGAAAAGTACAAGGATATGAACTTGTAAGTATCGTGGCCTACTAGTGCTAGCAGTAACAAGTCACTTTTTCTTTGTAAGCTACTGGTAATAGTCTTTTACAGCTTCCACTTAGACTTTGTATGTTAGTAAAGGCAGTTACTTACAGCTGTCACTAACTTTGTGTAAGCTAAAGCTAGCAGTCACTAAAATCATTTATAAGGATAACGTTTACTCAAGGGCGAAAAAAAATCCACTAATAGGAACGAAAAACTACTTATTGCACATTGTAGCCCCACTATTGTGGTGCTATTTTTCACTTTCAAATAACTAAGTCAATAACCTATTTTTTCTGCTTGTGGCCTTGAATGTTTTATGAAAAAATTGTCAAAATTTGTCAAAATTGTCCACCATTTTCAAGGTTTTCTTTATTTTGTAATTATTAGAAATAATAAAACAATTTGTAGGTTGGGAAATGATAAAATACGAATAGCTTTACTAATCTAATATTTGACTGAATCCTTTTAAGCTCATATTTTAAGTTTAATTTAGTCCGAATTTCCTCTATCAATTTCCAAAATTGCACCCATTTTTGATCGAGTTTTACAAAAAAATGACCAATAGGAGCTCCAAACCATTGATTGCCTAAAACTGTTTTTGTTGTCTGTATTATGTTGACATTAACATTATAGAAGGTCAATGATCAAAATTTCGAGATATTTTATCTTGAATCGATTTTATGTATTTTAAAGATTTTTCCAATCGCGTGCCAGCCAGTGACATAAATCTATAGACGAGTAAATACAACCATAAAATATGTAAAATGATATGAAAAAACAGAGAGAAACTTAACTTTTGCAATTACATTGCAACAGAAAGTTTTAAGAGAAAGAAAGAAAATGAAAAAATTAGTCTGAATTTCCTCTGTTTTAATATTAATTTACCTTTGTCAGAGCATATCTTCCTCAAATAAACAAATCATGGATATCAATATCGATATTTGTTAATAACGTTGTTATTTTATGTTTTTAAAACAACTTCGGACTTCAGATATTATACTTTGTAAAAATATTTTTTGAGATCTCAAACCCTGAGTAAACGTAATCCTTAAGTGTGTGTAGGCTTTGATAGCTGTCACTAACTGCAATCACTAGTATGCATAAACCATTGCCAGCAGTTACTTACAGTTACAGCTACCACTATATTTCTGTCGGTTAGTGATAGTGATCTCGGTGGCCACGTACTAGTAACTGTGTAAGCTCGTGCTAAACGCTGCCACTAAGTTTGTGTAAACTTGTAATGGCCGTCGCTAACGTCTTCGTAAGATAGTGTTAGCAGTTACGAATTCTGAAGTTTATGTAAGCTGCTATAGCTGTCACTAATAGTTGTCTGCATCAGCTATTGTAAGCAGGCATTTAGTCTTTTTAAGGTACCTCCCGAATTTAGTATGAATACAGTACTTATAAAATTCAGTAAAAGCAAAAGCAAAAGTGGCCACCGACAAGTACCATTTAGGCATGTTGCTAGCAGACACTACCGATTTAAGATTAATATTCATTTAAAAGTGCTCATAAATCCTATCAAACGTTCTTCCTGGGTCGATGTCCTCTTTTATCGTAGTTTTTAATCTGTATTAATTTTGTAAAAAAGAATTTGATAAACATCTCAATCTATTGTTGCAAACAACTGGGCCATTATTTCGCTGTAAATACAAGAGTGATCAAACAGTACGGTATCCAAAACTGTTCCTCGCTGCCTAAGTTTGGGTAAACTTGTAATGGCAGTCGCTAACCTCTATGTAAGATGGCGCTAGCAGATACCAAATTTTGAAGTTTATGTAAGCTGCTATAGCTGTCTCTAAGAGCTGTCTACTTAAGTCAGCAAAAGCAAACGTTTTTGAAAGTGACCACGAACAAGCACCATTTAGACATGTTAAAGTAAGTACTAGCAGACACTGTCAATTGAAAATTAACATCCATTTAAAAATGCTCATAAATCCTATCAAGCGTTCTTCCTGGGTCGATGTCCTCTTATATCTTAGTTTTTAATATATTTTAATTTTGTAAAAAAAAGATATTATTAAATGAATTTGATAAACATTCCACTCTATTGTTGCTAACAACTGGGCCATTATTTCGCTGTAAATACAAGATGATCAAGCAGTGAGGTCACAACATACATTTTATTGATCATCAAAATGATATTTCGACTATCATTTTTTTTTATAAATGTATACCTAGGAATAATATTTAAATGAAGTTGTAATATATGATGTTCATTGACTGAAGGATACAATGGTATACTAGTAAATGATAGAATCAATCAACAGGGGTCCCTCTGTCAATTGCAGTTATGGCGAAAAAATGTATCAAAATTTGTAAAAAAGATACTTTCTACTTAATTTTATTAACGTGTCAAACTGTTGATGCTAAGAACTGGTCCACTACTTTGCAATAAATATAAGACTGATTCAGCAGTGAAGTCACACCAAACATTTATTAATATAAAAACAATACATTTACTTAAATTATTTGATTAACGAAGATTTACAAATTCAAACTAAATAGTGTTAGAAGAGACATAAGTCAGAGTTCTCGGATCAAACTTGAGATGTGAAATGCGTTTCTATTCACCGTTTATTCACCAGGAGGCATAAATATTATAGGAGTAACTACTGATTTCAATCATTTATTGGCGTTATTGTTCATGTGCTAATTCTTATTCAATAGAAGTTTTATTTTAACTTATAATTCTTATCATAACTTTAAGTTAAGATATTTTTGATTTTCTTTGTTGAGAATGGGGACAAGAATATAAAATTCCGTTCTCAAACCATCAACGAAATTAAAATACGAGATTGACTATATTTCTTGGTATTCCTCTTTGTGCTATGATTTTGATACTAGATTTTGAAACACGTTTCTTCTGACTTTATCATGTAGATAACATTATCAGAAATTTCTCAGCAAAGTGAATGGTGTGTTCTGTTGACCTCTTTGCACCGGCCTTCTACTGCCATGAACTCCAAGCTCTTCTTCGTCGTTTTGTATTTTGATATTCTTGAAAGTTTCAATAGCCTTTTAAATCAAAACAAATTAGTGTTATATATAATTATAAACTATATAAAAGAGAACAATGTTATATGTAAGTTAATAAATTGTAAGATAATTACATTTACTGAGACGGTGATAGGACACTTCATCACAATCCACGTGACTGTTTCAGAACAAGAGGGCGTGGTTAACGATCCCTCATATGTGTAGAAGCTTTCTTGGTCCGCTGGTAATAAATCCTTTAGGGCTAAATCAGCGAAAAAGAGTTCATCTTCTGAAAAT
Organism: Magallana gigas; assembly: GCF_963853765.1. Taxonomy (NCBI): domain Eukaryota; kingdom Metazoa; phylum Mollusca; class Bivalvia; order Ostreida; family Ostreidae; genus Magallana; species Magallana gigas. The sequence continues at coordinate 23,320,424 of NC_088860.1, forward strand.
ATGCAGAACCGAAATATCATTAATATTACAGGCACGTAACATAGTCTTACTCTCAAAAAAGTGGGGGGGGGGGGGCAACTCCATGATAATTCAATTATTAATATGTAAATTGAAGAAAAATGGTTGCTGCGAGAAAAAGTGGGTGGGTGGCAGCCCACCACCCCCCTTCCGATGCTACGTGCCTTTATTACTGTGAAAAACGAACATAACGCACGCATACAGTCATACAGATAGAGAAATGAGGAAGGGTATCTACCAGAATAGTCCTCTGTCTTTTTGAAAGCTTTTTTTAAAACTCTGCTCAGCTCTGCTTGATTAGTTTTCTGACAATCAGGAAACTGTGAATTCCATACTCCACCGGAAGCCTGCCCAAATACAGTTAAGAGAATTGTGTTGTATAAAAATATGTTTGAACATATTTAATTATGTTGGTATATTACATAAAATTGAATTAGGCAACAGGCAATGCCCGTGAAAGCCTTCTTCATAAATAATAATGTAATCATAATTAGAGAATCCATATGGTGACAAAATTTTGCATTCACTAGAAGTTGACCTTTAATTATCCACAAACAGTTAAAGCACAAACGGTTAAAATGTGGTTGCTTTAAAATTTGTCTTTATAAAATGTGTTGTGGTTATGGATATTCACGTAGATTGTTTAAAGTTCGAGAGGAATTGAAACACATTGTCTGCAAGGTTTGATTTTCATAGAGCTAATAAAAAATAGAAATAGATCTCAATATAAATACAACGATGTGTGTACGATTGAAAAACTTAAATAACTCTATTACCTGCGTCAAAACCCCTATGACAACCAGTCCATCCGATTGCGTACTAGCGGTGTTGACATCCGGGTATTTTGTGTTGTAAAATACCAGGTGAAGCTAAGAAACGTCAATGAAACTAAAGTTGAATTAAACTTAAATAACTTTGTCATACTGAATTAAACGTTCAAAAATGAAGAAAGTGAAAACCATACCTCTAACGGTGTAAATTCATCGTCAAACGAGTGCTCTGATCCCATCATGCTGTTGTATCTTCCGGTGTGGAAGTGAAATCCATCTAGTTTGAAGGAGCTACCAGTTAGACCAAACTGGTTTACATTAGAGAGAATAATGTTTGCATTCTCTATTTTAAAAGTTGTTGCGAATCCTGGAAAAAATATACAATGCTATTTTACCGTTTTTTTGTTAACAAATAAAAAAAAAACTTGTACAGAACATATGACGTCATTCCGATATTCTTTTATGTTTTTGATGATATATAGGGTAGCATTATCGCTGTCTAATGATTTCATAATATCTTAAATTTTTTAACTGATTTATATTTTGATTTATATTTTTGATCCAACACAATAATATTATTTTGGATTACCTTTGCTAAATGTTGAGACCTGGAAAGCTTGCTGAACACCAATATTGAACGTAAATGATCCAATATTGGAAAAGGTGGCGTCAGCTCGCCTGATGTTGACTGGGGACTGTCGGTTACCACCACATTGTGACCAGCATGGAGTTATATCCGACCAGTTCACTGGACCTTTTCATAAAACACAAATATTTGCTACTCAACAGGGTGTGAATTTACTAGTAATTTGTTCTTCTTAAATAAAAACAAAAAGTGTTCGCATTGTCTCAGGTGAAAATGTTCTTGTAACAGATTTATTTTTTAGACGTTACATCAACCCGACCAACAAACTACTTTACGTTGACCTTTATCCCTATGGTACATAAAGACTTCTCTTTTTATCCTTTGTATTTTTGACATTTTTACCCATTAATAAAACTTCATTTTTAAAATGTGATTACAAATTACATCTACTTCTTTCATATTAATGAATTTCGTGCACAAAGTCCTTGTATTAATCAGCATCATCGTTTTTCAGTGAAATATACCGGTATTTAAAATTTGATCTGCATTGTTACTAAAAGAATAATATTAAAAGGGAAACTTTCTTGTTTAGGAAACCGCAAATTTTCAAGAAATGAATATTGAGACTAATAAAATACGGCATAATGTTAAAGATTGAATACCAGCGAATAGAAATGAAAATACGAATATGTAAATTTTGATTTCAAAACAAGAATGTCCAGTCCATTTTAACAAAGAAATACATCACTTGATTTCAAAATAGAGAAAATATTCTAGGTTTTTATTTCTTGAACACAATAAGATTTATGCATGGCATAATGCAAATCTAGTTAAATGTATTCAATTCAAATTAAACGATTCAAATAAAATAGCTTAATCTCTCATATTTCCTACGTACCAAGACAACTTTCACGATCGTAGTTGTATTTCACCTTACTGCAATCAGGCTCATTGCATACACTGGAGGAAGCTTCAGCGCAATGGCTTCTTAAAATCACGAGAAGGAAAAAACAAACCTCAAATTCCTTGTTCATCTTCGATCCTCTCAATATCATTTTCGATCCAAACTGTGTCAAGTAAGGCCTTTTTATATGTTTTAAAAATGATCACGTGTTTAACTAATACCTTAAAGTTTTAGGTCAATCGATAAAAATCTCACTAAATTCCAGAGTACATTTCATAATTTAAAAAAAAAATTGTTTAATAAACAATTTTTTTTTTAAATTATGAAATGTACTCTGGAATTTAGTGAGATTTTTATCGATTGACCTAAAACTTTACATAACTTTTAATTATAGACTTTTTTTCTTTATAGGTTGTTTTATTCATCTTTAGTGGGTTTTTTTCTTATTCAGTCTAAATCCACGTGATATATTACATTATATATTATCTTACTGCAGAAACTACGCATTTCGTCGCTGAAAAATCAATATCCCTCATAAAATGCTTTTCAAAATGATGTTTTGCTAACTATGTTTAAGAAAACTAACTTTTTTTCAAATATATTTTTACCTGTGTAAGTGTTTTGAATAGTTGTGCATTAATGGCACAACTTGGCATTTTTTAATACATAATGTATATGCATCTTATTTTCTGGATATTGAGTTAAAACAAAAATTTTAATATTTAAAAAGATTTTTTTTTAAATTCTGTCAAGAAGAGAATAAACTACCCAAAGAGTCTTAATCGGGGTGTCCTGCTCTTAAGCACCAAAGGAATCATGTTGATTTTTAATGAGACAAAGTAAGTTTAGTGATGCAATTTTTTAAATTAATTTTTATCATTATGGTTTTTTTTTGTTTTAGGCGTTTTTTGCAATTGGCGAGATAAAGAATCATACCAGAAATGAGACCACAATATTCAAAACAATTATTCTTCAGGGATATGGGACACTTGTCAATGTTGTGTCGTACTTCCGATTGAAATGAAAAATTAAATCTAAGTATAATTTTATGAACTTTTTTCCTTCCCGGAATAATTACTTTATGATGTAGAGCAATGGGTTAGAGTGTAAACTAGGGATCTATATGTCATGAGCTCGAATCCCGCTGCTGCTTTTATCATTTTTACCTTTCCCAAAAATTTTTAAAAATATCTTTGGCAAATATTGTAAAATTTTAAAATTATAAAACGGTGAAGGTATTTTTCTTATAGTGTACTTTTATTCACATTATTATCGACAGGTGCATGTCTAATACTACCTTAAGCTACAAATTTTCAAAAAGATAACAGTTATGTTAGCTTTTTTTACTTTTGGGCGGGGGAATTAATATCACGTCTTTCATTTACATCATTTCATATTAACACAATTGTTAGTGAAATAAGTTTCTTAAAACTGCATATTGTAATATTACGATATCATTTCATGTTGAAACTCCTTACTAAACTACTAGAAATAGTCAAGACAATTCAACAATTAATTTTCATTGAAAAGTGGGGATGACGGAAATGAAAATATGAAAGTGAAAACCAATGTTGATGGTACAAAGTTGATTTTTAAAAAGATTACATTTTTATTAATCATCATACGGATGTTCCATACGTCACGCGTTGGGCCATATGCCCGTCACAGCGTTGATTCACTACATGTATCTTTTTATTTTATTTTACTTACGTAAATTTTAAATCTACGACATTAAAGAGATATGTAAAAGTACAGGGATATACACTTGTAATTATCTTCATTGTGAGAACATGTTAATCTTGTGATATCTAGTAACTTTTAGTTTAATTTTTACATGTAGATATGTGCATTTGTCATGAATATAAATTAAACCTTTTTTAATATGCTGGCAAAACAATAAGACAAATTTCGTGTGTTAAATTATCTAAAATATATTCCTTAAATTACTAAAATAAAAATTATATATATACTTGTAAAATATCCAAGAGAAAATCCCTGATATTTAATAATGATTAATTTCATTATTTTAAACTTCTTTGATAAGCGTCTTTGTAAGCTAGTGTCCTTTCCGATATATTTCATTTTATCAAATAAAAAATATACAACATGTCATGTACAAATTTCGATTTCCAATAATCTAAATTTTTGTAAAGGACACTAGTTGTGAAGAGTCTCTTACTGCTTCCACTACGACTTTGTAAGTTAGTGAAAGAAGTTACTTACAGCTTAAGTGTCTGTAGGTTTTGATAGCCGTCACTAACAGGGATCACTGCCAGCAGTTACTTACAGTTACTAGTAAAGCTGCCACTAAGTTTCTGTCGGCTAGTGATAATAGTTATTATCGGTGGCCACGTACTCTGTGTAACCTTGCGCCACTAAGTTTTGGTACTAGTAAAATTTTGATAACTGCCGCTAACGTCTTTGTAAGCTAGTTCTGGCAGTCACTAAATTCTAAAACTAATTTAATTTAAGCTGCTATAGCAGTCATTTAATATCTGCTTGTGCTACGCGTAGCAGGCAGTTAGTCATGGTAAGCTAATAGCAGCACTTGGTATGTGTAAAGTACTTAAAGAAGTCAGTAAAACAAAAGTTTTCATAGATTGACCGACCACCAACAAGTACAATCAAGGCATGTTAAAATGAGTGATTTAGACAATGATTATGGAAAATTGGAGGTTAACATTCATTCTAAAGTATTCATAAATCCTATCAGGCGTATTTTTTATCCTGGGTCATTGTCCTTTGATTTGTCACCGTATACCAAGATTTAAAAAATTATTATTGATTTGTTTTTTTTCTATCCAAATTTGGAGGTGAAATAGCTACTGCTCATACATGTACCTTTAGACAAATCACAGAAGTCACCCTACCTCATGATCTGCGGTTCAAAAACGCAATACCATAACCACTGAGCTACCATGATATATTTAACCAAATCTATGGATACATAATATTCGACAACAACAAACAAAATATTCGAACTACCACCGTCTGACTTTTTGTCATAAAAACTAAAGGGTTTGCTGTAATGAGGTACCTTTAAATGATTACAAAAAAATTACTTTTTTGACACATATAAAAGTAATATTCTATGAAAGCTTTTTGAACGTCAACTAAATGGGGTTTTTTTTTAATTTCTATAAATCATAACATTAAATGATGCTTTGTGGATAATTAAATGAAATATTTAATGTATATTGTTGAAATCAAATTCATTGTATAGCCCTTATTTTTACGAGACACGTTCGATCTAATGAATTATAAAAGCCATTAAGGGGGATGTGCGGCCATCTTGTACATTTGAGAATACCAATGTAAACATTTCTTGAACTGGCTTGTTTCTGTCCAAAACTGGCCAAAAATGTTGTCAAAAGATATAAAAGCAATTAATAAATACAAGAACAGGACAATACCTTTTTAATCACTCAGAACAGCTGTCGAAATGCGCAGCTACAGACTTATTTTGAAGAGTAAAAAATACAGTACTACCCAAAATATTTCAGTGAAAAAAAACAAAATCTGAAAATTTTAGTCCGAATTTCCTCTGTTTCGCTTAAAGTCCAACTTTGTTTGAGCCTAATTCCAGGGGCGGATACAGGATTTGTAGTTAGGGGGGCGTGGATAAAATTATTGAGGCGGGGGTTTGGGGGCCGCCTTGAGACCCCCCGTGGGTCCCGGAAGCTCCTGGGTTTTCGTGTATTTTGAAGGTAAAACCAGGCTCAAAATAGTGGTATTTTTTCAGTTATGTACACTTTACACAAAAGTATATAACAATTTGACACATATTGTTACTTATACCTAATATATGTATTGGATTTAAAACAAAATATTTTAGGCATTTATGAACTCCCAAAATTAACCAGGTTATAAAAGTTACAACATTCTAATGACGTTACGGTATCAGACCCCCTATTAGCTGTTAGAAATATCTGATGCATCAAATCTTCAATATTCTTATATTTAAATAGTCTATTTACCTAGAAAAAAATTCAAAAAATATACAGTTATTCAGAAATTTCTGCTTGCATCGCAATATGGAAATGACAGCGCAGTCTACACTTGAAACAAAACTGCTGGGATTTCCGGTCGATTCTTGGTCGAAGCCCCAAGTTCAGGGCCCTGGGGAATTTGATGCAGCCACCATATTAAAATGACCAACACTGCTTGTTTTAAACACAGTTTAATTGGTTTGTTATCAGAACCTGTCAACATGCATTAGGATTAGATGTTTATAGATGTTTATAGAGCAGCAGAATTACAGTCAGCATAGCACAGCTAGTGTATCAATGATGTGTAATATTGAGTCAGGCATAATTATAAATAAAGTGAAACACAAAATGCTAACTTTTCTATGTAAAAGTTATCAAATCATCTACAGTCATGCATACTTTGAAAAAAAAATTGGGGGGGGGGGGGGCGTGCGCCCTCCACGCCCCCCCCCCTTAAATCCGCCAGTGAATTCCATAATATAATAAAAATATCGAATGGTAAGTCAATAATAATTCATTTCATAAATACTTTTGGTGTTTAGACTAAATTTTACTCATGACATTGAACGTTATAACAATCCGAATTTGAGAACTCAAACCCTGAGTAAACGACGTCCTTAAAGTTGATTAACTTAAATGCATGTGCTAGATTATTGTCCTTAGACTTCCCAGCGACGGTCCCGATGTCTTAATTAACCACCGGACCTTTGGAACTAAAAGTGTCTTAGACATCGACGATTCTTATTTAATATTTCGATTTTTAAAATTATAGAATTCCTAAAATTTTATCGTGCATCTATTTGGGGTTTTTTTTTTCAGATGTCTGATGAGGGTTGGTTTTTATTTCTCATATTTAGTCGACTTGTTACGGGAAATTTTTGTGATAATGATTAAAGTTAAGTTTTATAATGACATATTTTACAAGTGTATAGCAACTAGTGATATGCAATTTGAATGTTCTCGAGCGTAAACCTAACAACTTTAATATCACGTGATCAATGAATGCGATGAAACTTTTATCAAGAGGCCCATGGGCCACACCGATCACCTGAACAGCATTTCATACTTTCATTCTATTTCAGTTTTTTAATATCTTACCTATATATATTTCTGTTAAAATTTGAACCCCTCTAGATGCTTAGTATTGCTTCAGGCCTAGGGGTAAAGATTTAAACAATTAAAAAAATCTATATTGTTCCATGATGCTTGCAATGAAATTTCACAGATTGTAGCATTATAGTTCTTGATAAGAAGATTTTAAAACAGATTCTCAATGTATTTTAACATGTTATACATTGAACCCATTCTGGGGTCCCATTATTAGTCCGGGGTCAACATTTTAACAATGAAGAATCTACACTATCTTATGTGCTTTCATAGTTATCTCACAAACTGTTGCAGTGAAGTTCTTGAGAAGATTTTAAAACAAAATCTCTATATTTTTTTACGTTAAACGTTGAACCCCTCTTGGGGCCCCAGTATTAGTCCGGGGGTAACGATTCTAGTGATTAAAAATCTTAACTATTAATACAAGCCTTGATGTAAACATTGGCAGTTCTAGTGTAACGATTCTTGAGGAGAAAATTTTTTAAGACAAATACCCTATTATTACTGTTTTGCAATTATCTCCCTTTTGATAAGGGTTTTGCCCTTTCTTTTGCAATTTAGAATCCCCTTTTGATAAAAATGCTTAGTACCGAGATTAGTAAGATTTGGCCCTGTGGTTGTTGAGGAGAATCAAAAATGTGATTTTACAGACAGACGGACAAACAGACGGACAAAAGCTGATCAGAAAAGCTCACTTGAACCTTCGGTGCAGGTGAGATAAATATGAAATGCGTTGATTACCTACTGTCTGTTGGGCGTCATATTAATCAGCTCGCCAAACAATAACTAAAAATATCTGTAGACGAAGTGAGGGCAAAATGATTGAAAATCTCCATAAGGACTATAGTCCCTCGTGTTCACCTGTAGGAGACCAACAAAAATTAGCCTTAAAAAACGGAGTAGGTATAGGTCTAATGAAAATATTAAGACATGAAGAAGAACCTGTGAATGAATTTAACTGGCAATGCTTGATTAACATTCTTTGAATTACTTTCATTGAAATTTTTTTAAGTTTACTTACATATAAATGAATAAATGGTTAAAATTTAATTAACCGCCATTCTCATGATAAACGCCTACTGCAACTGTTTGAAAATAAAAACGAAATGAAAACATTAATAAAATTTGAAAATAATCTCAATATAATTAAATGTACAAGTAATCAAAAGTGCTTTATATAGTATTTTCGCATGTCTTAATGAGCTGACAAAGCACAATGCTGGCAAACAATAATTCATGTACATAGTGTATTATATTTGTTGCAAAGAAAGTGTTTTTCGTTCGGTTATTACCCCCAAATTATTGTTGAAATCGATTCATTTTAATTCGGAGGATAGAGGTTAATTTTGGATTTATCTTTAATCTAAATATTTCATCTTCCAAAGGCACGAATGTGCGTTGTTGCGATATCTGTTTAAAATCAGATTTCTTAAGATAGGTATTCAAATTTTTACATTTTGGGTACATCGCCATAACCCAAATCAAAGATGATTTACATGATACTTTGACTTTAAGGTCTATATCAGATCTCACACAATCAATTTGTACTTGTGTCAGGGTAAACAATTGCGTTTTCTTGTTTAAAAACGAATAAAGTGACTGCTGTCCTTGATTGAGTTCTTGATGTTAATACGCTTCGCAAATAAATGCTTTTTATTGAGCGGAAATTGTCATTCGCTTTAGGCTAGCATCCACCAACAATTCCTTCAGTCCTGAGGGAGAGTGCAATAAATTACTCTACAGACTTACTGTCCTGTACAGTTATGGATGCTCAGTGATCTACAAATTATTTATCAGATATGACTAAACTTTTACAAAATGGTTTGTTTAGCTACATCTGATGATCATTTGTAAAGAAAATTTTCAAAAATCTGACCTTCAAAATGTTGAACATTTCTCTGTATATATCTATCGAAACGTCTTCTTCTCATGGACATTAATATTGTCTAATCATGGCTACCACCATCCAATTTTCTTTAAGTACAATGTAAATGTAATACTAGTGGTAGACATTTAAACCGCGGCGGCTACGTATGTAGAATAAGTGGTAGCAGCCTCTGACCGTGGCCACTAAGCCTGTAAAGTTAGTTTAGTGGTAGTTTATCTACATCTAACCTTTAACCCTGTGTGGATAACAGCTACTAACAGCAACTACAAAGCATTTACAGTATAAACGATAGCAGAATTTAACTGCGGTTCATAAATATTTTGAAAAGTGAGTGATAGCAGTCCTAACCACAATCACTAATCCTGTAAAGTTTAGAAATAGCAGTCTCTAACTGCAATAATTAATCCTGTAAAGTTTAGTAATAGCACCCTCTAACCGCAATCATTAATCCTGTAAAGTTTAGTATAATAGCTCAACCTCAAATTGCAATTATTAATCTTGTTTAGTTTAGTGATAGCAGCCCTACCACAATCATTAATCCTGTAAAGTTGAGTAATAGGATCCTCTAACCGCATTTACTTATCCTGTAAAGTTTAGTGGTAGCAGCTTCTAACCGCAATCACTAATCTTGTAAAGTTTAAACATAGCAGCCTCTAACCGGAATCACTCAACCCGTACAGCTCATGGATAGCAGCATCATGCTGCGGCCACTCAGACTGTAAAGTTTGGGTAATTGCAGTGTCCTTTACAAAAATTAGGTCATTGGGATTCAAAATTTGTATATTACATTTAAATGCCATGTATAAAATAATATTAATATTTGTAAAAGACAGCCTCTTACTGCCGAAACTTAGACTGTAAAGTTCACTGATTGCAGCCTCTAACTACGGCCCATAAGCCTGTCAAAACTAGTATTGTTCGCCACTTGGAAATTTCATCAAAGTACTGAGAGGAAGTTTGGGAGAATGGAATACCTTTATTATGTGTTGTACTAGTGCATTCAAAATACACAAAAGGATGACGTTTTATACCGATATTTCTTATACATTTGTAAACATTTGTAGAAAATGTATTGCATTTGAAAAAAAATGATTGACGGAAAATGAATCTAATTCATGACCAATATGTTTTATGACGAATAAATATGATATTCTTTATCAATAAAACCATATCGTACATGTAGAACCTAACGAATCGGTTTGTGGTAACCTAAGTTATTTGACCCTTATAACAGATATATACTAGTATACCAAATGTTCTCATATTGAAAAGTATATACACCACCTCCTGGTCTCAGTTACAAATTAATGGAGTTTCATCTATATACACTGTTTCAAGATCTTGCTGTATTTTCATTCCGACCCAAATTATGTTTTAGAATTTAATAACCATTTGTCTTACCTTGAGGCAAGTAACAGGTGTAACATCGTTACTGATATTCAAGACCAGACATGTTGCATAGTTTTTGAAATTGGGGGACTAACCTTATCCAAAATATCTTGAAAAGCAAAAAGAAATGCAAAGGAAATTCTCAAAATCATGAAAATCCTAATCTATTGGAAAGGGGGGTAGGTAAGTAGCATTCCTTTGGCTTGAATTTTACGGCTGACTTCCTTATTTTCACTTCCATTTCTTACATGTTCAAAAAAAGGGGGGGGGGGCTCAATTTTAATTTTGATTTATTTTTCATATCATGCAATTTAAAAAGAATGTCCGCTGCCAGAAAAAGGGAAAAGAGGGAACCCCCTACCCCCCCCCCCCCGATGCTACGTGCCTCAAGACGTGTTCAATTGCTATTTTTAAGCATTTTAAAGATGTAACTAATTTTTATTTAATTCTCGATACACGGAAGTTAATGGTCAATGAAAACTGACAAATTGGAAAAATTATTTGAAATTTACAAAATATATTTCGTTGTAAACTTAACAAGATATTGATTTTTATAGCATGCTATATACTTGACATCGCCGCGTCATGAATTTACGTGTTTTTAAAGGTTTGTATTAATGAATAAATTACATGCTTCAAAATTTGAAAAGGCATCAAACAACACAATATTTTGAAACAGTTATTTCATAGACTTTTTCTAACTGTTTTAAAACATTAGGGAACGTTACCGGCCTTATGTCTCAAGATCAAGGAATAAAAAAGCTGGACATGCGAATAGTGATACGAGGCATTTTAAAATTGTATAAATTTCCACAAACCGGTAGGGGACGTGTATTGCTTATGCAATACTCTCAGAATTCTTGTTATCATAGTCCTTATTGGGTATTTGTAAACTTATATGTATAACGAGTTGCTTTTGTATTTTATACTCTTCTCCTGAGAAGCATTAATCGAAAATGTGTAACGTCCTCTTATTAATATCGAGTAAAAATAAGAAAATTTGAATTACACATTTTTCCAGTATTATTAAAAAAAAATCAATCGAAAAAAAAAAATAACCACTCATTTCCCCATGCTTGCTTTCTAACACACGCTGCTGTGGCCGATAATGAATCTTATTGTTTTCCTTGCTCTTCAATATGTGCGTGCCCATTCATTTTTTTCCTTTTCAAACTTTGAATCCAGACATAATTCAGAGTTCTCGGATCAAACTTAAGATATGAAATTGCGGGTGGGTTTTTTTCACTTTCTATTCATCATGAGGCATAAACATTATTTAGTGTAAATAATTTTAATACTGATTTCTATCATTTATTGGCGTTATTGTTCATTTGTTACTTTTTATTCAATATAAGTTATTATTATTATAATTATCATAATTCATATCATAACTTTATGATATTTTTGATTTTCTTTGTTGAGAATGGGGACAAGAATTTAAAATTCCGTTGTCAAACCATCAACGAAATTAAAATACGAGATTCACTATTTTTGTTGGTATTCCTCTTTTTGCAAAGATTTTTATACTAGACTTTGAAACACATTTCTTCTTACTTTATTATATAGATAACATTATCAGAAATTTCTCAGCAAAGTGAATGGTGTATTCTGTTGACCTCTTTGCACCGGCCTTCTACTGCCATGAACTCCAAGCTCTTCTTCGTCGTTTTGTATTTTGATATTCTTGAAAGTTTCAATGGCCTTTTAAATCAAAACAAATTAGTGTTATTCATAATTATAAACTATATAAAAGAGAACAATGTTATATGTAAGTTAATAAATTGTAAGATAATTACATTTACTGAGACGGCGATAGGACACTTCATGACAATCCACGTGACTGATTCAGAACAAGAGGGCGTGGTTAAGGATCCTTCATATGTGTAGAAGCTTTCTTGGTCAGCGGGTAATAAATCCTTTAGGGCTAAATCAGCGAAAAAGGGTTCATCTTCTGAAAATATGCAGAACCGAAATATAATTAATATTACAGGCACGTAGCATCGTCTTACTCCCAAAAAAGTGGGGGGGGGGCAAATCCATGATAATTCAATTTTAAATATGTAAATTGAAGAAAAATGGTTGCTGCGAGAAAAAATGGGTGGGTGGCAGCCCACCACCCCCTTCCGATGCTACGTGCCTTTATTACTGTGAAAAACGAACATAACGCACGCATACAGTCATACAGATAGAGAAATGAGGAAGGGTATCTACCAGAATAGTCCTCTGTCTTTTTGAAAGCTTTTTTTAAAACTCTGCTAAGCTCTGCTTGATTAGTTTTCTGACAATCAGGAAACTGTGAATTCCATACTCCACCGGGAGCCTGCCCAAATACAGTTAAGAGAATTGTGTTGTATAAACATGTAATAATAATTGATTTGATTTGAACATATTTAATTATGTTGGTATATTACATAACATTGAATTAGGCAACAGGCAATGCCCGTAAAAGCCTTCTTCATAGATAATAATGTAATCATAATTAGAGAATCCATATGGTGACAAAATTTTGCCTTCACTAGAAGTTAACCTTTAATTATCCACAAACAGTTAAAGCACAAACGGTTAAAATGTGGTTATTTAAAATTTGTCTTTATAAAATGTGTTGTGGTTATGGATATTCACGTAGATTGTTTAAAGTTCGAGAGAAATTGAAACACATTGTCTGCAAGGTTTGATTTTCATAGAGCTAATAAAAAATAGAAATAGATCTCAATATAAATACAACGATGTGTGTACGATTGAAAAACTTAAATAACTCTATTACCTGCGTCAAAACCCCTATGACAACCAGTCCATCCGATTGCGTACTAGCGGTGTTGACATCCGGGTATTTTGTGTTGTAAAATACCAGGTGAAGCTAAGAAACGTCAATGAAACTAAAGTTGAATTAAACTTAAATAACTTTGTCATACTGAATTAAACGTTCAAAAATGAAAAAGTGAAAACCATACCTCTAACGGTGTAAATTCATCGTCAAACGAGTGCTCTGATCCCATCATGCTGTTGTATCTTCCGGTGTGGAAGTGAAATCCATCTAGTTTGAAGGAGCTACCAGTTAGACCAAACTGGTTTACATTAGAGAGAATAATGTTTGCATTCTCTATTTTAAAAGTTGTTGCGAATCCTGGAAAAAATATACAATGCTGTTTTACCGTTTTTTTGTTAACAAATAAAAAAAAAACTTGTACAGAACATATGACGTCATTCCGATATTCTTTTATGTTTTTGATGATATATAGGGTAGCATTATCGCTGTCTAATGATTTCATAATATCTTAAATTTTTTAACTGATTTATATAATTTGATTTATATATTTGATCCAACACAATAATATTATTTTGGATTACCTTTGCTAAATGTTGAGACCTGGAAAGCTTGCTGAACACCAATATTGAACGTAAATGATCCAATATTGGAAAAGGTGGCGTCAGCTCGCCTGATGTTGACTGGGGACTGTCGGTTACCACCACATTGTGACCAGCATGGAGTTATATCCGACCAGTTCACTGGACCTTTTCATAAAACACAAATATTTGCTACTCAACAGGGTGTGAATTTACTAGTAATTTGTTCTTCTTAAATAAAAACAAAAAGTGTTCGCATTGTCTCAGATGAAAATGTTCTTGTAACAGATTTATTTTTTAGACGTTACATCAACCCGACCAACAAACTACTTTACGTTGACCTTTATCCCTATGGTACATAAAGACTTCTCTTTTTATCCTTTGTATTTTTGACATTTTTACCCATTAATAAAACTACATTTTTAAAATGTGATTACAAATTACATCTACTTCTTTCATATTAATGAATTTCGTGCACAAAGTCCTTGTATTAATCAGCATCATCGTTTTTCAGTGAAATATACCGGTATTTAAAATTTGATCTGTATTGTTACTAAAAGAATAATATTAAAAGGGAAACTTTCTTGTTTAGGAAACCGCAAATTTTCAAGAAATGAATATTGAGACTAATAAAATACGGCATAATGTTAAAGATTGAATACCAGCGAATAGAAATGAAAATACGAATATGTAAATTTTGATTTCAAAACAAGAATGTCCAGTCCATTTTAACAAAGAAATACATCACTTGATTTCAAAATAGAGAAAATATTCTAGGTTTTTATTTCTTGAACACAATAAGATTTATGCATGGCATAATGCAAATCTAGTTAAATGTATTCAATTCAAATTAAACGATTCAAATAAAATAGCTTAATCTCTCATATTTTCTACGTACCAAGACAACTTTCACGATCGTAGTTGTATTTCGCCTTACTGCAATCAGGCTCATTGCATACACTGGAGGAAGCTTCAGCGCAATGGCTTCTTAAAATCACGAGAAGGAAAAAACAAACCTCAAATTCTTTGTTCATCTTCGATCCTCTCAATATCATTTTCGATCCAAACTGTGTCAAGTAAGGCCTTTTTATATGTTTTAAAAATGATCACGTGTTTAACTAATACCTTAAAGTTTTAGGTCAATCGATAAAAATCTCACTAAATTCCAGAGTACATTTCATAATTTAAAAAAAAAATTGTTTAATAAACAATTTTTTTTTTTAAATTATGAAATGTACTCTGGAATTTAGTGAGATTTTTATCGATTGACCTAAAACTTTACATAACTTTTAATTATAGACTTTTTTTCTTTATAGGTTGTTTTATTCATCTTTAGTGGGTTTTTTTCTTATTCAGTCTAAAACCACGTGATATATTACATTATATATTATCTTACTGCAGAAACTACGCATTTCGTCGCTGAAAAATCAATATCCCTCATAAAATGCTTTTCAAAATGATGTTTTGCTAACTATGTTCAAGAAAACTAACTTTTTTTCAAATATATTTTTACCTGTGTAAGTGTTTTGAATAGTTGTGCATTAATGGCACAACTTGGCATTTTTTAATACATAATGTATATGCATCTTATTTTCTGGATATTGAGTTAAAACAAAAATTCTAATATTTAAAAAGATTTTTTTTTTAATTCTGTCAAGAAGAGAATAAACTACCCAAAGAGTCTTAATCGGGGTGTCCTGCTCTTAAGCACCAAAGGAATCATGTTGATTTTTAATGAGACAAAGTAAGTTTAGTGATGCAATTTTTTAAATTAATTTTTATCATTATGGTTTTTTGTTTTTTTTGTTTTAGGCGTTTTTTGCAATTGGCGAGATAAAGAATCATACCAGAAATGAGACCACAATATTCAAAACAATTATTCTTCAGGGATATGGGACACTTGTCAATGTTGTGTCGTACTTCCGATTGAAATGAAAAATTAAATCTAAGTATAATTTTATGAACTTTTTTCCTTCCCGGAATAATTACTTTATGATGTAGAGCAATGGGTTAGAGTGTAAACTAGGGATCTATATGTCATGATTTGGAATCCCGCTGGCGCTTTTATAATATTTACCTTTCCCAAAAATTTTAAAACATATCTTTGGCAAATATTGTAAAATTTTAAAATTATAAAACGGTGAAGGTATTTTTTCTTAT
Source organism: Magallana gigas (assembly GCF_963853765.1). Taxonomy (NCBI): domain Eukaryota; kingdom Metazoa; phylum Mollusca; class Bivalvia; order Ostreida; family Ostreidae; genus Magallana; species Magallana gigas. The sequence continues at coordinate 23,336,580 of NC_088860.1, forward strand.
AGTGTACTTTTATTCACATTATTATCGACAGGTGCATGTCTAATACTACCTTAAGCTACAAATTTTCAAAAAGATATCAGTTATGTTAGCTTTTTTTACTTTTAGGCGGGGGAATTAATGTCACGTCTTCCATTTACATCATTTCATATTAACACAATTGTTAGTGAAATAAGTTTCTTAAAACTGCATATTGTAATATTACAATATCATTCTATGTTGAAACTCCTTACTAAACTACTAGAAATAGTCAAGACAATTCAACAATTAATTTTCATTGAAAAGTGAGGCAGACGGAAATGAAAATATGAAAGTGAAAACCAATGTTGATGGTACAAAGTTGATTTTTTTTTTAAAGATTACATTTTTATTAATCATCATACGGATGTTCCATACGTCACGCGTTGGGCCGTATGCCCGTCACAACGTTGATTCACTACATGTACCTTTTGGCATTTACGTAAATTTTCAATCTATGACATTAAAGATATGTGTAAGAGTTCAGGGATGTACACATGTAATTATCTTCATTGTGAGAACATGTTAAACTTGTTATATCTAGTAACTTTTTTTTTTATTTTTACATGTAGATACGTGCATTTGTCATGAATATAAATTAAACTTTTTTAACATGCTGGCAAAACAATAAGACAAATTTCGTGTGTTAAATTATCTAAAATCTATTCCTAATATTACTATAATAAAAATATTACTAGTATATATAAATGTAAAATATCTAACCAAAAATCACTGATTCTAGTATTTAATAAATAAATGATTAATTTCATTACTTTAAACTTCTTTGAAAAGCGTGTTTGTAAGCTAGTGTCCTTTCCGATATATTTCATTTTATCAAATATAAAATATACAACATGTCATGCACAAATTTCGATTTCCAATAATCTAAATTTTTGTAAAGGACACTAGTTATATAGAGTCTCTTACTGCTTCCACTACGACTTTGTAAGTTAGTGAAAGAAGTTACTTACAGCTGCCACTAACTTTGTGCAGGCTAGAGCTAATAGTCACTCAAATCTGCCTTTAAGTGTCTGTAGGTTTTGATAGCCGTCACTAACAGGGATCACTGACAGTAGTTACTTACAGTTACTAGTAAAGCTGCCACTAAGTTTCTGTCGGCTAGTGATAGTAGTTATTATCGGTGGCCACGTACTCTGTGTAACCTTGCGCCACTGAGTTTTGGTACTAGTAAAATTTTGATGACTGCCGCTAACGTCGTTGTAAGCTAGTTCTGGCAGTCACTAAATTCTAAAACTAATTTAATGTAAGTTGCTATAGCAGTCATTTAATATCTGCTTGTGCTACGCGTAGCAGGCAGTTAGTCATGGTAAGCTAATAGCAGCATTTTGTATGTGTAAAGTGCTTAAAGAAGTCAGTAAAACAAAAGTTTTCATAGATTGACCACCAACAAGTACAATCAAGGCATGTTAAAATGAGTGCTTTAGACACTGGTGATGGAAAATTGGAGGTTAACATTCATTCTAAAGTGTTCATAAATCCTATCAGGCGTATTTTTCATCATGGATCATTGTCCTTTGATTTGTCATCGTTTACCAAGATTTAAAGAATTATTATTGATTTGTTTTTTCTATCCAAATTTGGAAGTGAAATAGCTACTGCTCATACATGTACCTTTAGACAAATCACAGATGTCACCCTACCTCATGATCTGCGGTTCAAAAACGCGATACCATAACCACTGAGCTTCCATGATGTATGTAACCAAATCTATGGATACAATTAAACAAAACATTCGAACTACCACCGTCTGACTTTTTGTCATAAAAACTAAAGGGTTTGTTGTAGTGAGGTACCTTTAAATGATTACAAAAAATTACTTTTTTGACACATATAAAAGTAATATTCTATGAAAGCTTTTTGAACGTCAACTAAATGGGTTTTTTTAAATTTCTATAAATCATAACATTAAGTGTACCTAATAAATGAATGGTCCGATATTCTTAATCATGATATCATTTTGAAGGTGTTATCAAAATAAAATACTCCACCGAAGGAATTTTCAAAATTTTGATTATGATCGAACTAATTACACCTTGAATTTTGCATTGAAGTCTCTGTGCAACATATGTTTTATTAAGATATTGTAAAAAGTAACTTATAATTTGCAAAACTCTTTTACTTATTACCTGCATAAACTGTCTCTTTATTAAAATATGAAATAAAATTAATAATTTACCGCAGATATTTAGACGAAATTAAAATTTTCTTTTTTTTCATCAAGGGGAGATAACTCTTTAAAAAATCTTAAGGTGCAAAATGACCAGCTCCTAATATGTTGTCTGTCCTGTGAATTTGGTTCATTTCACTTTCATAGTTATCTAGCAACACATATTTAACTAGTTTAAAATGATTATTTATATTCATTATACATTGAATACCTTAAATGATGCTTTGTTGATAATTAAATGATATATTGAAATCAAATACATTGTATAGCCCTTATTTTTACGAGAAACGTTCGATATAATGAATTATAATACCATTAAGGGGGAAGTGCGGCCATCTTGTACATTTGAGGATACGAATGTAAACATTTCTTGAACTGGCTTGTTTCTGTCCAAAACTGGCCAAAAATGTTGTCAAGAGATATAAAAGCATTTAATAAATACGAAGTCCTACATGTCATTTTGTTTGAAAAGTATGCACACAAGAACAGGACAATACCTTTTTAATCACTCAGAACAGCTGTCGAACTGCGCAGCTACAGACTTATTTTGAAGAGTAAAAAATACAGTACTACCAAAAATATTTCAGTGAAAAAAACAAAATCTGAAAATTTTAGTCCGAATTTCCTCCGTTTCTCTTAAAGTCCAACTTTGTTTGAGCCTAATTCCATAATATAATAAAAATATCGAATGGTAAGTCAATAATAATTCAATTCATAAATACTTTTAGTGTTTAGACCAAATTTTACTCATGACATCGACCGTTATAACAATCCGAATTTGAGAACTCAAACCCTGAGTAAACGACGTCCTTAAAGTTAATTAACTTAAATTCATGTGCTAGATTTTTGTCCTTAGACTTCCCAGCGACGGTCCCGATGTCTTAATTAACCACCGGACCTTTGGAACTAAAAGTGTCATAGGCATCGGCGATTCTTATTTGATATTTCGATTTTTAAAATTATAGAATTTCTAAAATTTTATCGTGCATCTATTTGGGTTTTTTTTCAGATATCTAATGAGGATTGGTTTTTATTTCTCATATTTAGTCGACTTGTTACGGGAAATATTTGTGATAATGATTAAAGTTAAGTTTTATAATGACATATTTTACAAGTATATAGCAACTAGTGATATGCAATTTGAATGTTCTCGAGCGTAAACCTAACAACTTTAATATCACGTGATCAATGAATGCAATGAATCTTTTATCAAGAGGCCCATGGGCCACACCGATCACCTGAACAGCAGTTCATACTTTCATTCTATTTCAGTTTTTTAATATCTTACCTTTATATTTCTGTTAAAATTTGAACCCCTCTAGATGCTTAGTATTGCTTCAGGCCTAGGGGTAAAGATTTAAACAATCAAAAAAATCTATATTCTTCCATGATGCTTGCATTGAAATTTCACAGATTGTAGCATTGTAGTTCTTGATAAGAAGATTTTAAAACAGATTCTCAATGTATTTGAACATGTTAAACGTTGAACCCATTCTCGGGCCCCATTATTAGTCCGGGGTCACAATTTTAACAATTAAGAATCTACACTATCTTATGTGCTTTCATAGTAATCTCACAAATTGTTGCACTGTAGTTCTTGAGAAGAAGATCTTTAAACAATATGTCTATATATTTTTACGTTAAACGTTGAACACCTCTTGGGGCCCCAGTATTAGTCCGGGGGTAACGATTCTAGTGATTAAAAATCTTCACTATTAATAAAAGCCTTGATGTAAACATTGGCAGTTTTAGTGCAACGATTCTTGAGAAGAAAATTTTTTAAGACACATACATTATTTTTACTGTTTTGCAATTATCTCTCTTTTGATAAGGGTTTTGCCTTTTATTTTGAAATTTAGAATCCCCTTTTGAAAAAAATGCTTTGTACCGAGATTAGTTAGATTTGGCCCAGTGGTTGTTGAGGAGAATCAAAAATGTGATTAGTTTACAGACAGACGGACAGACAGATGGACAAAAGCTGATCAGAAAAGCTCACTTGAACCTTCGGTGCAGGTGAGATAAAAATGCAATGCTTTGATTACCTTCTGTCTGTTGGGCGTCATATTTTGAATCGACAAAGAAGGTTAGAAATCAGCTCGCCAAACAATAACTAAAAAATATATGGAGACGAAGTGAGGGCAAACTGATTGAAAATAGCCATAAGGACTCTAGTCCCTCGTGTTCACCTGTAGGAAACTAATAACAACCAACAAAAATTAGCCTTCAAAAACGGAGTAGGTATAGGTCTAATGAAAATATTAAGACATGAAGAAGAACTTGTGAATGAATTTAACTGGCAATGCCTGATTAACATTCTTTAAATTACTTTCATTGAAATTTTTTAAGTTCACTTACATATAAATGAATAAATAGTTAAAACCTAATTAACCGCCAATCTCATGATAAACGCCCACCGCAACTGTTTGATAATAAAAACGAAAGAAAAACATTAAGAAAATTCGAAAGTAATCTCAATATAATGCCATGTAATCAAATGTGTTTTATATGGTATTTTTGTGTATCTAATGTGCTGACAAAGCACAATGCTGGCAAACAATGGTCATTATTTACACATTGTACTATGTTTGTAGCAAAGAAAGTGTTTTTCGTTCGGTTATTACCCCCCAAATTATTGTTGAAATCGATTCATTTTAATTCGGAGGAAAGAGGTTAATTTTGGATTTATCTTTAATCTAAATATTTCATCTTCAAAGGGCACGAATATGCGTTATTGCGATATCTGTTTAAAATCAGATTTCTTAAGATAGGTATTCAAATTTTCACATTTTGGGTACATCCCCACAACCCAAATCAAAGGTGATTTAGATGATACTTTGATTTTAAGGTCTATATCAGATCTTACACAATCATTTTGTACATGTGTCAGAGTAAACAATTGCGTTTCCTTGTTTAAAAACGAATAAAGTGACTGCTGTCCTTGATTGAGTTCTTGATGTTAATACGCTTCGCAAATAAATGCTTTTTATTGAGCGGAAACTGTGTTCCGCCTTAGGCTAGCATCCACCAACAATTCTTTCAATCCTGAGGGAGAGTGCAATCATAGTCCATAGACTAACTGTACTGTTTGCTGTAGTGATGTACCTTTAAATGATTACAAAAAAAATTACTTTTTTGACACATATAAAAGTAATATTTTATGAAAGCTTTTTGAACGTCAACTAAGTGGGTTTTTTTCAAATTTCTATAAATCATAACATTAAACGATGCTTTGTAGATAATTAAATGATATATTTAATATATATTGTTGAAATCAAATACATTGTATAGCCCTTATGTTTACGAGACACGTTCGATCTAATGAATTATAAAAGTCATTAAGGGGGATGTGCGGCCATCTTGTACATTTGAGAATACCAATGTAAACATTTTTTGAACTGGCTTGTTTCTGTCCAAAACTGGCCAAAAATGTTGTCAAAAGATATAAAAGCAATAAATACGAAGTCCTACATGTCATTTTGTTTGAAAAGTATGCACGAGAACAGGACAATACCTTTTTAATCACTCAGAACAGCTGTCGAACTGCGCAGCTACAGACTTATTTTGAATAGTAAAAAAATACAGTACTACCAAAAATATTTCAGTGAAAAAAAACAAAATCTGAAATTTTTAGTCCGAATTTCATTTCCTCTGTTTCGCTTAAAGTCCAACTTTGTTTGAGCCTAATTCCATAATATAATAAAAATATCGAATGGTAAGTTAATAATAATTCATTTCATAAATACTTTTAGTGTTTAGACCAAATTTTACTCATGACATTGAACGTTATAACAATCCGAATTTGAGAACTTAAACCCTGAGTAAACGACGTCCTTAAAGTTGATTAACTTAAATTCATGTGCTAGATTTTTGTCCTTAGACTTCCCAGCGACGGTTCCCGATGTCTTAATTAACCACCGGACCTTTGAAACTAAAAGTGTCTTAGACATCGACGATTCTTATTTGATATTTCGATTTTTAAAATTATAGAATTTCTAAAATTTTATCGTGCATCTATTTGGGTTTTTTTTTCAGATATCTGATGAGGGTTGGTTTTTATTTCTCATATTTAGTCGACTTGTTACGGGAAATTTTTGTGATAATGATTAAAGTTAAGTTTTATAATGACATATTTTACAAGTGTATAACAACTAGTGATATGCAATTTGAAAGTTCTCGAGCGTAAAACTAACAACTTCTCCAAAACAATTCTAATAGCACGTGATCAATGAATGCAATGAAACTTTTATCAAGAGGCCCATGGGCCACACCGATCACCTGAACAGCAGTTCATACTTTCATTCTATTTCAGTTTTTTAATATCTTACCTATATATATTTATGTTAAAATTTGAACCCCTCTAGATGCTTAGTATTGCTTCAGGCCTAGGGGTAAAGATTTAAACAATTAAAAAAATCTATATTGTTCCATGATGCTTGCATTGAAATTTCACAAATTGCATTGTAGCATTGTAGTTCTTGATAAGAAGATTTTAAAACAGATTCTCAATGTATTTTAACATGTTATACATTGAACCCATTCTCGGGCCCCATTATTAGTCCGGGGTCACAATTTTAACAATTAAGAATCTACACTATCTTATGTGCTTTCATAGTAATCTCACAAATTGTTGCACTGTAGTTCTTGAGAAGAAGATCTTTAAACAATATATCTATATATTTTTACGTTAAACGTTGAACACCTCTTGGGGCCCCAGTGTTAGTCCGGGGGTAACGATTCTAGTGATGAAAAATCTTCACTATTAATACAAGCCTTGATGTAAACAATGGCAGTTTTAGTGCAACGATTCTTGAGAAGAAAATTTTTTAAGACACATACATTATTTTTACTGTTTTGCAATTATCTCCCTTTTGATAAGGGTTTTGCCTTTTATTTTGCAATTTAGAATCCCCTTTTGAAAAAAAAATGCTTTGTACCGAGATTAGTTAGATTTGGCCCAGTGGTTGTTGAGGAGAATCAAAAATGTGATTAGTTTACAGACAGACGGACAGACAGATGGACAAAAGCTGATCAGAAAAGCTCACTTGAACCTTCGGTGCAGGTGAGATAAAAATGCAATGCTTTGATTACCTACTGTCTGTTGGGCGTCATATTATGAATTGACAAAGAAGGTTAGAAATCAGCTCGCCAAACAATAGAGAGGTTTAGCAGTCCAACGTGTACGTGTACTTGTACGTGTAAGTTACAAGTTAGAACTACGCGTACCAGCTCAATTACTTTTCTTGTTTAGCAGTTGTAACGTGTACTTTTACGTGTAAATTTTTTAACGTAATTATGGATATCCTCTCCTACTAATCTGAGAATGTTGGTTATAAACGAAAAGTAGGAATTCTGCATGTGTTAATTTTATTAAACATCATTTATTATATATGCACAATTTTATTTATCGCAAATTAATAGGATAACGGAGCCATTGCATGTTTTGAAGGAAGAGATGCGTGAAATAAAACTCCAATAACATATTAAACGCTAATGAAAATTTATGTTGGTAGATATCAGTATTTGCATTGAATATTCAAGCTTAAGAAAAGTTAACATATTTATTAAAATTAATAGACAACAGGGAAACAGAGGCTACAAGTTCGACCTTACGGGTACTTTGCAATTTACACGTATGTTCATTCGGGTACATACGTGTAGAAATTCGTCATTACACAAACTGATGACGTAATGCACATATTTTCCGTTCTACACGTACACGTACGCGTACACGTTGGTTTGCTAAACCTCTCTAATATTTTCATTAGACTTATACCTACTCCGTTTTTGAAGGTTAATTTTTGTTGGTTGTTATTAGTTTCCTACAGGTGAACACGAGGGACTAGCGTCCTTATGGCGATTTTCAATCATTTTGCCCTCACTTTGTCTCCAGATACTAAGACATGAAGAAAAACTTGTGAATGAATTGAACTGGCAATGCCTGATTAACATTCTTTAAATTACTTTCATTAAAAAATTTTTAAGTTCACTTACATATAAATGAATAAATAGTTAAAATTTAATTAACCGCCAATCTCATGATAAACGCCTACTGCAACTGTTTGAAAATAAAAACGAAAGGAAAACATTAATAAAATTTGAAAATAGTCTCCAAATAATTACATGTACAAGTAATTAAAAGTGCTTTATATGGTATTTTTGCATGTCTTAATGAGATGACAAAGCACAATGCTGGCAAACAATAATTCATGTACACAGTGTATTTTATTTGTTGCAAAGAAAGTGTTTTTCGTTCGGTTATTACCCCCAAATTATTGTTGAAATCGATTCATTTTAATTCGGAGGAAAGAGGTTAATTTTGAATTTATCTTTAATCTAAATATTTCATCTTCCAAAGGCACGAATGTGCGTTGTTGCGATATCTGTTTACAATCAGATTTCTTAAGATAGGTATTCAAATTCTTACATTTTGGGTACATCGCCACAACCCAAATCAAAGATGATTTACATGATACTTTGACTTTAAGGTCTATATCAGATCTTACACAATCATTTTGTACTTGTGTCAGGGTAAACAATTGCGTTTCCTTGTTTAAAAACGAAAAAAGTGACTGCTGTCCTTGATTGAGTTCTTGATGTTAATACGCTTCGCAAATAAATGCTTTTTATTGAGCGGAAACTGTGTTCCGCCTTAGGCTTGCATCCACCAACAATTCTTTCAACCCTGAGGGAGAGTGCAATTATAGTCTATAGACTTACTGTATTGTAGAGTTATGAAGGCTCAGTGGTCAACACATTAACCATCAGATACTGTAATAGTATTACATTTGACTGTGTATTGTATTTAGCGTTTTTGAAGGAATGCGGCTTCTGCAAAATCAAGTACATCGCTAAATACCATGCTATTATGCATATATATATATATATATATATATATATATATATATATATATATATATATATATATATTCAGGAATACACTAATTCAAATTAACACTAACTTGTTCAAAAACTATTTTCCATCAAATATCGTAAACGCCAAATGCAATACGTTTACAGTATGTCTAAACTTTTACAAACTGGTTTGATTAGCTATATCTGATGATTATATGTAAAGAAAATTTTCAAAAATCTGACCTTTAAAATGTTGAACATTTATCTGTATATATCTATCAAAAAGGCCTCTTCTCATGGAGATAAATATTATCTAAGCATGGCCATCACCATCCAAACCTCTTTAGGTACAATGTAAATGTAATACATGTACTACATAGGCGTCGGAACCGGGGGGGCTAGGGGGGGCTAAGCCCCCCCCCCTTTTTTTGCAAATTTATACCTAACCATTAGAAAGATAGAATAATAGAGGGTTCAGCCCCCCCCCCACTTTTTCTCGCAGGAAAGATTATTGTTTCTAAATTTACCTTGAAAGATTGAAAAGTTGGATTCAGAAGCATACTACCCCCCCCCCCCCCCCCCCCCCCCCCACGGATTAGGAATTTCATGATTTTGGAAAAAAAAATTGTTGGGTAAGTAATTTTTTTTTTATTGGAAGTATAGGTATACTCCCCCCCCCCCCTCCCCCACGAATTAGGATTTCCATGATTTTGGGAATTACTTTTTTCTCAATATTTCAGAGGATTAGTCTAGCCCCCCCACTTTCAATTTGCTTCCGACGCCAGTGTACTAGTAATAGATTTTTAAAACCGCGGCCGCTACGCATGTAGAGTTAGTTGTAGCAGCCTCTGACCGTGGCCACTAAGTCTGTAACCATGTGGGGATAAGTAACAGCTACTAACAGCAGCTAGAAACGATTAAAGTGTAAATGTTACAATATAGCAGAATTTAACTGCGGTCCCTAAGTATTCTGTAAAGTTGAGTGATAGTAGCCTCTAACCGCAAACATTAATCCAGTAAAGTTTAGTGATAACAGCCCTTATCGCAATTATTAATCATGTGAAGTTTATAGATAGAAGCCTTTAACTTGCAGTCATTAATCCTGTAAAGTTAAGTGATAGCAGCCCTAACCGCAACCACTAATCCTGTAAAGTTTAGTGACACCAGCCTCTAACCGCAATAATTAATCCCGTAACGTTTAGTGATAGCAGCCTCTAACAGCAATCACCAATCCTGTAATGTTTGGTGAAAGCAGCCTCTAACAGCAATCACCAATCCTGTAATGTTTAATGATTGCAGCCATAACCACAATCACTAATCCTGTAAAGTTTGGTGAAAGCAGCCTCTAAACACAGTCACTAATCCTGTAAAGTTTGGTGAAAGCAGCCTCTAACGGCAATCATCATTTCTGTAACGATCAGTAATAACAGCCTCTATCCGCAATCACTTAACCCGTACAGCTTATTAATGTCAGCCTCATGGTATACAGACTTATTTTGAAGATTTAAAAATCTGAAAAAATATGAAGGAGGTTCATTGGTGTCGTCTCTACAACCATTTGTTGAGAAAAAGTTTGAAATTTGCTCATTTGAGTGGTAACTTTGCCTCAAAATAGGGTACCCTATTTTTATCAGTCGATATTGTGTACCTACATGTATTTCAATTCAGATCTAAAAATTTAAATGCATTATGATATTTTTTTCTGAAAATGATATATTTTGTAGAGCGTGAAGCAAGGATAGTCGCCGCATGCTAGCGACTTCATTTCTTGATCTTTGGCATTTTGGTAGAATTTCGTTATTTAGTACTCTATAAAAATTGGCCACGATGCTCTATTTTACGTTTTTTCATTTTTTTTTACATTAAGTAGTAACTATTTATTCTTTTTGTAATCATTGGGGTAGTATTTTGAATATTATTTAATGTGCAATCTGTTTGTCGAGGTCTCTTCAAGAAGTCATGAACGTAGCTTTATGATATAGCCCATGAAGTAAGAACCTAGTTTTAACTTTCCTTCAGAGCGTATATCAACTGTCTATCTACTTTATTTATTATCATGACAAATGCTTTTATTACATATTGAAACCACGTTAAGAGTACCCTGTTCATTTCTCTTAATTTTAGGTTGATATATCAATTCCAGTACATTTTCTAGTGATTTCTATCCATCGAAGCAAAAAATACCTCGTATTACTATTCGCATGCCCAGCCTTTTTATTCCTTGATTTAGAGACAAAAGGCATATATTGCGTAAATATCCAAAATGGACGGTAACGTTCCCTAATATTTTAAAACAATTAGAAAGGGTCTATGATATATCTGTTTCAAAATATTGTGTTGTTTGATACTTTTTCAAATTTTGAAGCATGTAATTTATTCATAAATACAAACCTTAAAAAAAGACGAAAATTCATGATGCGGGGATGTCACGTATAAATCATGCTACAAACATCAATATCTTGTTAAGGGTACAACGAAATTCAATCAAAAAATTACTATAAATTAGAAAATTGATAAGGAAATTTTTGATGTATCATTTTATACAATACCGCGCCAATGTGAAACGCGGTGCATAGTGTGACATTACTTGTATGTGAATCAGAGAACCATTATTACCATGATTACTTTCATAACAAGAAATAACAGGGTCCATCTTTCATTTTGACTCCAAAAAATGACCTACCATAAAACAATACAGTTTCACATTGGTCTACAATCTTGTTTTATGACAGACTATGGAATTCAGATTTCACGTCGGGCTCGATATAACAAATAATTCAATCGTCGCAAATCTATCTTCTTTTACAAAAGAGAGTTCCTATTAGCAAACAGCAGATGGTTGAGAAAAATTGAAGGATACACGATATTTCAATGTTTTCTAGAGCAACTTCCTTCTTTAGATCAGCTTCACCATCATTAAGAAAAGTGAAGTTTTCTTATTTATCGGTCCCGTCATATTTACAGGCACCGCTTCGGTGAGTAAAACGACGGTGTGGTCAAGATTGCGTAAGATCCCAAAGAATGTATGAGAATATTTTACTTACAGAAAACAATAGCAGAAAGGTCACATGGCAGTACTACTTCAATCATAGATACTGTCAGTTTTAAACCTTAAACTTTTGGAGTTCTGTTGGCGGATCACGATTGTTATTGATCAGTATCTTCATTCAATTCAAGCTAGAGAGCTAGGTAGAGAAAATTCGAGTTAGTAAAATATGTTGATGGAAACCATTTGTCATTTGTTGATGACTGGTAAAAACATCTGGATATATTTAGTCAAGCTGTTCTAAATTGACTATTTATATGGTTTTCTCTGTTCAAATTACTTATGTAACAATTTGTCCTTTATCAGATTATGCAACAATAAATGTATAACCACATGATAACGTTAGATCATTGATACATCATAGCAAGAAGGTTACCTTCTCGATGTAAATAAATATACTTTAGAAGGACAAGAAAATTAAATATGATGATATATAATTAATGGACTTTTTCATCCTTGAGACAAAATTTCATGATGTAGGATTTAGAACAAAATTTCAACAATTTGCATGTACATTCAATATAAAATCTAGAAATGAATCTATTTTTGCTTATTAATCAATTGACCATAATATTTTAATGAGGGTGGGAAAAAAGTTAAAATCTTTTCCTGCCATTTTGGGATTTTTAACTTTAAGAAGAACTCGAAAAACTTTTTCAGACCACAAGTAAACATGGTAAAAATAAGTTTTTGTTTCAAACAAAAATCTTAATGTGTTAAGCATTGTAATGTTCAACTTACATTTATCTAGGGCTCCTCAATAAGACACATAATAACCAAAAATGTATTTTGAGTTTATTTTATAATGAATATTTTTGTGATAATTCCAGTTATTATAAAATAATTATATTCCAGAAAACATTCAGTTTTCTCATTTTCTCACTGAAATTATTTTATTAATTCAGGTCAGTTTCAGCCATGGCAAATCAAAATGCACTGGAGACATTTGAGCACAATTCTATTATTCGTTCTGATGGTGACAAAAGAATATACAGAGCCATGAAGTTAAACAATGGACTGAAAGTGGTTCTAGTGAGTGACCCAGATACAGACAAAGCATCAGCTGCCCTAGATGTCCATGTTGGTAAGTGTTTATGCAGTAATCTTTACCGATAACGTAATGCTTTGATTTTTATATTTATACTGTATACAGGGTTATTTTCGCCCAGTGTAGTTTTACCCCTTCTTTACTTGCAAACGGTTTTGCCTCAGGGGTGAATATTTCTGTGTATACAGTAGATATAATCGTATGTTATGATACTTAGCATAACTTGTAAGAATGGTCATTGATAAGTTTAACAGAAAATTCTTCTCTTTTTCAAGGTTTTATGAAAGACCCAAAAGATTTGCCAGGCCTTGCTCATTTTTGTGAGCACATGCTGTTTCTTGGTACAAAAAAGGTACTCTAATTTAGTTGTATTAAAATTGAGGTTTTCTATGAAGTTAACTTGCTAGATTATTCTCTTGATTTGTTACCAAAAATACATCTACAATTTTATGGTTTTGTTTCGTTGTAGTATGAAGAAGAAAATGCTTATAACAAGGTAATGAAAATCATATTATTATCAAATTTTAAACATATACATTTTAATGACATTTGAAATTTATTGCTTTACAGCTTTATGTATTTACTAATCTATATACTCTCACTAGTTTTTAAGTGAGCATGGAGGAATGTCAAATGCCTATACATCATCAGAGAACACAAATTATTTCTTTGATGTCAGATCAGAAAACTTGCCAGGAGCTCTGGACAGGTGAGTGGAATCAATATTATTATAAAGACTTTTTTGAAAATCTACAAATTGGTCATGACATTTAAAAAAGATTATCAAAAATTATAAGCTATAAAATTCCTCAAGGTATTATTGACATTGTACACATTGCTCCATCTGAAACACTAAAATCTAGAAAATATTGCAAATATTCTGCATTTCCAGGTTTGCCCAATTTTTCTTGTGCCCTCTATTTACCCCCTCTGCCACAGACAGGGAAGTGAATGCTGTCAACTCAGAGAACGACAAGAACCTACAGCAGGACCCGTGGAGGTTCAACATGTTGGACAAGGCTCTGGGCAACCCTGACCATGAGTTCACCAACTATGGAACAGGTTAGAGATTGTATACAGGGAAATATTCTCCCCCATTTTATTTTTTCGCCCCTTTCATCCTCCTCAATGGGCGAATTTAAGACTGGGCAAATTCCAATGGCTCAAATTATCTCTTTAAAAACAAAAAACTTGAATCAGTTTGCAAGTGGGGAAATGTGAAAATAACATGGGACAAAAATAACCCTTTATACAGTAGTATGGTGATATGTAAATAAGTGATACTGCTTTTAAAAGTTTCTACCAGAAAGACCTGTTGTGTTCCTTTGATAAGTAAATCAGAAGCATGTGTATGTGTTGATATATCAGGTTTAATTAATTTACAAAGAACATGGAAGAACTAAGAAATGAAATGTCTGTCTTTATAATCTTATAGGGAATAAAGACACCTTGGATACCATTCCTAAGTCCAAAGGAATCAACACCAGAGATGAGCTTCTGAAGTTCCATTCCAAGTATTACTCTTCCAACATCATGTCATTGGCTGTGTTAGGGAAAGGTGAGTGAAGAATCCTACTTCTGTATCAACTTTACTGAGGAAAACAAAAAATTGATCAACATATGCATAGGAATATAGTGGGCCATATGTTTCTGTTCTATTTAGACATGGAAGAGAAAGTATGGAAACATACAAAGATAGAAATAATTATGCACCAGTATTCATACGTTTATCAAGACAGCTCTGCTATCAGTGATATGCATCTCAATCAGATACATATAATTCCAATATATTAACCATATATGAATGATGAATCATGCATTCTGACATATGTTTTCAACTGCTGTTCATATGATATGATGAATATTACTACAGTTTGTTTGTGTATTATCTTCAGAGTCCTTAGATGAGCTGTCAGAGATGGTGGCACCATTGTTTAGTCCGGTGGAGAATAAGTCAGTGGACATTCCCTTTTGGTCCGAAGGTCCCTATGGCCCAGAACACGTCAAAGTAAGTCTTCAAATGATGTCGTCAACAAATTTTTATATTCATTTGATAATTCATTCTCTAGTGCTTGTAGTGAGATAACTGACACATCATTCTTTACATTGTAGAAGATATTTTATGCTGTCCCGGTGAAAGATTTGAGGAACTTGTCAGTTTCCTGGACCATTCCAGACCTGTCCGACTATTATTCATCTAATGTAAGAGTTTAAGAGTTATTTCAATTACATTTGTTACATTGACATCTTGTCTGTTGCAAGTTATAAACACTTTCGGTGTTGTTGCAACTTCTTTCACTATCACTGTGAATAAACGGAGATAAATTTGAGTTCATTGACATCTTGAGAAAAGTAAAAGTTTAACAGTAGTGTTAATGTACTTCATGTGTATTAACAGACAAAAATATTTCTGGGAAATTAGACATTTCATATGCAGAGTATATGTAAATGGGAACACAAGATTAAAAATTTCATAATTTTCTTCTATAGCCAGGGCATATTCTGGGACATTTGATTGGACATGAAGGAAGAGGCAGTTTGTTATCAGAGCTCAAACAAAAAGGTTAGTTCTCATTAGACATGACCTTCTCGTTACTAATGGAGTTGTAGGAAGTCTGTGTCATCATTTTCTATTCAAAAGTTGGGTAAAATGTTTGTTATCTGGTACATTAAACATTTACATTATAGCTTTTATGTTAACATGTAATGTCTCTATCAATATGCACCATGATTCTATCCACAGGTTGGGTGAACTCCCTGTGTGGGGGACAGACAGATGGAGCCAATGGATTCATGTTCTTTAGGATTGATTTCGATTTGTCAGAGGAAGGATTAGGTTTGTATCAACTCTGTGTACTCTTACCTGTCAACAATTCTCTGCTTTTCATACATGTATGTGACATTCATGAGTTTTCTGTATTTTTTTTGTAAAGCAATACTGTAGATTCCTAATTGAATGGGAGGAGTTAATATCCATGTAAAATTGCGAGAAGCACATCTCACAAATTTAAAAATCTTGCTATTATTTTTGGACACATAAAAAGTACAAGAAACTATGATAAAAATTTGGCATTCTTGATTTTATGTTTGCACGAATGTGATGGAAAACGGTTGAATTGCGGAATTAAGTACATGTACTCACATAAAATAAGGCATTTACAGTAATTTAAATCCAGATGGATGTTCTAGTATACTTATTAATACCATACTACAAGCTATATCTATTTCTGTGTAGAACATGTGGACGACATTTTACTGATGATGTTCCAGTACATTGAGATGCTGAGGAAGGAGGGCCCCCAGGAGTGGGTCTACAAGGAGTGCCAGCAGCTGTCCGACATGATATTCAGGTTCAAGGACAAAGAAAAGCCAATCAACTACACCTCCTTCCTGGCTAGGAGAATGCAGGTGGGGCTATTTTAGTGATGGTTGAAAAAGAGTTACTAGTAATTTGCATGGAATTTATGATTTTGAATTCTATAGCCAACTTCAAGAACTTAGTTTCCAGTATTGCATCTTCTTTAGAAACTGTAATGGAATGTTATCTTTTCATACATTTTTACCTGTTTTTTTGTTTATTTGATAAAAAAAACTTGGTTTTAAATAAAAATCATATACGGTTATGTATTAACATTTTGTTTAAATTAAACAGCCTTTTTTTATACCAATGTTCTCTATCCCTAGAACTAGAAATACCCTCTCCCTTAAGTTTATGTGTTAAAATATAGCAGCCTTTTTTATGCCAATGCTCTCTACTCCTAGAAATACCCGCTACCTGAGGTGTTAAGTGGCTCCTACCTGTTGACAGAGTACAGACCTGACCTCATCACAATGGTGCTGGATAAACTGGTTCCTGAAACCATGAGGTCAGATTAAACACTGGAATAAACTGTCTCAGTTTCGTGAAATAAGTATATCATGAATTAGAAGATTACTGTATATACTAAAATTACAGCAACTTGTACTTGCTGTTAACTAATAGATAACTGGTTTGTGGTGCCTTTATGTTTTTGCAACAGAGCTTATGAGGATGAAATTTTATATACCAGTATAAAGGAATACTTATGGGCTGATTTGTGGCAAAATGTTGTTCTGGAATAGGGCTCTCTTGAACCTTATATTAGACTTTTCTTGCATGCAAATAAAACTTGGTGTACATTTTGATCTTTACCAACAGAATTGGAGTAATTGCTAAGAAGTTTGCAGATATTGCTGACCAGAAGGAGAAATGGTATGGCACTGAATACAAGTTGGAGGATATACCTGATGAGAAAATTCAGGTGAGCAAAGCAATCAGCTGAACTGGATTTATGAAATCATTTGCTTAATGTCAGCCATTGTTTTGAATTTTTTTTAAAAAAATTTGTTATCTTGTTTATAGAAATGGAAGAATTGTGGATTGAGTGAGAATCTTCATCTTCCACCAAGAAATGAGTTTATCCCAACAAATTTCGAAGTTGTTCCAAGAGAAAAAGATGTAAGTTTTGTATTTAAAGAAGATCTAAGAACTTGAGACTTGCTTTCAATTTATAAGTCTGACAATTTGAAACTTTCTTTACCAGGACATAAACTGAATATTTGGTAAGTTCTGTTGCGGTTCATTATCAGTGACAATCTTAAATGAATCTTTTGTAGAGCTCCGCATTGCCTGAGATGATCAAAGAAACAGGATTGTCACGGTTATGGTTCAAACAGGATGACAAATTCTTATTGCCCAAAGCTTGTTTGAGTTTTGACATTTCAAGGTATTGTTTTGAAAAGTAATTCTTGTTCTCCTCTCTCTCTCTCTTTTCAATTCAATATGGTCATAAGAAGACATAAAAACTGTGAAATCAGTCACAAAGTTCATGTGAAATATAAATATGAAATATTGTTATTGGACAAATTTTACTCTGAAATGCATAACAGTGAAATCAATCAAATCAATCATTTTTTTTAATGGAGACCGGGTAAAATATGTCCATGTTCTTAAACTGTGTGTTCAAATGTTCATAATTTGGGATGCACCAGTAAATCCATAAGCATATGTAACCAAGAATACCCAGAAATTTGGACCTGCATGAATCATGATTATTTATTTATTAGTATGTGAAATCCTGACATGTATCTTTGATGGCTTAATTTTAACACTCTTTCATGCTATATTTAGTCCAATAGCTTACACAGATCCACTGAACTGTAACATGGCCGGCCTGTTCACTGAGCTCTTCAAGGACGCACTGAACGAGTACGCGTATGACGCAGAGTTAGCTGGCCTGAGTTACGACCTCATGAACACCATCTGTGGAATGGTGGTAAGTGAATCAGAATTTGCTGTGTACTGTGGAATCATTTATATTCATGGGGGCCAATTTTTGTGGATTGTGCATTTTTTGCTTATTCGTGGGGATGTAGTTTCGTGGATGCGTCGATTTTCAGTTTTAGTAAGAAAGTTCACTGTTTCAAAATTCGTTTTTGGTATCTCAGGTTGTAAATTCATGGGGGCCTACCCATGAAAATTGAGCCACCACAAATTTTAATGATTCCACAGTATTTTAGTTTATGTCACTGTTAGCTGTGAGAAAGAATTGCAAATAGGATTAATAGAATGATGAATGTAGCAGTATTATAAAAGACTTTATACACATATACATTTAGATACTTATGATTATGATGATTTAGTTACCTAAACAAATTGAAATGTAGATTAAAATCAGAATCATGTTATGAAGTGCAAAATCATCTACTGGTACATGAATTCTTTTGTAGCTCCAAGTGAAAGGGTATCATGAAAAACAGCCAGTTCTTTTAAGGAAAATCCTAGAAAAACTAACCGACTTTAAAGTGGATCCAAAGCGATTTGAAATTTACAAAGAAATGGTAAGTTGTCAAGTGTAAGTAAATATAAATCACATGACTGTCATTCCCATGCAAGTTTTTAGATAGAGTTTCTCCATGGACAATATGCATGGGTAAACTGTATTGGTTGTCTTCAAGAATATTGATTACTTTGAATAAACCACAACACAATGATTATTCTGAAACAGTCAAACATCGTTATCTCAAACTAGATGGGACTGTTTAAAAACATAGAGTTATCAGAGTATTTGAAATATCAATGGTAAAATTCTTAAAAATTAAGTGGTTGGGACTTACAAACCACTTCGACATATCCATTGTATTCGAGATATCAGTGTACGACATATTGAAGTTCAACTGTATCTGTTGTTTAAAAATAAAAAAAATTTGCAATAATTGTTCTGGAATATAGTAAGTTTGAATAAACTACAATGCTGTTGTTGTCCTTGTAGTACATGAGAAGTCTGCGTAATTTCTATGCGGAGGAGCCCTATCAACACTCTATCTACTACACCAATAATTTGATGGCTGAAATTCAGTGGACAAAAGCCGAGTTACTCCAGTCAGCTGCCGGTCAGTCTTATATGGGGGTCATCTCAAAATTCAATTTCGTGCTTTTCTCAAAGATTTTAATGATAGAGCTTTGTTACATAAATGAAAGAACACTGTTGTATAGTATATATCAGTGCCAGTAGTTGTTTTTATTTACATTAATTTTTTTTTTAAATACGATGGTTAAATTTGTAGAAGAAAACTAAAGGGTAGTTACTTTTTCTTGAGTATCTTTTCTCTTTCACTCTTTGTAATATCAAGAATAATTTCTTTGTCTTGATTGTATATGATTGTTTTATACTCTATTCGTGTAAAACTGACCTTGAACCGAATGCTTTGCAGAGGTGACGGCAGAGAAACTACAAGAATTTATCCCTAATCTTCTATCCAAGCTGTTTATTGAGGCACTGATTTATGGCAATGTAACAAAACAGGTGAGAAAGAAAATTTGTGGGGTACTCATACAGATTTCAGTAATATAATTAATGAACCAGTTTAATAGAAAAAGGAGGGGTTGCAATAAATGTATAACAGTACACATCTTGTACAACAATACTTTTGTATATACATGTATTTACCTGTAGATTTTAGTTTTAAACTGAAAATTTTGTTATTTTAATAGTAAAACTTGTTTAAGAAGAAAACAAATTTAATTACATCTGAATATGTACTTGTACATGTTTTGAATGTCCGAGGAGGACAGCAATTTCTAAATTGTATGTTGATATGATTGCAGCAAGCCAAAGAGGTCATGGAGATGACAGAAGGAATTCTGAAGGAGAAATGTGGAACCAAGGAGTTACTACCCAGCCAGTACAAGAGATACAGAGAGGTCCAGATTCCTGATGGTCAGTGCTTAAAATTCTTATTTTAATACCACCAAAGATGGATGGGGGCATAATATCTTTGTTTTTTTCTGTCTTTCCATTTGTACCGTACTGCTCTTTGTCTACCAAGTCTGATATCGGGCTGTAACTGCTCATATTAGGTACCGGTGAACACTGCAAGTTTGTCCTACAGGTACATGTCTGATAAGCTACTAATTCTCTGTCATGTATACTCAGATGTAAGACCCAGTGTTCAACTAACTTATTAAGTTGTTCATAATATATTCTGTCCCAAGGTATCCTTGAATCACTCACTCACTCACTCAATCCTATCTGCGCCGTCAGGTGCTTGAGGCGTCTACAAGGGATTTCCACCTGGCTCGGTCTGCAGCTACTCTAGGTGCTGTCTCCATGGACAGGCCTCTGTTTTTAAGGTCTTCCAGGACAGTTCTTCTCCAGGTCTCCTTTGGTCGGCCTCTATTCCTTTTTCCCTAGGGTGTCCATCTTAGGGCGACCCTGGGCAGTGAGTTGGGGGGCATGTGCAGGACATGACCAAGCCATCACCAGCGTCTTGCTTGGATGATCTCTGATATTGTAGTCATCCCAGTTCTTTTCAACAGATCTTCATTTGAGATGGTGTTAGGCCAAAAGATCTTTAAGATGCGTCTGAGGGATTTGGTTTGGAATACTTCAAGTTTTCTTTCAATCAGTAGAGAGGTTTTCCAGCACTCTGAACCATATAGAAGGACACTGAGTACATTACTATTGAAGATCTTGATCTTGGTGCGGATGTTAAGTGCAGTAGATCTCCATATACATGTAGTTTTCAACATTGCAAAAGCTTGGTTTGCCTTGCTGATCCTGGTGTCGATTTCTTTGTTGCAGTCTCCCGTTGTGGTAACTTTGCTGCCCAGGTAAGTAAACTCCTCAACATCCTCTATTGGTTTGCTATCTATGAGTACTGGATTTCTGTTGGTAGTGTTTACTCGAAGAACCTGTGTCTTTTTGGTGTTGACTCTCAATCCGATTTTGCTCGCTGTTGCTCCGAGCAGCTCTGTCTTCTGTTGGATGTATTGGTGTCTGCTTGATAAGAGACTCAGGTCATCAGCATAATCCAGGTCCTCTAGGATTGAGGTCAGTGTCCATTGTAATCCCTGTCTCTTGCCTTCTGTGGCGTTCTTCATGATCCAGTCAATTGCGAGGGAAAATAGCACAGGTTGAATCACATTTTGCTTTATTATTTGATGACACATTTACGAATACTTCAAGGTTCAAACAATATATGTTTGATATTATGAAAACTTTTCAAGAGTTCCCCTTTAAAACACCCCCCTCTTGCTTGTTGGGTTACAATACACAGCTAAAATATGATAATTTTTTGTGATTTTGAATTTTTTTTTCACCAGGTTGTTACTACCTGTACCAGACCGACAACAAGGTCCACAAGAGCAGCTCCATCTGTATCTACTACCAGTGTGGTATGCAGGACACCCTGCCCAACATGTTACTGGAGCTGTTGGTACAGATCCTGGCCGAGCCGTGCTTCAACATTCTCAGAACAAAGGAACAATTAGGTATATATTCATTATAATACTGTAATGTACAGTGCAACAAAAAAAATATCTCAGGCTTTTTATGGATATTAAACATAGAATACTGTTTTAAAGTCAATAAAGCCTGTTCATGTATACTGTAAATTCCTAATTAAATGCGAGGAATTAATATCTGCGAAAAATAGCAAGAAGCACATCTCGCAGACTTTGAAATCTTGCTTTGGTGGCATCCTTGAATTGATGTACTGTGGTTTCATCAATATTCGTTGAATACCAATTTTTGTTGATTTCGTTGTTAAGTTTATCCCTATTGATAGGGTCATTGGCCACAAATTTACGTATCCTTGAAACAGCGATTTTCACTTAAAATTGATACCCTTGAATATTAATGAAATCACAGTAAACTAAATGAAATGATGATGAAAATTTGATGTTCGCAATTTTATATTTTTGCGATTTGATGCAAAATGGTTGAGTCATGGACTTAAATACTCACGTAAAATAAGGAATTTACAGTAACCTCTATAAAGCAATTTATGTCTATGTGCGAGGATGAAGAAACCTGGTCGAGGACAAGTCAAACGCTCTACTTATTTTTGCACACTTTGCTGTTTGACAGGATACATTGTGTTTAGCGGTGTGCGGCGGGCACGCGGTGTCCAGGGATTACGAGTCATAATTCAGTCCGACAGACCATCACAGTATGTTGATGATCGAGTGGAAGCCTTCCTTAATCATATGGAAGTAAGTCCTTCTATACAGGTGGTCAGAGAGGGTTAATCTTCCATTGATACTTGACTATTATATACACATTTCATAGATCTTGCACAGAAACTTGTACATGTATTTTATTTGGATTTTTATACATGTCAAGTTGCACAGACCATCCAGGACTTGAGTGTTCATTACTTTTTAAGATGCTTCCCTTTAGCTGGTTATGTAAAGCATAAAAAAATAATAATGTTATTTGAGGAACTTTGTAAATTAATCAGCCTTGTTTTACTTTTGAATTGAAACAGACTGTCATCAGAGATATGAGTCAGGAGGAATATGATAAACATGTTGGAGCCCTGGCAACCAAAAGGATGGAGAAAACCAAGAAAATCAATGAACAGAACATGAAGTACTGGTCCGAAATCATTTCCAACACGTACAACTTTGACAGAGGTGAAGCGTTTTTGCAAATATCAATTAAAGAAAGGACAATTTGATCTTTGCTTTTTTTTCAAGCAGGGTAAAGAAAGTACAATTATAATCTTTCCTTTTTTTTTCTGGCCCTGCATAAAAATGTGAGAGCCCTTTAGGAATTTTAATTATTATCAAAACTTTATTCCCTATGAATCTTTTTTCACTGTTCAGGTTGATGAACTATTTTGACTTTTATACATGTTTTTGTTTTCCAGATGAGATTGAAGTTGCGTGTTTGAAGACAATTAAGAAAGATGACCTCATCATGTTTTTCAAGGTACATGCACACACAAATCATATGTTTATCACTCTGTATGACTTTGAGATTTTTAGAAATTATATTGAAACTTAATCCAGACAAAATCATCTATTAACTGATGATCGTCCTAACAAATGATATGAAGACCAATGATTTCTTCTATCTTTTATATTCCATGTTTTTAAAAATCAAATGCTTTGCAAACAGATAGTTTTGTTTTACTGGGTAATAAAAGGATTTTTTGGTGGTTTTTGTTTTAGGACTTTGTAGCCATCAATGCCCCTCACAGACATAAACTGAGTATACACATCATGCCGTCCTCAGAGGAACTAAATACAAACACAGTAAGTCCTGAGGACAATGGAGCGGACCTGCTACCAGTTCCTACCAATCTTCCAAAGGTGAGAGACAGATTCGTCAGAAAAATGAATGAATTTTCTGTCATTTCAATTTGATGAATTTCTTTTTTTTTAAACAGACATTGTAGCTGTAGTGATGAAATGAAAGTCTATTTCTGTTTTTACTCATTGTTTTACATGTATGTGGTTATCTCTTGCAGCCCTGTGTGGTCGATGACATTGCTGACTTCAAGAGGCACTTGGGGCTATACCCTCTACCCAAGCCCTTTATCGACATTGGGAAAGCAAAATCCAAACTATAAGGAGCTGGACTGTTTATAACCATGTCTTTCCTTCTTTTGAATAGACCATAATTTCCAGTTTATATCACAGGACAACCTCATTTCATAGGATTTGTTTTGGAGTTGTGATCTACAGTGTTGTCGAAATAATTAAAGAGTGCTCCACGGCCGAGTTGTTCAAATACCATAGATAGATGAAGATGATAACACAATCTACCGAGATTGAATCAATTAATGTGGTGCAGAAATACATGTACATGCACATCATAACGTGTCATCTAACTTCAAGAGCTTTACTCTACCAAAGTCCATTAAAATATCATAGTTCTGAAATTATATACTGTGGAAGCACATATTTTCGTTGGGTCAAAATTTCGTTGTTTTTAAACCAAATAAAATTCTGTTGGCATTTAATTTTGTCATATCGTAATTTCTTTGTAATCATTAATACTAGGGTTAAAAATTTGTCATGGATTTAATTTCGTTGATTTATACTGCCAACAAAAAGAACGAAATTAAATCCTCAACGAATATTTCTGCTTCTACAGTACATCATATTCTGAATTTAATATGGTGATTTGGCATTTTTTGTAGAAGAATTACTTATAATTGGTTGTTTGGGAAATTTTTGATTGCATATATTTGATACATCAATTTATGCTCTTGTCTACAAGGGAATAATCATGTTACTTTGACAGTCCCATATGCTTAAACAGCATATGGCACTCAGTGTGCAGTTAGCCAGTTCAGTTAAATTGAACTTGTATATTATTTGAAGAATCAAATTACCGGTTCTGACATATTCAACAGTGATTTCATGAATAGAACAAATTTATTTGTTTTCTTGTATGTTGTTACTTGGGCATTCTATGAGAAAATTGTGATGATTGACAATTATTGAAACTCCTGCTGAACTTGTATCGAACATGTAGAGATACAGCTGAATAATTAATTACCTTACCAACAAGGACATCTTGAGATTGGTCAACATTTTCATTCATGATACCAAAATTACTGTAAATGAGAACGTATAAGACTCAATATCTCAAGACTTTAATGCACACCTTTTAATGGAATCATGTTGTCAACTTTTTTGTATTTATTGGCAAATTTGCTAGCACCGTTACATGTGATTGTATTTACGTCAATCAAATTAAAATATTTTCTGTGAAAGTGCTGGTACATATTTGTACACCAATTGTTGGTTACCGGTAATCACTTGATATAAAAAAAAAATTGAATAAACCACTTGAAATCATCAAATTGTTTTTTCCTGCAAGATTTGAATCTACTATCTGTGTTCTTTAGGATATTGAACACAGAGTTTCTAAAATCAGTGAACTTATTTGATTGTTTAAATTGTTGTAGATTCCCAGTTGAACATGAATCAATATGTGTGTAAAATCGCAAGAGGCACCCTTCGCAGGTATTAAAATCTCACAATTCATTTTCTGATAGTTGTGAACTTTATAAGATATAATAAAAAGTTTGGCATTTGCAATTTTATATTCTTACAATCTGCAACAGAAAAATGGAATTAAGTACTGGCATTAAATAAGGAATCGGCAGTTATTTACTGCTTATCTTCCATGTGAGTTCCATCATGGAAAAAATGTCACAGATTGTACAGACACTTGATTTAAATATGTTTTCTATGATTAAAATCTAAATTCAATGTAAATATATAATGATGCCATAATTGAACTTTGAGGGTATATTTAATACATTGTTTTCTTAATAACATTATTTCATTGCATTGGGCATGAACAAATTGATCAGAAATGAGTACATATATTGCTTACCAAAGTTCTTCTTATAAAAATAAACATAACACCCTACATAAAAAAAACTTGATAAAATGGTAGTTTCATTCTAGGTTACTGACTGTATAAAACGCCATATTACCGGTATATGTCCTGTGGCAAGAAATGATGAATAAATTAATTTAAAACATAAATATAATGTATATTTTTGGAGAAATATGGAACATATTTAGGTGTTTTGTAGGCTCAGCTTCAGAATATTCCCAAGACCAGGAATTCGCTCTAGGCTCTGAAAAGAAAAATACAAATGCATGTCAATTAATTTTCATTGTGGATTATTTGAAAACAGAGATCAAATATCTAGATATGATGATACCGAATTTCCCTGTATTAACGATGCTAAAAAATTTTGACATGTTAAGTGTAAATTTTATGGCATAAATTGCAGTTTCCTTGGGTATTTAGCCCTATCCCACACCTGGGTTGCTGGTGAATGTTGCTTTTTTAGTGTGCTTACATGAAGTCATTTTTATCTCTAAAATACCATTGAAGCTTTTGAGACTGGTTTACCTTGATATCCTTTACAAATTTCTGCCACTTCTTGAGTTTAGTGTCCTCTTTTTCCGCTTTACCCTGATAGAAGTCTGATATGAACAAGGAAACTTGGACGTCTTTAAGGTGCTTGCAGGATTCTGAGGGAAAAAATAAACTTTCATAAATACTGTATACAGGGTAATTTTCAAGCCTGTGCATTTTTCGCCCTTGAACATTTGCTAACGGTTTCGCGTCATTTTAAAAGAGAGATAATTTGAGACATCAAAATCGCCCAGTCCTAACTACGCCCACTTACAACAAGGGCGAAAGGGGCAAAAAATAAAACGGCAATTTTTTTTCTGCTTAGGGAGTAATCATATTTAATTAAAGAATATGCTCACTGACAACAAAGGTGATAGCTAGGGGCAAAAACAAAACGGGAATTTTTTTTCTGCTTAAGAAGTAATCATATTTAATAAAAGAATTTTACATTCTTCATTCTTTTTATTAAGCATTTTTTTTTAGGAAAGATTTTTCATTAGTTGCCATATGTAGTTTGAACACTAAACTTCTGCCTTTTACATACTGTAGAAGTGTTTCAATGCATCTGATGTGACAGGCGTGTGTATAAATGCCAGGGTGAGAAGCTGTTTCAGCCCGAGTCGACAGACAGCCACAGCAACATCTGAGGTTATCTCCTGACTGTGATGGAGCTCCAAGTGCTGGAGTCTAGGACAGGCCTTGGCTGTAGACAGAAAACAGGTCTAGTAAAGTATAGCTAGGATAATATCTATATGTAGACAGAAAACATGTCTAGTAAAGTCTAGCAAAATATTTATCAGTAGACAGACAACATATGTTTATTTAGCCAGGGATGTGCCTGATCTGTAGATAAAAAACGTGTATTGTTACAGTAAAGTCTATGATATGTTTTAGCTATTAGATAGAAAGTATATGTATAGTGAAGTCAAGGACAAGCCTTGAGAGACTGTAGACTAAAATCTTGTGTCTTGTTATGTCCTGTCTAATAAGATTTGGGACATGTCTTAGCTGTAGACAGAAAATGTGTCTACATAAGTCTAGGTCAGGCCGTGTAGACAGATAGTGTCTAGTAGAGTAGCTATTAATTGAAAATGTGTATAATTAAATCAAGGAGGTCAACAACAACCATGTCCATTTCAAAAAATTTAGGTGGAAGTATAATGGACTGATATAACTTGAGTTAAATATCATCTTTAAACACTTATTCTAGATGTTTCTGTGAATGTTTGATTATTGTATGTCATTTTAGCTTACCTATGAGAATTAAGCCATTTATATCTACTTTAGAACCGCCAATACTCAAAACTTCAAGGTCTGAACAAAACTGGGACACAATCTGGAGGCATTTGTTGGAAAACTTCTCCTCGTTTTCACTGAAAAGATTTTTGAAATTCATGCAATAAAATTCTTCAAATATTCACAGTTGCTCATATCATTAGAGAGCTCATACATTTATTTCATAATAAAGCTAAAAAAAAAATTCATCTACCATTACCAAGGATAGATAGGGTGGATCTTTAAAGTTGTTATGTCCCGACATCCAGCTCCCAAAGCGTACATAACATCAGGACCCAGAGGGAAGGAGGAGGAGAGATACTCCACACTCCGCAGCATGCGACTGTAACAGCTAGCCAGCCAGATGCTCCTGTCAGAAGAAATTAAAAATTGCCCATTAACTATAAATTATACAGTAAAATGCAGTTCCAGATATAAATTGATGATTACAGTAAAGTCTGTTTCATTCTTAAAACTCTATCATAATCTCATTAGTAATAAAAAATGGTATCATGGATATATCAACAAATCTTTGCTTGTCCCTTTACTCTTCACTTCAATCAGGTTCTACTGTACATTTTGTGATGTCAATTTTACTTATTTATCTACACTTCATTAATTTGATGCTGATGATGGTGCTGACAGAGAACACATGGAGAGAGATATCTTACTTGTCAGTTAGCAGAGTACCGCAGTCAATGATGGAGAGGGACAGAAGAGTGGACTCACACACCTGTAGAAGTCTCTCCAGCCCCATCTCAAGGCTCCCTCTGATTACAAAAAAAGGAGCAGTTACTTCAGGCTGTTAAAATCTACATATCTTTCACAAAATTTGAGGATCAAGAGGCATGTTCAACAGAACAAGTGCTCATCAGCCCTTGCCAAAATTCCCTTTACCTGCAATACAAATTTTGGTGAACACTTGCAAGCACTCACTCTGCTGAACACGCCTCTGCATGGTCACTGAAAGAGATATCTATAAATAACATTTCTAGATACCTGATAGAACTCTGGTAGACATCATCTGCTTCCGTTTGCCTTTGGTCTCGTGGTGAAAGATCTATCATAATGGAGCAGATATAGGGTACTGACTAAGAACCATAGTTTCCTAGTATATGTTTCAACAATTTGATTTTCAAACTCATTCATTATTTTAAAAACTTACTTTTCAAGGTCAAATGTTTTACACTGGTGCACCAATTGGACAAACTGATCAAGAACTGAAAGTCAGCAAAATATTTCTTCAAAACTTTATCTTAATCATTTCAATCAGTGTCCTTTCTAATAAATTGAGATGTATCACTCAATTAAGTTTTCTTCCACCATGGACCTTTTGAATTTTGTTACCTTTGATGAACACTTTTTATTTTCCAGTACCACACGTTTCCACAGCGACCTGTTGCGGCTGACCTTTTTCCACTCTCTACAGACCTGGGCCACAACAAGAAGAGAGTCGACGTCCAGAAAACGGAATATCTTTTGTAGAGCCTGTCTACGCTTCCTTGTTTCCTCTCGCCTGCTTGTTGTTGGTGCCCTCATTTCTAAACAATTACCAGGTAAATGTAAGACGTGCAAAGTCTCCCTGTCTGTTGCTTATTATTTAACTCGAGGAAAGTCCAAATAACTGTTTTCACAATTTTATTGTCGTATAGTGGTATTCAATAACAATTCCAATCTGATCTAAATCGGTTCTCAATCCAATCTGATTTCTAGCAAATTGAGATGAGTATATATACCCTCTCGACAATGACGGACAGTTTCGGTTAGTCATCAACACCTGTGCTGATCATGAGAGTAAATTCAATGACCAATTTTAAAAGCAGTATTTCAATTCCAAATACAGTATTAAAACTGTCAAACTGACTCCATCACAGCATAGAGGGATGCGGGCCTACAGTCTCCCGCATCGGAACAATTTTACATGAGTATGAACAGGAGCATAGATCAGAGGTGACAGAAAACGTGTAATTTGTGACAGGCATACCATAACAAAACTCTATAGAGTCTGAAATTATGACTAACATAGTACTCTCGTCCCATACCTGGACGTATGAGATCATGCTACTGCACAAGGAATTAAATTCAAACTGTGCTTTCCAACAGGGACTTTCCAACAGAGTGATTATGCACAATAGTTGTGCAGTTTATACATAATTGGTTATGTGTTCATATTAATAGTTTTCATCAAGGTCAAAGCATAGTCATCTGTTTACATAAATCACATAAAAGAATAGATTAATGATTTTTGGGAGTTGATTTTAATCAACTCTCCTATGCAGTTACTCTGACAAACTGAAAGTGAAACAGTGTTTGGACCAAAGCACAAATCATCGCTGCTGACAAAACTTAGTTCTTGAAAATAACTTATAAATACGATAAAATGTATGCTTAAGCATTGTTTTTCAAGGAAACCTATTTATAAATACTTTGAAAATAGTCAGATTTTAAATGGTACGAACAATTTAGATATCATTTGAAGTCGTATGTATTCTTACGCCAGAGTTCAATATAGTCTCGTTCAACTCGACGCTCGGCTGCCTCCGTAAATCTCCGACAAGCAGAGAGTCTCTCTTTCTTGTCAGAGATTAACGGCGAAAGCCGAGCGTTTGGTTGAACGAGATTAGAGTTCAATATTGCTTGGATCCATAAATTTTCCAGAAATATTTCTATCACTGATACATAGTTTGATTGAATTAATTCTATCTTTAAATATTACTTAACATGATTCATATGGGGTTTTATCAACATTCTTGTGTCGAAAAAGTCCAAAAATTCATATTATGAAAATGTGTATAATTATTCAAATACAGATTAGAAACTACCCGTACTTGTAATGCAAAATAACATATCATTGATTCTAAAATAAATAAACATCGATAAAATCAACTCCCGTCAGTTCTTCGGTACTTTGATTTAACATTGTACTGGATAATCATTTAAAAGCATGGGGCCTAATATTTGTGGATTGTCAATATCTGAAAAGTTTGTTCAGATAAAACTTTGTGAATTCACTTGTAGTGCATATAATGAATGGAGACTGTTTTATGATTTGTTTGGGATATTAATTCATTATGATACTTTCATGTTGAATACTGAAATCTGATTGGTTTAGATGCAGTTAATAATCCGTTCTATTACCCTCAGCAATAGCAACACACTTGGCAATGGGTAACACAATGAATTGTTACATGCACGTAAATTATGCGCATACAGTTGGCCATTGAATTCACGTCACTTCTATATAAAAGCAGTAAAATTTTCTCTGAAATTAAGACATTCAGTGTAATAAAATAAAAAGTGCCTAATTTGGAGGATAACCGTTTAAATTGACACCCCTCAAAACCCATTGTCAACCTCCACTTCGCATCAATGGTTTTCTCGGGATGTCAATTTCAACGGTTACCCTCCCAAACAGGCACTATTCATATATTGGTGAGGGGTACCAATGAAATCCACCTAATTTGAGACCCCACAAATTCTAATGATTAAACAGTATTTTCATTTTTAAGAATTGAACTAATGTGGCTTTTTATTCTAGTCTTACCATCTGCACTGCTGAGAGTCACACTACAGCTGTCCAGTGTGGACAGGTCATCCTCATCTTCTGTCTCCTGCACCTCAGAGAACACTGGAGGTTTTGTATCACCATCAAAAGCCATGGTAAAGGGTTCAAACTCTGCCACAGAAGGCATTGTCTTCTGTTTCTGGAGTTTCACTGAATTTCTCCTACCCTGCATCCCTTCACTTGTCTCCGATTTCTCTTCACTCAAAAAATGTGACTGCTCTCCTGAGGCCTCAGAGGGAATTTCATCCTCCATTGTCTGGTCATCATGGCAGTCCCTGTCTTTATCAGGGTCCTCCATCCTGTCTTCCTCCATCTTCCTTTGGTTGAAGAAGTTACTGAAGTTAGAGCTCTGGTTGCTGATGTCAGCCATACTGGAGCCAAGACTGAGATCAGTCATGATGGAAGTGTCATCATCTTCATCATTGTGAGGGTGGGTCAAAGGCCTGCTTTTCTCTGAAACACTTAGTGGTTTTGAATCACTCATAGTTTTACTGTGAGTTCCTGATTTAGAATCACTAATACTTTCACTGTTAGCAATTGGTTTGGGATTGTTCATAGTTTTACTGTTAGATAGTCGTTTGGAATCACTCATATTTTTACTGTCAGCTAATGACCCACTACCTTTTAATTCCATAGATTTATTTTCATTAGATTTGCTCAATGTTGATTTTGCAGAGGAACCTTTTGATGAATATTCAACATCTTTACACTTTGTATTGTCCTGAACATTATTGCACATGTCTGCTTTATTCAGGCTTTCAAGATGGCTGTCTCCTGACTTTGAATCACTCCTAGAAAAATCCTGCTTAGCATCGTCTTTGACATATTCATCATTTGGGTTAGATACATCCAGTCCTTTAACATCACTTGATTGTTTTGAGAGTTGTTTCAAATTTTCTTCAATGTTTAAGGAAGCACTGTTTTTGGACTTATCACAATTTTCAGAATCCACAGAGACTGAGCTGATAGTGTTTGAACTGTGTTTACTTTCATCATTTGCTGGGTTATGAGCTGATACAGTACATTTGTTTCCAACAATACCAAGTCCATCTGAGGTTCTCTGAGAAAGATTTTTGGCTGAACTTGTGGAGTTTTCAGTTGATTGTGGAAAGCTCAGTTCTTCTCCCAAGCTAGAATTTGCACTTCTTTGGCTATCACCATCAGTGTTATCAGTGCCTTTTTCATGGCTTCCATTATTCTTATCTGAGTGATGTTTTCTACTGTCATCATTTTGGAGGCAAGAAGAGCTGGATTGAGGTTTGCTGCAATTAGACGCTTGAAAAATTTTGTTGTCTGAGATATCAGTTGAGGAAGATGTGTTTTGTGACTTTTCAATGCTATTACTTTTGAAGTCTTTCATACTTTCAGACATATTTTTATCTGTATTCTCATTACTTCCAAGACTGACTGAGGAAAAGGGGTGTCTGCTAGAAAGACATGGACTGTTGCTACTGGGCTTGACATCAACTAACTTTGACTCTGATCTCTGCACTACTTCATCTGCTTTGCACCCAATTTGAGACATTCTGTATGAATTTTTTTCAGGGGATGAAACAGAACTTGATATTTCCTCCATGTAATGGAGATCTTTTTCAGTTAACTGTCGATCCAGCAGCCATGTTTGTGTAGATGAATCCTTACAGACAGAGGTCGTAGGAGCAAGCTCTGAACTTGCTCTTGTGTTAATGTTTGACAAACTGGAGCTGAGTCTCTTTCCCACGTCTTGTGTGAACTTTCCTCTCTGGAAAGATGGTCTCCATGATGAATGAAGATTTTGGTAAAAATACGGAACATCTTCATTCATCAAGAATCTCTTGTAAAGTCCTGGAGAAGACATTGTTCTTTGCAATGGCTCCCCAAAAGGGAGCATTGAAGGTTGTAAATGCATTGGATAAGCCTCCGTTTGCCATGCAAAACCCTGTCCACCTGCAAGTGGCTCAGATCTGTTGAACAATTGCGATTTTTCATATGAACTCATAGTAGATGACATAGGACTTTTATATCTTCCTGTCGAAGAGTAATGCCTGGGTTGATAGTCACCAGTCTTTGCATCCCTTTGTAGATCTGTCTTTATATCTGCAGTGAAGTTTTTCCATCTCTGAATATCCTCCTCATATTCATCTTCATCTGTTTCATTATCCAGAAGCCTGTAGTCCTCATTCCTGGGATAACCCCTACATTTGTTTGGCCTCTTGTTATAGTTCACAGGATCGCTGCGTTCTGAAAGAGTCTGGAAATTGACTTGCTTTTTGCGAGGAGGGTACGTGTTAAATGAGAGACTGTTTAATCCAGCCTCTCCCAGCCCCACTGAGTGGTACTCACTGCTTTCTCCACTTTGGTCCTTTACTGGAACACTGTCTAAGGAATCAGAATCATCAATACTTCCTCCTTGATTGGGAGGACTTTTCATTTCACTTCCGTATGGACTAAACCTCCTGGACTCCACCAGAGAATGATGAGAGTGGTCATCCAAATCCCAAATGATGCCGTTATCATCTAACTCTTTTTCAAATGAATCCTGTTTTTCCAATGGATCTAGGAATTGAATTTAAAAAAATCCTGAAGTTTCAATTACAAATATGTTATCATAAAAAAACTGATAAAACACAAAAAAGGAAAATAAAATGTAATGAAAATCTATTATTCATATAAGTATAAATGACTCACGGTCCTCTGAAAATGAATTTACATCCGAGAGAGAATTTTCAGCCATTTCCATTTCTTCACAAGATTCTGACTCTGTGGTTGTTCCTAAAAGTTCAAAAGAAAAGTTTGTTCATATACCAAATTATCTCCCTTTCTTACTTACTTATCAAACAATTTCCCAGGCTGTTTATCATACCTTGAAATGAGGGGATATTGGCCATTACTCCAATGCTCTTCATAACAACATTCTCCTCTCTGTCTTTTTCTGGTCTTTGCTCACATCTTTTTGGAGGCTTTGACGATTTTTCAGTGGTAAACTCGCTCTTAGAGCGACTTGTTTCTCTATGACTACCCTTATCTGGGGATTCTCTTGGTTTTATTTCTTTGAACTCTGAGTGACTGTAAGTACTGCTTTCTGAGAGGTCTGTCTTGTTAGATTCCAATTTGTCTGAGGCCTCTACTTGAATTGGGGTTGAATCATTGTCAAGATTTTGTTGCTGATTCTAGATATTATCAAAAGAGTACATGTAGGTTAAATTAATATTGCGCTGATGGTGATTTTAACATTAAGTGCTACAGCATCAAAAAATTGCAACAATTTTGAAAATGGTAGCAGTGAAGTCTCAAGCCTTAAAAACATGCAGCTAATGATCATGCAGCACTCACCAGAACACAAACTTAAAATGATCCTTCTCCATTCCCATCTCAAGCATAATCATAAACCTTTTTGTGAAAGATAAGTTATGAAGAAAAATAAATAAATAACATCTACTACATTTTAACTACATGTACAACCAAGCAGCATGAATATTGTGCAAAAACCCCAAGCCATCTACTGCAGTGAGTCTTGTGAGATATTGTAAATAAGAGATCTCATGCAGCATCAGGTACCCACTGGGTCACTGTTTGGGTCCAGATGTCTGGTTGGGTCAAGGTGGGGTCTGATTGGCTGTCCCGTCCTCCTGTTGAATGGCACATACACCACATTAGGGTTACCTCCGCTGATCTGATGGAGTTCTGGTGGCAGTCCATTGAATGAGTCCACACTGATTCTCTCCAGGTCTGGATCGTCCATTGTCTCGCTGTACAGCACCGAGTCTGGGTCCATCCATCCGTGTCTCTGTGAGATGTACGATTGGTTGGAATTGGTTCTTTGAAACTGCTTCTTATTATCTGAATATCTTTTATTAGTTGGCAAGGGGGAGTACTCTGTTGAATCTTCATCCGACATGATTTCTGAATCGTTTGACAACTGTTGAAGTAACGCTCTGTCAGATCCTACATTTTTTGGCCAGTGTTTTTTCCTGCTTTCAAGGGGCATAACTTCTGTATCATTGGAGGACTGATAAGCTAGCTGTCTGCTAGTTTCTGATTTTCTTGGCTGGTTTTTTGTCTTGCTTTCAGGGGACTCAACTTCTGAATCATGGGAGGACTGATGTGATAATGATCTGACAGGAGGTGTCTCCTTTGGGTGATATGTCCTGCCTCTATTTGGAGGAGGAACTTTCTTTCCTTGTATATTGGATTTTATACCATTTTGAGTATTTTCACTGTCTGATGAAGATGCAGTTTTCTTTGTTGGGTTCAATGTCGAAGGTGCTATGGAGTTCGGCCATGGTTCAACTGTAGCCTCCACAAGATGTCTGGCCACTGAACTATACAGACCTGATGTCCCTGATGTATTGTGTGATGGCATCTGGTTAGCAGGTGAAGTACTGAAAATGATCATAGGAAATAAGTAATGCTATATTTGTTCATTTTACTTTTTTTAATAAACATTTGGTATGAGTTGGTTAAATATTCCTGATTCACTTACGTCAATGTATTTTGCTTTGGACTTCTGTGCAATTTTTGAAGATCCTGGAAAAATAAGTATATGCCAATTACTATCTGTATGTTATTGGTACTCAAATTTTATACAGTTGAACTTTAAAATCTCGAACACTGATATCTCAAATACATTGGATGTCAAAGTGATTAGTAAGTCCCAACCACTTATACTTTCAGTAATTTACTCTTGTTATCTCAAATACTTGAATATCTAAAAGCTTATAACCTGAGTCCCATCTAGTTCAAGATAACAATTAGGTTTGACCTTATTTCTCAACAAGCTTTTGAGAAAGGCTTAAGGTAAGTCATTGTATAGAATACGCTTTGAATGTGTTCTAGATTTTTGGTAGTCAAAGTATATAATTTTCATTAAGCTTTTAAAAAAGGCTTAGATAAGTCACTGTGTAGAATATGTTTGGGATGTGTTCTGAATTTACTCTATCCTCCATTGGATCCTTTGTGGGATGAGCAGTCCTTGATTTCCTCCTCATCAGCTCGAGCTCCCGCTCAGCTTGGTCAGCTCGATCTATCAGCTCGCTGATGAACTCCTCCAGTTTCTGCCGTCCCACCATCTCCTTCTCTGCCGTAGTGTTGATAAACTTCTTCAAGGACTCAAGTTCCCTGAGTTACAAAAATAAATGATACAAGGTAAAAAAAATTATTTCTTAGAGACCAAGTACATGTACTATAATTATATATCATGCATTTTATGTATCATTTCTTGATCACAAATGGTAGGTTGAAAACTAATCTATGAAATTAATTGAACATGAGCAAGTAAGTATAGTCAACTGTATTCAGTTTATACCAGCTATTCAATATTGTACCCGTAATTTACCACTGGTCTGCGACAATAATATCTCCTTGCTGGGAAGGCAAGAATAACCAAAATTTAAGATATTTGGGTTTTTCTTTTAAGAAAACGTGCAGTTTCAAAATTTTTTTTAGATGAACAAAAATGTTTTTATGTCATTCACTAGTTAAATATTATGGAGACAAAATGTTTCTATTTTGGTATTTATTTTTGAATTGACAATAACTTGCCTTTCTTTTTTTTCCAAATGAGCTTGTTTTTCTTCTAGTTCAGACTGAAGTTTACTAATGTCAGCATCATTTACAGATAGTACAGGAGTTACCACCCTTTGATTCTGTGATGCATTCTGTCTTTGAATTAATTTGTCCTCCTTCATAAGGGCACTGTCTCCATCTATCTCACAAGTTCCTTCCACCACATGACCCCTCACAGGTGACCTTTCCATGACCTCCATAAGCCTGTCCCTCTCCTTCATTACCCTCTCCAGTTCCTGCTTCATTTCTTCTTGTTCCTTGGAGAAGCTGTTTACTGCTACATGTCTCTGATGGGCTTCAAAGTTCCCCGGTGCCCTAGTCTCTAAGGCTGTAAGAAGCCTATCCCTTTCCTTCACCACTCTGTCCAATTCTTGCCTCATTTTCTCTTGTTCGAGGGAGCTGTTCACTGGTACATCTCTCTTACTGGCTTCTGAGTTCATCACCGGTGCCCTAGTCTCCACAGCCGTAAGAAGTCTGTTCCTCTCCTGAATCACTCTTTCCAGTTCCTGTCTCAGGGTGGAGAGTGCGGCCTCCTTCTCTCCCAGAACCCCCCTCATGGCCTGACTGTGACTGTCGGCCTGCTCTGTCAACAGCTGGGACTCACTCACTAAATCATCTTGCATCTTAAAGACAAAGTGCAATAGTATATTGGTTTTGTACATGTACTTTATATATGACACTTTTTTGGTGAAAATAATGCAGCTTTAGGAAAATAAAGTATATTGCTTAATCATATATGTAGATCAATGCAAATGGATAGATTCAGAAATGTGCAAATTAAATCTGCACTAATTTTTTGAAAATCTAATTATTCCCAAATACAGTACACAAGCAAAAATAATACATTTACTGTAATTTAAAGCAATTTGATTTCTTCAAAAATGTCAAAAATATCATGGTTTTTTAATATCTGTAAGCCATATTTTTGTGGAAAAAGCCGTCAAGAAGCCTTAATTGGAACAAAATTGAATTATTGTCGTCCTGTACTAAAATTGATCTGCTGTATATTCCTAAGAAAAGCTTTCTTTTGACAAAAATTAATGATGTTTTCAAATCCTATTTATCATAAAAGTTTAAGTTACCGTACATGCAGACTTATCGTATAAGTAGGTTTTTGCAGCAAAATAAAATTCTAAAAAATACAGCTCATATTGCTTTCAGCAATTATTCACAAAGGGATTGTGCAACAGCACACATGTTAGCCCTCTCTTATGCAAATATTATTAGGAAACCTAGAGTTAAATTGATGTTAATATATTTTTTTTTTGCTGTATATCCATATTGGAAACAAAATATAAATTTTTTAGCATGTGCAGTAGAGACTTATGATTGATTGGACCAGACCCACCTTCCTTAGCTTTACAAGCTCCATCTCTGCTTGCTGAAGTTTGCTGTCCTTGGTCTGAATAACTCTCTTCAGCTTCTCATTGCCCATTTCTGCTGCTTCATACAATTTCACACTTTCATTCATTAGATCAGACTGCTCATTTCTGTGATAAAAAAATACTATATTAAAGTTTCAATTGTAAGGATCAACATTAAACAGTACAAATATTAGCTCACTCAAATTTTAGCACAATCTTCCCCTTCAACTGATTTAAGGCTGCATGCTGTAATAATGAATTAGCAGACAAGATTTTAAGCAGTACGAATGGTACTAAAATATAAATCATAAATACCCTTGTGAAAAGTATGGTATGTTTACGGTACCATTATAAATGAAACAAATGTACCAGGTATAGCCTTATGTTCTAATACATGTACTTAACACAACACCCACATTATCAATTAAGTGTTAAAAATACTACCTGATTTTAAGTAGTTCATTATTGACTAATTTAAGCTGCCTCTCCTTTGCTCCCAGAGCTTGTTTCAGATGAACGCTGTCCTGATCAGAAGCCCTCATCAGCTCCTCAACATCTCTCAACAAGGTCTCCTTCTCCAACTCCAAATGATGAACTCTGTCCTTGGTCAGCATTAACTCATTGTCTCTGAGTCTAATACTCTCCTCAGTTTTAACTCTCAGATCTTGGAGCTGGGACTTGACAGAGTGGAGAACATCGTCTCTCCTCTCTAGGTCCAACTTCAGTCTCTCATTCTTGATTTTGCTCTGTTGGAGAACTTCTTGTGTCTCTCTCATCAATTTTTGCCGCTCTTTTTGCAGACTTTTCAGGGTGAGGTTAGCTTGACTTAACTGCTCCTCTCTGTTGTCTAGACTCGAGGCCAAGTCACTGATAACACACCTTTGATCTCGGAATCTCATTTCTACGGACTTTTCCAAATTGTCCAGGACACTGTCTATACTGTACAGAGCCTCCTCAGCCTTCCATTGCTGATTCCTGGAAGACATCAGTTTTTGATGTAGACTGTCAATTGTGCCTGATTCATTCACATGTCCTGTCTTTCTGTGGTAAGATCTTTCTTTGTTTCTCATTTCAGCTTCTTTGGCAGCCCTCAGTTGACTCTCGAGAATCCTGGCATCTTCCTTAAAGCTCAGGAGAAGCGGTGAAGATCTTCCATCTGATGACCTGATTTCCAACCGAGGTGAACTTGTTTTCCTTTTTCCTTCATTGATTGAGTTATTTTCCTTTGTTTTTTCAGACTTTGCGTCAAAGACTTGCATCCTTGCTCGAGGTCTCACGTACCCAACCTGGTAGGAATGGTTTTTATCCAGGTGGAGGCGTAAATCAGAGAGAGAAGAGAACTTTCTCTCATCTTTACATTTTGGACATCTGTATGGAATAATGTCATTCAGGTAGTCCAAATCACCGACATCCAATGGGTCACCGGACTTCATATTGGAGTGAATGGCCTCCGAGTCTAGCCTTTAAAAGTAAATGAACATCTATTGAACAGACGAAAGTGAAACAGTTCTCACGTTGGCAGGATATTGGGTCAATGGCTGGAAAATTTTTCAAATGTAGCATTTAATAAGGGACTGAAAGAGTCAACAACATAATGACTTTGTCAATACTTTTCTGACACAATATCACCCCAATTATGGTTTCCTCTGGTGTCATATTTTCCAGATTCATATCACACAATCTTTGTAATAAAGCTTGAAATTAAGCCCAGCATACAAAACAGGGTTATTGACAGATTACATTATAGGTTTATGCAAATATGACTGCATGATATGGAGGATTTAAGACTTTTCATCTAAACCGCCATATGAAGTGATGGATAGAATCGTTAATAAACAGATACTTACTTTAACTTTTTTGAAGATTTCCAATTGTTTTTTTTATCGAGAATTCATGTTTTTATTTTGAAATCCAAACGAGAACAAACAGCAGTAAATTGGATCAAGAAGTAACTTATGATAAGTGTCTGTGGGATGAGGCATCAATACCCCTGTAACAGGTGTGAATGCGAAATCACCTAGACCATCTGTTACCTGGGGGGTGACTCCGGTGTCTTATATCCTCCTCAGCCGATCAATGATCAAAACAATCTAAAAAGCCTTGACAGATCATCCCACTCCATTGTTTCTCGAAAAATGTTTCATCATTTCACATCTGAAATGTGACAGGGAAGATGAATATGGGATCTTCTTCATTCCGTTTATACTGAAATAGAGGGAGAGAGAAAGAGAAAAAGAGAACTTGATATAAATAATTGATTTACACATGGTCAATATTTACTGCAGTTCTTGGATTCAATCAAAGTTATTGCCATTCCCTAGACAATTAAGCTAAACCATGAAAAGTTATAGGTAGCTTCCAAAGAATCACTGACCTGGAAATTTTCTAAGGCTGTTCAAAGTAATTTTTGTTTACTGCCACTCTTATGCATACAAGGATAACAAACTTTGTCATTTTGAAAGAACAAAGTCCTATTTTTAATATATAATTATATCCTTTCCAGCCTGTATTTATTTTTTTTAAATAAAAAATTGAAATCAGTAGAGCTAAAAAATACATATCCTAGAGAAAATTATGGATTATAATTGTCAGATACTCCCTGGGCTTTTTAATTGACAGGACAAATCAATAAACAGCTATCATGTACATATATAACTTGAATATTCTAACTAATTTTTTATCAATGAAAATGAATAAAACTCATTGTTATATAGTTCAAATTTTATGTTCCTTTTTTGTAGATTCTGTTTTTGAGGTAAAATGAAACATAGAATTAACTTTGGACAACCTTATTGGTTTATTATTGAACCTGCAATATCTAGGCATTATCTGCAATCAGAGGGAACATAGACAATTATTAAGGGTTAAATTCTCAGATATTCAAGATTTGAATTATTCTTGTAAATGGTATGAAATAGCATGACACTTTATGATACTTTAAATGCATAAGTATATAGTTACACTAGATAAAATGCTTGAAATTACTTAGATTTGTACAAATAATAATTAATAATTTTGTCATATTAAATAAAATCTCTTTCGGAATTTAACAGTTTGTCTTTAATTATTTTCCAATATTGTTATTATACATCCATGTAATGTGCAATTCAATTTGTCTTCATTAAAATATGTATGGTAAGTGGGATTAACTGAGTTCCAATCTCATGTTGCATAATTTATAACAATAAAATTATTAAAGTATGTTTAAATAATCTTGTGCTGGCACATTCATACACTAACTCTATACCTGGATTTATAGGTACATGTAGAAGTGGCAGGAGGGGGAGCGTAATTAACCCCTTCCCCCGCAAAATATAAACTTATTTGATTCACACAGTAAAATTACCAAAAAATAAACCTAAGCCCCACCCCCAGAAAACAAAATTATCTAATTTTCCGTAGGACCCCCGGTAGGGGAAGGGGGGGGGGGGGTCTTGATTCGTGCTTATTGAACCAATATGTTATATACATGGTCATAGTTTTTAAAGCATATTACATGTGATAATTTGATCATAACTTTGGAAAAATACCTGCAATAACTGTCAGAACCTTAACAAAAAAAAATAATTTATTATTGGAACAAATGTATCTGGCTGTTTTACGTAGTAATATACTTCAAAGACTAGTGAAAAAAAGGATTTTGATAAAATATTTCTCAATGATTTTAGATATGTGCATATACGGTACATACGTTGAAACATGTAATGAATACGGTGTTGTGTGCATTAATTCCACTTCGCTGATTTATTGCTTAAGGATTTGGTCTGAACACGTGTAATCACGACCTTTGATGGGGTTACTGTGAAAATGAATTCAGTAACAAGTTTGTTAAATCTATTTTACACCTTTAAAACATTAAAATAATCAAATCATGTATCTTTAAAAATTTATCTCGAAATATTTGATCTCAAAGAACATTTTCAGTGGGGATCAAAAATGAATTTCTTTTGGTCTTTAGCAATTTTGCACATTAATTTTTGCCTCAAGCAAAAACATTACAAGGAATCAGAAAACACATTAATCATTTTAAAACCAATTGATATATAAGCGTTAGAAATCTAAAATTTATTAAATATAATTACATTCAGAGGTTTGACTTCACATCATTGCTGCATTTATCCAATTTTTATGCCTTTTTATGAATTTTTTTCCGAACTTTAAAAATGTTTTTGTTTCACAGGAATATTTTGTAATGAATATCTAAATCTGAAAAAAATCTAAAATTTAATAGTGTGCGAAATATAAAATATTGAGGATCAGTGTGCTTAACCATATTTATTCTGGCCTAAAACGATCGCTTGAGTTATCGAGTTGGAGTTACGTTCCTTGATATTTGACACGCACCTTGATAGATGGCGCTACTTGTTTATTTTCAATTTTAGAACGCCGGATTCACCAACGAGAAAATGGACACACCGACACGAAAACGTAAGCGGGAAATTCAAGAGGAGGAAAATGATGAATTTAGCTTTGTGTTTGGAACATGTGGTCTTCATCTGAAGAGGAGAAAGAAAACGTCGAAATCGGCGTTACCGTTTCCGAAAAATGGTAAACAACTACCGGAGCTTCCTGCTCGCTTCGATCATCACGATGCTCAGGTATGTTTCGGTTTGATATGTTTACTTTATGTCAAACTTATGTCACGCCGTTTATTTACTTTACAGAAAGTCATTCATGTCTTAAATTGTGTGAAATTAAACGCAACTTTTTAGTAATCCCCCTTTTCTTACTGTTTATCGACAGAATGAAGAGAATGGCGAAAATGTTTCACCTTCAAATATTTCATGGAAGCCACCAAAAGTTGTGGATAAGGCAGTGTTTACTCCTGAACCTCTTCGGAGAAATGACACATTGCGACGCAGTTTACAGAGAAGGGTATCGATGAAAGTGTTGCGGAAGAAAATGAAAAAGTTTCAAGATTATTCCCTGCCATATGATGCTAACTTCAAGTACCTCAACCACCTAACATTGTCCTACAAAAGTCAGTTCTGCAGAGCATGTAAAGGCAGTAAGGTAGGATTCAGTATCTATTTCATCATTACTTGAAAAATATTGAATCATCATCGTTAAGACAGTGTAAGAGTCATAGAAATCTTGTTCACTAGGATCAAATTTATTTTCTTTAATATCAGAAAACTTTGCATACACATACACAATAACATTCTCTCCTTATATTTAAAGCTCTGCACATCATAATAATTTTATATGTTTAACCAGAAAAACTTGTCGCTTATTTCTGCTATTTAATGGCCCATTCTTGAAGGAGGCAGCTGTGCTATTATGGGTTATTATGAGTGTGGGAACTTGACAATATCTTGTCATTTAAGTTACTTAGCGATCACAAATCCTTCATCGTCACCTACCAGACTAAACAATCTCTTTGGCAAACACCTTTAGACAAAGGCTACTCCAATCAACAAACACACAGGAATTCATTAGGGGAAGTAATGCTTCCCTTCATCTGATAATGGCTTGTCACTTCATACTCTGGCAAACCCCAGGGGGTATTATCAGTTCTCAATGATTGCATCAGCAGGATGTCCAGCTAACCATTGACTAACACACAGTCACACTTGTACAATGTAAAGTACATGTTTACACACATATACCACAAGGGTTTTGTGATCTATTGAATCTGATTCAACTGTGGTTCATATATGATTTGTGTTTTAGTTTTATTATTTTGTTTAACATTTCTTGCATGTTAATATGGCTATATATTTGCATTAATACTAGTACATGTGTATGTGTGTTTGGTAGTAAAAATAATTATTGAATCTAACAAAATTATAACAATTAAATATTAAGATTTTATTCCCCCCAAGATTTAATTTCAAAACTTAATGGAAAAACCAATAATTTGAAATGTATATCAATTCAGGAATTCAAACGATTTGTTTCCAGATAATCATTTGTTTATTGATTGTTGTATTAAGGAGTGAAGATACATGTTTTTGACAGCGTTGTGTATAACATGTCCCCCAGGTGGTCTGAAGTGATCTACCTGGACTGTTACACACCTGACAAAGACCCCCAGCTGAGTTAATTAACAGCCCCAGTCAGTG
This sequence comes from Magallana gigas, assembly GCF_963853765.1. Lineage (NCBI taxonomy): Eukaryota > Metazoa > Mollusca > Bivalvia > Ostreida > Ostreidae > Magallana > Magallana gigas. The sequence goes on from NC_088860.1 coordinate 23,380,738, forward strand.
ATCTATTGCTGTTTGGTTCCTCACATTTCTAGTTGTTACTTTGCTATGATTGATTCTTTATTATCTGGCACTTATACAGCCAAGAAGAAAAAATGTGAAAAGGGGCATAACTCCTGTTTTCTTCACTTGGCTACAATCATGTATCTGTTTTCTCTTAAAACAGCCAAAATCCAGACATTTATTTCTAGTGCTTTTAGGCCAATGATTTCTCTAATTTCTACAGTCCATTTAGCTACGTCCCTTTCCCCTTGCAAATATTGCTGATTTTTCCCCAATTGAAATTGTACTTTTCACGCATAAATCTTCATGATTTTAAAGAGTTTGAGAGAAATGCATTAAACAACATAACAGCAGAGGCTTGGAACAAATCATATTTACTAATATCTTATAAATATTCACAATAAATGTTTTTATCTTTCAAATCTATCAAATAAAAAATTGTTAATAATTTTTCCCCAATTCAAAGGCCACAGAAAAATCACTGTGGACCACCACTGCTAAACATTGGCCTGAACTGCAGGTCCATTAGTTCTGAGTCTTGTGTTACTCTGTCACAGCAGTTAGTTTATGAGCCCATCACATCATATAGAAGTAACCTGGTACAAACGTTGAAATTAGTAGAGGGACGTGTCCCAGTTAAGTACATGCATGTACAAGGAACAGAATGTTGTACTTAACCTTCTTGTCCAGTCTCTGGTACTATAAGTACATCCTCTAACATTGTCATGTTAAAATATTTCCCTGTCAACAAAATATTGAATTTCATAAATTTCTGATGTTTAAAAATTATTCATTTCTAATTAGTGTCCAAGTTATAAATCAGCAAAGATTCGAGTCAGAGATAAGAACAAAATCCTGCAGGTTTAGGAAATTGAAATTGATCCCAACATGCAGTGAAGTTTTTAATGAAAACCATCCAAACAGAATCCATATGGCTGGGCTAGGGGAGCAAGGGGTTAGTTCAAGATGTGGTTTGGATACAGTGCATAACATTGAAAATCTGTATTATCTTTAGCCATCAAATATATCACTACGAAAAAAATACATGTAATGATATTGTGAGAGAATTATTGAACTAAAGCTAGTACATGTATAAGATTTTGGTAGGTTTTTCTTCAGATCAAGATCAAATTATATGAATTAATTATCATAATTCAAATAATCCCTTCCATCCATATTCCTGTGCTTCCTTTTCATTAATCCCCGGTTTTAATGTTTTTTCCCCTATTATCAGCCTGATGACTTCTGCCTGCACCATTTGTGACTCTACTTCATTAGTGTGATTAAACATATGTAATGATTATAAACTTGTCAGGGAACACTGTGAAGTGACACAGGGCTACAGGTTTTATGTCCAGATTTCCTGTCCCTAGACATTCGTCTTACAATTAAGCAAAGAAAAGAAAAATATATACACTTCTGACACCGTCCCTCTTTCAAGTTGGATGAATGCTAGCTAGCATCATTTGCTTCAGATATTCCAGTGACAATTGACATAGTTTTAGTTCGCCGTTCTGATATTGGGAAATGTTATTACGTATCAAATGAATCAAGTGCATAGAGAGGCGTTTTTTAGTGTCCTTGGGACATTGTCTTTTTCCGTGTGATAAGGAAATCTTAATTTTTATTTATATGATGTTGTCTGAGTAAATAAGGATGTCAAAGGATTTGCCAATAATTATAAATGTAAGTAAAAATTTGAGTTTGATTAATGTTTATGGTTTTACTTATTTGATCTTTTAAACAATATATTATCCAACACTGTCAGTATTTAGAAGAGTTACAAATGATTTAAAAAATAGTTAAATTTAATACAATATGTAAATTTGTATAATTGTTTTAATCACCATGATTATTTATTAACATTTAAATATATAGCAGTTTATTAGTGAAAATTAAATGTTTTTAATTACTGTTATTATGTATAATTTACCTATCATTAGCCAAGATAAGGGGCTTCTTGTGATCATTTTCCTCATCCTCAGGTCAAAACAACAACATGCTTTAATTAACTCTCTGTGACCCGGGGCCATGATTTACTGTAAATGGTAGAAATTTCACAAGTTGAGGATGATTAATTGTAAAATTAACACTTTGGTCATTCACACTCAGGACACTGGGCAGAGATAATTAAAGGTGGGGTATAAAAGCTTTGAGATCTGTATCAAGGGCCACACTTCTCTCTTATCTACATCAGTGACAGGAGCCCAAGAAAGCCATTTGTCCTTCATCATGCCCTCTTTAGCCCACACAATGAAAAGCAAATTCATGTACATCAAGATTCGTAGCACCCCACCTAAAAGAAAGATTACAATGGTAAACCTTTTTTTTTATTGCCCATGTACCTTTGTGGTAAGACATTTAATGCAGACTTCTCCCAGACAAATTACATGTTGATGTAATTCTCTATAATTTATTTGTAATTGTTTGGGTAAAATTGAGAAGTCTGTATCAATCAAAGGGAAACAACTCTGCAGGAGCTTGTGATCTTGATGCTTTATTGGAAAAATGTTCTTTTGTTATGATGTTTGGTGAAGGAGAGACCAGACTTGCATCTATGTAGGGTATTGATTTCTTGACAATCCTTGGGATTCTGAGTCTAAAAGTAAAAACATTGAACAACTGGCACAGGAGCACTTATGTAACCCGACGATGGTCTCTGGTAATTCTTTGTGCGCTGTAAAAACGTTTAACCAGGAATGAATCAGTCATGAAATTGGAGAATAGTTTTATTAAGTAGCTCACATATAATGACAAGCTATGGAGGTTGATGAAGCAATGCCGGCCAGACCGGAGAAACAAAAGGTCAGATTCGTTGTTGTCTCTCTTGAAAATGTGATTTTTGCTAAGCAGCAGGGCAGGGGTATGGGTTGGGATGTCTTTTTATTTTGCGAAACTTTCATGGTCCAAGACAATCTCATTTCTAGTCAGTACTGTTATTTCAGATTTCTGTAAAGGATAGACTTCCTATAGGACACGTATTTAGTCAGTATTTTTTCATAATTCATTGTGTTTCGTGATAACTGAGGATTATCACTCACTCTAAGAGAGTTAATCTGAGGATTAGAAGGGCTTATTTACGGGTCAGATTAGGGAGCTTTGTACTTATATTGTAGTCTGGTGTTATATCTATATTACTGATAAAAACACCTTTCAAACAAACCCAAAACAATGTTCTATTGTTATATGGTCCATATGATTGTTTCATTAAAATAACTGTCAAGGGTAAAATATAGAATATCAAAGGAAACTAATATACCGGTAACCTATTTAAAAATTAGAAGTTTAGATTGATAATATTTTGATTAAGGAAATGCTGGAAATGAATGTTAAGTATGGGTTGTTTATTCAAAATAAACAGATAATTGGCAGGATAGAATTAAAAAAAAAAAGATTTTTTAAAGAAAGTTAATAATTTCGGTAATTAAAAAAGCCCCCTCCCATCCAAATCAGATCTTTATACCGTACATGTATTTATAAATTTTTTGTTTAAATGGTAAATGAATTAAAACAAGCACTTTCTGCTTGAAGTTTGATTTAAATCAATTTTCAATAAATGTCAAATTTTTCTCTTCCTTTAATATTAATTACATTGCAAGTAGCCAGCAATCATAATAATGGCCTAGCTGATTAAACAGCTGATAGTTGGAGGTCAGCCGGATAGGGAAATCAATGAATTAAAAGTCTGTCAGGGCTCACCCTGCTGTGTGACCAAGCACCTGAGGAGATAAAGCTGTTTTGTACGTGGGACAGGGCAGGGGGTGTGATCAAACAAAAAAAAAGACCGTTTCTCCACAAAGGGGCCTGTTTGTACCCTGCCTGGCAGTTTAAATATTACCTGTTGGAGTGTGTCATACGTGGAGTGAAAGTGAACAGTGGGGATATATTTGACTGTCTTATCTAGGATGGTGTAACCCAGTGTTTTGTTATTAGTTTTGGGGGTACTCAGACTGTGTGTGTGTGTGTCTCGGACTGTGAGCCAGACCGTGTTGTGAAGTATTGACTGTAAGGGATATATCTTGACTCGGTTCATTACTGTTTTTTAACTTTATCCATATCCTCGCAGCACAGAAGTTTTTCTCGTCTTCTCACCTTCAATTTAATGTGATGCAAATCAGCTGTGATTTTTAATGAACTCTGTTTCTTTCTCTCTCATCTCTCTTCTTTTTTTTTTGGTTAATGCTCAGCTGTTTTGATGGACGGGTCTTGTGGTGACTAGCATTGAATGAATGAACGAGTATGTAAATTCATTCATGTGTGCGCTTGTCGTCCCGTGAACTATTAACAGATGTGTGAAACTTCTTTATTTTTTTTCTTAACTTCATTATAAGAATGGTGAACCAGTCTATTTTTTCCTTGTAATTGTGGTCTTATATATGATAAGGAACCTTTCAGTCACACAAAAGACCGACCGCCTGGAGTGATTCAACAGGTACTGGGGTTTTTATACGGTGCATATGAACTGCTCTTGGAACCTTCTCCAGTCAGGATGGAGTTTTTTTAGTGTGTACGTGGAGGAGATGTGAGAGAAATTCAGGGGAGTAATTGCACTCGGTGCAGTGGGTAACTAGTGACAGGTTGTTTATCGCATGGAGTGTAAGTCCCTAGCTATCTTACTCAGCAAACACGAAGACAGGTTCACTGGGATATCACAGTGTTATTTGGGGCCCGATTCCTGCCAGTATTTATATATATATATTATACTGACCGTGTTTTCTCAGTACAAAACGGATAGGTGTCTCTCTGACGCCGATCAGTGTCGTCATTATCAGTGAAAGTCATGAGTGTCCGACACTAGTTAATCAGTGAATTTATTACTTACTCTAACGGCCCGATTGATGGCAAATCGCCCTGATGTGGTAACAAGGCTTTATCGGAGATTTTAACGATGGATAAATGTCTCCCGGTGATAGACCTGTTCAGCAATGGACAAAGGGACAGTGGCTCGGTCTCGGAGGATGTTTCCTCCCCCATTATCTGGGAGGACATGAGTGTGTTCTACCTCCGACAGCTGGCGTCTAGCTTACAGGTGAGAGCAGGTGTGATGAAGGTACCCAAGATACCTAGCTACCCCTAATGCAGCTTCTACTCCCAATGATAGACCCCTGTCTCCCAATGCATTGTTTTCACAATAATAATCACTGTTATTGTATTCATTTATGTTCATAATTTGATATACAGACCATGTTAATTTATGAATACACCTTCCCTCTATGGTATCAACAGAGGTAGGCAGATGGTGGTGGGGGGCATTTTCTCAAGTATTTGATCTCGTGCTTCTCCTTTGAACAATGTTTTTTTTAATTTTGACCACAAAGACAAGTTTGTGTTGTCATTTTTAAGTGCTCCATGTCCCAATCCCTAAATTCAATATAATTGTGGGCCTGGTATTCCTCGTACACAAGACTATGAGAGCAGTGGGTACAAGGGTAGTGCACCCGAGTTATTGATTAGATCTTCATGGGGCGCCTGTAAATCATCGATTACAAGCACGTCACATCAGAATATCTACCTGCCATTGCGGATGTGCCATTGTTTTATAATTTCCTCAGTGTGTTTTCATTATGAGTCAGCTAGCCCCTCACTGACTGGGATGTCTTATTTACAGATTGAAGTTGTGTACATCCTGACATGAGTCAGTAGGTAAATAAAGGCCATTCACAAAGTCTCTCCTATCTGACCTCAGTTAAAATCCCTTTTTTACAATGGACAGTCGACTTATCACAATTTAACAACTCAGGTGTTTCCGTGATCAGACTGTATACCTATATATTAATTACCCCACTGACAATTCTGTTTTATTGGATAGATAAGTACGGTTATGATTGTGCATTGCCGTGTGCTCCTCCTTGGCTTCTACTGCTAATATTTTCGTGTATATTAATGGCCTGTCTTGATATTTGCCTGGAGTCATGAATAATTGACAGAGAATTAGACAAGTCAACAAACTCATGAGCTAGGAGACCACTATTAAGCAAGGCTTCGCTAGAAAAATGTCATTTGTCGAATCCAAAATCACTGTTTAGTAATGTACTAATAGTAGTGACTCAGTATTTATGTTTGCGCAGAAATTCCCCTATTTGTGTGCTAGTATAATTGGAGCGGTAATTTTCCCTTTATTGATCTATACATGTAAATAATCTGTTGACACAAGGAAAGGCTCAGGATCGGTATCAGCTGATATGTACACACGAGGAGTCCAACTCCGATATACAATCCAACCTCAATTACCGGTACACTTCATAGAGAAAGTTCTCAAAAGTTGCTTGCACAGCACATTTTATGAAGAAATAATGTTTGTAATTCAGTTTTGTAATATGATAATACCTTTACTATACATCTTACCTGTGTTACTTTTTCTAGCCTATCTTGGAAAAATATACAATGAATCTTGCATCTATATGCAGTCACTGCCATTTATTTTTTGGCTCATGGACGTAAAACCATGCACCTGCTATTGCAAAGAGAATTGTCAGATAAATGATCAGATATGACATGGGACAGAGGATGCCTTGCATACTGAACACAAAAAACTGTAACGAGTCAACATACGTACATCTGTAGCGCACATTGGCATCTATGACTATCATAACTATAAGACTGGTGACTTTATAGACCAATTTGTTTTGTATTTTCTAGGATCATGATCTTCAGCAGAAGATCGACCATGAAATCAAGATGCGGGAGGGGACTGCCAAATTGTTGGCGGCATCCAAACACCCGGCCCAGATGTTGGAGGCGGCGAAAAATCTGCTGACATCCAACACGAGGATAATGACATACATGACGGAACTTCAGCGCCGCAAGACGGCAGAAGTCCTCGGCAAAAATGTGTAAGTATCCAGTTGGTTTTCATCGGTGGAGAAAATTTTTAGGGTTATAGAATTCATCGATGACATTCCAGGAAACATAATGATGCACATTAGGAAACATTGTCCCAATTTCAGACTTGTGAAGTACATCTAATTACGGACGAACAATAACAGGGGAAAAATTCCCCCAGATCCTCTAGAGCTTGTAGTACTTCCTCGTAGGTCATTAAAAAAAAGAAAGCACCAGTCTCTGGGCTTCCCCGAGTGCTAGAGAGACTTTGACATGAGATGAAGTGGTCACATTTTCCCATGTCAGACACAAAGTCTAAGATTTCTTTGTGTAGCATCTTCTACAAGTCTGCATGTCTCTCTAAGACTAAGCTAATAAACATTTGTTTATCCCCATCAGTGAATTCAATTTGTTTTTCTAATTTTAGATCGACTGTTGGAAACCAGTTACCATGTAAAGCCAAAGTCAGTGTTTCTGGTGAGTGATATGATTAGTTGCCATGGTAACCCAGTGACCCTTCAAATTTGAGCTTTAGATCAATTTAGAGCCAAGACTTAACTTATCAAAAGTGTCATTTTCCATCAGCATATTATAAAGTCTGGATCCTCTAGGAAATTAGATTTGCTTGTGTTGGCTTAATCTCAGTTCATCAATTAACTTAACCCTAACCGATAAAAAAATGGGCCTGAGTTTGTTCTTTGTGATAAAGATATTGATAATTTGTTTGGTTATGGCAAGCAGATTTACTTTAGACCCCATCAATGAAAATTGATATCTGCATCAAAAATATCCCATAAAAAGAGGCGGGAGATCTAGTGTATGAACAGACAGAAAAAAAATTCTAGATTGAAAAAAAATGCATACTTGTACATTTATCATTAAGTATATAGATAATAATATCAATTTCTTGTGTTTCACAGATATCAGAATTCCACTTATGTGGAAAGACACAGATCACTTCAAGAACAAAGGAGGTAAGAAAAATAAGATTCAACCAATTTTCATTGATTATAGTAATACAGTTTCCTCAGAATTCCTGAAAGTTATTTTGAAAATCGTAACCTTATCCTTTTATCTCTCGTAGATTACCGTCGATATGCTGTTTTCTGCTTGCTGAGAATCGGAACAGATATATACGAGACTTCCATGCTGAGCAATGTGGATCGCAGCATGACAGATCTGACCTTTGATGACATCATGGTTTTGTAAGCTTTACTATCTTGCATAATATCAATCAAAGACTTAATTTCACTTACACATGTTGATTAGATTCATTAATGAAACCCAATTTTGAAATAAATTTAGAATGTATCTTAAGATGAAGCTTTGAATCAGTTGCAAAAATGAAGGTCTGTACCTTTAAAATGAAAGATACAAGCATGCTTTTAACAGTTCAAAAAATGCTAAAAAAGCGAAAACGCATAAAGATAATACTTGAAAGGAAATCACGGCTAACAATATCAGATTTATGGATCATGCAACAGTAGTTCATTGTCATGGATTTTTTCTTTTCAGTAATAACGTTCCCCACGACTTCACTGCTAAATTCGAGGTGTATTGTCACAAGCTTCACGAGGATCTTACAATAGCCAGCACACCCAAGAAGCTCCGCAAGAAGATCAACGATTTGTCAGGCTCTGTCGGACGCAGTGTCGGAAAACGCCTCTCTGGACTGGTGAGTTATCAGATACTATATGCATGCTAGGAAATCCTTTGTTTATTTCAAAGGGTTTTTTTCTTGCCTGAGGAGCCAGTTACAGTCGTTTTTTAACTCTTTCACATTAAGCCGTTGAAGCATTTTAATAGGGCTTTTAATAGATTTTGTCAGATTGAAGGAAAACAAATTGAAAGGGTTTGAGGGATAACATTATGTAATCATGATATGATTTATGATAAGGGAGCAGGTCTCAGCAGGGCATTGACCTCTCCATTATTTTAAAGCTGGGGATAAATTTATTTATAAAAAATAATTTATCTAAATATATTTAGATAAATATCTGTAAATGTTACAATTCCTGCAGTTATTTATGTTTTTATGATTGTTATTTTGTAATCTCTCTTTATATTCATATTTTTTTTCTATTTTCTTTGTTCCTGTATTTAGAATGACACAGACATCATTGGCAACATGGTGCTGTAAGTATGCCTATCATTATCATTTTGTTATCATTATTTGAGAGATTTTCCAAATTGGAAGGGTAATGATGACACTTCAGCTGTATAAGACTTCAATCTTCCCTTCTCTCTTTCAGGGGCCCTAGATTTGAGCTGATGGCCAGTGGTACCCTAGAGCTGAAGGATATCGGTGATTCCATTGGAAACTATGACCTCCAGTTGACCTCTGGTGCAGATGTCACGACCTGTGAGCTCCCTCTGTTCGGCGTTTTCTGTCTAAGACTAGCCTGTCAGCCAGAGTGTCTAGTGGAGCCTGTTGCCACTGGCTACCTCAATCTTCTGGTATGCAGCTTGCAAATGCATGTATTTTTTTTCCTCACTCCCCCTTCCCTTCAATTCCAATACCTCAATCTCTTGGTATGCTGCTTGACCTGATTTATTTTTTCCCCTTCCAATCCTTTTTATTGAATTATCTTGCCTATGAATATGAGCAGACTTGCAGTAATATGTATTGATTTTTTAACCTAGTCTGAGATTAAATATGTGCCATTGTACATTAAGAAAGTTAAGAAAGATAACTCATACTTGTCCTCTTTGGGTTTCAGGATGAGGAGAAAGTCAAGCCTTACTGGTGTGTGTTAAAGAACCTCTCCCTGGCCTGCTGGTCCTCAAAGGAAGATATGGAGGTCACAGAACCACTGCTGCAAATTCCTGTTACCAAGGTAGTTCACATAAAACTAACTGTCATTTCTATTCTTGTTGTAAACAGCAATCAAGCAATGTACATTGGTTATATTCTCAATTGTTAAATGGATTGAAAAAGTGATGGCATTGGTTATGAGAGAAAGCTTGAAACTACTTTTAACATCAAATTTCAAACCGGTCGTTATTTTTATTTCAGAATACTCAAATTAGTGATACAGATCCAAGCAGAAGTATGGGAACGGATCATACAATTCACATCATGACCAAACAGCACCCCAGGTCCCTGGAGTACACACTGGCAGCCCAGTCTAAAGACGAGCTCAATAAGTGGTGGGACGGCCTACAGCAGCATCTACTTGACCAAGGTCTGTACCAAACTCTTGTTTTCGTTTGTCACTTGAGATACTGAATATTTTTCTATTGAGGAGATCAAATATTGGTATATTTAACAGCTTTAATTCTTTAATGTTTATCCAACTTTTCATTTGATTAATGAAAACTGGTTGTTTTTTTTCTATAGCATTGTGGAAGCATGCCTGTGATTACCTCATGGAGATCAGATCTCCGTCACCTCGCAAGAAGCCCGCCTTCTTACGGAAATCCTCCATCTACGATGACACACCTCTATCAGGTGGGCAGAGATATAATTTATGTACCGTACTTAAAAATTTAAAAGAGAAAAATCAAATATGACAATGATTATATGTGATCTTCAAATGTTTAAAAGGACTGATAATAATACAGTTATATCTTTTTTTTTATTTAGACAAAGCAACCCCACGCCCAAGAAGTGTTGTTGGGGAACTAAAGAAAGAAGACGATCAGCTCAGCGAGATGTTGAATACTCTGATGGGAGAGGCCAAGCAAATCAGGGGAGAAAACTCATACACAACAACAGTGTAACCAATAGGAGTTGTCTCCCTTTTTCGAACTGACAAAAAAAAAATACAAAACCCATTCCTTACAGTACACCATGTTGTGTTCACCAGGAGGAAGTGAAGTGCTATGTATAGGATCATATGTAAACCAGAACAATACTCCGTACTCATGTGTAATGTGCAATCCATTGTCTGATAATCCACAAAGCGGACGCTCTAAACCTGCACACTCTAGTGCTACTGATGAGTTTGGTATTTAATGTACATATTAACCTGTATATCTGTAGATCGTGTTAGAGTGAATGGAAGAAGTTTTGCATTGTGCGGTTGTTTTTTTGAGAGCAGCTTTCATTCTGCTGAGGACCAAAGAGTTATCTTTCCTAGAAAGGCATTCTTTTGTATTGGAACTTGCTTTCTTTTTTTTTCCCCCTCTTTGGGGAAAAACAGACATAAATAAACTAGTCAGAATGTTATATCAAGGCAGCTTATTATGTAATTTTTAGAAGCTAGGAAAAATGTTACAAATTTCGAGGGGAATAACCTGATATAAATTGCTATATTTAGAATACAAGTGTAGAAGACAGGAAATTTTTATTTATTTAAACATGATTTTTTTTAATGCTGACTGCTCATATTTTAAATAGATTTTTAATGTTTTCTTAAACTAGGAAATGTTTTCTCTTAGAATTTGTTTTAGAATTTTTTTTATTAAGAAGTACCTCTTTTATTGGACCATTTACTGAGGATCATGTCCTTGCTAGTTATTGTCTGTTATGGTTAATACATGTGATTGAGTGATGTCATGTGTTTTATCATCCTCAGGTGTTATAAGTCTGCCTTTCTCTGTTGTTTTTTTTTTGTGTATGCGTGTAAACATCTGTATATATATGTAAAACTGCTTATGAAATACCTGCGGAAATCTTACCTTCCAGGTTCTGATATTTGATCTTCCATTTTTTTCCTCTTTCTTCCTCTATCTTTATTTTCTCTTGGCTGAAAATCAAATCTCCACTTTTTTTTAATGATACAATGTAAACTGGAGGTAATAACATTTAATCTGAATAAATGCATTGAAAAGAGTACATGGGTTTTTTATGGGTTTTTTTTTTTATCACTGGTATGATTTGTCACATCTTTTTCAGTTTGATCGAGGGAAGGTCATAATTCAAAGAATTCTTAACCAAATTCGAACTCAATTTAGATTAAATGCATGCATTGTTCATTCTGTTAAAGAAATATTATATGGTTTTGAACTACATCTATATATGACATAACTGTATAAAAATATGTGTACAGATCTAGAAATATTTCCCAGGTAGTTAGGGTCCAAGGGATAATTTATCTTGTTTACCAGGTGTGTCCGAGGCTTATTTATTATGCTTGAATTTGAAATTGAAATTGAATAGATGCATAGTTATTGTGCCCATGAAGCCCTCTACCAAAACTGTGAAAATCCTGGTCCCTTGGTCAGGCGTTAAGGCCCTAGGGTGGAGCGAATATGGCCATATAGTGAAGTGTATTAAATCTTTTAAATCTTCTTCTCTACTACCATATATATTTGAGAAAACTAAATGCATGGTTATGATGTCTATGAACCCTTCTACCTAAATTGTGAAATTCTGGGACATGGTTTCAAGCCCAAGGGCGTAGCCAAACATAGCCATACAGTGAAAATGCATTATATTGTGGAAAATCTTCTTTACTGCGATACATGTTTGTGAAAAACTTATTGCATGGTTATGATGTCCATGTGGTCCTCTACCTAAATTGTGAAATTACGGCCCCTGGGTCAGGGGTTCAAGCCCTAATCGGGGCCATTATGGCCATATAGTATAAATGTATTAAATCTTATTAAATCTTCTTCTCTACTCCCATACATGTTTAAAAACACAACAAAACTAAATGCATGATTCTGATGTCCACGAAATCTTCCACCTAATTTGTGAAAATCATGGACCAGGGGTTCAAGACATAGAGTGAAAATGTATTAATTTAATATTTTTGATGTTAATTTGTGAAATTCACTGCCAATTTGAGGCTTTTTATCAGGTATGAGGGTGACATATATAACCATGTGTTGAACAAAGTCTGCAGGTCTTTAATTACCAAATGTTTACAATTTTTTGGCCCCTGGAACTAAGGAATAGATAATCCGAGAATTCTCCAGGTCTTGTAACCGTTACACCCCCTCCCCCGTTTTCATGAATCGGTGTTTTTCATTCAAACATCAAATAATAAAATTGGGGTAACAGTCAGGGGAGTCTCAGATTAGGGTTTAGGCTTAAAATACAAACATTAGACTCTGAAATATCAAACTAAGGGAAAAGATACTTTTGTTTTGTTTTCTTTTTTTCGCGATATCTTATTGTGTTGTAATGCTGTTACTTTTTTAATCAACCCTTTCAAATATCATTGGGATAAATCTTTCACTGAAACTTCAGATGGTCGGGAATGGTATACCTTTACTTTAAGTTTACTAGTATCAACCAAAGAGTCACTTAATTTGCCAAAATGATTTTAAAATATTTCTTAACCGAGAATATATTTGAAATATGACCCTATAAAGCCACTATTATAGTTGTAATCTCTAGATTAAAATCTTTTACACACGGATTAGTTTTAAATGGCATTTTTTTAATTTTCACTTGTAAATTAGAGCATTTAAACTCTAGGTGGATGAACTTCATTGTGTTAAGTTACGTCCCCTGAGCATGTTATTAAAATGGTCAGGTGATTGTCTATATATATATATATATATATCATTACTACTTATATGTTTATATCGTATGTATACATGCATGTAAGTAGTAGATTGTTAGGGGGTTGCATCGTGCCCCGGAGCCATAAAACAAAGACGAGGTCATTTTTTAATATATAAGTCGAACGTTTACTATGTATAAGTCGAACCTTTTTTCTATATATAGACTGGGATCTTTTGAGCAAAAGTGAGCTCATATAAGCTTTATGCTCCCGACGCCAGTTCCAACATAGAAAACTGCATAATATTATAAGATTTATATATTTTTGAAACCTGTTTAGTCGCCCAAACATGTACCTACGAAATAAATTAACAGACTGTGACCCTAAATAAAAAAAAATCAATATGTTGGATGGGCGTGTTTGTCAAATCCCGTGTAACCGTGTAACATGGTGTAACAGTAACGTAAAGAAAGAGATAATTTTAAAATTATTAAATCCTGCAGAACACAATTTCTGCCCTTTTGCTAACTTGTTATGAAAATAATGCTAAGTGTGTCGTTTCGTTTTAAATCCATAAGAACCCGGTCATGAAACGGATTAACGGGATTACACGACCAGATTTGACTAGGTTACTTTGAATACACACCGATTTTCAATTTAAGTTTTCGATTACTGTTGCATACTTGATACAGTGGATTTACTTAGTATTTGGCCCACAGAAGTGGACGTGTTGAAAAATGGAAAAGAAATTATTTAATTCGTGACGATTAATTTGACACATTAATCAAAAATGGAGAAATTTTTGATTTCCATTCTGCTGCTGTGTGTCATTCTTCTAACAGGTACGTGAATAGATCTATAGAAGACGAGTCAGAATGTCGCAGCATATTTTTCAATAGTGCAATTGTACTATCAAGACACGAATGTGAATTATATATCACAAATTCTTTATGACCATAAAAGTAAATTGCTATCGTTTATCTTGCTCTTTTTTTTAGCATACCCCACTTTTTTTAATACTGTTACGGGCCAACCTGCATAAATTAAAAAAAAAAAATATTGTAAGTGCAGATCTAGGAATGGCAAATGCGTCGGGAGTCGGAAGGGGGGGGGGGCTAGGGCGGGCTTAGCCCCAACAAACAGCCACCCACTCACCCACCCGCCCTGTTTTGCTTGTCAAGAAGTCAAGCCCCCCCCCCCCCCCATTTCAATTTGCTTCCGACACCCCCCTCTGGCTCCTGGGAACAAATTCTGGATCGCCACATGCATTGCAATTCCAAGGAATTTGAATAAAATTCTTCAGTCCCTGTCTTGTAGAGCACAGCTATGCGGACTATTGCCTGACGTACTACTCAAACAACATCAACACCTACTATATGTACTGTGCGGACGGATGCTGTGGATACTCACACGACAGAAAGTGCTGCAACAAGATCAAGTACGTCGACTTTTCTACATCAAACTATTTTTGAGATCCATTAATTTTCTTGAGTTTCTGAAATCTTAATCAGAAAAAACACGTTTTGAATTCTTGCAATCTCTTAACATTTTTTTTCTTTCAATTTTTCTCATCATAATTGCATTTCTCGTTCTGTTTTTCTCCATTTCTTTTCTTTTTTTGTCATTCAAAATTTTATCAAGTCCATAGAATTATTGACAACCAAGGTATATTATATCAAGTAAAAACTGAAGGAAAAAAATTGAAATTTTATCAAATCCATAGAAGTATTGACAGCCAAAGTATATTATATCAAGTAAGAACTGAAGGAAAAAAATTGAAATTTTATCAAATCCATAGAAGTATTGACAGCCAAAGTATATTATATCAAGTAAGAACTGAAGGGAAAAAATTTGCCCCCATGGACATGACCGTCAAACTATCTAAGTCTGGTTTGTCTGTTTCAGCTCTGGGGCTATCGCTGGGGGTGTGATCGGGGCTCTATTGGCCATCGCCATCGTCGCTGGCGTCA
Organism: Magallana gigas; assembly: GCF_963853765.1. Lineage (NCBI taxonomy): Eukaryota > Metazoa > Mollusca > Bivalvia > Ostreida > Ostreidae > Magallana > Magallana gigas. Next base: position 23,395,928 of record NC_088860.1, read on the forward strand.
TCGTGTACTGCTACATGTCCAAGAAGAAGAAGAAGAAGAAGGAAGAAGAAGAGATTGAGGATGGGTTTGAGTTTAACATCAGTAAGTATAGTTTTTGCATGTAGTGGTTAAAAAACAGGTCCCAAGACCAATTCATCTGTTTATAATCCTTAAAAAAATAACAAACCTTTTATCTTTTTAACATTCTCTCTCTCTCTCTCTCTCTCTCTCTCTCTCTCTCTCTCTCTCTCTCTCTCATTTATGTATAACCATAGTAGTTCAAACTCGAAAGAATTTCTTATGTATATACCAATGCACAATATCTATTCCATATTTCATAGAAGTGGAACTACTACTATACATAGATGAACTTTGATCCGCGTCGTTTAAAAATTTATTATAATAATAAATAAATACAAAATAAAGTAATTCAAATTATGATACTTTGACCCCCACCCCCATCCCCCACCCCAGCGGATCAAAGTTACTGTAGGTGTTTGGGACTTTTCTGTTTTAAGATCACCCTTACATGGGATATGGATTACCACCTGCAGGTGAACCAGAGCCAGGCTATATGAACCAAGGCTTCCCGGGGGCTCCACTGGGACCACCGCCGGCGTACGACCACCCACCCCCGGCTCCCATGGCCACTGTCGGGGCTAGAGGAGGGCCAGACGACCTGTCGCCGCACCCCACAGAACCCATCTGAAGAGATGGAGAAGGATTCAAGAATTCAATGAGCCCTTTTCTGTGTTTAAATTGAATATTAATGTTTTTGAAGAATGTTTACTACATTTGATATTGAATACCGTGTGGTTTTATAATACAGATTACATGTGCATTGTATTATGACATGCGCATGTTGTTTTTTTTACATTAATTTTCATTTTATCAATTGAATGTAAATCACAATTGTATACATGTTAAAAAAACTGCAACTCTTGGTCAAAGTCAACGATACCTAAACACATGACAATACTGAGATATTCTTGGTAACTAAATATTGTTCTGTTATTATTATTTTTTTATTGCGATATATATGTATCTTAATTGTGACCTCATAGTTTTTATTGAATGGGTTGTGAGGTTACAAAACAAGGCTATTCATTCAGTCACCATTAACTAGCTGCTCAAAATCCTCACAAAAGTTTGATGGAAGCAAGGAATGTTTCTACACATTCTACTTTGTGTTAAAGTGCATTGCATAGCGTAATGTAGAAAAAAATAATAAAGCAATTTTACAGCGTTTTATTTGTTGTTGTTTTTCCCTTGAGCTTTATTACTATTTTTTTTATCTTCAAGTTCTTGCGATAATTATATATATAACAATACAAATGGATATAAAACCGCTAAGTATTAAAAGGATCATGTTCTAGTCTATATTCAGACGAAGAGAGATAATTCGAATATAAGAGCAGAACATAAGGTAAATTACCGCATGTATTTATATGATGTTACAAACAATTCATTATTGTATGATTTTAAAATATGGGGTTTTTCATAGATGAAGATACCATAGCAGTTATGTTCAATTTTAACAATATAGAGCCTAAATGCAATTAATTTTCAATACAAAAAAAAAAAAAACCGTATCTATTTTTGCACTACATGATTCTGAGTGGGAATACATGTACATTGTACCTATGTTGAAGATATTCAATTAAAAAGTTAATGACATATCACACAAGATAATACAATATGATAATGATTATTTAATGAACTAATAGGGTCGTGTAAATTTATAACAGAAATTCATAAAAATGTTGGTGAAGTTAGTACATGGATATAATTTTAAAAAGAAGGCCCCTAAAGACAAAATCACTTTTTTTCGACTCGAGAAAACGGACGACCAGAATCCCTAAAATTTTGATATGCCTGATATTATCATAAAATGATATATATATTTTAAAAGAGACACTTTGATTTTTCAACAATCTTTATAAAATTTCATTTATTTAATTCCTTGTATCTTATTATGTCGCACTTTATTTCAACATATAACACCAGGAAATATGAATGATATCAAACTGTCTTATGAAAGTAATATACTAGTATAAAAATACATTCCATCAACAAGATCAGATAAAATACCTTTGCAATAACAGGTTTCGGGGCAGTTAAACTCATTGTAAAACAATATAACTCATCAACAAGTACAATTCAGTTTATGTCAATTGTTCAAAAGTTTAAAATTCGTCTAAGCAGCAACTCGAAGATAGACAGATAAGCAAAAGTTGCCACACTCTAAAAATAAAAACAAAAGAAATTCATGCCACCCTAAGGAAATAATACAGCCGTATAACTGGACAGTTCTAGCGGTAGAATATGGAGAAAAAACCCACAACTGCATTAAAATGTATCATTAATTACATTCTGGAGAGGGTCGGGCGACTACTAAACCTTATAGGAGGAATATCTCTCAAAGGCTACTCTTTACATTAAAAAAATTCAATTTGAAGAAAAAGTGGTCGGAAATTATACATAATGAACGTGTAGGAAAAAATGATCCAGCATTTTCATTTTCTATGCTTTTGATATTCAGAATTTTTGTATGATTCTCAAATTCTGTCCATCCTGAATAACCAGACAATGCATTTTGACTGCATTAAAATATTCCACAGAAATATTAATTGTCAAATTGTCAAACTTGTTATTATCTATAAAAGATTTGGGGGGGGGGGGATGGTGTGGAAATATAAAAATATAAAATAAAAACTCAAAATGCATGTTTTAAAGAAATCATTCGTGAAGGAAGCTAGGTAGTCAACAAACTAGCAACCAGATCTTCCTTAAATTTTTAAGATATATTGTCTTTAGCTATTTATAAAACAACATGTATTCTTTGATAGGAGATTTTGAGTTCATTTATTTTAGCCTTTTAACCTGTTTATTTAGGTATTTTCCTATATCTTATATAAAGCTCTCCTTTTGAAAGAAGAACAATACAGTCTAAAAAAAAACGACCGTGACCATCAGGCCCTCTTAGATTGCAAAAGAGGTTATTTTTCATAAGGCCCACCCCCCTTCCCGTGTATGAGAGTTATTCCCCTTTCAAGAGTTCGCGTGACTTTTCATATGTCACATGATCATTACTTCAAAGATGGCGAAGACAGGAAAAATGGATATGAATTCGTTGAACGGGCCGCTGGCCGATCTGGCGGCGATGAATACGCACAAAATGGCAATAACGAGGGATTATATTTCACAACCAAGAATCAGTAAGTGAAATTTTTCGCTGGTAGAGGTGGGTAATGCCCACAATTCTCCTTTCTCACCCACAGTGTGTCCCGCACAACACCGGTACGCGTAATACGTGGGTAAGATACCTGGGTCGTGTGGCCCAGGGTATAACTGTATAACCTATATGTCCTCCATAGATAATTCAAGAAAATGTCGCCATTAATAAATAAACCATTCTACTTGAGCAGTGTTGACTGTAATACATGATGAATGATAATAATGCATTAATTTTGTTCCTTACAAGGATTTACTTGGTGGGTGGCTAGGACTTGATATACACCTTACCCCCACCCACCCCATCTCAGTGCTCTTTTGAGTATTAATGCATTCTGTTTTTAATTTGAATGATGTCAAGTCGCGGAGAATTTTGATAATAATTAAATATGTTCCATCTGTAAGAGTAAAATGTCATGAAGGAAATCTTCATCTGACATGTATAATTTGGCTAACTTCAGAATCCATTCATGTCAAGTCGCGGAGAATTTTGATAATAATTAAATATGTTCCATCTGTAAGAGTAAAATGTCATGAAGGAAATCTTCATCTGACATGTATAATTTGGCTAACTTCAGAATCCATTCATTTTACTGCAAAAGTCGTGGCAATTTCGGAAGAAGAATTGCATGGTTTTTTTTTATAAATTCACATAGAGAAAGATTGGTATTGCATGCTTATTCATTAATACTGAGAGCCCTGGGGAGGTATATACTGTAATGTACATGAAATGATAAGACCTGTCTAATGAATTTAAGCCTTTAAAATTCATTCGAAGAGAAATTCATTTTTTTTTTCCTTGTGAGAATCTCAATGTATAGGGTTTACATGAAAATATAGACATATATTCTAATAGCAAGACAAAAACAGATTGAATTGCACTGAAGAAAAGAAATGCAAGTAAATGCATGCACACTTAAGAGCATTTCAAAACATTTATTGATTTATTGACTTGTGCACTTGCACTGTCAGCCCCAAATTTTTTGTTTAGATAGTGATCGGGATGCAGTTAGGAGTACATATATACAAATTAAAATTATTAAGAAGTTCGTAGATAAGAGCAAGAAGATAGAGTATGCATATAAGCAATTGCATTTGAATTTATTTATATTTAAATAGTATTGAGGTACATGTAAATTAAATGAACTATTGTGAAATAGGTTTTTTAATAGCTTCTGTACCATTTTTGTTAATAGTAAAATCTATATATCAATTTTTAAGTAGAATTCATTTTGTAATGGCGTACTAGTGGTGGTGGCAGTATTTCTGTCACAGAGTGTTATTGAAATTAAAACTCTTTTTGTAAGGTGGCTAAAGTTATATTATTGCTGAAAGTAAAACAGGATGTGGCACTTAAATAGGTGGCTAGTGGTAACAAATATAGGCAATTTAAATTCCCAGGTAAGAAAATAAAACAACCATACATTGCAGGAACTAGGAACTTTTTATAAAATTTTGTTTATGCTGAAACAATTGATATGAATTGCCTTTTGGTCACACAATTAATGTTGTAAACAAAACAAAGTTGAAGTAATCATCCCATTCCCTGTGTAGTGTACATGTATATGCCTATGATGATATTAATACATAGTTGTTTGATTGGATTAGGTGATCATTGTAGTACTGATCATTTCCCTAGAGTGGTACTTTTTCCTGTGTACCTTTAAGAAATAAATATTTGAGTAGCTGTTTTAAATGTAAACAAAAAAATTTAGAAATGTAGTGAATAGTTATATCAATCTCCGGGATATAAACCTGCCTTTGATTTGATCCAAAGACTACTTTGAATTTTTAGGATAGATAAAGCAAATGAATCTGAAGTTGTATTACATCATCCATGGACTTCAGTGTGTAGGATATAAATAAAAATTACCATCCTGCACCCACAAGCGGTTACAGAGATTTCCGATGGTTCCATTGCCATTGGTATTGATCCCATCCCTTCCCTATACACATAATGTCTCTTATTGTCTACCTACAAACTGTTCCATTGATCTCCTTATAGATTTTCGCGGGCCACGAGGGCTCTCTCGCTCTCGCTCTCTCTCTCTCTCTCTCACTCCACTGGATTCACCCTCTCGGCTCTAACTCTCAGACTCCCATTGATTTCTGTATCTGTGCTTCCTTATACTCTGTAGTAAGATTGTACATGCAGTCAGATGGGATTAAAATAGGATTGGTTTGATTAAAATGACGTTATCATTAATAAAATGAATGTGTATTACAACACTTGCAGCAATTTGTAACGGTTATAGTTTATTGAGCATGTGTTTATATGGTAACTGTTGTTGAATACATTAAATTTTATAGTTTTACATGGAACAACCATCAAAAATGTAAAAAGCTCACATTGTTAAAGATAACATGTATATCCTCATGTCAACTTAAATTATTAAAATATGAATTATATAATTATCACTCTTGTTGATTTGAAAATTCTGTAGAAGGATAACTTCTGTAAGTTAATACTGTAAGTTAATACATGGACATTTTTTTAATCCTATAGTGTATGTACATATGTAAGCTTTCATGTCTTTTCCAGCATACAAGACTGTCTCTGGTGTCAACGGTCCACTTGTCATTCTGGACGATGTGAAGGTAAAGATTACTTGTACTGTCTCCAATGTTACAGATGACAGATGTTACAGTTCTATTTTTGTCAAAGATATACATGCATTTTCCAAACATTTATATATACATGACATGTATGAGTAATTGATATTTTGAAAATGATGAAAAAAAAAATTTATGAAATATTCTATTTGGTGCATGTAGTTGATACATGTATTGATGAAATATTGATGATAGGTCTCAAAGCATTTATGCTGCTAAAAAGTACATGTGTGTTGCTATTTTTCAGTTTCCAAAATTTGCTGAGATTGTCCAGTTGACCTTGGCCGATGGAAGTTCAAGGATGGGGCAGGTGTTGGAAGTCAGTGGATCCAAAGCCGTCGTACAGGTATATCCATCTTACTCCTAGGTATCACACCTATAAACCTCTCAGGTGTACAATGGAAGTCCGCAACTCAATAGAAAGACACATGTTGCACATTTTACAGTAGTGCAGTGACAATGAGTGAATGACCAGTTCAGATAGATTTCTGCCTCGAGAATCTAACATTAGTGAGAGCTCAGTGTACAAAAAGAGTGTGTATATAGTAACTCAAATGGTTGTAGGAAGTTTGCAGCAGTATGTTCCATGGCACAGTAAACACATGTGTACACCTACACACTCACAAGACACACCTGTGTGACACTTGATGTCATCGCACAAGACACACTAGGTATTGTGAGGACAGTGTCTATAACACACCTGGTCTACAGTGGCATGTACACTACAGTAATATTTTTCTGAACCTGAACATTCATCATATAAGTTCATTGCCTCTGAAGCACACAGCTTATATGTATTTCTTATTCAGACCGTGATGTCGCAAGCCTGAAAGAAGCAATCCAAGTTACTCTTCTCTGTTGACTCTAATAAGCATGTTGACAATTAAGATTCAACGCATCATTTTAATAATATAAATACAATGTGCAGTACATGTACTCATAAGTGTACCGAGTAAGTGATTAAGCTCAAGTACTTCTTAATCCTCAGTTATATATTGTGGTTAGACAAGTACTATCTAGTTCAGAATGCAATACTGTGGAGATGTGTACTGAGTGTGTGTCGTGTAATTGTTGTTTTTTTTCTCATTTCCATTGGTTGAATAGTAGTTTAGTGAGTTCCTTACTTGCTAAGTTGTACAGATAAACCCTACATAGTAATTTCATCTAATTTCAATCAGCAATCATATGATAGTGTACAGTAGTAGTAATGATCAATTATTGTCCATGACAGTGTCATTATGAAGCCAGCTATACTTAATGCTGTATCACTATATTCAGTACTTTACAGTGATTTAGTAGATGGTTCCACTGTCTCTTAATTAACCTTGTTGGTAACTGATCTATATCTTATCACACACAGTACTTTTTATTTGCTTAGTATCACTCATGCAGTACTTTAAAAAAATATTCATCGTATGTAAGGGTAGATATATCATACAGTAAATGTTATGGACATCCTCATGAACAAATTTTATTTATTTTTTTCATCCAGCTCATTCGATAGATCTTTAGAAATCTTCTCAAATTCATCCCATCACAATTTGTGGGAGTTATTGTATACAATACCAACTAAAATAAGACGATACTTCAGTACATTGATACAATATGATAATGTATTATTAAACTTGCGGTCATTGATATCTAGATACTATATTACCCAAAGCTTGACCTAGTTAGTCTATCTGTGTCATTGCACATACTTTATAAACTGTGTGAAATGACCATCTAGGACCTAGCTGTTTGTGTACATGTTTACACAGTATATCGAGCAATGGAAAATGGAAGCATCATATTGTATCATAGATTATTTTTTAAGGTTTATGGTATCTAAAGACAGTAGTGCACATTAATTTATACTATTTCAAACATATTTGGATAATAAAAGCAGCAGGCAGTGTTTAGTAGTGGTGATGTATGTTAAATAAATTTTGCCTCTGTGATGCAATATTGGACACATTGGGAGTGATTTTTGCCAGGGTAACTTTTACCTACTCTGTGATTTAGTTCTGGAGCCAGAGGATCAGTTATCTACAGCCCACTGTAGATTGACTAGGGTGTAGGGTTATGTACATAGAAACCCAGGATTTTGGGGGGTGAAGTTCTGCATGTTTATCTAATTCTTGAGACTCTTGATTGAGTACAGGTAAAATTTGGTCAGGGACGGAATGTCAAACGTTGTATGCTTTGGGGCAATTGTTGACTTTATTATCATTGCTGTAGCTATAATGTTAGCTAAACTGCATGAAATGATAAACTGTGTTAAGTGGTGAGAGACAGTTGAAATTAAGAATTAGACTTAATGAAAAAAAAATCATGCTAAAATAAAATGGAGAAAACAATGACACTTTCAAGGAACGATGATGTGATAGTTATATGGAAGAAAAAGGAAAGTATTAACACTTGCACTATTTTGTCACTATATGTTTGATTATACGTTATAGAGAAATTACACAGTAGTACTAACCCTTTGGAGTACTTTGTAAATTATGTTTTGCCAAGACGACCCCCCCACCCACCCCACCAAATAAAAAAAAAAGTTATAGTAAAAAGATTTGATTTAACTACATGTATGTCTGGAATGGATTTTTTTTTTCATTTTTAAAATTTTCATAATTGTGTGTAACTTGTAATGATAGGTTAGGTAAATTAGAATGGTAATTATAAAGTACATGTAGTCATAAACTACCTATCTATATGCATGAGAATTAATGCAAGATGATTGGGAACAGTGTATATGCTTCATCAGTGAAGGAGAAATAACTCAAGAATGAGTCAGATGTCTCAATTAAGATTCAAAGTTACTCAAAAGTACATGTACCAATACTCAAAATGATAATATATAACTTTGACTGGCTTTGTAGGTGTTTGAGGGAACATCAGGAATTGATGCCAAACACACACTATGCGAGTTCACAGGAGACATTCTGAGAATGCCCGTGTCAGAAGACATGTTAGGTAAGTGGACATATCACCAAAAACATTGGATGCCATGTATTATGTACACTAAAGTCTTTACAAAATACAATTTTAAATTTTGTTGCAAAAATTATTGACTGTTTTCCTCATGGCTATAAAGATAATATGTTAAAACAGTTTATATACAATGATTGGATAAATTTTTGGATAAGAAAAATCTTAAGCTTTTTAATATGTTTCAGGTCGAGTGTTCAATGGATCAGGAAAACCCATTGACAGGGGGCCCCCAGTACTGGCCGAGGATTACCTAGATATCCAAGGTAAGTTTAGAATTAGAAATATATATTAAATAAAGTTAAGGACTACATATATGCCCAAGATAAGTTGAAAACTACCTAGATATCCAAGATGAGTTGAGGACTACCTGGATATTCAATGTAAATTAAGGACTGCCTTGATTTTCAAGGTGAGTAGATACATGCCTGGATATTCAAGGTGAGTTGAGGACTACCTGGATATTCAAGGTGAATTGAGGACTACACTGACATCCTTGGTGAAATAAACACGACCGGGTACTTAGATGTCAATTTGAAATTAGTTTTGACTAGATGTCCAAAAAAAATTGAGGAGTGGCTGAATTTTATGGATACAATGTGATTTATGACCAAGATATCTCTATTAAGTTGATTATTGTACTTAAATGTATAAATGAAGGACAATCTAGACATCCATTGTGAGTTTATGATTACCTAGATTTCTATATAAAGTTGGAAACAATACTTAAATGTCTAAGTAAAGGACAAATAGACATCCATGTGAGTTAAGATTACCGAGACATCCATTTCATCAGTACTTAATGACTACCTAGATATACAAAGCAAGTTATGCTGAAACAAGATGTCATGGATATGTTTAAGATTTACTATGAAGAGAGAGTTGAGGACTTCTTCTTATTGCTGTGGACTGCCTAGAAACAGATTTTTTGACAAATACATACATGTACATATCCTAAGATTGGCCTGCTTGTATCAGAAATTTTGTTTTATACAATTAAACCTCAATAAATAATTAGTTAACAGTATTATGAAAGGGGAAAAAAAAGAAAATTTATCAAACTACCAGCCACTAAAATGTTTGTACAATGTAAAAGGATTTTTTATGTAGAGATAAATGTTTGAATATTAACTTGTAGGTTTTTGTGTTAGATCATGCTGACAACTTCTTTTGTGTATATGTTTTTTATCTGCTTTAGGTCAGCCCATTAACCCCTGGTCTAGGATCTACCCTGAGGAAATGATCCAGACTGGCATCTCCGCCATTGACACCATGAACAGTATCGCCAGAGGCCAGAAGATCCCCATCTTCTCTGCTGCCGGTCTCCCTCACAATGAAGTATGACATATGTTATTAAGGAAAAGTTATGTCTACCAAGAAAAATATGTTGTATTAGGCCAAAAGATAATGTTTTGTTTCTTAGGCACCGTCACATCAGGTCAAATGCTGCTGCATTTATAAATTTTATTGAAGAGTCCAATAACTTTTTTTTTCGATTGTAGTGAAAATATGAAAATTGACTTATACCCCTTTTGCAGAACAAATCAAATACTTGTCTGTATTTATTTTAGAATTTTTAGCCTGAGAAACTAAAGATTAATTTTTTATGGCCTAAATATTCCTCTTGTTACTTTACATTGTACTTTTCAAAGTATTACAATTTTGCTGTGTCACTTGAATTTTGATATCACTGACCTCTATATATGAACTCTCCCCTCAGATTGCCGCCCAGATTTGTAGACAGGGAGGTCTGGTCAAACTTCCAGGGAAGAGTGTTCTGGACGACCATGAAGATAACTTCGCCATTGTGTTTGCTGCCATGGGTGTAAGTTTTTTGCAACACAAGTTATGAAAAATAAAATTCTTGTAAGGAAAATGAACTGCTTTACAAATTCATATGCATAAAGGTCTGCCGGTGCTTAAAAATAAAGAGGAATTTGACATATCCCAAATATGGTCATATGAAGTCAGGAAAGATAATCGCTACAAGAGGTATACACTGTATATTTTAGGTGAACATGGAGGCAGCTAGATTCTTCAAACAAGACTTTGAAGAGAATGGTTCTATGGAGAATGTGTGTTTGTTCTTGAACTTGGCTAACGACCCAACGTAAGTACCCTGCAGAAGCAAGGTTGTTTTGGAATGTAACTCATTGCTTAATATCTTAAAGCTGCTTGGTCCGATTTTATATCAAATTTTATGCACGCTTTTAAACGATGGCTATGCTTAGTATATGTATAATAATAGACATTGCAGTAGTTTTACCCGTCAATTATGCCAAATTTCAATGAAGAAAAATACTTACAAAATTTGCTAACAAAACAAACGACATTAAAAGGTACCACGTTATTTTGCCTCATGTTAAATTTCACCCCTGACGACGAGACGGGTATGGTTGTACATGTATTACGAATTTGACATCGCTTTAATTTACAATCGGTGCAAACCCCAATCATTCGGGGGACGAAACCAAGCGGTTTCCTCTTCTAAACATTCCCGTGATGCATTTTGGTTTGTTTTTTCGTTTGCCCAAAGAGAAATTATTTTTATTTACTTTGAATATTTCTAACTTTGAAAGGAGACTGATTCTGCTGTTGTAAATAGGAGAAAGTCCGTAACTTTCTAAGATAAATGATTTGTATGGAAAAAATTTTGATACTGTAAAAACAAAAAAATCGGACCAAGCAGCTTTAATCAGACACTCAATGTCAACAGTTAATGAGAGTTCTGAACTCACTGTATCACTTTGTGTTTTAGAATTGAGCGTATCATCACTCCTAGAATAGCTTTAACCACGGCCGAGTTCTTGGCTTATCAGTGTGAGAAGCACGTGCTGGTCATCCTCACAGACATGAGCTCCTACGCCGATGCCTTGAGAGAGGTTAGTGAGGGCTTCATAATAGGGTTAACATCAAAATATTAAATGTCATTCTTTTTCGTTGCAAAATTGTTTGAATATCCAAGTTTCACTTTTATTTTTCTAACAGTTGTGAAATTTAGGAAATCAAAACGAAAGTTTGTGTTTTATGTTCTTAAAATTTGATACTACCGGGTAATTGATTGAACCTCAAAATTAAGTAATTGTATAAAATAATGAATCTACAGTACAGTACCTCAGATTTTAGATATAATTGGCCAGTTTGGTTGCTAAGTTGTTCTGTTTATATGTAGGTATCAGCGGCCAGAGAGGAAGTCCCCGGTCGTCGAGGTTTCCCTGGTTACATGTACACAGATTTAGCCACAATATACGAGAGAGCTGGTCGTGTAGAGGGCCGAAATGGGTCCATCACTCAGATTCCCATCTTAACTATGCCAAACGACGGTATGTATTAGAATACAGCTAAATTTCCATTTGTCATTCGTACAGGGTAATCTTAATGATGGTAATTATTCATATATACCAAAATTTCCATTAGCTATCTGTGCTGTTAACAATTTTTAAAATTTCATTATCTTCTCAAATTTAGAACTGTAGACAACCCAATCAAAGTTATATTCTAGAAATGTTATTTAAAGTTGTTTTGAGGGTCATAAGTTTAATTCCCTGGAGGTTTAAGAACTGATTATTATAATAAAACAAGTAGAAACAAAAAATCTTATGACAGGGTTTACTATTCCTGGCCCATACAATGTGGTCTTTTGTGAATTATAGCTGATTGAGTGACTGTATGTTGTAGATATCACCCACCCTATCCCTGATTTAACTGGTTACATCACAGAGGGACAGATCTATGTGGACAGACAGCTTCATAACAGACAGGTAAGGACAGGTGGATACAGGGGTCTCTCCTTGTTTTCTCGATTGCAGTAGACTGTCATGTAGTTCGTTTGACATTATTTAGCATTCATTGCTAAAAATTAATCAGAATTCAGCTTGAGGGTTGTAAATATTACTTCCTATAAATAATAATGCAGCAAAAAGTATAAGTATAATTTACGTAAAAGTTAGACAAGATAGTGGTAAGGTTATTTGTAATTTCAGTTGCTTTTTAGAGCTTTATATGCTATATGTTACAGTCAAATATATTCCAGAATACTTGTTTTAAATTTTTTTATACCATATGTTGTAACTACCAATACTTGAATATACATGTAGAATTCATTGACGCAATCATTCTCTTAGTACATGTATCGACAAAAAGAAATTATATTGCTTAAAGAAAAACACAAATATTTATTAAATCTATATGATCTCTTTAATTTTCAAAGTTCTGATATAACAGCACCCTTTTTGATTGATCTAGAGTGTCAAATTTGATCATTATCTTTAGAATTTATAACAATATTGCTGATATGTTAAAAAGTGAGTATGTTCTATCCCAACCTGGATATTTACCCTGGATATCTGCCATTGATATTTACCAGTTTAAGGTAATTTTGGCTTTAACATGGAATCCTCTGCTCTATTTAATGAAATGATTTATCCCACTTTAGATCTACCCACCTATCAATGTCTTACCCTCACTGTCTCGATTGATGAAGTCTGCCATCGGGGAAGGCATGACAAGAGAAGACCACTCCGATGTCTCTAACCAACTGGTGAGTCACAATGAAATACATTGATCCCTTTAAATTTTCTCATAATTGTGTTAACATAAAGAGAAATTTTATTTAGCAACTTTCTGTTTACCCGATTTGATGAATTTTTCAATGTTTGAAAATGTATTATAGGGATTTATAATGCAGGTACCCAGAATCTTTCTGAGAATAAACTAGACAGTTTGTTCAAAACTAAGCATTATGTCTTGCAAATGAGGCAGTTTTTCGGCTCGCACATTAAAGCTACATGTGGTTCTAGTGTGAAGTTTTTATCCCAAAAACCAGCATGTATCAAACAGAAATTAAAATATCTTGTCTTTAAAATTACTTGTATTTTGTATTGGTTGGTAATAAAGGTATGATAGAAAATTTCAATTTTAAAAGGATTTTCAAATATGAATACAGAAATTATTCAGAGCAGTTATTACAGAAAATTGTTTAAAATACATGTTCTATACGTACAGTAAAACATGCTTATAACAAAGTGCCAGGGACAGGCAATTTTGCTTCTTTTTAAGCGTAATTTGTTATATCCATCAAGTTTACAATATATAAATAGTGCCTGTTTGGGAGGGTAACAGTTGAAATTGACACCCCTCAAAAACCATTGTCAACCAACGTGAAGCGGAGGTTGACAATGGTTTTTGAGGGGGTGTCAATTTCAACTGTTATCCTCCCAAACAGGCACTATTTATTTTATTATACTGGATGTCTTAATTTTAGAGATTTTTTTACTGCTTTTATATAGAAATGACGTGAATTTCACGGCGAACCGTACGCGCATCATTTACGGGAATGTAACAATTCATTTTGTTATACTTTCATGTTAAATACTGAAATCTGATTGGTTTAGACGCAGTTCATAATATGTTCTATTACCCTCAGCGTTAGCAACGCACTTAGCAACGGGTAACATTACGAATTGTTATATGCGCGAAAATCATGCGCGTACGGTTCGCCTTAGAATTCACGTTATTCCTATCTAAAAGCAGTGATGTTTTCTTTAAAATTAAGACATTCAGTATAACAAAATAAATAGTGCCTTTTTGGGAGGATAACAGTTGAAATTGACACCCCTCGAAAACCATTGTCAACCTCCGCTACGTGTCGGTTGACAATGGTTTTCTCGGGGTGTCAATTTCAACTGTTACCCTACCAAACAGGCACTATTTATATAGTGTTACCCGTTGCTAAGTGTGTTGCTAACGCTGAGGGTAATAGAATGGATTATCAACTGCGTCTAAACCAATCAGATTTCAGTATTTAAGTATAAGTATTTCAGTATGAAAGTATAATAACATGTAATGTAATCATGGGGAATGAAAATCAATTCATTATAAGCGTGTTCACTATAACCATGTTTTACTGTACCGGTAATTGAGTGCTATCAGTTAATGGATATTCACATGTCTACTCCAGTATGCCTGTTACGCCATTGGTAAGGACGTACAAGCCATGAAAGCTGTGGTAGGAGAAGAGGCCCTGACCCCTGATGACCTCTTGTATCTAGAATTCTTGACCAAGTTTGAGAAGAATTTCATCTCCCAAGGTACAAAACACTTCAATTGTCAGAATCTTAATAGTTGAAGATTTAGATTTTAATTGCAAACTCTGCATCCACTTCAAATATAATTGTGTTTGTAAATGTAATTCTCTAGTCTACCTGATAATTGATACTCAATGTTGATATGCATTATCTTTTCTAATTGAAATGAACAAGTATTATTTATTTTGATTTAAGGAAACTATAACCATGGTTTGCATATATTGAAACCCATGATACTAAATGTAGTAGAGGATTTTTTTTCATCATCATATGTTTACGTTTATTTAATACTTTATTTTATTTTTTAGGTCACTACGAAAATAGAACAATCTTTGAATCTCTAGACATTGGTTGGCAGTTGCTCCGAATTTTCCCCAAGCAGATGTTAAAGAGAATTCCGCAGTCTACACTAGAGAAGTACTATCCTCGTGATGCTCATAAGATGAACACCAGGGCCGGACCCAGTAAAGCTGCAGAACACAGCACACAGCTATAGGACCCCTCATCCCCGCCCCGCCCCCCAGCAGTGACTTTGAGCATTCCAATTCTACATCATTGATCAAATCATGCTTGTATCAAGTGGCAATATTGCAATGACTTAGAACTGTCAGCTGGATACATAGTGCTCGTTTCCCCCTATTTATTCTTTGTGTCAAGGCAATATGATATCAATTTTTTTTGTTTTTGTTAATTTTCAACCCTCGTTCTTACAAAAATGTTATATAAGTTTCCCCTTTGAAAGGACGAAAAAAAATTTTTTAGTATATAATGTGAATTTGGTATGAAGTGCTGATAATCGTGAATATCTTGTCAGGTTTGTTGTTTTTTTATGATTGGTTGCAAAATCTAGTCGTATTTAGGCCGTGATATATGTGTCACTGTAGAGCATAGATATATTGGACACACATCATTATTCTGTCTATATCCCATAGTGTATAATGCTGATTTCTTGTGACACTTCATTTCTATTTACATTGCCTATTAAAAGGCAAAATTAGGCATTTATTGTATGCAGATTTAAAAAAAAAAATGAATGTGAAAATGGAGTGCTGTAGTATTTGTCTTGGCTTCATTAGTTACAACTTCAACACTTATATACAGTTACATATTAATTGACACTTTGACACGCCCACTTTAGAAAGCAGGGGATTCCCATGACAGCAAGTACTCAGAGTAGCTTTGTGATAGAAAACTTGTTTATAGTCGGATTGTAAATATATCTTCTAAGTAGACAACAGTGATATATTAAAAGGCAATGATTGTCACTTTTGATGCAGAGGAAAAATAAGTATTACCAGCTAATTGTCTTGTCTCTGTAAATTTTGTGATATAAAAAAATTATATAGGTAATATATATATTTGATTTGTGAATAAAAAAAACAATGAAAATAAAAGTAATACTCATAATAAATGCATTATTTTATTTAATTAAACAATGACATAATATGCTAGACACGTGCTTTTTTAAAAAACATTTCACTTATATATCAAAGAGGAGTTCGGGATCTTGCGCAAAGCACCCTTACTTTTATATCACACAGGAGTTCGGGATCTTGCTCTGAGTCAATATCGTAGATGGGCACATGACGATATTTTGGCCAAGTGGACTGAACTTGCACAACGTTCCTGTTTTTCGATATCTCACGCAAGACTGGAGAATGCATGGCAAGTCGAATTTTGAGCTCTGTGCCTAGAGTATGTGGATTGTCGGAGTTGACGCAAACATTACGATTTCTGCAGGGAAGTCTGGAGAGCCTTTTCCGTAAATCTCGAACCTCTTTTGATGTACCGCCAATTTCCGAACTTGGTCTACAAGTTAATGAAGATTTTTTTTAAAAATAAGTCTTGAGAGAAGGATTCATTATTACATATACCATTTTATAAATAAATGCAACATTTTTTCTGATATGATTGTACATATGTATTCTTACCTTTGGTTTTTCCCTTTATTTTGGAGAATCTTCATTTTCGAGATTGGGTATAATTCTTTGACGTCACAATTAGGTGATTGTGACATAGGTAATTTTATGACGTCACGTCACAATGCTTTAAACGACAACGATCTCGATAGACGACGCAGTGGATAAAAGAGGTAGGTGAATAACTGATAATGGTATGAATTCTATTTCACATAATATGTTTTACGGTGCGACCGTTGGGGCGAGCGCAGCAGGTGATCAAAATGAATCATGATAAATCAATAAAAATAAAAGTAGTGACGTAAAGTAAATGAATTTGAATGCAAAATAAAATAAATATACCTATTTTTCCAGTACATTTTCATTATTCATAATTCATAAAAAATTTTATTTATTTATATACCAATCTGATTAAAATCAGATCTTTGTAACGCTCCGAAATTCTGATAGTCGCTAACCAAAGTGTAGCGACATCAGAATTTGTCGGAACGGATCAAAGATCTGATTTTAATCTGATTGTTTATATACTGGTCGCACGCCAATATAGAATTTATCTCAGATAAAATGTTGTTGAATAATAAAGATTTTAACATAATGTACATTGCAGTTTATTTCCTCTTTTCTTGCACCAGACATTTTTATTAAACTTACAAATAAAAATTGACTCATCACAGATTCCCCCCCTCCCCCGTTTAAAAAAAAATCAAATTTACGTATAAAAAAAATTTGTTGATCACATAAGGAAAATGGATCCCCCGGGAGCATGTATTATCGTAAATAGTAGTGAAAATAAAGACACTTTTGAGCAGCTAAAGAGCTAAAGGCATACCACGCACTCCCCATTCCCCACCCCGATTAGAATTTTCCTGATTTTGAGAATTTTATTTTTCTTTTTGCTTATGAAGATTTTTTGAATGATGTTGCCACGCCCCATTTAAAAAACGTTCCTGGAAATTACCGTAAATATAGTGAATAAAATAATTGTGAGCATTCATCCAAATGAGAGCAAGTTACAGCTGTTTCCTATCTCTGAAGAAATGTCCCGATTCGTTACCTCTGCAAGATTTTGAGAAGATTTTGGTATTTATATTTCAGCAGATTTACAGTAGTTTCCCCTTATTGTGACGTCAAAGTTCACGTCAGTCAAGTGTAGTCTGTCTCTTTGAAAACACACTAGAAAAAACTACGCGAAAAATACTGTTTGGTTTACTTAAAAAGCATGATGTTCTGGAAATTACACAATTTATCTGTTTCTCAAAAGTTTTACTTTGATTCTCGCGAGATGGTGAGTCTAGTGAGATCGGCCGACATTGAGGAATTGCATTGTGGATCGAAATTTACTGACTCCGAAAAATTCATTCGGCGCACCTCGGCCGATTCCGGTATCCTACATCAAAGATGAGGTACGAATCTGCCGAGGTGCGCCGAATGCGAAAAATTCTGTCGGATCCACGTGTAAGAAATCCATTGTGACGTCACTCGAAGGACGATAACTCCGGAAATTGGCGTTGTTTCAATGCATGTACGTAGTCTTTTATCTTGTTCTCGTGAGAGTGTGAAATGGGAAACCATAATTACAGGGAACTACTGGGATGATTAAAACAAGGCATTACTGGTCCGATTTACTGACGCCAAAAAAATCCGTTGAATGAATGTGCAAATAGTCCGAATTTTCTATTCACACACGCCTTGCCGGTAGAGCTCGCTTCGCGCCGGCGCTGCGCGCCGGCGAGCTGCGCTCGCTATGATACTTTATGTAGGTTATGTTTTTACGGATGCAATTGTTCAGCGGTGTCAATGAAATACATTGGTGACCAAGACGTGTAAAACCCTTATTTGTAGCATTTCTAAATTCTGATCTCGATGAAGTATATTTAGAAAAATAGATTTTTCTTGGATCATTATAACTGGCGAGTTATGCTTGAAAATGTTCAAATAAATCCATTGCATGCGTGTCAGAACCTCCAAGAAATCACACAGACCATAATCTCCAAGAAATAGTGTTTTTCAATGACGTCATTGAAATTCTGTTTTATAGGAGCGTAGCCTCATTGACATTTCCCGCGTCGTATTCGCTCATGTTCTTTTATTTGGCTGATACAAAATACTATCTTTGTCAAAGTTTAGAGGCATTTTCTACCCAACAATATTTTTCTTTAAAAAAAAATAATTCGTTCATTTGTCTGATTTTGTTTTTTTCTTTAACTTGCGCTTCAGCATGATTATGTTTTATCGACGTTGCCACTTTTCATGTTGCATGTTGAAAAAGTCCCTTTCATGTCGGGTCTGAAATATGCCATCAAAAGAGTATATCTAGAGCTCACACAGAATGCTTGCTCACTAACACTTTAGTCGTTCAAATTTCTGTTACACTTGACAGTATGCGCGTCAAAAGGAGCAGGGTCAAAAACACTTTAACCTAGTAAGATGGAATTTATTTGAAATTTTGATTCTCAAACGATTGCTAAGCATATTATGTGCTATTTAACGAGCAATAATGCACGTTGTTGCACAATTAGCAATTTGTTTGTTCGTAATGACATATTGAGCCTAATGGATCACCATCTAAATTATTAAAGTTTAGACTTAAGCGGCCCTTTTATAAGTGCATGATGCTTCGATGATCTATCGCAACGCAATCTTTGTTTTTTAAAATAGGTCACAGACGAAATATATTTATGTATCTATTTTGTTTGTTTCAATTATATACATGTACTTTTATAATTAAAAAAATTCTTTTTGTTTCGAGCCTTTAATGATCATTATATTTTAAATGAATATAATTTTATTTATTTAATCAACACAGAAAGATTATTATTTCATAATTACAGAACAATCATAAAGAAAATCCATTTGAATTCAAGAAACAAACAAGTTTTGGGGGGAACTATTTTTTCTGAGGGAAGTTTTTTTAGACGAAAATGACAGAAACAAGCAATTTTATGAATTTTCAATATACTTTTCTTTTTATTTTACTTTATTCATTATTGACATTTTTAACATTTGATAGGTTTGTAACATACATGTTTTCTATAGATTCTGTGTGAAATGTACAAAGTTAAATCTTGATAGAGTGATAGACATTTATCATGATATCATGCAAATATATACGAAATGTCGGAATTTTTTAAAGCAAAATTTTGCGAGAATTCTACCTTAGGCTTTGAAGCCATATATCTAAAATTTGCATCACTGACCATCATGTTTTAATATGTCAAAATGATACTGAATATATATCTAGGCAAAGTGGATTAATCTTATAAAATTCTTGATATTCAAAAAGTGTTTATTTCAAATCAAATTGTAACTATTATGGAAATTGTCTATTTTAAGTGCAAAAAGGTAACATAAAAATATATGCGGCTTCGTACAATTTTTTTTTTGTAATTCCCCTATTTAGAGTGACAATTGTGCATAATTAAAAACAATATTTGAAGAAATAAGTTTGCTTAATCAAAAACACTGGCAACAAATCCTAATCAGGATAAATTGCAATTTAGATACACGTGCAAAAAGGTCGTATTAAATTGGCCATAACTCACAGGGATGAACACTGACCTCTTGTTATTTTTGTATGTTTTGTCTACGGATTTCAATGATATACTTCTCAAGAAATTCTTGATTGAGGAGTGGGATACTTTAATATGTATCGATAGCAATTCAATGAAATATTTAGAGAAACTAGCGAATATAAAATTACAATAACTTATTCCACATTTGGTAATCGGAGAATTATAGTCTGTCCCAAGTTATTGCTTCCATCACTTTTTGATGACTTTTAATGAAAATACACATACCTGGGGAAAAATACAGTTGAAATCGATAAAAGGGAATATATTCAAGATATTTTCATTGAACAATGATCATTTTTCACTCCTAAAAGTTCACAGGAACGAAAAGAAATTTCTTAGGGAGATTTATAATGGGAATTATTTACATCTTTTCTCCATTTGGAAGTACTCGGGATACCTCGCGCAATTTTCCAACGTTATCATCCGGGCTTTTTAATGGCTGATGAAATGCAAAATCCTCGTAGACTTTCTATTTAAATTTTGGATGTGTATTGAAACCTGAACCGGTAGAGGGGGCGTTCCAAAACAGATAATCTGGACATTTTTCATATTAGTGGAAGAACGTAGTTTGAGCACAAAGGTAATTATGATTATCGAAATATCAAGCAAAAAGTGGTGGAAGCAAAGACTCGGGACAGAGTAATAGCATTTCATGAAATCAAAGCAAATAATTTTGAAATAAGTAAAGAAAATTTTATCATTTTGAAGTTACTT
This sequence comes from Magallana gigas, assembly GCF_963853765.1. Classification (NCBI taxonomy): domain Eukaryota; kingdom Metazoa; phylum Mollusca; class Bivalvia; order Ostreida; family Ostreidae; genus Magallana; species Magallana gigas. The sequence continues at coordinate 23,417,015 of NC_088860.1, forward strand.
CATTTCGTTACGAGTATACTGGACAGTCGTAGCCATCTTTAATTACTAAATATAAGATTATACAGCTAAACAAGTCATTTAAAATTAAAATCAGTTAAATCTGATGGGCAATTTGTTGATCATCCAGCCTCCTTGAGCTTCTACAAAATAGCTGCAAAAACCTACGATTTCTACAGCGATTACAATTTTTTATTAATATGAATCATAAATACAAAACGATTTTGACCCTCTTCACAAAGTTCCGACAGTGAGGAATAAGAAGGACAGGTTGTGATGAGATGCTGAGGGTGATAACTGTTGTATAATCTATGACTGGCGCTGAGAGGAAGGTTGTCTTATATGCTTTGGAAACTGAAGCCCTAGGAATCCCCTAGCTCGTTACCGGATATGACCTTGCAATTCTGAAAGCGACTCACCCAAATCGCACACGAGCTGCTGTTTTTATTTGACTTTTATCGAAATCGAATTAAGCCAGCATCATTTTCTCTCACCGACATATTGTAAACAAGATACTAGATAATTAAGAATAATTAAGATGTTTGTTTAAAAAAAAAATCATTTTGTGACGTAATTTAAATTCATTATAAGCCTCTTACAAGATCTCCCGCGAGTGCATAACGAAGTGGGATGATTCTTCTTCAATGAACCTCCACGTCGGTCTCTAAATCTCACTAAACACCGCGCACTTCTCGTCTTAATTAGAAGACAAGATTTTGTGATTGAAGTCGTACTGTCATGGCGTACCTGTCTAATTCTTGACTACGTGTACAAATCTTCCGTAATCAGATGTGGCCCGCCTTGGGTATCTTTGAGTACAGTGTCATACATTTTGCACTGTTGCAAGGGTAAAGATTTTGTACTTTTCAAAATGTTATAAATATCAGTTAGTTTTGAACTTGGACACCTCCCATCTTTCCCGGGTCACCACCCAACTCCTGCGTTTATAAGTCTTGTAAAAATTATTTACATAATTAAGAAGGAGTTACGCTTGCAGGTCTAGTTGTTTTAGCTTTCGTGAAAAACAGTGGCCAAGCTCTAGTGCGAATTAATATCGGTATCAAATAGTTCCGCGAAACACGATTCCGTAGATACGAATATATTCTCATTAAAGTTTGCAAAAAAATATATGGTACAATCGTGATATTACCAAGTTTACCTGTTTTATTATTCTTTATCACAGGTAAGAATGACGAATGCCATAAAAATGACATATTTATTCAGCCAACGTTTTTACATATAATGATGTAAAAACTGTATTATTCCTCAATAATATCTTATCAGAATTTCTTCATTTTTTTTAATGTTCAATACTCGAATAAATCATGCACACAGTATGTTTATGACGTAAAAAACCACCGCGTCAAGTAGATTGAAACAGTGTCAGGAATGCAGTTGCTGCAACTGAACGTTCAGAAATATGGCTGCATGCGTGCATTCTTCAAAAACACTTGAACGAAATAGTGCTAGACCACATTTATCTTACCAATCCCACCTTTTGATAGAACAATAACTCTTTAGAATTTGTGAGGACTACAAAAGAAGCATTTTTTAGAGTAAGAAGATGAACGATAGAGAAATCCTGATTTTTATTTGGTAACTTAACTTGCGAGCATCTCACCAGAGAGATCAGACTGTTTGAAGGCTCCAGGGCGTAGATTGAACCCACGAGTGCTCAACATCTGCGACATCGTTGAACAATTTAAAAACATACATTATCTTTCATCGGTTTTAAAAACTCTTGAAGCCACAGTGCAGATGAAATATAAATAAACCTAGAAGTACGAAACGTAAAGTGCAGATCTCGCAAGATTATTCACACATGTCTCTAAGATCACGATCGTGTAAATTGAACTGAACGATGAATGATATAATACGGTTTTTTTGTCTTCACTGACCTAATGACTTAAACATTGTACGTGTGGGTTGTTTTTTTTAAACATTATATAACACAACACTTAATCAATCAGTATTTTTGACGACATGAGTTAAGTCTGATTGAGACAAAGCTTTAGGTAGGCAATCTGTGAGTCTATATTTAATATATGAAACAGTAAAGGGGACTGCTAAATCCACAGACGTCGTCAGCCAGGTCCACTCGTCGTCGGTCAGTCGTTTCGACTCCTATCCTGGAACGTTCTCAGTCAGCAAAGGTACTTAGCTTAATCATTTCCTTTTTGTATATGACTTCCAGCTCTGCACTGCTCTTCTCCGCCACAACCAGCATGATGATCAGTTCTCAACTGTTGTCTACAGTCTCTGTAATCCTGCTCTTTCATCCTTTCTTTTGATTCCCTGTGCTGTCATGCATTGCACTCAAAGTAGACTGGACCGGGAATCCTCCACAGCCAATTTCTACTGGTAATACTCATGCGTTGTATCATTTGCAACGTCTGCCAGACTTGTTACTTTGATTTGTTTCTCAGGTAGGCCTTCTCGCATCTCTCTTCCAATGAGACAATAACCTCTACCAGGATGATCATCTTGCATTATTGGGACCAAACTATAATGTCAGACGCGGAGATGATGTCTGGAAAAACAGAAGTCGTAACCCAAAGTCTGCCTGCATCTCCCAAAAAGTTGCTGAATCTAGGATGGGTTTCTTTTTCCAGGTATTTCTTGACTGATGTCCTTGACTGATCACCTTCTCTCACAAAGTTGATGAATCTTCTTTTGTTCCTTCTTTGGTATATCTGCAAGCTCTCAAAATACTTGTTCATGCCTCCGTCTGTGTATGCCCTGTGTTAAAGAGACATTGCAAGATGACAAGACATGTTCTAGAGTGCCTCTTTTTCCACAAAGCTTACAGCTCATACCTTCTGTAAGGCCCAACTTGTAAAAGGTGGTGACGATATCAGTTCATACCCATGTTTTAATAGGAACTGAATACCATGTGGTTCCACCAGCTAGATCTCTTTCCCCATTTCAGCTACCTCTCTGTTGGTTTTTTTATTTTGTCCATGTACATTGGCTTCCCATATCTGTTGCTCTTGCCTGTCTTAGTTCTTTCATTTGGCGTATTTCTGCCTGGACCACCCCACGTTTCTCAGTGTTGTTATTCTTCACCCAATTTTCTCTGTGGCTGCTTCCTAGTTCTTGGCCCCCTTCTGTTACTGTACCAACTATATCTGCATGTTTCGCCTTTATTTTGCCTGATGGCTGCAATACCCGCCGACCACTTCCAATTCTTGCCGCCTGTTTTACCGGTATCCTTTATTTACCAGTATTTGAATTGTGATATTTTCTTGCACAAAGAGACATACATTTCTTACTTTGTATCTTTTAAGTTAACAATGGATCGTTTGAATTTTATTTTATTTTAAGTACAAGGTGTGAAAATCGATCTTCTAAATTTATTTACAACATAAACGGTTAGGTGTGTTTTAGATGGATATATAGTTATATATATTAGTTACTCTCTCTCTCTCTCTCTCTCTCTCTCTCTCTCTCTCTCTCTCTCTCTCTCCGTACTTTCCGTAAATGAGATCCCGGCCTTGTGCTATTTTATACCAACCAAACCAGAATAATTATGCAACCTTGATTCCCATATTTCTTTGCGTATTCATCGCGAGTAATTCCAAGGAATTAACTAATGTTAAATCTCATCAAGGAAACCCATTTTATGAGACATTAGATAGCTATATATCAGAAACATCGTAACCGCTTCCTTAATCCAGGGTTAATTTGGAGTACCTCATTTCTCTAAGATTAAAGATATCAGATCGCTCAAGTAAAATAAAACATGGCGTCTTGAGATCTGTGCTAAAACTGTAAAGATATAAAACGTATCCTACTCGATTTCGATTAATTGCATCGATTAATTAATTAAAATAATGTGTAATGATTTGTATCTTTACACAAGTATATACATGTATTACGATATGAAATATATTAAATGACTATCGAAAGACGAATTTGAAATAAACGGTTATATTCAATAACTTACGTGTTTTTTCGTTTAATTATCACTGTACCAATGTCTATTTAGTAATGTATCTTATTCAAACACACACACATATATATATATATATATTTTTAAAATATCTTTTATCATTGATCCTTGTCGGTCATCAGTGTGACTACGTTAATGGGGACACCATCAATCAATTGAAGTTTTTACCCTTATCCTATATACCTCCCCCTTCCGACTTTGCAAATACATATGGGGAAAAGCAACTTTAAAAGTTCATTGGCAAATGATCTTCTTTGGTCACGAGGCTAACCTCTTTTAAGATTCGATCGCATACCAACCCAGTTCATAAACCTTTGCTTTGCTTTTAAAGTATTTTTAAAATTTTTTTTATTATATGTTATAGACAGATAGGTCATTTAAAATTGTAAACCAAACTGTGTTTTCCTACACATATGATAATATGTACATCGTATAAGTATTTTTTTTCTTCTTTACTTCTGGGAAATCAAGTTGTGTTCATTCATAAAGCTAATTTTAATGACATATACGCAGTTTAACTCAATATGTGATTTGTCCTCGTATGAATACACTAGTAAGTAGTCCCTAACCATATTTTAAACTGTTCTCACTGAATTTGTTGTGGTTTTTTTTTGTGCGACGTAGTGAATCAAAATAAAAATTTATAATTTGCAGAAACCTAAGAAGCTCGTTCGTTTTGAACAAAATACTGTAAATATATAGCCCTTGGCTCGCGTCAGTGACGATCCCGATCAATGTGACGTCATAAATACCTCGTATGGCCCCGTGCCCCCTGAATGAATTAACTTAGAAATTAACCTTAAAGCACTGTGGGTTCGTTAATAATATATAAAAGCAAGTCATCAGAATCATTAGAATGTCGAGGAATTTATTATTAATGATGTTAACAGCTCTCCAAGGTCCGATATTCTGTCTACGGTTACCTTTGTATGTATCTCTAGACGAGTCCGGTTCTTGAATGGAATTGTTCAAGTTTGGTATGGATGTAAACCAGCAACACTATTGTCTTGCTTGTCCATGTAGGTCAAACGTACAAAGCTAAGGAAGTCCAGAAGGGATTCGAGATTCAAAATAGGAGATTCAGAATGAATTTGTTGTTATCAAAATTAAAAGCAAATGTATTCGATACTATTTTATGGGGGAAAGCAGAACACGACATGTTTTTAAAAAGAAAATCTTAGAGGTCAAAAGTTTTGTTTCGAAAATAATTAACAAATAGAACAGAGCTGAAGCTTGAAAGTTCATTCTCCATTAATTGGCCATCTTGTTCTTTAACACCTCTGGCATCTGGATTAGTTACTTGATTGATCAGGTCTAGGAGGGTGTGAATGGTGATGCAAAGAAGGGGACAAAAACGTGGTAGGAACGGAAAGCAATATTTTTATGAAATGAATTATGATTTCTGAAATGTTTTAAGGACCCATTGTATATTGCAGGGTATAATTCTGTCGTAGGTAAGATTTGTCCTTTGAGTGTTAATCTTAAAACAGCAATATACAATGCAATGTAAATCATAATCTGTTACCGATTCATAAATTGTAATCATTCGATTCAAGTATTCTAAACATAACATTAGACCAAGAAAAAGACATTTAAAAGCGTAGCATTATTTGCATTAATTTCGATTTTAGTATAATAGAATAATAGTAATAAATTGATAATGACAATTTGATAAAAAAAAAAAAAAGGAAAGAAAAAAAAAACCTTATCCAGTACATAAAGTTTTAAACAAGATAAGAAATAATAATGCATTGATAATAAAGAAATATGATAACATAAATTGAAAAAAAAACTTCTCTAATACATGTAATTTTTAACAAGACTCAAACTGCGACCTATAAAACAATAATCACTTAGCAACAGGATTGCACTGGTCTTTCGGGTGATTATTTGTGATTGCAGGAAATAGATTGAGGCTAGTAGTAAGATGATGCTATCATACCTCTGTGTATATTTTCTACGTAAACTTGCAATTAATAAACATGCTATTTTATCTTTATTAGTAGCATCCGGGGAAATAGTTGCTGTCTTGGGGGACAATAAACTTGCTATCGTCCTCGTAATCAGTAAATAGGCTGTGGTTTGTAGTTAGATGATAATATCGACACTAGCTTTTATCTAATACCGTACCTTTGTTTCAATATCATCTATCTTTCATGACAGTTGCTTGATTGTCTTCTTTAATTTTAGTTAAAGCAACGGGTAAACATTTTGTGCCAAATAACTTTATAGATGGTTCAAACTGTGAAATGATTCTAACAACGACGTAGAAAATTACTGTATTATTCTTCTCATATCCGTGCTGGAAATTTTATTCTAGGGGTTGTCTGACAAATAAAACATTCATGGGAAAAATAAAAAAAAGTATCAGATAATCGAAATGAATATGTTTTGTTATTCGATTTTTTAGCAACCATCTATAATACATGCAATATTGATTTTTTGAAATAATGGAGGAAGAATAACACGAACAACTAAAATTCAAAAAGTATTTAAGAATACTATTCTTAAAGCGTCTGTTACTAATACTCTAAGTTTAATTTTTTATTTAAAAAAATACTTCATTAATTAGATTGAACTTATGTTTCACCTGTATACTCTAGACGAGTCATAAGGTTAAATATAGGTACAAACATGTAGCTGTTTGTTTAAAACATATAAAATTACAATTATATCTTTTAAAAAAATAGCATCATTAAGAAAGTTAATATTAATGTTCTATTTCAATAATAATGATATATACAAGGGTTGGTCCAAAAGTAATGTCACACTATTCACCGCGCTTTTAAATGACGTGCTATTGTATAAAATGATACATCAAAATTTTCCTTATCAAAAATTAAATTCTAATTAAGGAATGAATTCAATATTTATTTGTTTTATACGATATAAAATGGTTTGGGGCAGTTTACGCTTTATAAACCGCGAAGCGGTTTATAAAAAAGCGTAAACTGTTTCAAACCATTTTATATCGTATAAAACAAATAAATATTGAATTCATTGCTTATAATTTAATTTTTTTATTCTTCATTGTAGATAAAAACGGTCATTTGACCCTTAAAATGACGTAAAATTGTACAAAATTCAAACGTAACGTCAAGCGGATTGATATGTTTTTGACGTTAGTCTTACTATGACGTAGGCAACATTCTTTATACGATATAAAATAATTTTTTAGCCAATCAGAAAGCGCGTTACAACCAGAATTAAATTATTTAAAATTCTTATTAAATTTCGTTGAATACTTAACAAGATATTGATTTTTATAGCATGATGTATACGTGATATCGCTGCGTCATGAATTTACATCTTTTTTAAGGTTTGTATATATAAATAAATTACATGCTTCAAAATTTGAAAATGCCCCAAACAAGTGAAACAACACAATATTTTAAAACATATATATTATTAACTTTTTCTGACTGTTTTAAAAAATTAAGGACCCTCACTGTCCATTTCGAATATCTACCCAATGCCTTTTGTCTCAAGACCAAGGGATAAAAAGGCTTGGTATGCATTGGCGGATCCAGAGGGGGGGTTCCGGGGGTCGGAACCCCCCCTTTCTCTTGGACATATGATTTTTTTGGGAAAACGTTTAATGCCTATTTAAAGGCAATTTTTCCCATTTATAATAGAAATACTGTAATTATCTCAAATAAATGCTTTTAAAATTGCTTATTTAAAGAATTTCGTATTGTTTTGTTTCCGTGAATCGGAAATTCTGTGACAAAAAAACCGTGTAAGGGGTTAACCATTATGAAAATGCACAACTTTTTAAAACTTTTCTAAATATAATCGCATCTGTACTAGTGCCGGATGATGTTACCGCACTCTTTACAGAGGTCACATCAAGTTCCCTGGGACAACAAATGCTTTTACCATTGTAATACACACGTACCATCTTTTCAGCAGATAAATTATCCCCATTTTTTGTCACATCCTATCGTTTAAATCCTTTATTTAAGAAGGCAATCGATAGAAATCAAAATTGATAAATAGTTCAGAATTTAAAAAAAGTGATCAACGACATAAAAAAAATACCTAAAATATCCATTTCTATAATAGTTTGTCGCAATTAGTCTGTGTTATTTGTTTTATTAAATACAGTTGTATACGCACCACAAACGTTCAAAAAGTCCTTGTTTATTGACAAATGATGAATTTTGCACATATTGATTTTCATCAAATGGAACCCCCCCTTTTCCAAATTGCTGGATCCGCCTCTGGTATGGGAATATTGATACGATGCATTTTTTGCTTCGATGGATAGAATCTCACTAGAACATGTACTGGAATTGATATTTCAACCTAAAATTGAGAGCGAGGGTACAGGGTACCTTGAACATGGTTCCAATACCTTATAAAAGCATATATCATGTTGATAAATAAATTAGATAGAAGACATACGCTTGGTTCTTACGTCAATGGCTATATACCATAAAGTTACGTTCATGACTTCTTGAAGAGACCTCGACAAACTGATCGCACATTAAATAATCCAGTATACTACTTTATCGAATACAAAAATATTAATTGGTTACTTTATGAAAAAAATTGATAAAAAAAATGTAAAATAGAGCATCGTGGTGAATTTATAAAGAGTACTAAATTACGAAATTCTACCAGAACGCCAAAGATCTAGGAATGACGTCGCTAGTGTGCGGCGACTATCGTTACCTCATGCTCTACAAAATATATTATCTTCGGAAATAATTATCACAATGCATTAAAATTTTCAGGTCTGAATTGAATTAGGTAGATGTCTTAAAGCACGTATTTTTGTCACTTTACGCGGATTTTTCATGATTTTATTGCATCTGTGCCATTACTTTTGGATCAACCCTCGTGTAACTTATTCCGAGCAAGTAAATAAGGCTTCTTTGCAAAAGTGTGTCATTTTGGCACGTGATATTAGCTACTTGAAGGAGACATTGTCGTTGTGATTTATTCCTCTAAATCACGATGTAAAGCGATCATTGTTTTTCCTTGTGATACCGGTATCACAACAGCTTGCCAAAGACATATGAGCTTTGTAATGGCTAGAAGATACCGCTTGTGAAAGCGATGTAGTTTCTCCAAAGTATCCGGTCGATGATTTACCTTACAAAAGTTACTCATATTTTCTAGAATCGATATGTACTGTACCGTTTCATGCTCCGAGTTCATCCAATGAGGTACTATATTGTGCTTTTCATCTACATATGTAAATAATCATGTTGGGAATGTGCACTTTCAAGTTTTGCAACGAAGTAATCATCATGCTTCTAATTTTGTCTTTTCCTTGCATTGCATTTACTCTTTAGTTCAAAGGTCTTCATTGCCATAGACTCTAAAATAAACATCGGTATAGGTGTCTTCAACCCCCCCCCCCCCCCCCCCCAGTCATCTAACACAAGGTTACACGATTCTTAATCTGAACCCCTTAAACACTCTGGAGACGAGATCCATCTAAAACACATAAAATCTTTATAAACTCGAGATAACCTGACATGCATTTAATATTATGAATGATTCATTTGGACCGATCCTTTTGATATAGTTGATCCTCACTGAGAACCTGTATCCAAATGCACGGCGTAATCTCTGCTCCCGTGCACGAGGAGCGCCGAAGTATTAGCAGTCTACTCTTTCAGAAGTTGCCAAAGTAAACCAAGTCGCCTGACGGAGAAAAAGCAAGTTAGCCATGTATTAAGTCGCATGCACCTTGGTTCTCTTCAATGAGAGGCGTGCACTTCTCAGGGTTTTTTGGTGCAAGTGTTAATTAATTAGGTTGTGTTAATTAATTAGGTTGTAAGCTTTTACAGCAATAGAACACTCCGAGTTGCATTTATTGGATTCATATGGATATAGTTAATATGTATAATAAATGCTGTATGTTAGAAGTCAAAATTGATGTTCATATCTTTACAAGTATATCAAAACGGAAATATCTCGGTTCAGTTTTAAAATATGATACTAGTAAATAATAAAATATTGTTTATTCATATCAAGAACACAAGATGAATATAGTGTAAGTATTGTTATGATTCAATTGATTATAATAATTCATTGTTTACAAATAAACTTGTGACCTACAATAGAATATATGAAATTGTCATGTTGTAAATTTTGTATTCAACTTAATTATGGTTTGAAACTTGAAACCAGTAAGATATACATGTGATATTAAAATATTTTGAATAATGCTTTCTAAAATTTACTTTAGATTAAATATCATTCAATGAGACTGACAATATGAACGACTTAATCGCACTAGTTCTTTTAAAAAAACCCAGGAAGAATTATTTTGATAAACATATTCATATTTCGTCTACAGAACAATTTGGCTAAACATTTTTTTTTACGATAACTGATTAAGCAATATACTTTTCGTTAGAAGTCACAAAAAATGTAATTGTTTCCTATTATTAAATTAGTTACTTCGACTTTTCTTTTGCCAAAATTACCAACATTTTCATCACAGGGAGAGATTATTCTTAGCGACCTCAAAATATATATATATCTACATTATAATTCATCTATAATATACATTGAATCCCATTGTTTTCATTCTGATTTTTTTGTTTACAATGCGTCAGTCAGGCTCATGAATGATGCATAATTTCACGTGACTATAAATACCCTCACGCAAATTTTAAAAATTGATTTGATTAGAGTTAGCGGTTGGATAGACACGAGCAAGAGGCAGATGCGTTCCCCCGCAAGACACACAGAATTACATCAAAGAGGGACCCCCGACAATATTACGGGACGTCCGTGTTTGTTAACTAATCACTTACGGAGTAAAAGTCTTAATTATTTATAATTAACCGAGGAACACACGGTGGAAAGTGGCTTGAACCTCTTGGGATTGAGAACAGAGCACGTTGATTGGATGACGTACAGTTCAACACAGGTACATGTTTATAAAAAGAGGGATTTTACTACGATGATTACCGAAATCGATGAACTCATTGTAGAGGATAAATGCAAAGTAATTCTGACACCGTTTCATAAAACATTAAAGAATTCCTGGTATTAGAATCGCGTCTTATTTCTGAAATCAGATCACTAGATCTGTCCCAGGGGCCAGATAGAAATCGGTTTCTCGGAATAATTTGCATTATACATTAAATAAGTTCGAAACGAACTCACAATAGACTCATATAGCGATTCGTCAAAAATTGTGGATTTTGGTTCACTATTGAGACAGATATATTGACGCTGGCTTTGCCGTGGATTCTGTGTTTTGTTTTTATGATATAACAAGGAATTAGATGATTAATTTTTAAAAATTGGCATCGACCGACATTTGGTGTGATGAACGGTGTCAAATGTACGGTAAAACAGCAGCCTGTCCGCCATGAAACACCTCCGGATACCACTATTAATGAGTCGAAGGTGCTCAAGTTCTCAAAATAAAACTACATCAGTGTTTAATATTGCACCGCCGGAATTACAGTGAATTTTTGTCTTAGCGAGTTTTTACATGTTTTGGCATCTTCTAGGATCTCATAACTTATCAGAAAATCCAGTCTTCAAGATTAAATCGCCATTTAATATAAAACTTTTTTGCTTTTTCCAGGCAGCAATTAACGATATTAAATTTGTCGAGCAACACATTTTTGACGCCACAGAGCAGACCTGATGATAAGGAAGAGAAAATCGCTGTCAAATAGGTTTTTGTGCTGAGGGAGTAATGATAGTATTTGTCTTCTCTTCTGGCGATTTAAATGTAATGTTGCAGCATATTGAACCCAATGTTACAACCACATTGGAGGCGACCCCACAATGTAACCTTACCCGGCCCAATGGACTGTTATCCGGAAGCTCGTTTCTGATACCCGTGGTTGTGATACTATCGTGTGTTGTTGGGGCGACGATATTCGGAAACCTTCTTGTCATCAAAACAGTGACCAAGCGTCATCAATACAAACAAAGAACCAATCTCTTTGTCATCTCTCTGGCCTTTGCAGACCTTGGAGTAGCGCTGTTTGTGATGAGTTTCTCTATTCTACACCAATGTAGCGACTTTGCGTGGCTTCATCACAAAACGACGTATCTTGTGTACTGGGGATTGGACGTCATGTTAACGACGACGTCAATTCTACATTTGACGTGTATGACAGTGGACCGTTACATTGCGGTGACGCAATCATTCAGATATTACCAAATAATGAAGAAACGGCGGGTCTCGCTTCTTCTATTCCTCTGCTGGTTTCTTCCGGTATTAATCTCTTTGGGTCTGATGCTGATTAAATACGACCAATTCAGTGCCCCTTCGGAGAACTGTCAAGTATCGTACATTTTTAGAGTGAACGCTCTCTGCGCCATCATAGCGTCATTCGCTTCTTTTTATTTACCGTCTATATTCATGATCGTCTGCAACATAAAAATATTTAGATTTATTAGAAAAAGAGGGAAAAAACTTCCAGAACTGACCGCAAACTATGTCAAAACTTCCCAGCGAGATCAACAGATGCAGAACGAAGTTCGGGTGGCTCGGACAATTGCGATTCTTCTCGGATGCTTCCTGGTGTGTTGGCTTCCGTTTTTCACCGTGAACATAATAGAGCCATTTTTTGGCTATTATTTACACGAAGGGACATGGGCTGTTATCACCTGGTTAGGGTACATCAATTCGACAGTCAATCCGTATTTGTATTATTTCTTAAATCGAAAGACTAAGGAGAGGAAACACAGTGATACCTTGAAGTGCTTGAAAAATACAATGCATCAATTAAACATGATACAGCCGCGAAGGAAGATTTATTCCTTGTCAAGTTATTCTGTGCAAAACACTCGTTTGTGATTCTATTATGATTAAAACGGAAATTGAAAAAAAAAAATCCCTGCGTGAGTGTCTCAATTTTGTCATATCATTAAAAAAAAATTGCATGTTTACATTTAATTAGGTGAGATGTCTGGAGCTCAAACTATAGAAACTTTCAATTAGTTGAATTCTAAATTTGTTTACCCCACTTCGTTTCCTGATGAGTATTGAAACGTAAGCGTTTAGTTTGAGCATGTTTTGTCAAGGTTTTGTTGTTGATGTGGTGAGTGCTTACTGACGCTGGTGATGGAATTTGACATGCATGAACATCAGCATTCAAACATGACACACCATTTACTGTACCTACAGATCAGAACTACATTGTATAATACGGCAGGCATGTCCGGTATTTCATGAATGAATTCAGTTTTGTGTTTTATTCTCACTGCGAGACAAACTTGATGCAGATATATGTATAGAAATTTTAAATAGGAAATTTCTTGGGGGTATTGCCAACAATGAAAATATGTATGAAGATGAGATTAATTATCACTCTTGTAAATTAGACATTTAAAGTACGTGCAAAAACAAAACAAACAGAAGTAGTTATTGCCCAGCACGTGTAATATATCATTTATATATTTTCTAGATATAATATCCAAAAATAGGGTTTAGGGTTTAGGGTTATATCGGTCAGAAGACTTTTGGTCAAATTGTTTCCTCTGAAACGACCAAAACAATTACCATTGTCACTTAAACAACTTTCAAAAGATTAAAAAAAGTTGCTTTTTTAAAGTGATATTTCACTTCATCGTTCCATGAGTATAGAAGAACTTGTTTGATAAAAAATTGTTTGGATATCCTTCAAATCCATGAATGCAAAAAAAAAAAAAAACACCCCAAAAAACTAAAGCCTTTCTACCACCACAACTTCATAATATTTGACCGTGTTTAGGAAAAACAATATATACTAGGTCAAGACTCCAAACTGATCCCATTGTGATAAGCCAATGTATTAAATGAACGCAAGCAATTAAGAAATGATAATTAAAAAAAACATCCAACTGTGAACAGACCAAGGTTATTCAACCTTTTCTCTCTGGAAAAGAGGGTATGAACAACACAAACAGAGCTTAATGAATGAGTATGATCATAAACATCGAAGCCATGCAATTTTGAGAATTATAGGAAATAGTTCACCAGAGAGACAAATCACGGGAGTCCTATTTATATTGTCTTAAAGGTTGCCCCATTAACCATCATCGAAGTAAAATATACATTACGTTATGGTTGTAGAACATATTAAATAAATAAAATATTCTAATTTATATGTTGTAAATTTCAATGAAAATCAGATCGTTCATCACTTTAAACTCATCACAAAATGCATTACAATATCTATGTTTGGTGTACATCACATGTAATATCATTTTGACGGAGCCAATCCTTCATTACATTGACAACAACAATATAGATAGGAATAACGAATGTATGATATTTTTTAATTTGCAAAAGTTAATTTTAAAAAATCAGGCTTTATGTTTATAAATAGCGAAAATGTACATGGATATAAAAAAAAATTGTATCACTGAAGAAATAGAATAAATTGACCAATGCTAACTCAAAAACAATACCTGTCTTTTGTTTTGATTGATAAGGATAAGCATATAACAAATAAATCCAAAAAATATAAAAATATAAAAAGGTATATAAACTATTCCAGATCATAAAAAAATCTCTTAGATATTTTGCACAACTGCTATAGACTTAATTATGTTCTTCCCCCAGGGGAAATGAGTCTTAAAAATTAGGACAATTCAACGGCTTAAAGTGTAAAATCTAAATCATACAAATAAAATGAAATGGCATGTAAAGAATTTTAAGAAGCAAAAAGAGACGAGACGAATCCTATGTGTAGGATACTGCTAAATGAAAAGCACTGGGAAACTAAAATAAAGTAATTGTTGCGGTTTACCCTCAGACAAGGAATGTAAATTAAAGATCCAAGGAAAGGATTTAATAAAACAAGCCATTAAATTAATGGCAGCTCTACATCGCGGCCCGCGGAGAAGCAGGCTTGAATACTTGAATTCTCGTGTTCCTTCATGTTGAGCAACAGATACGTTCAGGGTGGCTGAAACAACTGTGTAATAGCAGAATCACGTCGTCAATTGGTTCGGGTCATTTTCTTGTATATTTAGTTCGAAAATGAAATACTTTGTTTATGAAGCATGCAGTCGCTCACTCCTGTACATCATATACGTACAAACTGAAGTATGATGTTACATTCTTTGCGTTACAATACAAAATGTAAGTATAAAGCAAAAGAAAAGCCCATAGATAGCAACGCTTTGCTTGCAAATTCAATTATGTGAATTCAGAAGAAAAAAGTAAAGTATACAAAATTGTTTTCCGTAAACCTTAATTATATCAAACAGGGAAAACAAATTTTATCTTATAAAAGCTACTTCAAAATTTGATTAATAATTTTATAAAACAATTTAATTTTTTATAGATATTTCATAGTTAATCAATTATTGACACCAACTCCACTAATGACATGCCAATACCACGCATGTGGCCAAATCTTTGTTAATTGCCCCCCCAAAAAATGAAGTTTAATTATAACGCCAAGAATCAAGAAATGACGTTGACAGCGTGCGGCGACTATTTTAACCTCACGTTCCATGGAATATATAGTACCTTCAGTAATGATTATAACAGTGCATTAAAATTTTCAGATCTGAATTGAATTACATAATTGTGCAGACATTTCACAGTACGAAATGATGTCACTTTACGCGGATTTACGATTTTATTATATCTATGGCGTTATACTTTTGGTTTAATCGTAGTATATTTTCATTCAAAATACAGTTATACAAAACGGCTTATTGTAAATAAAGTTTAACATCATTGTTACTCTAATTAATTTAGAGAGAGTAAGAATTGCGCATTTTGTGCCTCTGAATATTCGGTAACTAAATCTGGAAAAAAAAAACTATTAACCATTTGTAAGTGGTTTTAAAGGAGAACATTCATCTGTTTAAAATAAAAATTTTCGATAATCTAATTTAGGTTGTTATAATTGTTGTCTACGACTGTTTTCTTACTCTGAATTTTCTGAAGGCATATTGTTTATCTTACAACAACGACCCTCTATTCTTCAAGTGTAGGTTAGCTATTCCAATCCCTTAGCTAATTACATCAGAGGCCATAAACTTATAATAGGTTCATTAAAGATGCAACACCAAATATCTAGTGCAAAAAGGAATCTAGGTAAATTGAAAATTACTATATAGTTTGACCGAATTGTGTGTTTATGTTTTTGTTTTTGATTTGTATTACATGCATAAGACAAGAAATGGTTACAACTGTTTTTCATAAAACGAAAGCATTAGAATTTAGATAAACAAACCGGTATTTACCTATTGTTTTTTTTTTTATTAATTGTTGAGTGTAAACAAATTCATTTCAAAAATTATAAAAATATCTTTAACGGGATTTCAGGGTGCTCCTTTTTTTTCTTTTTTTTTTAAAAATCGAAAGCTATTCCCATTCTTGGTTACAAAAAGATTGACTTCAAATTTGCGAATTTTCTTCATGTCATATTTCAACTTTGTACAATTCGATGTCATTTTATTTCTCAAACAATCTTAGTGATTTCACTAAAGAACAGAAAAAAAATATAAGAAAATATTTTAATAGCATCCTCCAATGATTACATAAAGATCAAATTAACATCTTTCAAACGGAGGTTTTAAATTGTTCAAAATACGTGGCTCTTCGATTTTTTCTAAAAAAAAACCCCAAAAAACCAAAAAACCGATTGCATTGACATACACGAAGAATAAGAGCACTTCTATGTATATTTGAAAAAATAAAATTAAAAACTTCGTTCTTCCTTAAGGTATCCGATCCATAATAGCCTCAGATTCAATGAATCTGGGTGCATAACAGATATGTATGGGCTTAATACTCTGTATACTTGGACATAATTTTCCTATTTAAGTATTAATATGTAAGAGTGGAATGTGTGCTAATTAATGACCTTTTCCTTTTTTTTGGAGAGTTGTCCCCCTTTGCTTTTATTCTATAAAAATTAATTCTAAAAAAAAAATACACGGTATAAAATTTATTTTTATTAGTGTTTGTATTCCTAATGATAAAATACATCTTTCCACCAAAGCATTTTTTGATATTCGTAGTAATTACTTTTTTAATTTAAAAAATGTGCTTGTCTCCATAGACCTTAATGCAATTTTCATTAATTAATTACTGCTTAGTTAATAATATTTTTGAAAATTTTTCTCGGTAAATCTTTTTCTACTCTTAAATGCTTTCTTTAAATATCAAAGTATTAAATACATGATGAATATTCAAGGTTGTAAAAATTTGGTCCTAATATGGATCGGATACCTTAAGTGAAGTAACTCTATATTAAACTGTTAAGCAGCACGTGTAAGTGATTGACATAATTTTA
The DNA here is from genome assembly GCF_963853765.1 of Magallana gigas. Classification (NCBI taxonomy): domain Eukaryota; kingdom Metazoa; phylum Mollusca; class Bivalvia; order Ostreida; family Ostreidae; genus Magallana; species Magallana gigas. The sequence continues at coordinate 23,434,199 of NC_088860.1, forward strand.
ATCTTATTTATCACGTCAAAGTAAGACTTCTAAGAATTGGTATGACTTCGTTTTGCCTGCTGGTGTAAATGTATTCTAAATTATGACACACTGATAGAAATTCGATACACTGCAATGATTTTGGTGTTTTTCTCATACTTGCAGCCAACCTGTTGACATCATCCATCATAAGAAAACATTCCTTTTAAAAAGTTTATAAAAAGTGATGCAAATCTAACGCTAGATAGGTTCTTGAATAATTAACTGGATTATGGATTGTATAGTATACACATGCGTTATTATGGTCAATAGTGTATACAAGTATGTCTGTATTTACTTGTACATGTATATTATGCTTTAGGATATTTTAAAAATAAATTTCTAAGAACTGTTTCCAGCATGGTAAGCCACAGGCTTTATTGATGGGCTTAACAGCTGTTTGTCATATATACATTAACAACGAGGTCAGAACTTGCTTTATCATACCTACGAAGGTCGCCGTGAAACTGTCTGTCCTGTCAGGTACATTTAAAACAACAATTCATGGCTGCATCATGATGCTGCTGCTGGAGGAAAAGTTTCACTAAAATTATTTACTTTTGTTTCATTAAATGAACAAAATCAAATCATATTATGAGTATTATGAAGTGATTAGATACGGTCTGAAGTTGATCAACTCAAATAAAAAGCCCGAAGGTCTTTATGATAGATTTGATCACCTTATAATAGTCAGCAATTGCACGATTAAATATTAAAATAGTCATTGTCAATGATTGATGAACTGTTTTTGGACAAAATTGATTTGTAGTTTTATCTTAGACAAAGACACTGGAAAATGTTAATATTTTTGATAAAGTCAAACAAAATATGATATACAATGAAGCATGCAATTTGTAGTATGCATTTTTGTATAGATTTGTGTGTTAACATTTTATTATAAATACTTTATTAATCATATTCAAGTCATTTGCCGTCAAAAGATTGTCGTATTCATTTTGTCTATACAAGTGTTAGCTTTATTTAACATCAAGCTTTATTCGTGAGAGGATATGGGTTGAAAAGCAAAAAACGGTAACAGAACATGTAGTTTTGTCTCGAGTCTATTTGAACTTTCGGTGGATTATTCTCATTTTGTAAACTGTAGAAGATACTCTAGATTTTTTACGGTAATTTAAAAAGACTATGTTTAAGACTCCAATAACACTTTCCAGGAATAAGTTTATCTTATGTTGCTGTTGTTTTTTTTTAACAAGAATGTAACACATGTTTCATCGTGTTACCAACTAATTCTCTGATGTTTTAATAAGCAAGAACACTATGCAAAGATTTCATCAAACAACGCCACTTACCGTGTCATACAGTATTACATGTAATTAAGCGTTGGCATACAACAATGCGTGAAATCCAGCAAAATCTATGCTTCCAGTTCATTTAGCAAATTGCAGACTCTTTGTCACCACATGCGTGTTTATATTATTCGTGTTCTTTGGTATTCATCGTTTACCTTAAGCTCTCTGTGTCAGTATCTAATGGCTTACGTACGTATTATTGTGAAATTTTCAGCATCTGTTTCAAATATTATGTAACTGCAGCATTTCCTTTAATTTTCACAGACAACTAAAACAAGAAAAGGATATTTAGTAATGACATTTTATAACATTATTTTTCAGCATAATTTTTTCTATTATTTTACTAAAATACTGTATGTCGACAAAGGGAAATAACTCGGACAATATAATTGACGTGCAACATGATAACATGAACACTTCAAAATTAAACATAGATGTTTTTTGTGTTCAGGATACAACCTTTCTTTTTGGACCCTTTCAACAATGAAACCTTTTCCAAGTGTGACACACACAACGACGACTACAGGATCCTAAAACATTTTGATTAGATTTTTAAACTTGGGCTACGTATCTGCTTAAATTAGCTTTAAAATCCACACATTTTGATTCAATAATTTAGAATACCTTATGTTCAAAATCGATATATTTTTTAGCTACATAAATGTTAATTACTAATAATACAAATACACACATATTTTGCTTCAATGATATGGAGAAATTTATGTTCAATATCCGCATCTTTTTAAGGTACATTGATGTACATGTGTGGTACTAATTATACAACTTTGGATACGAGCTTTGGGGCTAGCGATGATGCCCAAATAACAGGTTAATAAATTATTTTGGTAGAATTCTGTAATTTTTGTAATTGATAATTTTTTTTAATGTTTATCATTGCTATACATTAGGTCATTACTTCGTATGGACGATCTACAGAATATCCATGTGTTTGTTTGGTACCTGTATTACGTAACAGAATGTACATACAGTAGGCCTGCCAAAATTTGTTTTTGCACTTCTTGAAGTAGAGAAAACGGCTGTAAAAGATAATGTATGGTTCGACCAATATACGAATTAGCCAGGTTACGACAATACCAGTACACATAATGGCGCTTTGATCAGTGTCTTTTGTCTTTCAGTAAGTCTGTCAGTCAGTGTAGGTTTTTATGAATTAAGTTCTTGGGGCGACAACAATTTTTCTGAATAAATGAAAAGCCATCGAGACATTACGAATGGTATCAAGAGTGTGCTTTTAAAAACTGAGGTGCTTCTAGAGTTTTAGTTGCTACAAAAAGACAATGCTGAGTTTCCTTTTAAACCACCTTTACCTTTTTTTTTATCTTATTATAAAGTTTATTTTTATACGGTGAAAATGCCGTGTGTTGTCTACCATTAAAGTGGGACGCAACTTTTTGTCACCTTTTTATGAGTATTTGATGGAGAAAGCTAAATCACTTTTATAAAAGAACGCAAGAAAACATCAAAATTAAATTCTAATGTACCCATTTGAACAAGCTTTAAATTTACTCATTTTTTGCTGCTTAAAATTATTTCGTGAAATGCGATAGAATTGGAACATACATTTAACAATAGACGAACAAAAATATTATTAAAAAAATACAGCAATGTAGACATAGCTCAAGCCGTCCGTTCACTGTTCCCGGCTTAGAGTGAATTTGCACGTTGTGACAAACTGCCATGTACGAGATCGTTGTAACAGCCTTTGTATCATATCTGCAGCATTCTGAAGCTGGTGCGTTCAGACCAACACTAGTACATATATTATTCATTTGGATGAATGCCTGACCTTATTACACGCCGTGCTATTAAACTGCCGATTGTTGACTCCATGATAACTTTAATTTGTGAAAATGTCAAAAACTAGGGCTGCATTACACAAAATTAGAAGGACTTGGACGAAAAATACAAATAATTACTATTAAGCATTCAAAATGACTCAGCTAAGAAGCAGTAAAACGTAGTAATATACAACACTGTGCCAGATAATAATGTCAGTGGCAAGGTTCAATTTTTCACGCGTGTCGAAAAATTTAAATATACATTTATTTTATGATAGACCATTACTAAAAACAGTTTATAATACCTTTGTCATTGATGTATCTCACATGTCAGCGTGAATATTTACCGTTGAAAAATAAATTCCTACAGGAAAATTATTTTCCCATATGAAAAGCAATTTCCTGTATATTAGTTTGAATTTCCTACTGGAATATAGGTTTTTTCCTATAGGAATAAAAATTCCGATAGGATTTGAACGAAAAAGGATTTCATTAAGTCCAATAGGAAATCTAAATTTTATGTAGGAAAACTGCCTGTCTGAATTAAATACCTGTAGGATGTATTTCCTTACTTTAGAAAATATAATTTCTGTAGGATTTTTTGAAATTCCTATAGGATTTTCCATATTTCCCGTAGGAAAAGTATTTCTGATATACGGATTATTATTTTCCTGTGGGATGATAATTTTAAAGGTAAATATCTCACCTATGAAATTGGAAACCTTGGAAACAAAAGTGGTTGTATATTTTCTAGATCTATCATTCGGTAAACATGGGGCTTTACGAAACTGCACAAATGTCACTTTGGCACTGGCATGATTATCTGGCACATTGTTCCTAATATAATAAGAAACCCTATCTATCTCTGACCTTGGTGAACTCTGGAAAACATACCAAGCGGTGCAGACAAAATGAATACCGTGCGTTAGCGCGATATGATCATTTGTCTGCACCACTTATATTTATATTTTCATACTGATTTCTATTTGTTTGAAATATTTTTAATCGCCGCTACAAAGCCATTATTTACGCTCTTAGTCAAGGATATGAAAGTTACATGGAACAGCCAAATTAACATGTTATTTACTCAACTTCCGTGACCAAAAATAAAGTGCCAAAAATTTTGTGAAGAAAAATCTTTTTTATTCAGAAGTATATATATAATAATGATTGTTTTTCAAAAGTATATATAAAAAAATTTATGTAAGATTGAAAGTTTCATTTAATCTTACAAAAATAAATATACTCAAAACACATGAAGACGTTTATATTTGTACTAATGGTGCATGATTTAGCAAAGTGTATTCATAGAAAATTGAACGTCCCAGATTTCCAATGCTTAAATAAGGGGAAATATACACTGAATGTAAATATAGAAAATTGAACGTTGCAGATTTCCAATGCAATCATAAGGAGAAATATACGCTGAATGTAAGTATTGATGTTTAAAAGTCTGACCTTTTTGCTTTTTGGACCATTTGACACACTGTGGAGAGGGTTTTTCTATGGTGTCAACAACAGAACAGATTTATATTATTATGATCCAAGCCTTCAGATTACAAAATAATAACATATTAAATGCTTATTATTTACCAGCTTCCAAATATTTCAATTAAGAATATGAACTTTAAAATATTAAGGATCTCTACATAAGGTTTGTGCATTGCTAAATATTATTTGATACAGAAAATATTTAGACTTACTTTAATGTTGTCTTAATAGCCATTAGTTCTTTTGTGAAATGTAGCCCGAAAAGCCAGTATCATGTTATTATTATTATTTACAGGAATGTGTTGTCCAATAGAGGTTTTGGTGACATTAAAGTCCATAAGTCCATGAGGTTGATGGAATGTGATGATAAAAGAATTAAATATGCATGGCATATTCAACTAAAGCGAATCAAAATGATATAATTGGTTAGATAAAAGTTGTGTATATATATATATATATATATATATATATATATATATATATATATATATATATATATATATATATATATATATATATATATATATATATATACAAAAATAAGTCCAATGCTCAAACAACTTAAAAAAAAAAAAAGTTGTTTGAGCATTAGACTTATTTTTGTGTTTATTCATCTGCGGTACCAAGTAAAAGGATATATATATATATATATATATATATATATATATATATATATATATATATATATATATATATATATATATATATATTATATGAGAGAAAGAAAACCCATATAATATGCATTCCAATAGTGAGAATTTTAGTACACTGAAACATAAAGTTTCATGGGGAACATTTGTGGCAATTCTAATAATTTTACAGCAAAAAACTCTTTTATTATTCATTTATTTATGAACCACAAACTTTTGTCAAAAGAATTATATTACCGGGAATCTTTTTCTTCATTGTTTATTTTTTATTTGTACGATTCCATTTAGATCCATTTCTTTATTTTGCACTCATATATGATAATGTACATGTGTTGGTGCATTGATAAGACTAATTATTTGAACATTTAGGCTAATATCTGAAATCATTTGAGTAATTATTCACAAAATTTCGAAGATAATAAGATAGATTGTACAATCTCTGTAGTGCTTCTGGGACAATAGAATATCCGTCATTTTTACCTCCTCATTATGTCCATTGAGCAATAAACTCTGTAAATTATGCGAAATAGGTAACTAAGGACAATTTTAGAAACATAATTAAAAGTAAAGAGCAAACTTAATGAATTTCTGACTAATTGAAGCCAGGATTACTCTTCCAGGTTTTTTTTAATAAAGACACAAAATACTTCTGAAAACTCTGAATTTAATCAAAAAGTTCCATAAAATATTAGCATCAAACCCTCCTGTTTTCAGTAATCTCGGTGAAAAAAATCAATTTAATTGAACATCGAAGTTTGTTGGTATCAACTGTCAAATTTGAATTTCCGCTTTCGTCTGTATTTTTCAATCGCTTATTCATGAAATAAAATAGATATGGATTAATGGTAGAGTTACAATATTCCAACCACGATATGAAAAACCAAGTCCTTTTCGAGTTTTGAAATCCAAATGTGTTTTCAAGAACCATAAGGACAAAGAATGGAGTTGTAAACGCGATAAATGCGCTCTGCAGAACTATCAAAGTTTTCGTCACTCTCGTCTCGAGTTTCCTACCCCTTTGGCTATCACCGGAATAATTTTCGCCAATGTGGTTAAACATTTCCTTTTTTCTGTTGCTCACTTTTCGATAAATATTCACACTTGCAAATATATTCAAACTCAGTGGAATGTAAAACGCAATGAGAGATCCGAGAACTGCAGCAAGTCCCTTAACAATGAATAAGTTTTCGCACTTGTTTTCTTCGGTGGCAAAAATAATGGTCAAAGAAAGAGAAAAAGACACGAGCCAGCATAGACAAATGAGTACAACTACGACTTTCCTGCACATGATTTGGAAATACTTGAACGGCTTGCTCACGGCCACGAATCTGTCGATGTTCATACACGTGAAGTGTAACACAGATGACGTTGTGAACAAGCAGTCTAACACGAACAGTGCACGGTCGGCCATCGTCTCTCTGACCAGTGCTACACCCAGTAGTCCGTGGACAATGGAAAGAGTCATCACGAGCAGGCCCACACAACCGTCCGCTACGGCCAGGGACACAACGAACACATAGATTTTTCTATGAAACTGCTTCCTTTTCACCACTTTGACAATCAGCATAATGTTGCCGTACACAGTTAATATCACGATGATGAATAGAATAATCGTACACAATATTCTCCAGGTTCTGCTTCCTATGATTTCATGCTCTTCACATTTTACATGTGTCTGTGAATGATTTAAGGTAGCATTCTCCATACTTGCCGAGGAAAAGTAGTACAGCTCCCGTCAATACTTATGCATCAACTAGTTCGTTCTCTTTGACCATGGAGAGCAGCTTCCGCCGTCATTCAATAATCATTTGACGTTGTGACTAGCAAATACAACAGACGATTTCCTGATGCATGTACTAAATAAAACACTCGTGTATTTGTAATAATAACTGCAATAAATAAAACCCAGTATATCATCTCACCTTTCAAACATTATCTAAAATGCGTGTTTTATGGCTTGCAATTTTATGGGGTGTCATTCAACCAGAAAAAGCTCACTTTTAAAGCACATAATTTCTATATATCTGGCTGTAATTTCTTATTTGAATAGCTAAACAACATCATATATTCATATATTTGCATATTGATTGTTCTTTCCCACTGTAAGTCCATACGGAGGAGATGCATTCATTACTCTAGAATCGCAAATGCTCTGTCTGTATGCGCAATTGCCCCCAGAGACTTTCAGGTAGCAAATTCTCGACAAATATGATATGATTCTTAATCATATATACCCTAGTGAATATTTCTAATAAAAAAATATGCGGTGTTTAAGGTGTGACGTCTTTTAAATGACGTTATAGATTTAAACCATTATAGATACATCGTGTGTTTTTCTCAAATTCCCTAAAATTGATGTATTTAAAACATGTCTTACATTAACATTTTAAAGGAATTACTGTTATAACATACCATTGATTTTGTTAACAAATCTATGTGAAGTAAAAAAAATACATTACAGTCTGAACGTTTATTTTTTATGCAAGAGCTAAATGTCAAGGTTTAGGCTAATGCAGGGTATTTGCGAGTGGTAAAATGCAAATATAAGTAATAAACAACGATTATTTAGTGAACATGGCGTTATGAATAGCAACTGCTCTGCTGGCATATTTTCCATGATGCGCTAGCGCATCATTGAATATGCCAGCAGAGCAATTGCTATTCATAACGCCATGTTCACTAAATAACGTTGTTTATTTCTTAAATATTGGTATATCGTATAACATAAATTGTTTACGTCACAATACGACATGCATTCAACACGTATTAATCCGTTTGGTATTATGGTTAAATTTTGTACAAATTAATGTTATTTTACTAAATAATGTGCCTTGTTTTCTGATTCTAGTCGTAAAAAGTTAAATCATAATGAATACATTTATTTGCTACGAGTGATACCTCCCACTTGTTGAGCAGATTCGGCGCGTTCGGATACAAAGTTCAAAGGGAATACATTTTTTGTAGAATCAGAGTGGCTGGGTTTTTCTAATAAAATAAATATGTTTGTCAGTGGGTTTACTGTAAAGGTCCGTAAAAAAGAATCCTTCTTCAGAGAAATGCTACATTATCATGGCTTATCAGTGACATTTGCTGGTTTTCCTTTCAAAATTCCGAGCTTGCTTCACTAACATTGTGGGAATGGATCGATCGTCGTATGCTTTTCCGAACAGCACTAATGTAAATCATTTTCATACGAATGTCGTAATGAAAACGCTTGGATTATATATGGTGCATTTAAACGATATTTCCTCGACAATGGCTGAACTATTTCAAATCACACATGCCTCCTAAATAGTTAAAGTATCAACATCTTCGGGGTATTATCATTCATTACCATTAATTTCATCGAGAAGTGTATCTAAACACATTTGAGATCAAACGTCTAGTCTTAAAACAATTTCCTGTTAATCATTCTAAAATTTTATCTGTATTTTAACTGATTCTGCTGTAAAAAAAATATTCGTTAAAAATATATATATCTTGTTAATTTTCGTATAAAAACGATACAGAGTTTAAAGTGTAAAGATAAAACTCTTTGTTTGTCTACCGTTTTCCTGTTGGGTTAAAATTGGTTATTAATTCCAAAGTTCGAAAGTTAGAGTTATTGTGCACAAGGGTAAAATATTTATTTCGTAATACTGATTTTTTAAAAATGAACTTGTATCTAACACATTCAGTAATTAGATAAGTACTTTTTAAATTGCGAAATTTGTTTAAAGTGACACGGTGACTCAAAAAAGTTGTTTCACTTTTTTATTATACCAATAGAAATAAGAAGAAATGTACGAAATTTCATCAAACGGAATTAAAGTTTCAAGCATTATAAGCAACCAACTTTTAGTTTACAAGTCGTTAAAACTCATTCGGAATTACATGTGTGAACACACTGAGTAGTTTTTGAACACTGTTTTGAGTGTCACGTGATTGTGATTGCTGTCTAAAAATAGTTACAGTGAAGTTGACACACAGAGAAAAGAATCTAAATTTGAATTTATTCGATGTGCATAGAGAGAAACATGCATTTACAGAGAGTGCATTTTAATAAATACATAGTTCTTGAAGACATCAGGTTTCACCGAGAGGCTGTTCGCTCATGTTAATTGCCACGCTGCATTGTATACATTTTTTGCAGCTAGTGCATGTTTAGATGCGCTTGCGGGGCTATGAAGCGGGAGGAAAACTCAATTTTTATGTGTTGGCCCAACGCTTAATTCTATTTTTCTCTTTTTAATTGGATTTATTTACTTTTAAACATCGTAGTTTTTCTAAAGTTCATCTTTTCATATGATATATGAAATTTATCTATATGATATATGGAAATCGCGTAAAAAATCTATATTTAATAGACGTGAATTTGTGAGTCACCATGTCTTTGCAAGGGAAGCAAAACACTTGGCAGAGTATTCCCTCGTGAAAAAATTGCTAAGTAAGAATTACTAGGTAGATGAAACATCAATTGCTTGGAACCAAACTTTTAATTTAGTAATGAGAGCTTTCTGATTCTATCAAAGATTTATTGCAATGCATCATCTCAACGTCCGTCAGTAGTAAAAGAAATTGATTTTGCATGGTTTACGGGTGTTGCAATGAACATTGGGAGAGGGCGGTCTAAGTTATGGAACTTGTGCCCAATCCCAATTGTATTTTTGTACAATAAAAATAGGTTCAAATCAAACATATTTTTTTTTCATTATGAGATGACAAAGACGACTAGTTTAAAGCCTCAGCTGATTTGGTGCATGTTGAAAAGTCATCTGTATTGCGTATTTACCTTAAATATCATTCGTTCTTCCTTAAGTGAAGTAACTCTGTATTAAACTGTTAAGCAGTGTAAGTGATTGAAATAATTTTAATCTTATTTATCACGTCAAAGTAAGACTTCTAAAAATTGGTATGACGTCGTTTTGCCGATGTAAATGTATTCTAAATTATGACACACTGATAAAAATTCGATACACTGCAATGATTTTTGTGTTCTTTTTCTAACTTGCAGCCAACCTGCTGACACCATCCATCATAAGACAACAAAAGTTTATAAAAAAAAATGCAAATCTAACGCTAGATAAAAGGTCTTTGAATGATTAACTGGGTTATGGATTGTATAGTATACACATGCGTTATTATGGTCAATAGTGTATACAAGTATGTCTGTATTTACTTGTATATGTATATTATGCTTTAAGATATTTTTAAAATAAATTTCTGAGAACTGTTTCCAGTAATGTAAGCCACAGGCTTTATTAATGGGCTTAACAGCTGTTTGTCATATATACATTAACAACGAGGTCAGAACTTGTTGCTTTATCATACCTACGAAGGTCGCCGTGAAATTGTCTGTCCTGACAGGTACATTTAAAACAACAATTCATTGCTGCATCATGATGCTCCTGCTGGAGGTTAAGTTTTACTAAAAGTATTTACTTTTGTTTCATTTATTAAGGAACAAAATCAAATCATAAATTGTGTATTATGTGGTGATCAAATACGGTCTGGAGTTGATCAACTCAAATAAAAAGCCCGAAGGTCTTTATGATTTATGATTTGATCACCTTATAATATTCAGCAATTGCACGATTAAATATTAAAATAGTCATTGTCAATGATTGATCAACTGTTCTTGGAAAAAATTGATTTGTAGTTTTATCTTAGACAAAGACACTGGAAAATGTAAATATTTTTGATAGAGTCAAACAAAATATGATATACCATGAAGCATGCAATTTGTAGTATGCATTTTTGTATAAATTTGTGTGTTAACATTTTATTATAAAATTAATACTTTATTAATCATATTCAAGTCATTTGCCGTCAAAAGATTGCCGTATTCATTTTGTCTATACAAGTGTTAGGTTTATTTAACATAAAGCTTTATTCATGAGAGGATATGGGTAGAAAAGCAAAAAACGGTAACAGAACATGTAGTTTTGTCTGGAGTCTATTTGAACTTTCGGTGGATTATTCTCATTTTGTAAACTGTAGAAGATACACTAGATTTTTTACGGTAATTTAAAAGACTATATGTTTAAGACTCCAATAACACTTTTCAGGAATATTATGTTGCTGTTGTTTTTTAACAAGAATGTAACACATCTTTCATCGTGTTATCAACTAATTCTCTGATGTTTTAATAAGCATGAACACTATGCAAAGATTTCATCAAACAAAACCACTTACCGTGTCATACAGTATTACAACTAATTAAGCGTAGGCATACAACAATGCGTAAAATCCAGCAAAATCTATGCTTCCAGTTCATTTAGCAAATTGCAGACTCTTTGTCACCTTGTGCGTGTTTATATTATTCATGTTCTTAGGTATTCATCGTTTACCTTAAGCTCTCTGTGTCAGTGTCTAATGGCTTATATACGTATTATTGTGAAATTTTCAGCATCTGTTTCAAATATTATGTAACTGCAGCATTTCCTTTAATTTTCACAGACAACTAAAACAAGAAAAGGATTTCTTGTAATGACATTTTATAACATTATTTTTCAGCATAATTTTTCTATAATTTTACTAAAATACTGTATGTCGACAAAGGGAAATAACAACCTTTCTTTTTGGACCCTTTCAACAATGAAACCTTTTCCAAGTGTGACACACACAACGACGACTACAGGATCCTAAAACATTTTGATTAGATTTTTAAACTTGGGCTACATATCTGCTTAGATTAGCTTTATAATCTACACATTTTGATTCAATAATTTAGAATACCTTATGTTCAAAATCGATATAATTTTTAGCTACATTAATGTTAATTACTAATAATACAAATACACACATATTTTGCTTCAATGAAATGGAGAAATTTATGTTCAATATCCGCATCTTTTTAAGGTACATTGATGTACATGTGTGGTACTAATTATACAACTTTGGATACGAGTTTTGGGGCTAGCGATGATGCCCAAATAAAAGGTTAATAAATTATTTTGGTAGAATTCTGGAATTTTTGTAATTGATAATTTTTTTAATGTTTATCATTGCTATATACATTAGGTCATTACTTCGTAAAGACGATCTACAGAATATCCATGTGTTTGTTTGGTACCTGTATTGCGTAACAGAATATACATACACTAGGCCTGCCAACATTTTATTTTTGCACTTCTTGAAGTAGAGAAAACGGCTGTAAAAGATAATGTATGGTTCGACCAATATACGAATTAGCCAGGTTACGACAATACCAGTACACATAATGGCGCTTTGATCAGTGTCTTTTGTCTTTCAGTAAAGCAGTCAGTCAGTGTAGGTTTTTATGAATTAAGTTCTTGGGGCGACAACAATTTTTCTGAATAAATGAGAAGCCATCGAGACATTACGAATGGTATCCAGAGTGTGCTTTTAAAAACTGAAATGCTTCTAGAGTTTTAGTTGCTACAAAAAGACAATGCTGAGTTTCCTTTTAAACCACCTGTACTTTTTTTTATCTTATTATAAAGTTTATTTTTATACCATTAAAGTGGGACGCAACTTTTAGTCACCTTTTTATGAGTATTTGATGGAGAAAGCTAAATCACTTTTATAAAAGAACGCAAGAAAACATCAAAATTAAATTCTAATGTACCCATTTAAACAAGCTTTAAATTTATTCATTTTTTGCTGCTTAAAATTATTTCGTGAAATGCGATAGAATTGGAACATACATTTAACAAAAGACGCACAAAAATATGATAAAAAAAAATACAGCAATGTAGACATAACTCAAGCTGTCCGTTCACTGTTCCTGGCTTAGAGTGAATTTACACATGATGACAAACTGCCATGTACGAGATCGTTGTAACAGCCTTTGTATCATATCTGCAGCATTCTGAAACTGGTGAGTTCAGACCAACACTAGTACGTATATTATTCCTGACCTTATCACACGCCGTGCCATTAAACTGCCTATTGAACGGGATTATTTGTTGACTCCATAATAACTTTAATTTGTGAAAATGTCAAAAACTAGGGCTGCATTACACAAAATTAGAAGGACTTGGACGAAAAATACAAACATTCAAAATGACTCAGCTAAGAAGCAGTGAAACTTAGTAATATACAACACTGTGCCAGATAATAATGTCAGTGTCAAGTTGCAATTTTTCACCCGTGTCGATAAATTAAAATATTTATTATGATAGACCATTACTAAAGTTTATAATGCCTTTGTCATTGATGTATCTCACATGTCGGCGTGAATATTTACGTATACCGTTGAAAAATAAATTCCAACAGGAAAAATATTTTCCCATAGGAAAAGCAATTTCCTGTAAAAAATAGTTTGAATTTCCTACCGGAATAAAAGTTTTTTCCTATAGGAATAAAAATTCCGAAAGGATAAGTCCAATAGGAAATCTAAATTTTATGTAGGAAAGCTGTTTGTCTGAATTAAATACTTGTAGGATGTATTTTCTTACTTTAGAAAATATACATGTAATTTCTGTAGGATTTTTTGAAATTCCTTTTGGATTTTCAATATTTCCCGTAGGAAAAGTATTTCTGATATACGGATTATTATTTTCCTGTGGGATGATAATTTTAAAGGTAAATATCTCACCTATGAGATTGGAAACCTTAAAAACAAAAGTGGTTGTATATTCTCTAGATCTATCATTTGGTATACATGGGGCTTTACGAAACTGCACAAATGTCACTTTGGCACTGGCATGATTATATGGCACAGGAAACAGTGTTCCTAATATAATAAGAAACCCTATCTATCTCTGACCTTGGTGAACTCTGGAAAACACACCAAGCGGTGCAGACAAAATGAATACTGTGCGTTAGCGCGATATGATCATTTGTCTGCATCACTTATATTTATATTTTCATACTGATTTCTATTTGTTTGAAATATTTTTAATCGCCGCAACAAAGCCATTATTTACGCTCGTTGTCATGGATATGAAAGTTACATGGAACAGCCATATTAACATGTTATCTAATTAACCTCCGCGACAAAAAAATAAAGTGACAAAAACTTTGTGGAGAAAAATCTTTTTTTTTTATTAAGGAGCAGATATATAATAATGATTGTTTTTTTTCAAAAATACATATCAATTTTTTTTATGTAAGATTGAAAGTTTCATTTAATCTTACAAAATAAATATACTCAAACACGTGAAGACGTTTATGTTTGTGCTCATGGCGCATGATTTAGCGAAGTGTATTCATAGAAAATTGAACGTCGGAGATTTCGAATGGAAAAATAAGGGAAAATATATACACTGTATATATATATATATATATATTATAAAAAATAACAGAAAGCCGATTCAAAACTCTACCGGTTTCATTATAATCTTCAGGAGTTTATATATATATATATATATATATATATATATATATATATATATATATATATATATATATATATATATATATATATATATATATATATATATATATATATGAGAGAGAGAGAGGGGTGCGCCTCAAAAAACCCCCATATAATATGCATTCTGATAGTGAGAATTTTAGTACACTGAAACATAAAGTTTGTTGGGGAATAATTGTGGCAATTCTAATAATTTTACAGCAAGAAACTCTTTTCTAATTCATTAATGAACCACAAACTTTTGTCAAAAGAATTACATTACCGGGTATCTTTTTCTTCATTGTTTATTTTTCATTTGTACGATCCCATTTTTTGATCAATTTCTTTATTATGCACTCATATATGATAATGTACATGTGTTGGTGCATTGATAAGACTAATCATTTGAACATTTAGGCTAATATATGATATAATTTGAGTAATTTTTCACAAAATTTCGAAGATACATGTAAAAGGATAGATTGTACAATCTCTGTAGTGCTTCTGGGACAATAGAATATCCGTCATTTTTACATCCTCATTATGTCCATTAAGCAATAAACTCTGTATGCGAAATAGGTAACTAAGGACAATTTATTTTAGAAACATAACTAAAAGTAAAGAGCAAACTTAATAAATTTCTGACTAATTGAAGCCAGGATTACTCTTCCAAGTTTTTTTTAATAAAGACACAAAATACTTCTGAAAACTCTGAATTTAATCGAAAAGTTTCATAAAATAGTAACGTCAAACCCTGTTTTCAATAATCTCGGTGAAAAAATCAATTTGAACATCGAAGTTTGTTGGTATCAACTGTCAAATTTGAATGTCTGCTTTCGTCCGTATTTTTCAATTGCTTATTCATGAAATAAAATAGATATGGATTTATGGTAGAGTTACAATATCCCAACCACGATATGAAAAACCAAGTCCTTTTCGAGTTTTGAAATCCAAATGTGTTTTCAAGAACCATAAGGACAAAGAATGGAGTTGTAAATGCGATAAATGCGCTCTGCAGAACTATCAAAGTTTTTGTCACTCTCGTCTCGAGTTTCCTACCCCTTTGGCTATCACCGGAATAATTTTCGCCAATGTGGTTAAACATTTCCTTTTTTCTGTTGCTCACTTTTCGATAAATATTCACACTTGCAAATATATTCAAACTCAGTGGAAGGTAAAACGCAATGAGAGATCCAAGATTTGCAGCAAGTCCCTTAACAATGAATAAGTTTTCGCACTTGTTTTCTTCGGTGACAAAAATAATGGTCAAAGAAAGAGAAAAAGACACGAGCCAGCATAGACAAATGAGTACAACTACGACTTTCCTGCTCATGATTCGGAAATACTTGAACGGCTTGCTCACGGCCACGAATCTGTCGATGTTCATACACGTGAAGTGTAACACAGATGACGTTGTGAACAAGCAGTCTAACATGAACAGTGCACGGTCGGCCATCGTCTCTCTGACCAATGCTACACCCAGTAGTCCGTGGACAATGGAAGGAGTCATCACGAGCAGGCCCACACAACCGTCCGCCACAGCCAGGGACACAACGAACACATAGATTTTTCTATGAAACTGCTTCCTTTTCACCACTTTGACAATCAGCATAATGTTGCCGTACACAGTTAATATCACGATGATGAATAGAATGATCGTACACAATATTCTCCAAGTTCTGCTTCCTATGATTTCATGCTCTTCACATTTTACATGTGTCTGTGAATGATTTAAGGTAGCGTTCTCCATACTTGCCGAGGAAAAGTAGTACAGCTCCCGTCAATACTTATGCATCAACTAGTTCGTTCTCTTTGACCATGGAGAGCAGCTTCCGCCGTCATTCAATAATCATTTGACGTTGTGACTAGCAAATACAACAGACGATTTCCTGATGCATGTACTAAATAAAATACTCGTGTATTTGTAATAATAACTGCAATAAATAAAACCCAGTATATCATCTCGCCTTTCAAACATTATCTAAAATGCGTGTTTTATGGCTTGGATTCTTATGGGTGTCATCCAACCAGAAAAAACGAACTTTTAAAGCACATAATTTCTCAATATCTTATGCAGGTGCTGATATATATATATATATATATATATATATATATATATATATATATATATATATATATATATATATATATATATATATATATATATATATGGCTGTAACATCTAATTTGAATAGATAAACAACATCATATATTAGTATATCGTATAACATAAATTGTTTACGTCACAATACGACATGCATTCAACACGTATTAATCCGTTTGGCATTAGGGTTAAATTTTGTACAAATTAATATTATTTTACTTAATAATGTGCCTTGTTTTCTGATTCTAGTCGTAAAAAGTTAAATCATAATGAATAAATTTATTTGCTACGAGTGATGTCTCCCACCTGTTGAGCAGATTCGGCGCGCTCGGATACAAAGTTCAAAGGGAATACATTTTTTGTAGAATCAGAGTGGCTGGGTTTTTCTAATAAAATAAATATGTTTGTCAGTGGGTTTACAGTAAAGGTCCGTAAAAAAGAATCCTTCTTCAAGAGAAATGTTACATTATCATGGCTTATCAGTGACATTTGCTGGTTTTCCTTTCAAAATTCCGAGCTTGCTTCACAAACCTTGTGGGAATGGTTCGATCGTCGTATGCTTTTCCGAACAGCACTAATGTAAATGATTTTCATACAATTGTCGTAATGAAAACGCTTGGATTATATATGATGCCTTTAAACGATATTTCCACGACAATGACTGAACTATTTCAAATCACACATGCCTCCTAAATAGTTAAAGTATCAACATCTTCGGGGTATTATCATTCATTACCATTAATTTCATCGAGAAGTTATCTAAACACATTTGAGATCAAACGTCTAGTCTTAAAACAATTTCCTGTTAATCATTCTAAATTTTATCTGTATTTTAACTGATTCTGCTGTAAAAAAAAAAATATTCGTTAAAAATATATATATCTTGTCAATTTTCGTATAAAAACAATACAGAGTTTAAAGTGTAAAGATAAACTCTTTGTTTGTATACCGTTTCCTTGTTGGGTTAAAATTGGTTATTAATTCCAAAGTTCGAAAGTTAGAGTTATTGTGCACAAGGGTAAAATATTTATTTCGTAATACTGATTTTTTAAAAATGAACTTGTATCTAACACATTCAGTAATTAGATAAGTACTTTTTAAATTGCGAAATTTGTTTAAAGTGACACGGTGACTCAAAAAAGTTGTTTCACTTTTTTATTATACCAATGGAAATAAGAAGAAATGTACGAAATTTCATCAAACGGAATTAAGGTTTCAAGCATTATAAGCAACCAACTATTAGTTTACAAGTCGTTAAAACTCATTCGGAATTACATGTGTGAACACACTGAGTAGTTTTGAACACTGTTTTGAGTGTCACGTGATTGCGATTGCTGTCTAAAAATAGTTACAGTGAAGTTGACACACAGAGAAAAGAATCTAAATTTGAATTTATTCGATGTGCATAGAGAGAAACATGCATTTACAGAGATGGCATTTTAATAAATACATAGTTCTTGAAGACATCAGGTTTCACCGAGAGGCCGTTCGCTCATGTTAATTGCCACGCTGCATTGTATACATTTTTTGCAGCTAGTGCATGTTTACATGCGCTTGCGGGGCTATGAAGCGGGAGGAAAACTCAATTTTTATGTGTTGGCCCAACGCTTAATTCTATTTTTCTCTTTTTAATTGGATTTATTTACTTTTAAACATCGTAGTTTTTCTAAAGTTCATCTTTTTCATATGATATATGAAATTTATCTATATGATATATGGAAATCGCGTAAAAAATCTATATTTAGTAGACGTGAATTTGTGAGTCACCATGTCTTTGCAAGGGAAGCAAAACACTTGGCAGAGTATTCCCTCGTGAAAAAATTGCCAAGTAAGAATTACTAGGTAGATGAAACATCAATTGCTTGGAACCAAACTTTTAATCTAGTAATGAGAGCTTTCTGATTCTATCAAAGATTTATTGCAATGCATCATCTCAACGTCCGTAAGTAGTAAAAGAAATTGATTTTTCCATGGTTTACGGGTGTTGCAATGAACACTGGGAGAGGGCGGTCTAAGTTATGGAACTTGTGCCCAATCCCAATTGTATTTTGTACAATAAAAATATGTTCAAATCAAACATCTTTTTTTTTCATTACGAGATGACAGAGACGACAAGTTTAATGCCTCAGCTGATTTGGTGCATGTTGAAAAGTCATCTTTATTGCGTATTTACCTTAAATATCATTGTATAACCAAAACTTGAGGATGTTAAATGAACAAAAATTTGATGCATATTCCATACGATGACTATTCTTCTTTATATTGGATATATGGTTTTCATTATTCAATGAAATTTATGGGTAAAAATAATATCAAATAGAATTTCCTCTAATCCATTTATTATTTTAAAAATGCAATCCAATATACTAGTAATCCTTTCTTGAATGTTTCTATGGATTTAGACATTTGATTTATTTAGATTTTAATTTTTTAAAAATCAAATATCTAATAAGATCCGTTTTGTTTCGGCATATACTTTAGAACGTTTAGAAGAAAAAGAAAAAGGTAAAAAAAAAATGTTCAAATTTATAAAACACTAATGTCTGGAAATAAACTGGTTTTCTTTCGTACATTACTACGCATATGATGATCCCTTTATTATGTTCAGATGTCTTTCAATATCCTTCAATATCTCTATTTTTAAAATATTAAATTCCCTATTACAATAACAAAAATGCGATTATTGTTTACTTGATTAATTATTTTACCTGCAAATGCGTCATCAGATGGTGTGCACAAATACTAATACAAAATAAATTGATAGATAAACTAATGCGCGAAATTTAATAAAACACGCTCCTAATGTTATGGAATCTCCATGTCTTTAAATACGGTTGCTGTGAAATACATGATTATAGTTTAAGATTTTCCACGGTGGACGTTTTGTGATTTTTTTCATTCTGAGAAATAAAATGGCCATGAATACGTCTGATTATCTGGACAAATTAAAGGGTATAATTCAAAAATTCCGAATGTTCTACATAATGGAAAACTCATGTCTGACGCTTAATATGTCCTCCTGGGTGCAATACTACGTGTATGTTGCTCCACTTCTGGTGGCTATCGCGATCCTCGTCAATATCTTCATTGTTATCGTTTTCGTAAAAGCAAGAATATTTGGAACTACTCAGAAATGGATTTTAGCTTGCATGACAATTGACAACATTTTCATGATGGGAATGCACGCTTTTCTGTTTCGTTTAACACTTCTGAATGAGTTGTTTGGATATGTTAAATATTCTGAATGTCGAATTAATATGGCGATGTTCAACACCTTATATTTAATTCATGGCACATCGATGTGGCTTAAAACATCCATGGCGTTCCATAGGGTCTTGGTGCTTGGTTTCCCACTGAAGATGAAGGAAATTAACTTTCCTAAAATTGTTGGCAGTTTTTTCGTCTGTCATTCTGTAATAGGCTTTCTGTCGTTTATTCCAAATCAGATGCAATATACATTCACCCCTTTAAATGCCATTCAAATTAAGCCCGGAAGTCAACTGTTTCAAGTTATTCAATGCTGTGTCTTAGAGCCGTCCATAAGTGGATTCGATCATGCTTCATTTGGGTGGGTTAGCATTATGTATGCAACTGTTTATGTGAATTTATTGCCCAACATGTTGACGGGGATTTTAACTTTAGTCTTAATGGTTCAAATTCGTAATCACATGAAAAGGCTTGCTTCCGTAAATGTAACGGCACGTAAACGAAGTGTTCCTTATATTCTTGTTACCAAAGTCTCAATTGTTCTTTCGATAAGCTATAATGTCCAACAGGTACCGTTCTTTACAACTTTCCTACAAAGTGACATTGAAAAGGCGCGAGAAGCAAACTCCATGTGGTACATATTCAGCGCTCTTTCAAGTAACATTGCCAAACCAATTGAATTCTTAATTTACCTTTCCTTAAGTGAAAAATTCAGACGTAAATCGTTAGATATTATTTTCTGTAGAAAAGAAACGGCTTCTGTTTCGGCTGTTTCGACCAAATCAAATCATATTTTGACCAAGAGTCGGTCCAAAACGGCCAAAAGATCCAATAATTCTGGTTATAGTGGGTAAATCTTAAGAACTGCTTTAAAGTCAGCTTTTGATCCGGAGGAAAACCGCTTTAAAGGCGAAGTCAAAACATGAGTAGCCTTATAAATAAAATGTGAAATGATCAATTTCATCTTCATCCAAAGATATTTCGATGGATTTGTTTAGTTTTTTTTTGCTTCTACTGGATGTGAAAAATGAGTATGACATCCAGTTGTAAATTTCGAAATTTGTTATGTATAGAAACGTAAAATTATCCTTTTCTATGAACATTTTTGAAAAAAAAGATATGGTGAAATTTGGAAAAAAAGTGAATATATAAAAAAATATACATGTGTAAAAAATTGTGTAAACTGTGATAATGTTTTTTATAAGCCGTAATTTGTTGATCATTTGTATACAAGCATAATGTCAAGAATAATGTATCTTTTTCAATTTTGTAAAGTTTATGACCCCCGCCCCCTCACTTCCTTTTAACTGAGTTTATTGTATTTTACAGTCTGTAATATCTTTGCATGTCTTTTAAGTTTGAAATTTATAGTCTATGATGAGTCACTCATATGACAATATAGGGTTTCATTTTTCTACATTATACTAGTACATGTATATTTTATCACTTAAATGTTATATAAACTTACGTACCTTTGTTATATATTGTACAATTTTTATGTATGTTTACACAATGTAGAATGTTATGATATTCAGAAAATAATTGATGTTGGGACGCAATTTTTTTTTATTCCTGTTACAAGTTTAAATTTTTAGGTTTCATGATGTTTGATACACAACAAAGCTTTTAAAACAATTAATTGAACTTGTGTTACAAATGTAAATGTGTGCTCCCAAACTTATGGATTCTTTCTTCTAAATAAAGACATTTTAATTTTTGTTAAGAATAAAATTATGCGGACGTACAAAAAGAGTGGTTTTATTTTGTTTTAAATTTATTTTCAACAAAATACAAATATTGAAGTAACATGCATATTAAGGAGACTGGATGGTCAACAAAATTAACCATAAGATCTGTCTTTTTAAAAATGATTTGTTAAGCTACAACGATAAACTATTATATTAAGAAATTTTCTTTTTCTATATTTGAATTTAAATAAGTGTATCGCCTTCCAACATAAATTGGGACCCAGTACCACCTTCCTTGTTGTTACGTGCCTTAATAATTGTGAGTTAACAGAAACAAAGGGATATTATTTTCTACAGAAGTTATCTCTCTTATCAGAGGTACAATCCACCTTAAAGTTTGAATGTTTCAAATTCCTATAATTCTTTATAAAGAGCTCTTCTTCTGAAGGAGACATATAAAGTCTAATTATGGCAGTGACCATCTAGACCTCTTAAAGGAACAGTGTGAAAGTGCTAGGGGTCTTCTCTGGTCACGAACAACCAGTTACATTTATATTACTCAATTCAGTTCTCGTGGTTGTTGCTATGGCAATGGGTTGAATAATGTATAATACTGTAAGGTGAACCAAAGTGCATCTTATTATATCTATTGATATCAAAGGAATCCCATGAGGCCATATTTCTTAGCGTCCCGATACGTTGATGCAAAGAAAAAAATTATACGATGAAATGTGTAGTCATGTATAAATCTTTCGAGTTATATACAGGGCATACATGTATATTAATTGTAACATACGAACTTACATGAGTAATAGCAGGCAACATATCATCAGAGTAAAAAGAACTTCAGGGCAAGCTTCTTTTGTTTATTCGACTTTCTTGTTAAACCCCAACTTTTTATTGATACAACTTTTTTTGGCATATGTAAGTTGTACATTCCAATACGGTTTACAAAATTATGTGTTACTAAAACATCAGTTGCTTTCATGGCATTCAATTCAGTTCGGTGAAAAAAAAATCAAATTGAACCAAAAACTTTCCATATTTTCAATAATTGTTTTAAAAATTCATGTAAAATAAAAAAAAACTCCACTAATTTACTTTATGAGTTTGATATGAATTATTTTACTCATTACCTGCCATAACTTCAATTAATGTAGCATTACTTAAGAAAAATAAGGAATCATGAGTTTTATGATTTTTTAATATCAAATTGCAGAATTGCTGAAAACTATATGAATATAAGTAATAAGGAATCATTTTTTGAATATTATGAGGTGACCAAATACGTTTGGGTTTGATCAAATCTTTCACAAAGCCCTTTTCGGGCTTTGATCACACACAATAGTCTTTAAAAAACGTAGACGTGCTCAGAGTAATGCGTACTGTATGCATGCAGGGAAATATTTGCCCCCCCCCCCCCCCCTGTTGTCATTGGGCGAATTCTAATGTCTCAAATATAAATATTTCTTATATATACCTTATAAAACTACTGTATTTGGGCGAATTCAAGACTGGGCGAAGCCGTTTGCAAGTGTAGGTGAACGAAAATAAAACGGGGCGAAATTAACCATGTATACAGTGTTCAGAATGAACAGTTTTGAAATCTGTCATATATTTTAAAAGATAATCAATCGATCTTTATTAGGATTAGGTTGCAAAAAATTCATTGAAAAAAATGCATGGATATATATAGGTTCTTGTCTGTAGGTGAATGCTTCAGGTTTTAAGTTTAATGTCCTTTGATGAACTCTGAATAACATTTTCAGACATGCGATAGGAATCATACACGTGAAAATGATATCAAATTTTATTACAGCTATTTCATACAGCAACAAATTTGAGGAATTCAATTTTGTCTTAATATGTATTTACATGCACATCAGTAAAACGTTATTAGTAACACAAGTCTAATATTTGTTGACACATTTCACAATATTAAAATGAATTTTAATAATCTGTATTTGATTAAATGAAAGAACGTGAACAACTCTATCAGAGTAATCTGTCTGTTTGTTTTTTCAATACAAAAAAGATGACGAATTTCTAGAGTTTTTGTGTAAAACGCCATTGAAACGGTAATTTCTACCTACACCACAGCATGGCTTTTATCAATATATAATTATTGCCATCTTAATATAGATCTTAGATTCAAGAGGGGAAATATTTCACACTTGTGATTTGTGTTACATTTATACCAAATACTTGTACACACCTGTACCATAGAAAATGTGCGAAATTTTAAAAAAAGTTATTTGAAAAATTTATATTCCTTCAATCTTTAACAGAGCAATACCAACATCTGATTCTCTGTTGGAGAATGCGTTTTTTTTTTACAAAAACTATAAGGATTTTAATAATAAAGAATTGCAAATGCTGACACTGCTCTTAGTGATAATCTGGATATGAAGGGCGGGAATACTGTGATAAATAATGGCATCCTCTGATAAAAATGAATAAATAAGCCAACCAAAATTTAAAAAAAAGGCATGAATAGGTTTGGATGCAGAAATTTTTCTAGGGGCGTTCAAGGTTAAAACTCAATTTTAGGACCTTTTCCTGGAAGGACCTGGTCAAGATGTGCAGTGAAGTTTGTTTATATCTACGTTCTGACGTGATTTTGATTACAATTACAATCAATATGATTAATTTTGATTCTACAAAACAGAGTAGTTAAATACGATTTTATTGGAATTTTACTTGCATTTCAGCGTTTCCATTCTGGATCACGCTATTCACAAATGTCATTTCCAAATGAGTCAGTCAGTAAATACGTTTTGTTGATGACAAATTTAATACCTGTAGCCATACAGTAAGGGAATAGTTTTACCGTGTTTTTTTTTTCCATTATCTTTAATAATGGACCGAAAAAATCTATCCATTATTATTAAGAATGGACACTTACAGGTAACTTATTAGATTGTTTTAATTTTATTTTAGGCCGATATTTTTAGTTTCCTTTCCCTTAAAACAATAAATTGGAGCCTTCTAGTATCCAGTGATTCCATGGTCAGAAAGCCCCGAGTCCTCTCGGTGCTCATTTATACAAACTGTGGGGTTTCACTGGTACTGTTATAATTTCAACAAATTGTAAACATCAAATTGACTTTAAAGATAAGAAGATAGTGAAGCCGATAAGCAATGTACAGTTTATTTACATGAATGGTACATGTAGGATAAATAGCAACACAAGCACTGTGATAAAACATAATTTTTTTTTCTCTACAATATACTTTTAAAAACCGAATACATGTATATGTACTTCAATAAATTACACTATACTGCCTTTTTTGTTTTGGAAATAAATAAACACCACTATCAAGGCAGATAATAAATTTATGGTAACATACAATCATATTGATTCTTATTCTTGGTTTTAATATGACACTGTATCATCGTTCTCTGACATGATGTTAAGTTGCAGCTAGAAGTCAGTTGTTGTTTTTTCCCTCCCATTTGTCAACTTATCGGATCTTGTTTGATTATTACCACCACGTAAGCAGTGAATGTTGTTGGAATCACTTAGTCTTTAAATTTCAGTTAATGGGAAGAATCTTCATGGCAAGAGGACAAAACTCTTGTAGTATCATGAATGCCACTCTTTGATTTCCACAGTCTTACTTGTTGTATTACAAACATAAAATTTATGTCGGTTTTATCTAAAAAAAAATGGGATCAATGACCTAATGATAACTTTTCTCAAAAGGAAAACATTACATTGTCAATATCTGTCATATTTTGCCCCCCAAAACATGTTCAAATAGTGTGCATTTTATTCAAAATTGTCACAGAGGGTAACTTCTTTGCAAGTGAACATAACTTCCTTAATTATACTTTTATCTACTTGGTAACATTAGATACAAGTAAATTTTAGAAGTGAAAATAAAAATATCATCAGATACAGTATGACTTCAACAGTAAAAATGTCAAAGAACAGTCTACTGTACATGATTGTATGACCTTTGAAACACAGATACAAGGCAGCAATTTTTCTTCAGAGAGCAATGGGACTAGTTATTTATCTATCAGTGTTCAATCTTACGCAAATATTAATGTTGTTTTGAGAGACATAAAGTTGTTATACTTTCATGTTAAATACTGAAATCTGATTGGTTTAGACGCAGTTCATAATCTGTTCTATTACCCTCAGCGTTAGCAACGCACTTAGCAACGGGTAACATTACGAATTGTTACATGCGCGGTAATCATGCGCGTACGGTTCGCCTTAGAATTCACGTTATTCCTATCTTAAAGCAGTGATGTTTTCTTTAAAATTAAGACATTCAGTATAACAAAATAAATAGTGCCTGTTTGGGAGGATAACAGTTGAAATTTACACCCCTCGGAAACCATTCGCGTCGGTTGACAATGGTTTTCTCGGGGTGTCAATTTCAACTGTTACCCTCCCAAACAGGCACTATTTATATGTTATAAGCCGTAATCTGTTGATCATTTGTATACAAGCATAATGTCAAGAATAATGTATTTTTTTCAATTTTGTAAAGGTTATGACCCACGTCCCCTAACTTTGTTTTAACTGAGTATATTGTATTTTACAGTCTGTAATATCTTTGCATGTCTTTTAAGTTTGAAATCTATAGTCTATGATGAGTCACTCATAAAACTATATATATATATATATATATATATATATATATATATATATATATATATATATATATATATATATATATATATATATATATGGTTGCATTTTTCTATAGTCCTACTATAGTATTATACTAGTACATGTATATTCTATCACTAAAATGTTTACATATAAACTTATGTACCTTTGTAATATATTTTACAGTTTTTATGTATGTTTATAGAACGTAGAATGTTGTGATATTCAGAAAACAATTCATCATGTTGGGACTCAATTATTCATTCCTGTTTTATGTTTAAATTTTTGAATTTCATGATGTATTATACACAACAAAGCTTTTAAAACAATTAATTGAACTTGTGTTACAAATGTAAATTTGTGCTCCCAAACTTATGGATTCTTTCTTCTAAATAAAGACATTTTAATTTTTGTTAAGAATAAAATTATGCGGACTTACAAAAAGATTTGTTTTATTTTGTTTTAAATTTATTTTCAACAAAATACAAATATTGAAGTAACATGCATTTTAAGGAGACTGGATGGTCAACAAAATTAACCATAAGATCTGTCTTTTTAAAAAATGATTTGTTAAGCTACAACGATAAACTATTATATTAAGAAATTTTCTTTTTCTATATTTGAATTTAAATAAGTGTATCGCCTTCCAACATAAATTGGGACCCAGCACCACCTTCCTTGTTGTTACGTGCCTCAATAATTGTGAGTTAACAGAAACAAAGGGAATTATTTTCTACAGAAGTTATCTCTCTTATCAGAGGTACAATCCACCTTAAAGTTTGAATGTTTCAAATTCCTATAATTCTTTATAAAGAGCTCTTCTTCTGAAGGAGACATATAAAGTCTAATTATGGAGGTGACCATCTAGACCTCTTTAAGGAACAACGTGAAAGAGTTGGGGTCTTCTCTGGTCACGAACAACCAGTTACATTTATATTACTCAATTCAGTACTCATGGTTGTTGCTATGGCAATGGGTTGAATAATGTATAATACTGTAAGGTGAACCAAAGTGCATCTTGTTATATCTATTGATATCAAAGGAATCCCATGAGGCCATATTTCTTAGCGTCCCGATACGTTGATGCAAAAAAAAAAAAATATACGATGAAATGTGTAGTCATGTATAAATCTTTTGAGTTATATACAGGGCATACATGTATATTAATTGTAACATACGAACTTACATGAGTAATAGCAGGCATAAATCATCAGAATAAAAGGAACTTCAGGGCAAGCTTCTTTTGTTTACTCGGCTTTCTTGAAAATTGTTAAACCCCAACTTTTTATTGATACAACTTTTTTTTGCATTTGTATGTTGAACATTCCAATACGGTTTACAAAAAAATGTATTACTAAAACATCAGCTGCTTTCATGGCATTCAATTAAGTTCGGTGAAAAAAAATCAAATTGAACCAAAAACTTTCCACATTTTCAATAATTGTTTTAAAAATTGATGTAAAATTAAAAAAAACCCACTCATTTACTTTATGAGTTTCATATGAATTATTTTACCCATTACCTGCCATAACTTCAATTAACGTAGCATTATTTAAGAAAATAAGTAATCATGAGTTTTATGATTTTTTAATATCAAATTGCAGAATTGCTGAAAACTATATGAATATAAGTAATAAGGAATCATTTTTTGAATATTATGAGGTGACCAAATACGGTTGGGTGTGATCAAATCTTTCACAAAGCCCTCTTCGGGCTTTGGTCACACACAATAGTTTAAAAAAAAACGTAGACGTGCTCAGAGTAATGCGTACTATATGCAGGGAAATATTCGCCCCCCTTGTCATTGGGCGAATTTCAATGTCTCAAATAAAAATATTTCTTATATATACCTTATAAAACTACTGTATTTGGGCGAATTCAAGACTGGGCGAAGCCGTTTGCAAGTGTAGGTGAACGAAAATAAAACGGGGCGAAATTAACCATGTATACAGTGTTCAGAATGAACAGTTTTGAAATCTGTCATATATTTTAAAAGATAATCAATCGATCTTTATCAGGATTAGGTTGATAAAAATTCATTGAAAAAAATGCGTGGATATATATAGGTTCTTGTCTGTAGGTGAATGCTTCAGGTTTTAAGTTTAATGTCCTTTGATGAACTCCGAATAACATTTTCAGACATGTGATAGGAATCATACATGTGAAAATGATATCAAATTTTATTACAGCTATTTTATACAGCAACAAATTTGAGAAATTCAATTTTATCTTAATATGTATTTACATGCACATCAATAAAACGTTATTAGTAACACAAGTCTAATATTTGTTGACACATTTCACAATATTGACATGAATTTTAATAATCTGTATTTGATTAAATGAAAGAACGTGAACAACTCTATCAGAGTAATCTGTCTGTTTGTTTTTTCAATACAAAAACGATGACGAATTCCTAGAGTTTTTGTGTAAAACGCCATTGAAACGGTAATTTCTACCTTCACCACAGCATGGCTTTTATCAATATATAATTATTGCCATCTTCATATAGATCTTAGATTCAAGAGGGGAAATATTTCACACTTGTGATTTGTGTTACAATTATACCAAATACTTGTACACACTTGTACGATAGAAAATGTGCGAAATGATGGACAGTTTTGAAAAAAGGTTATTTGCTGAAAAATTTTTTATTCCTTCAATCTTTAACTGAGCAATACCAACATCTGATTCTCTGTTGGAGAATGCGGGGGTTTTTTTGGTACAAAAACTATAAGGATTTTAATAATAAAGAATTGCAAATGCCGACACTGCTCTTAGTGATAATCGGGATATGAAGGGCGGGAATACTGTGATAAATAATGGCATCCTCTGATAAAAATGAATAAATAAGCCAACCAAAGTTAAAAAAAGCCATGAACAGGTTTGGATGCAGAAATTTTTCTAGGGGCGTTCAAGGTTAAAACTCAATTTTAAGACCTTTTCCTGGAAGGACCTGGTCAGGATGTGCAGTGAAGATTGTTTATATCTACGTTCTGACGTGATTTTGATTACAATTACAATCAATATGATTAATTTTGATTCAACAAAACAGAGTAGTTAAATACGATTTTATTGGAATTTTACTTGCATTTCAGCGTTTCCATTCCGGATCACGCTATTCACAAATGTCATTTCCAAATGTGTCAGTCAGTAAATACGTTTTGTTGATGACAAATTTAATACCTGTAGCCATACAGTAAGGGAATAGTTTTACCGTGTTTTTTTTTGTCCATTATCTTTAACAATGGACCGAAAAAATCTATCCATTAATTATTAAGAATGGACACTTACAGGTAACTTATTAGATTGTTTTAATTTTATTTTAGGCCTATATTTTTAGTTTCCTTTCCCTTAAAACAATAAATTGGAGCCTTCTAGCATTTAGTGATTCCATGGTCCTATCAGTGCTCATTTATACAAATTGTGGGATTTCACTGGCACTGTTATAATATGAAGTCAAGATTTTCAACAAATTGTAAACATTAAATTGACTTTAAAGATAAGAAGATAGTGAAGCCGATAAGCAATGTACAGTTTATTCACATGAATGGTACATGTAGGATAAATAGCAACACAAGCACTGTGATAAAACAATTTTTTTCTCTACAATATACTTTTAAAGACCGAATACATGTACATGTACTTCAATAAATTACATTATACTGGCTTTCTTGTTTTGGAAATAAAAACCACCACTATCAAGGCAGAAAATAAATTTATGGTAACATACAATCATACTGATTATTATTCTTGATTTTAATTATTATGACACCGTATCATCGTCCTCTATCATGATGTAAAGTGACAGCTAGAAGTCAGTTGGTTTTTTTCCCCCTCCCATTTGTCAACCTATCGGATCTTGTTTGATTACCATCATATAAGCAGTGCATGTTGTTGAAATCTTAGTCGTTAAATTTCAGATAATCGGCAGAATCTTCATGGCAAGAGGACAAAACTCTTGTAGTATCATGAATGCCACTCTTTGATTTCCACAGTCTTACATGTAACTTGTTGTATTACAAACATAAAATTTTTGTCAGTTTTATCTAAAAAAAAAAAAGGGGATGAATGACCTTTAATAATTTTTCTCAAAAGGGAAAATATTACATTGTCAATATCTGTCATATTTTGCCCCACAAAACATGTTGAAATAGTGTGCATTTCATCAAAATTGTCACAAAAGGTAACTTCTTTGCATGTGAACAAAACTTCCTTAATTATACTTTTATCTACTTGAAGACATTAGATACAAGTAAATTTTAGATAAAAGTGAAAATAAAAATATCATCAGATACAGTATGACTTCAACAGTAAAAATGTCAAAGAAAAGTCTACTATACATGATTGTATGACCTTTGAAACACAGATACAAGGCAGCGATCTTTCTTCGGAGAGCAATGGGACTAGTTTTTTATATATCAGTGTTCAATCTTACGCAAATATTAATGTTGTTTTGAGAGACATAAAGTATCACACTTTCTGAAGCGATATCAATAAAATTGCTTGATTTAAATATACACACAGTTCATAATACATTTTTTTTTAAGTATAAGCTGACCTGTTTTTAGATTGCACTTAATGATTGATCAACAGATATATATGTACAGTATAAATATTTACATTACAAAATGGTTCATTATGCCAAGGAATTGAATATGCAGAATTCTTACAGCGAAAAATGGATGTGTTACAAACATGCATCTAGAAGGCTAAATTATTTCACTTTCTCAGAAGACACATGATGATGTAAGCCAACATCTATTTGAAGAATCCCATACATTGATTATATTCGTACTGGATCAATAGATTTTTTAAATCTGAGACAAAAAGAGTGTTAAGAACAAACTCCTTTTCTTGCTATTGACATACTAACACTTTCTTTTGTTTCTATGACATGAAAAATCAGAGTCAGTTTCAGGAAAGTAACTATTGCTCGACAAATTAGTGACATGATTATGAACCTCTGAATTTCAAAAATGACACACAATAATTAAAAAGTACAGAGTGTGTAAGAAAATAGAGCAGCAGGGTGGGTTTTTTTAAAAAATCAAGGCTGGGGTATTTGAAATTTTCAATACTGTATGCATTAGATAAGCATATTACAATACAATAGCACAAAACAATAATGAAGTCATGTCATCAAAATTGCACATGAGAGGAGCCGTTAACATTAGAAATGTTTTCAATCAACAATATATTCTTATTTACAAAATATTCTACACTGCGAAGAAACAAAACAGAACTGCAGTGTTCATGTCTTTAAAGAAAACCTTCTATTTCAGTCATGGAAAATTGACTAAGGGTGTTTCTGTGCAAGATAATAAATAAGAAATGTGAAAAAAGGCTGGATGACTGTGGCCATGTTCAGACTTTTTTAGGATGAAGATAAAATAAAGAAAATATTAAAAAAAAATTAAACTCAAATATTAGGAATTTTTCTTCACTAAACAATACTAGACATTTATAGCTTAAAAAAATCATATAAAAAATTTTAAGGTTGATCTGACGGTGAATTAGTTGACCATCCAGCCTCCTTGAATTCACGTTATTACATATTCTTAATTAGATGAGCAGCCAGCTGTCTCACGGAAGTGTATCAACAAACAAATGATAGAGTACTACATAGATGATGGAGTCAAACTACAAAGAAATTTACAACCAATAACCTACAAGTTAAAAAGATGGAATGTTGCAGACAATAAAAATACTGTTCAAAGCCATTTCTAAATCATGGTCCACTGCTTTTGAGGTCACTTTTATAACTTTTATGGCATTCTTAAAAGGAAACAAGCGTATATATATGACAGCTAAAACAGAAGCATATCGTGATAAAATGACCTTGCAACGAGTAGTCTTTGTATATGATGAGTGATGAACAAGGGCTAGAATATAGCTGACACAGCGCACTGTTCACAACATTTAGTACCAGAGTAAGAAAGAACTTCAGGGCAACTGATTCACTTGTTTACACATCTTCCTTGAAAAGTTCATCATCGTCAACATTATCATCATCATCTTCCATTTGATTCATTTAATATGCAAATTTCCAGCTGAAAAAAAATAAGAAAATTTCATATTGAAATGTGCAGCTTCTATTACTTAAAGTATTAATTCTAGAGGCTGTGATAAAAAAATCAAAATCAAAACCAAAAATATGAAAATATTGTGGAAGTAAGTAAAATTGACATTGCATTATCAAAGATAACAAAGCTCACTTTGAACATATCATGTTTTGAATTAACACTCTTACTCTTTCATTTGAAAATCAAATTCCCTTTTCCTATTAGCCTGTTCTATATAGTATTCAAGTAAGTTTAAATAAAAGTATGGCTAGATATTGAAAAGGAATGACATATTTTCATTTTGATAAAAGCATGGCTAGATATTGAATGGGTTAATTATTTTTCGCCCTTCGTCACTTGCAAACAGTTTGACCCTGTCTTGTATTCGCCCAGACATAGGTGTGTTCAAAGAGAAATAATTTTTTATGACACTGAAATATGCCTAGTCTCAGGGTTGTCTCTAAAACTTGAACTAGAAGGGAGAAATAAAAAAGTAGAAGGGGATCTGAAGGTCTAGCTTATAGCTAGATTGTGTTTGAAATGCAATAATAGCCAGGTAATTACGTCACTTTAGGCGGGGGAATTCCCCGCCTCCCGGGTCTTAGAGACAACCCTGCTAGTCTTAAATTTGCCTGCTGACAACTAGGGCGAAAAGGGTGAAAATAAAATTAGGGTGAATATTTCCCTGTATACAATATAAAATGACAAATTTTTATCTTGATGATTATATATGTAGAGCCCTAAATTTTCCCCACTTACTGTTCTCAGTCCCCGCTCTACTGGATCCACCAACATGAGACCTCTAGGGACATACACAGTCTGGTTCTGCTCGGCTACGTACTTTCCGATCTTTTTCAATATCTAGGAAAAATCACAATCATACGCATATCTTTAAGTTTAATACATGAAATCTGAAGTAGAAATTAATCTTTATATATAGCTTGGTGCAGTCCCATAACTTTTTTTGAGAAATGAAATTATTTTTTCATGTATACATTGCTTGAGAGCTCAAACAGGTATAATACATGTGTCCACTTACTTTTTCATAATGTGTGTCAAAACACAGGTAACTGAGGTATGCTGTCAGACAGGCAAAGCAGCTCTCACAATAATTCCGGCTGTTCAGTGACTCTGCCTCACAAAACATCGTATTCAGGGTATTGATCGTACTTTCAAATATTTTTGTTTCAATCTGTTAAAAAAAAAAACATGAGATAGCTCTTTCACTAAGTAACAATTAATTTCTGGTTAACTTGTCAATGAATTTCATTACATATTACTCACTTAACACAAAATCATAATAACATTTTTCAGACTGCATTTCACTGAAACAGCTTTAGTCCTACTTTTAAAAAAAAATTTGTTTGGTTGATTATTTTTTTCCTTTTTTAGGTATGATACAAGGAGCAAGTTGGTAGTATTATATATGGGGACACATGATAAGCGATATGACATCACAGGGGGACTTTTAAAACTGAAATTCAGTACTTAAGTTTTACCTTTCCATCAAGTTCTGCCGGAAATTTTGTCTGAAACTTCACTGCAGTTCCATCTGAGAAATCTCTTTGTATGAAAACCTTAGAACAGTTAGATGGGAGGATTCTTGTCATGTCATCCATTTTTTGACCCTTCAAAAGATAAAACATCCAAAATATAATCTAGTTAAAAGGAATAATTGTCAATGAACACTTTTTACACAAAAGTTCAAAGAGTGTACTTTTCTTAAAGTCCTTAACACTTGTGAAAGTCATTTATCTTGTTTGTTACCACGTGTAGAAAAGAGTTGTGTTTAGCAATCAAATAAATTTTGAAAAAAATAATTAAAAATGTCAACAAAATTGGATGCCTATCTCTGTATCGCAGTGAGTATAACTGTGATCTACTAGCCCGCAGGTCCCAAGTTTTAAAATTGCCACTTTTTGATATTGTTACATATGTGCTCTGGTGTTACGTAAGCCCAATACATAAAATGATGGTGGCAATGAAAGATTAGTTTTGTTTAGTTGGATTATTATGCCAAGATAATTTATCAAATTCAGAATATTAGACACATCACAGAATATCTTCATTTCAAGTAAAATCCAGATCGCCCCTCCCCCTATTTGCTCAAATTTGCTGCCCCAATATGAAATACCTTCTGACGCCGCGCCCCCGTTTTCTTAGCTATCATTTTATACAAATATTTTTCACAATAGTCTAAAACTGTCATGGAATTCATATGTATAAATTACAGTACAATGCCACATGAGTATCTAAATTTTAAACATGTTAGTATATACATCCCTGCTTGTACCCTATTACATGAACCTCCTGATCTAAATTAATGTGTACTCGTCTAAATAAGTTTTGCAATGAACACTATCTTCGTTCTTTTTGTAAAACCTCCGTATGATCAGTTTTAAAGATTCGATCTGACCAACCCCGTTGATGAAATGAACAGAAAATGAAACATGGCCTTTTCTGTTAGCATGCCATCATTAAAATGCAATTTTAACAGTCTATGTCTCATAAAAGAAATTTATATTATCGAAATACCTGTTGATGTACAGCCATGTCGAAAATTTATTTGCATTATCCGGGCATTTGTAAATAATTTCGGATACAATAAAATGAAAACAAAGTAATGAAGAAATTTCCGGAATGTATTATCGGCGTTATGAATTAATATTTTTTATAATTTACCACTATAGAGTTATTATACAAAGACAATAATTTCAATTTTATATAATCATTTAATTTTTATATAAAATTATGAGAAATAAACCCCTGAAACCGAAAGTGAAAAGTGTAATCATGTTGGTAAAAGTGAAAATGAAAACGCTAACTCCCGGATCGGGTAAAACAGGATGCAGATGAAGCAATCATTGTTTGATTGACACAGATTAAGTTTGCTGACCAAAAATAACAGGTTAATGCGTTACAACTCACTTTGTTTCCAAATATTTTTAAATATTTCCCTTGAAGGAATGATAACTGTGATTTTTCCCTTGGTTTCGAGGAAATTCGAAATCTTATAAAGAATTATCTGCAATTCACCGACAACATTGGCATCTGTCAAGGGAAACCTTTGACAGCAAGAAATGTGACAGTCAGTCTAGTACGATCACTAGTCAGAGCAATATAGTAGCTGGCGCTGATACTAGCTGGCAAGCTTATTATGTCGAGCACCTGTCATTAATTATGTCTCCCATTCTGTTACATGAAAGTTTGGTGCAGGGAACAAACATCAGATATGATATGTTTACTTCTGCTTCCCAGCCTGGTTCTGGGGCGATGAGCTACCTTTTGATCTAAGTGTCATTTTTACATAAACAATCTATATATGCTAATAGTTGAAAATGAGACTAAGATCAAAGGCTGGCATATCTAAGCTTTATGGCCCCAGGACCTGGCCTGGGGGCCATAAAAGTTAGATGAGCTCACTTTTGATCTAAGTCTCACTTTTATCAAAGGAAGATATAGTGGAAAAGTGAGACTGAGATCGAAAGTGAGCTCGTCTAACTTTTATGGCCCCCAGGCCAGGGATGTTGATCTTAAGGGCAAGGATTATTTTAGGGGGAGAAATTTTAAGATCAGACCTATTTGAACACCAGTGCCAAAGAAGTCAAGTGGTAGAGCTAGCTCTTAACTTTTGAGATTCAAGGGGGTTAGGTTTGATCATTAATCCAGGGCTGTCATATCCATCATTATATTAATTTCTCCATGCAAACTTGTTTGTATACTGTAGATTGAAGTAAATAAAGAAAAAAACTGTTATACAGAAGAACGTGCATTTAATGTTATTTGTCAAATTACTGTAGAAGCAAATGAATTTGTCACACAAGTTAATATCAGAAATAGAAAATGTACATATTTAATACCATGATTTAATTCTTTCAGGTTTAAAAGAACCTACATGATTGTGTATGATGCTGAGATGGTGCAGAACAATTTTCAAATACAAATTTGTGAAACATTTGGTATTCATAACTGTAGTGACATTTTTTATTGGACTGCCATTGCTTTCTCTGAGATACAGATACACAGCGTTTGACACACTATGGCGCAAAGAAAAGTCTCAAGCCCAGAAATTAATGAGGAATGTGAATGACCAGAGAATAGCTGAGGCTCAGTCCTTTCTTGCCAAATATGATGGAAGGGGCAAACTTACGCAAGAAAGTCAAATCAGTGTTGGAATTACCATTATCACCGTATCAAGAAATCGTCATATGTTGGATCAATATGAACCTAAGTACTTAACACAAGTTGTTGGGAAATCTCTTCAGCTCCTTCACAAAGCAAAGCATTTGAAATTGTCATACAGTTTATTTATTTGTAATGTTGATGATGAACCATCCTCTTACTATGAATTAGAACCTTTGACTCGCAAAGTGCCAACATTCAACAGATTCCAGAACTCATCCTCAAGACTACCATTTCAAAGATCCATTGACCAGACCCTCGAAAAGGAAAAGGAAGACTATGCCTTCTGTGGAGAGGAAACGTTCAAACAGAATGTTTCAAATCTTCTCCTAATGGAAGATGATGCATTACCCAATGATGATATGATAACAGTTATTGATCATCATCTGTACAGATTAGGACTAGGTGGAGGACATCCACCTAAACAAAACATCACATTTATCAAGCTTTATCATCCAGATCGCCTCTTGGGCTTCATCAGCTTAGAGAGGGAACGGTTACCAGAATTATTTTGTTTAGGATTGATTCTGACTACATGTTTTGTGAAAGTTTATCTGATCATCCATCCAGTCGAAGCAAAACACAGGAAAATCATATGGCTGGGCTTCTTTGTGTACTCTTGCATTCTGGTGTTGGCTGTTGGCAGACAGAATTTTACAGCAATCAGAAGGCTGTCAAAATACTTCTACCAGATCACACCAGCTCCCTCTTGCTGTACGCCAGCCATTGTTTACACAAAGTCAGGTTTTCACACCATCTCATCATACTTAAAGTCAGTAACATGTAAAAGAGGGTTTGGAAAAGACACGGCTATTGACAAGTTACGTGAGATGAATCCGGGTTTAAAGGCTTTGTTAATCCAGCCTAATCTCTTTAGACATATTGGAATGTATTCTTCTCTGAGAGACCAAGTTCTGGATCCATTCATTGTTTAAAGCTTTGTTCTTCAATTCAGATATATTTATTTCTTGCCAACATAATTGATTATTATTATATTTTCTCATGAAAAAAGTATTAATTTGAACAATGATTTTTGTTGTTGATATTGCATACAAAATACATTTAATTTAGACATATAGGCAGTCATGCATCATTGGAAATTTTCGGCCAAGTCTTAATTACTGGCGTAGACAAACTCACTGAATTTTTATTGTTTTCATGCCTTATTTTTTGTTCTCTTTCGATTGGCTCCTTAACTGTTTTTCGCTGGAAATCTCACCAATCGCATTAATGTTTACGTATGCATTACAACGGAATGTTTTCATATATTGACATTGGTATTAATATCTCCAAAACCAAAAAAATATATTTTTTACCTTGTGGATTGATAATATACTCATGAGGTATATAATAACTCGTGCAGTATATAATAAATATTTATGGGAACGAGAAAACTTCAGTTATATATTTGGCACATGTACCCGGTATATGGCGTGAAAGCTTATGCAAGATTGTCACGGGTTTTCTATGATGCGGGTGATAAAATCATTTCTACATTAGTAACAACAAGGAACAAAACATAATTATATTTCCTAAAATTGATGATATAAAGTGGACAAATCATCGATTTTTTGAACAGTTTGTTACACGATGGAAAGGATGGAAAGGCCTTATACGTTACTTATTTGACAGCGGCTCCACATTTGGTTATGTTGTGCAGTTTCTTGATTTTAGCAGGGTATTTACAGACTACATCAATGGCGATATGGAAAATAAAGATTGTTAACTATTTGAAGGATGTAAATATATGTATATCCTATCCCAAAGCTGAAATATTTTGACTTCTTAAGATATAATATTTTTTTAAAGTCGGGTTTGTTTTACAACAATAAACATTAGCTCCGAGGAGCTATTTTCCGACCACATGATACCATTACATATAATTGCAACATAAAATATTCAATATCAATATTACACAACTAAAAACATACCGCAAGGATACTCTAAGACAATGAACACCTCAATAATTCAGACCTACTAAATTCAAACCTTTTATAAAGAAAAGCGACAAGTGCTCTAACAGTAGTTTCCATACTAACTACTTATGTTTGATTTGAATTTATTAAAAGTAATAATATTTTGAAATGACTCTGGTAGAGAAATCCAGAATTTTGCAGTTTCAAATCTAAAAGATTTTAGACTATATGTCGTTGATCCTACAATCGGTAAAACAGCTGTATTTGTATATCTAAAAGAATATGACATTTCTTTAATTTGGATAAAATTTTGTGGGTAAGAAGGACTTTGTTTATTTAAAAATCTTAAAATACTCTATTGCCATTGTTCTGAAACGCCGGAGTTTAAGACATGGTAGTTTTGATTTTTGAGGAAGTTAACTACTAGTATATGAATTAATGT
This sequence comes from Magallana gigas, assembly GCF_963853765.1. Taxonomy (NCBI): domain Eukaryota; kingdom Metazoa; phylum Mollusca; class Bivalvia; order Ostreida; family Ostreidae; genus Magallana; species Magallana gigas. The sequence continues at coordinate 23,472,999 of NC_088860.1, forward strand.
AATCGTCGTAGACAAATCGCTATGTCCTTTCCTTTATTTTTTCTCCATTTTTTTTTACGTTTCTCTCTTACCACAGAAATGTCAAACTAATGAACACAAGTTAAAATTTGACGTTATGAAACTATGATAAATAGTAAGTAATATGTGAGAGCTAAACTTAAGTTCGAAATCTATGGTAACACCAACTAATTTTACTTTCTTTTCAGGTTGAACCCTAATTCCGTCTATTTCATAACAGATATTTTTCTTCTTTTGTTTTTTCCCTATACATATGGCTTGAAATCTATTAAATTAGGATTGGCTTGCATTTGCTTTTCTTTGATTATAAAGTTTTTTTTAGTGAGTTTAAAATATCATTGCTAGAAATAGAAAAGGTGTTATCGTTGCGTAGTGATAAAGGTCTTTTTTTATTTTTCGATAGATTAAGGCTAAAAAATCATAAATATTAATGAATAATTGATCTTCTAAGAAATAGGCCTATATTACACATTTCGTGAGAACGCATTGTAAACAGTAACAGTACTATTTATACACTGTGTTCACATTAAACTGTGATAAAAGATTTCCGTCTTCTTCTTTACAATTTTAACACAAGTGAAAAGCTGTCAATGTGACAGCAAACCGGGTTTTGTTTAAAGTGAACTGTATCCCTAATCCATGTCAAATCTGAATTGATAAATGTTACCTACCGCATCCAGGGAAATGGAGCACCCATATGCAATATTTTGCCCAAAAAATGACTAAGTTCAAAAGGTAGTATTTTTTTCATAAATTATCAGAAATAAAAATCCTAGCAATATGCATACCTCTAATATACATGTATGTACAATTGATCTGCAAAAGAACGACTTATCTTGAAATCTGTTGGATGCGTTATCCGTAAAATAGAGGTACCCTGTATGCATTATTTTGTAAAAAAAAATGGCAATGTTGTAAAGCTGGTATTTTCCCTATAGATTATTAGAAATCAAAATCCTAGCAATATGCACACCTCTGATATATGAACAATTGATCTGCAAAAGAACAACGTTCTATCTTGAATACTGTAAGAGGAGTTATCTGGACAATAAGAGTACCCTTTTGGCAGCCGCCCACCCATCCGACCGCGCTTCTCACCATTTCAATAACCGGATTTTTTCGTTGGAAAACGTAGTTAAAAATCAGTCTTAGATTGTTCAAAATATTTAATTAAGTACACTATAATCTATTTCTTTCTCTAAAAAAAATGAAAACACCTTGTTAAAGTAAAAAGATCAAATTGCTGCGCTTCTAGGGAGTTTGAAATTTCTCTGTTTCATTAAAAGAATAATTAAAAAATGGCTTTAAGAGAGAGGTTTTATTTTGGTTTTAATGATGACCATTTTTTTTCTCTTCTAGCACCTATAATACCAATGTAAACTTTGGGTATTCTGTAATTGAATCTAAAAACAACATAGGAATGCAATTTAAAAACAGCATGATGATTTTTAAGGACGATACTTTAAATTAAGCAACTAAAGGAAGTGTTTGAAATGACTGTTCATGGTTTGATGTAAAACAAAATTATCATGTTCCGATTGGATTTTAATCAATTACTTTTGTTGATCATCATACACTATTGATTGTTATACTTTCATGTTAAATACTTACATCTGATTGGTTAAGACGCAGTTCATAATCCGTTCTATAACCCTCAGCGTTAGCAACGCACTAAGCAACGGGTAACATTATATAAATAGTGCCTGTTTGGGAGGGTAACAGTTGAAATTGACACCCCGAGAAAACCATTGTCAACCGACGCGAAGCGGAGGTTGACAATGGTTTTCGAGGGGTGTCAATTTCAACTGTTATCCTCCCAAACAGGCACTATTTATTTTGTTATACTGAATGTCTTAATTTTTAAGAAAATTTTACTGCTTTCATATAGGAATAACGTGAATTCTACAGCGAACCGTACGCGTCGGTTGACAATGGTTTTCTCGGGGTATCAATTTCAACTGTTACCCTCCCAAACAGGCACTATTTATATAATAGTTACTTCTTCTCTTCAAACACTGACTCCTTTAACAATACTAATATCTAATAAATAATGCATTCAATTTTAAAAACAATTACTTAGATCTTTTAAAAAGTATGATGCTTTAAGCAACAATAGCAAGTAAAGCATGGTATGTTTGTTTGCATTTGTATACATGTATTTTCCAAGTGATCTGTACTGTAACAAAGGAAAGCGTCATTGGGAGCTATTTATGAAAATATATACTTTATCAATAAGGTAACTATATATATGGCACATTGGCATCTTTTTTGAAACCGTTATTAGGAACGAAATCAATTAAAAGAAGCATTGTAACTTTGCTTTCCTCTATGCATACACTGCTAAAAATAGGTTTAAAAATGTTTGTCAAATGTTAGTATTGAAAAAAATTCATTTTCCGTTATTATTTTTTTTACATTTTCATCTCATTCTTTTGAATCACAAGTAAACTTAGTAAACCAAAAAAGGACTAGTATATACCATTCCCACGGGAAAATCATAAACCAGTATCAAAATTGGATGAATATTTTTCATGCTTACTCATATTATGACCCCAAAAATGTATATTAGAATGCAAAAATAGTGTTCTAAATTTTATCATAAAAGTTTAAAGAACTTATAATGGTAATTTATTGTATATTAAAATAGAATACAGAAACAAGCAAATCTAATTGAAATATCTAAGTAAATATATCACAACGCTAGCTAATACAATTGGAGTTGGACAAAATTGTATGATTGACAAATCTTGACATGGATTTGTATACAAAGCATCATCAAAACAGTAGGATGTCAAAAATTTGATTTATATAAAATTGATCTGGAAACAGGACCACTTTATACAGAAATTCATTTCTAAAGTTCGGAAGATCTGTTTTGTGGTTTCAATTAAATTTTTACTGTTCATTTCTAAAAAAAAAAAAAAAAAAAAAAAGCCAAAAAAAAAAAAAGAAAAAAAATAAAATAAAAAAAAATAAAAATAAAAAACAAACTTTGGTATTACATGTATCAACAAAGTATATACGTGTTCATGAGATATAAGCCTTGATTATATTTGTGATTGATGTTCGACAAATAGGACATTGTTGCAAGGGAACGCCACAGCTGCTACAGCAGCAAATGTGGCCACAAGGTTCAAACAACACCCCAGCATCCTCATCGAGACATATCTTGCACAGTCTCTGTTCCTTGAGGTTTTCATTCTCTCTCAATATTTCGTTTAATTCTACAATTGAGAATAAACAAAATAATCTTTCTTAATATGTAGATGTACAACAACGTTCATTTACTAGTGTTAATTATTTTTTTACAAAAACTTTTTACATGCCCAGTTGATTTAAATACAGTTTTTAATAAGTAAAAATCTAATACATTGTATATGCTAAGCAAAATTAGCTAATCTTTATTTCTTTTTTAAAGATTAGCTGATATACAATGTGTTTTTAAAGACTCGCTGATATACAATGTATCATGTCAATTATACGACACACATTAATATTTTTTATAAGAGCCAATAGTACTCACTTTTCCTTTCAGCTGACTCATCCTCAGTCGTTAAGGGTTGACTGGTTACTTTCGGTTCATTGAATAAATTGGTTCTTGTCTGTTCATGGGGTTGATTGGTTGCTCTGCTAGCATGAAGCATTCTCTCATCTTGTTCTGATTGGTTGTCAAAAGTAGAACACAAAAAAACTTATAATTTATAATTTTGTCTTACACTTGTTGCAACACCATAATATTAGAGAAAAGGTACAAGATATACATGTATGTGTCGGAAGTATTTCATTTCTACAGATTTGATTCACATACCTACTGGACCAAAGCTATTTTCTGCATGCTGAACGGTGTTTATTTTCTGGTGAAAAAAAATGAAAAAATTCCTCATTTATTTTACTTAATATAAATATTGCATACATCCGAATTTGTGAGATTAAAATAAACAATGGACTATTAAATCGATCACGACATTTGTAAAATCACCTTTATTCGATCAATTGTAGGCGTTAAACCTTAAGCTTAATCTAATTTAAAAAAATAATGTTAAAATGGCTTTCTTCCTCATATATATATATATATATATATATATATATATATATATATATATATATATATATATATATATATATATTACACATTCACACGATTTCACGAGGAAGCAAACTCAAATCATCACGACGAAATGACCAAAAAAATTTGAGGAAAGCTGTTGCGTAACAATGGTTATTCAATCTTTTTGAATCATGTCTTTGTTTGCTTATAGTAATAGAAGAATGCCGGTATTAAAAGATGCATGTTATATTTGTACCATGCTGTATAGATTTGCAATGACTTTAATAAGAGTTATTAACATTCTAGACGTAATCGTTTAATCAATAAAACATAATATGCAGAAGAATTATTTAACTATACGTGAACAATCAAAATATCACTTAACCATAATCCATTTGTCAACCCTAATTTGATAAACACTACCTATTCAAAGAAATATGGTATTCTAAATTTTTTGCACAAAAAACTAAGTTTAAAATCTGGTATTTTTGGCATAAATTATTATAAAAAAAATCAACGCCCAAGTAATGTGCTCTTCTTTTTCTATCTTCAAAACTGTAGGAGGAGTTATCCGTACGATAGGGATATCCTTCCGCAGCCGCCCATCCGTCCGCCATTTTCACCATAACATAATACACAATAACCGGGGTTTTCCAGTCTAGACAATGAATGAGCGTCAAATATTGGTACTGTAATGAGTGAGATATCTATTCTTGTCTGAGAACTTAACGAAGTACATTTGACCCCACGCCGCGACTTCCTTGTTTAGCATATTCTTTGTATGGATTTTTGAGATGGTTGACGGTTTGTTATTGTCATTTTTTCATTGTAACAAACGTATTTGATACACCAGATGTCAGATAGTATTAAGAAATCACATTAAACATTGGGCCGAATAATTTAGCCAGTGCCAAAGTGGCATTTTTGCATCCACTTAAAATGCAGTTTCGTATAAAACTATGTACACGAAATGATTTACCATTGTCTAGTAAGTATGTAGCCACTTTTGGTTTCTAGTGTGTCTCACCTGGCAGGTTAGATATTTACCTTTAACAGGTAGTTTTACTATAGGAAATTAAGATTTCCTATCGGATTTTAAAATCTATTGGAACTTTTGTTCAAATCCTATCGGAATTTACAGGAAAAATAGGGGGAAAATATTTTTAATAGTAAAATTTTCACCTGACAGGTGACATACATTAATAATCAAAGTACTGAAGAACTGACAGGAGTTGATATTGTCGATGTTTATTTATTTTAAAATCAATGATATGTTATTTTGCATGACAAGTACATGTAGTTTCTAATTTGAATTACGAACACTTTTATAATATGAATTTTTGGACTTTTTCGACAAGAATGTCGAGAAACCCCCATATGAATCATGTTAAATAATATTTAAAGATAAAATTAATTCAATCAAACTATGTATCAGTAATAGAAATAGTTCTCGAAAATTGTATGGATCCAAGCAATATTGAACTCTGGTCTCGTTCAACCAAACGCTCGGCTGACACTGTAAATCTCCGACAAGGATTTACGGATACAGCCGAGCGTCGAGTTGAACGAGACTATATTGAACTCTGGCGTAGGAATACATACGACTACAAAAAATATTTAAATTGTTCGTACCATTTAAAATCTGACTATTTTCAAGGTATTTATAAATAAATTTCCTTGAAAAACAATGCTTAAGCATACATTACATCGAATTTATCAAATATTTTCAAGAACTAAGTCTTGTCAGCAGCAATGATTTGTGCTGAGGTCCAAACACTGTTTCACTTTCGGTTTGTCTGAGTAACTGCATAAGAGAGTTGATTAAAATCAACTCCCAACAAAAGTAGTTGATCTTTTCGATACATGCTGCTTTGACGAGTGTAAAAAAGGAACCTTGGCATAATTATCCGGCACAGTGATATTAGCATTTTATATATGTGTATAAAGTTAAGAAACTCAAACTCATATAAAACTTTCAACTAAAAGATCCAGTAAAGGTGAAAACAAACATAAATAATGTTTTTATGTTATCATTTTCTCTGATTTGAAACAAGGTAAGATAAATAAGGTAAGATAAATAAGAAAACCTTCCTTACCAACTTCAACCAGGCACAGTCAGGGAACCACTTAGCGTGCTCCAACAAAGGGTCATCTTCAGGATCCCATTTCAATAAAGTATTCCCGCAGTAAAAACATCTACATTTGTCTCCCTCTCCTGTTAAAAAATGTTAGATGTCTATTGATTGAACACAACACCTATCTGAAATAGTTGAACGTTGGGTGTCTACGATTAAGAGAAAATAAAATAAAGGCAACGATTCCAAAAAGGGAAATGTGTTAACCTACCAAGATAAAAGAAACCTGCTTTACAGAGATCATCAGGTCTTAGGGTTCTCTGGGTAGGCCATCCTCTAAATGAAGCCTTTCTAGCCGACTCCATGGCATAGTTTTGGAATTTAGGTCCAGGAACACTAGGTTTTTGATATTGTTCGTAGCTTTCCCCTATAGGCAAAGCTGGTTGACCGATTGCCAGGTCTTCAACATTATACGTGGGAATAGTAGGGGCAAAGGCTTCCAACATTAAACTACCATGCTTGATCCAGGGGCAGTTTGGGAAATGTTGGCGATGTTCCAAAGCCACAATATCACCCTCACACCAGCCACTAAGTATCCCCCCACAGTGTGTACATTGCACTTTGTCATCTATTCCTGTGTAATAAAACCCATCTTTTGCCAGATCTCGAGGTGAGACTGGTACCCCTGGTGGCCATCGCTGATCAAATGTCATGATTCGCTTGTTGTAATTGCGTCTTAGTGGTGCCAATCGCTCAAAAGGAGTCCGAGGTATAATGTCCATGCTCATGTTCAGATTTCAAAACTAGTAATAACTCTCAAATTAATCCAACGTCCTAAAAAATCACTCTTTTCTAATAAAGTATACAGAATTAACATGATAAAATCATGATTTCTATATTTAAACAAGGACATTCAAATTAACCGCATTATTAAAAAAACATTTTAAAAATTTGAGACCTTTTAATAAATTCAGACGTCATGTACATTGCTTTCGCTCAAGACGTGTACAAGTATAGATGACTTAAACAAGTTTGATTATAGGTGTTCAACATATAAATATAAATTACGAATATAACTTCGTAAAATACACATGGACGGTATTTGAAGAGTAAATAATTTAACAATTGTTAATGTAGCACCAACGTTAACATATTTAAGAAACTAGGAATGAATATAATTCTTTTCATCTAAATAAATAAATAATAACTTACAATTACTGAATGCTTTATAATATCAATTTCATTCGGTTTTAAAGACAAAACTGCAAGATATCAAACTTCCATGACCTATATTTTAATAAAATTAGAAATAGAAACACTACACATCGTGGGAAAAAAAAGACAAAGCACTATTGCCGAGTTATTTTCTGGAAAGTGGAAGGGAAAAACATTTCACGAATTTAAAGATTAAAAAAGTTTATGATAAGTATTTTGATTTCTCTTTTCCCTTTATTGCAAAATTCAAAATCAGAATCCTAATCAGGATTATTTCAAATAATTTGATTTCAATACCTTGCATATATATTTATAATTTTTCTTTAACAATCATTATGTTTGATCCCTTGTTTTTAAAACAAGTTTGCATTCAACTAAGGTACAGCAAGCGAGCTCACAAATGAAACTCCGCTAAAAAAATATAATGAACAAATATTTCTTTAATGGAAAGTAATTTATGCACCATTTTCCTTCCAATGACCTTGAATTTGCACAAATGACAAAAGCTTAAAGTCAGGACATATTTCCAAGGCACAGGCAATATAAGATCATAAATAATCTCTATAAGAAAAAGGCACTTCCAATGATTCTCAATCAAAAAAAGGTATTTGGAATAGACGCCAATTATGCACTTTCCCCCCAGTAAAATTGAACTTGCCCGAATGATCATGTGACTGTGACTCATTCTTAGGTCTTTGTAAAAAGTAGGAACTTAAAAAGTTTCTCCAAAATAAACATATGGACCGGACACAAATTATGCATTTTCCTTCAAATAACCCTTAACTTGCCCAAATGACCTTCGGTCAAAATCCCGACACAACCTCAGTTATAAGCAATCTTTGTGTGAAGTAGGGACTTCAAATGTTTCTATATAAGATAGATATGGATTGCACAGACAAACCGACAGACGTACATACATACGGACAGGATGATTCTTATATACACTAAACTCGCGGGGTATATGAAAGGCCTTTCAGTAAAAACATATGTGTGCCCGTAGTATTAAGGTTAGAATAGGAGATTTATAAATACACATTTTAGCTAGATATGTTTAACTATTTCAGGATGTTCACTACGAGGCACATTCGTTTACAACATCTATAGAATCTTTTCAAATATGAAATTTGTATTTTACAAAAGTAAATATTTTAAACGTCCGAGTTCAATTTTTACAATTTAAAACTTTATGAATATATTGAATGATTTTAAAGTATCATGAACAGATGTAGTTGTCATATATTTTGTATATATAATATATTCCTATTGAATGATCCCAAAATTTATTTTGACATTATGATAATCTGAAAACTTATGACAATTAAGGAAGCACTTGTCTTGTTAAATACGGAGAAATGCGATATTTCTAAATTGTTATACTTTCATGTTAAATACTGAAATCTGATTGGTTAAGACGCAATTAATAATATTTTCTATTACCCTCAGCGTTAGCAACGCACTTAGCAACGGGTAACATTAAAAAATGTTATATGCGCGAAAATTATGCGCGTACGGTTCGCTGTAGAATTCACGTTATTCCTATATAAAAGCAGTAAAATTTTCTTAAAAATTAAGACATTCAGTATAACAAAATAAATAGTGCCTGTTTGGGAGGATAACAGTTGAAATTGACACCCCTCGAAAACCATTGTCAACCTCCGCTTCGCGTCGGTTGACAATGGTTTTCTCGGGGTGTCAATTTCAACTGTTACCCTCCCAAACAGGCACTATTTATATATTGGTGGCTCCATATATAGTGATACATAGGGGCAAAATTAACAATCTGGTTAAACTTAAGGTAGTATGGGTCGATATTAATGTGGAAACATAGGTAATCACAGATTACAAAGCTCACCGAAACGAGGCATCACCTTTATGAGGCATTACCTGTATGAGACCACCTTTATATATATTTTTATATGAAAATCATACTTTATGATCTTGGATATTCATAGATACATGTACTGTTTTGACACAATATCGTATATCCTCTGTTAACATTGTATGATAATAATATGTTCATTTCATACGGTATTATAAGATACAATGTTTATCAATACAATAATATAAACAAGTGAAAAGCTGTCAATGTGACAGCAAACTGGGTTTTCATTTATGTGAACTGTATCCATAATCCATGTCAATCCGTATCCAGTGAAATGGAGTACCCAATATGCAATATTTTGCCAAAAAATGATTAAGTTCAAAAGCTGTTTTTTTCCATAAATTATCGGAAACCAAAATCCTAGCAATATGCACACCTCTAATATAAGTTCAAATGATTTGCAAAAGAACAACTTCTTATCTTAAAAACTGCAGGAGGAATTATCTGTACAATGAGTATATCCTATATGCAATTATTGCCAAACAATGACTAAGTTCAAAAGCTGGTATTTTTTTCATAAATTATTGGAAATCAAAATCCTTGCAATATGCACACATCTGATATATGTACAATTTATCTGCAAAGAACAATTTCCTATCTTGAGAACTGTAGGAGGAGTTATCCGTACAATGAGGGTACCCTATATGCAATATTTTGCCAAAAAATGACTAAGTTCAAAAGCTGGTATTTTTTTTCATAAATTATCGGAAATCAAAATCCTAGCAATATGCACACCTCTGATATAGGTACAATTCATTTGCTAAAGAACAACTTCCTATCTTGAAAACTGTAGGAGGAGTTATCAGTACAATGAGGGTACCCTTTTGGCAGCCGCCCGCCCGACCGCCATTTTCACCATTTTAATAACCGGATTTTTTCGTTGGAAGACCCGGTTAAAAACAATATTGCATCCTATAGAACTTACAATATATATCATATATTACAATAAAATACTGTAATAAACAATGATGAGATATGATATTGTAACATATGATATGACATTGTTTTGTGTTATAAATAATTGTATTTTATCACATAATACAATATCATAATATATAATACAATATAGTTTTATATGATACAATTTCATACCACTAATACATAATAATATTTTAACATATGATACAATATTTTATGATATAGTATGATTTTCATATTATATTTTATGATACTGTATCATATTTGATACATAATATGATATTGTATCATACGATACAGTAAAATTTGATACATGATACAATGTCATGCGATATAGTAGAATATTATATTATACAATATTATATTATACATATTGTATCATGTGATACAATAACATAAATAACAATATCATATAATACAATTTCATGTGATATAAAACTATATTATAGAAACCAATATCATATTTTACAATATTGTATGATACAATATTATATTATATACAATATCGTATCACACGAAACAATAATATACATTGCAATATCATAAGTAACATTACCATGTGATAATATATTAAATTAATAATACAATATCATATCATGAAATATTGTATTATAATATACAATTCTATACATAACAATATCATGATACAATATTATATCATAAAAAAATCGAAAAAGTTGATACTATATCATATCGTATCATATAACTTTTTTGCAATATAACATATGATATTATATTGTATCTTATTAAACAATAGTGTATATTATACAATACTTTATCAAAGGAATCATGTTATATTATTTAACAACAAACATCTATCTAACAAGCAGGTTTGAGTGAGGTTGGAGATTTTTTTAGCATCCTTGATAATGGAGATCAGGCTCTGCATCTGAAGCTACCTCTGCGTTTCATTCATAATATACTTTAGTTATATCAACCATGCAAGCGATTATCTATAAAACATGACCTGTTCCAAAAAAACTAAACCTCATCCAGCATTCGAAACCTATGGCTCAGATTCAGCATTCAAGCCTGTCTGGTGCATCAGTTTCATAAGACACATCATCCATGCAAATTTGATGAAATTAGGACCAGTAGTAACAAAGATATAATCATCAGAGGCAACCTGCTCCAAAACCTTTAACCAGCTCTAAAAACCTTAAGCTCTTCCAGCATCCGAAACCCATAGCTCAGATTCAGCATTCAAGCCTGTCTGGTGCATCAGTATCATAAGACGCACCATCCACGCAAATTTGGTGAAGTAGGACCAGTAGTAACTTAGATATTGCTACCAAAGGGCACCTGCAACAAAAACTTTAACCTTCTCCAAAAACCTTAACCTCCTCCAGCATCTGAAATTTAGGACCCAAATTCAGCATCCAAGTCTTTCAAGTCCATATGTAGGTCCAGATGCACCATCCATGCAAGATTGGTGAAGATAGGACAAGTAATATCTTAGATACAGGACCTGCAACAAAAACATTAAACAGGTCCGGACGCCGACGCTGGGGGTATAGCATAAGCTCCCCTCGACTTCGTCTCGGTGAGCTAAAAATATGGAGCTCAGACCCACTCTATAAAAGAAAAGGCATTGAAGTTTTAAAAATGATACTATTTAGAGGTTTTGACAGGCATAGCCAGTTTAAGGTATTCAGTGTTTAATGAAGGGATGTTGAACGATTTTGAATCATTTTAAACCAGTTAAATATGTATTGCTAGATAACAATAAAAGTGAAATGAACCAAATTCACATGACTGACCACAAATAAGAAGCCGGTCATTTTGCACCTTAAATTTTTTTAGAGTGTTGAAAAAAAGAAAATTTTAATTTCGTAAAAATATCTGCGGTAAATGATTCATTTTATTTCATATTTTAAAAAAGAGAAAGTTTATGCATGTATTAACCAAGAGAGTTTTACAAATTTTAAGTTACTTTTTACAATATCTTATTAAAACATACGTTGCCCATAGACTTCAATGCTAAATTCAAGGTGTAATTAGTTGGACCATAATTAATATTTTAATTTGATAACATCTTCAAAATGATATCATGATTAAGAATATCGGACCATTCATTTATTAGGTACAAAATGTGGTCGTTATACATCGAATACCTTAAATCAACATATTTCAAGAATTTAACATATTTAAAAGTGTCTTTAATCAATATTATGGTAAATAAACATTGTTTTTAATAGTTTAATAAAGAATTATGAGATAAGTTGATATTTTAGTTTTGTGGTATCTTATCTTTCATCATATAGTAAGTTTTCACGCCTTATTCACCCATCTTCTTTTCTAAAAACTTCCTTTTCATGTATATATATCTAGTCATTCTGACAAAATTTGGGTCCGATTTTCAACATCGCAAAAATGCCGTTAAAAACGGCATATATACCTTTAATGCGCTGAGGATTTTTTTTTACTAGAAAAACTTATTTTTGTTAATAGCTGCTTAAAAAATTTAGTCACTTTCTGACACTTTTCCGACATCAAAAGCATGAAAGAAAAAGGAGGCCGACTTAACGAGGCCGAGTACAGATCTAGGACGCACGCTTCCGCGCAGCGTTTCATTTGTAATGTGACGTCATCTTTTTGCTTGGTTGTCGCCATGTCGTGATAGTTTCAACTGGAGATATTCAGCGAAATTTGTTGAAAATAGCTTGTTTGGTGCGTAAAATTGATATTATATTGTGGAATAAATACAAATGTATAAACATGATAAAGTATAAAGTATCTCTAGGGCAGAAGTTTTAAATGTCATATATATTTTTAGCCGGGCTCTGCTGAAAGCAGAGTCCTGGCTATAGGCAGGCAAATCGCCAATGTTACTATAAATAGCACAAATAAACAAAAAGCCAAACAGCGTCAAGGTAAAGCTTCCGCTATACCAAATAGTTACACAAAGATCCACGTTTTGTCAAAAGTGTTGGCATTTTGTTTCTTTTTTTTAAATTTCGAATGAATTGTCTATCTTTTTTAGTTTTCTTATTAATAACGTGTTTTTAAAACATTACTATGCATTTTGGGCACATACAATGCGCATGAATTTCCATGAACTACTTTGCTGAAGAAACGGGGATTGAATATAATAAATGCTTGTTGCAAAATTCAAGGCAGCAACTGTTAAACTTTTTAACTTCTACTAGACAGACATATTTTTGTTTATAGCCGCTTACAAATTTTGGTCGCGCTCTGATGCTTTGCCGACATTAAAAGCATGAGAGAGAGAGAGAGAGAGAGAGAGAGAGAGAGAGAGAGAGAGAGAGAGAGAGAGAGAGAGATTTTCAGTCTTTACTACACAATATGCATAAAGACACACCAAAAGAGCCCGGCTTTCAGTACTTCAGTACTTTGATTTATTTTAGACTCGACCTCGTTAAGTTATAATTGAGCATGGTTTTGCGTATTCTTGTAAAATACAGTGTATTTATACCTTTTATAATTTTATTCGATGTCATTTATTTAATTGAACACAACAGACAGAACATAGATAAATATTAATATTTTTTTGAAAGGGCTCGATGGTCTCGATCATTTTTTGACTATATGGACCTTCTCTAAATTAAGAGCTCTAAATAAAAATGAAGGAAAAGCGAAAATATATATATATATTTTTTTACTATATAATAATTTATTACTAAAAAAATCATACCTTAAAATTTAAGGTAGATCCCATGGTTAACTGTTGACCATCCAACTTCCTTAGAAATATTTTATTTCTTGACGGGTTTTTTTTTCGTTGTAACCTTGCCATTGTGCTTTTATGACGTCATGATAAAAATGAAGCCTTCTAATAATATGTGATAAAAAATAATATAAAAGAAAAAGTATAAATCGGACGCCCTTGAAATATTATCAACCGCTTAATGCTATCCTCGGGATTATTTTTCTGATTTTTTTTAAAAATGAATCCATTGTACCTATCTACATTTGTAATTCTCCAAATATATAGCAAAATTTGGTATATTATTTGGGATAACGCCCACTAAAAAACCTAACGGTAGAATTAAGTTTTTTTTATTCTCTTTTGAGAAGTGGACAAGCATAGCCTACACCAAAGTGGATGTAGGCTATGCATGTCCACTTCTCAAAAGAGAAGTGTTTTTATATGTAAGGTAGAAAATAATACAACTAATCACGTAATACAATTTATAGACAAAAGAAAAGCTGTCAATGTGACAGCAAACCGGGTTTTCTTTTATGTGAACTGTATCCATAATCCATGTCAACACGTATCCAGTGAAATGGAGTACCCTATATGCAACATTTTGCAAAAAAATGACCAAGTTCAAAAGCTAGTATTTTTTTTTCATAAATTATTAGAAATCAAAATCCTAGCAATATGCACACCTCTGATATATGTACAATTGATCTGCAAAAGAACAACTTCCTATCTTGAAAACTGTAGGAGGAATTATCCGTACAATGAGGGTACCCTATATGCAATATTTTGCCAAAAAATGACTAAGTTCAAAATCTGGTATTTTTTTCACAAAATTATCAGAAATCAAAATCATATCAAAATGCACACCTCTGATATATGTACAATTGATCTGCAATACCTTATATGCAATATTTTGCCAAAAAATGACTAAGTTCAAAATCTGGTATTTTTTTCATAAATTATCAGAAATCAAAATCCTATCAATATGCACACCTCTGATATATGTACAATTGATCAGCAAAAGAACAACTTCCTATCTTGAGAACTGTAGGAGGATTTATCCGTACAATGAGGGTACCCTATATGCAATATTTTGCCAAAAAATGACGAAGTTCAAAAGCTGGTATTTTTTTCATGAATTATCAGAAATCAAAATCCTATCAATATGCACACCTCTGATATATGTACAATTGATCAGCAAAAGAACAACGTCCTATCTTAAAAACTGTAGGAGGAGTTATCCGTACAATGAGGGTACCCTATATGCAAAATTTTGCCAAAAAATGACTAAGTTCAAAACCTGGTATTTTTTCGATAAATTATCAGAAAACAAAATCCTTGCAATATGCACACCTCTGATATATGTTCAATTGATCTGCAAAAGAACAACTTCCTATCTTGAAAACTGTAGGAGGAGTTATTCGTACAATGAGGGTACCCTTTTGACAGCCGCCCGCCCGCCCGCCATTTTCACCATTTTAATAACCGGATTTTTCCGTTGGAAAACCCGGTTAAAAATTGCTATTGTAGTATATTTAAAATCTGCTTCGAAGCGCCGAAAATGATAATTTCTATAATATACCTAATGACGTACCACTATTTTGCGATGGCCTTAAAAAAGAACCAGATGGTAGATTTTCTTGAAACTTCGCAAATAAACTAGAGGTTTAACTTACATATGGCTAAAAAAATGAAAAGATTTGCTATTGTAGTTTTCCCGCAAAATACCACAATCGGGCTTCTTAAAACACACTTAATGCGATGTGTTTTTGTTGACGTTTACAATGATTTTCAAATAGATTAAAAAGATCGTAAGTTTTAGAACACTGTCTGCATTTGGCCATTGCGTTTTGCAGACGAGAAAAATGTAAAAACTGGTTTCTTGTATTTGTGACTTTAGTAAAACATTGCTTTACAACAACATTTAAAAAATGCATGCCATTTTAAAATTCTAAAAAGGTTAAACATAAAGATACACTCTGTATTTCTTATATATATGAAAAGTGCAATAAGCAACCACCACAAATATTGAATAACGTTGAAAGTCGACCATATGGCTTGTTTTCTTAATACTTGAAACTTAAATGAATTTCTAAAGTACACACATGGTTATCAGAGAAATTGTTCTATTTGAACATTTTAACTGTACAACGGTGAATTTAATATTCTACTGATGTATACATAGTGTACTTAAAATTGTTCCGTTGAATTTTTCCCCAAACAAAATTGTACAATCTCCAGTTGAACAATTTTAGATGTATTTCTTAAAAAGTATATAAACGGACAAACTTAAGAAGACAAAACTTGTCTCAGACATACAATTACATATGCATTTAAATGTTTCGCATAATATATTGCCATCGAGCCATTGATTTCAAAGATTTGAGCCATTGCATCAAGGATGAAAATAAACTATATAATACCTGTTCCTATATAAAACAATCCATGCACCTGTGTTAAAATATATCATTCTAGCATGAATTCTAAAAATTCTGATTTAAAAAAAATGGATGATAAAAATATCATAAAAATCAGGACAATAACACAGATATTTACAAACAAATTAAAAACTTTTTTTGGTAAACATTAGGGGGGGGAGCCAGTGTTAAGTTATTCTGACAAATCACTGCAATTATCGCTGACAAATTATACTAGGTGACGACTAAAATAGGTATCATTTTTATATAGAACTGATATATACACGTTCTTTTAATTGCATCTGCCGCAAACTGATTATTTACGACACAGTTATGACGTAACACAATTATAAAGAGAGAACATCAACAAATTCAAATTCAAAATGCTATTTTTAAAAAATGATGAAAAATACAAAAATACAAATGTTAGATTTATATCTAATATATGTACCAAACTTGTCAAGAAATAACTTTTTTGTTATCATTCGCCTGTTCATTTCTTTGAAGAAAATACATGTTATTCATTGTGTTCTTGACATATTCGATCTGGATACCAAGACATTAGGCAGCAGTACAATGTCTTGTATCTGTTTTTTAATGATGAGCTGCTATAATGACAAGCAATGCATTGTGTCAAACCATTAGAAAAAGTCTTGAAATACTATAATATATCACATATTATAGTATTTCAAGACTTTTTCTAATGGTTTGACACAATGCATTGCTTGTCATCCGCAAGTAAAATCAAATAACATCGATGAATGTAGAACAACAACGAAGAAATTTCTATGATTGAAAGTTCATGATAATGAGCATGGCATATAGTGAAATAAGAATAGATTTTTCAGGTCAATGATTTTATATTTCTTACTGCAAATTAAGAAGAAAAAATAATGAACTTATTGTTAGCAAATAAAATAACTACGGAAATGTGGATATGTGCTAAATGCAATTTAATGTGTAAATTCTAAAGTGAACTGAGAAAAAGAGTAGGGATTTGTTTTTAACACATACTATTTACCGTTCCCAGTGTCTTTATCTTTGATAACACTACAGTCAAAGTTATGCACAGTCCAATACATTTCAGGACTATTTTAATATTAAATCGTACAATTGCTGAACATTATATAAATAAATGTAATAAAAAATAATTTCTTGAATATTATTAGGTTATCAAATAGGGTCGGGCTGATCAAATTTAACAAAAAGCCCAAAATAAAGCCCTTCGGGCTTTTTTAAATATACTGATGCCCAACCGTATCTAATACCTAAAAATACTAAAAGAATGATTCCTGATTCCTTAATTAACCTTATAATGTAGTTTTTCTTTTTCAATACAATAGAGCAAACATGATATTGGTCATTTCAATTAAGTCCTACTGGAACTCCAATAATCTGAAGAGCGCAAGCTATTGGTAAGTTGACATCAACTTTAATCATTAAAAATGCATTTGATATGAAAGTGTATGGATTTCAATGATTATGGAAAATGAATATGTACTTCCTAACTTAATAATTCAACATATCAACTACTTATTAATAATAAAAGCATAGTTAAATTAAACATCGGAATACACTACAAATATATACATGGATAAAAAAAATCCGGAAACAAATGGACCCTGAGAAATTAACAAATTACAACAATTATTCATGTTAACAATGGGATTTGAATTTTTCAAGAAAAATGTTCAACTTCATTCTGACAATTTTCCAGATTCTTTACTGAACTACATGTATAAGCAGACAATCAAAACTATTTCATCAAAACCACTAAAAAAGGAGATACCTATAAACTGCAGTGCTTGTCAGTCTTAGCAGCCGTTTTGATTTAACCGTATAACAACATATCCTTAAGGATAATGAAATTGTGTTAGTCAAGACTCATTTCAAGTAAAACGAATTTCCTTAAAACAAACATATCATTTTAATTACTAGTATCATAGTTAGCAAATCGCTGTCCTTTAAAAGAAAACTACCATTGTAGTAAATTGTAAAATAAATCTAGAATACTAGTGTGTTGATACTATGGATTAAACCATAGAATCGATTTTAAAATGGGTCTCAAACTGAGTTTTTTTAGCAGTCCCAATCTGGAGTCCTGATTCTTTATAAATCGCTTAGCGGTGTGTTAAAATTCTTAGGAGAAAGTCATATCCCAATATCTTAAAAAGTTTTTGACTGTCGTTAATGCCGTCATAGATCACGATGATCCCCCAAAAGTCTTGAACAAGTTCAAAAGGGCATTTTTTTTTTATCTTAAGACATGATGGTTTATTATGTGGCAGATGGAGGCAAGGGAAGGAAAACAAATAATTCGGACATGGATTTAACACAGAGATCTTGCTCTGACCTTGACAAATCACATTAAAGGACTATATGGTTTGGGCTTAAAATGGCCCCCTTAAATGAACATTGTCATTTTACTGTAATTCTTTGTTTTATTTGTACAAATATACATTTGAAGTTTTTTCATAACTTTCATTTTGATTTTAGTGCCCACAATTTAAACATATGACATCATAAAGTTTACCTTTTCCCGCCGTTTTCTCAGTTTTAGCATAAAACGGCTTGTTTTGAAGCAGTTTTTCTTTAAGGAAACATTGAGCAACTGCTTGAACAAACAAACTATTTTCACCAAAGATGTATCTTTCCAATACTTATAAGTGGCAAAAAGTTTGTTCTTGTTCAAAGAGTCGCTTTATATTTCCCATTCGAAAAAAGATAAGAAAAATGTCAATGTTTGACTGATTTTGATTGAATTATAAAAATTGCGTCATTTCTGACGTCATATACTGCCAGTGAGTGCATATAAATCAAATAAATAGGTAAAAAAATATATTTTATGTCAACCTCTTTCATAAAATAGCACAACAAATTAATGTACCTGAATAATTTAAAAACAGCGAATTATGGGGGCCAAATTTGACTAATACCATATTTAGTTCTTTGATCCACTTAAAAAAATGTTGACGTTTCGACGTCGTTTTTTTTCATATTGAAATAGCATCACTGTAAACGCATACTTTCTCTGCACACCTATATACCACAAGCAGCTCTTAAGTGTGAGGAACTGAAGAACGGTCCAAATCCGCAATTCAAGAAGATTTGTTATGCACTCACTGTGACTCACTGATCGTGATCTTACCCCAAAACTTGATTCAAGGTCACTGCAAAATCCTTTACCAACAGACGTTATTTGGGTTAAGCATGAGCCAGATTAGGTCGATTAGAGTCTGGACAAGGTTTGCTATTATTTAATGTCATCGCACATATTATAGCAAAGGATTTTAAGTAGGGGAGGCATGAGCCAAATTTGTCCAAAGGGAAAAAAATATGATCTGGACAAGTGATAAAGGGCAGACAGTCACAGAGGGAGTCTTTTAATATGGTAATTGTCTTGCGAAAGAGTACATTTGAAACGAAATAAGACTTAGTACCAATATATTAACTCCATTTCTAAACTCAACTTTCAAAGATTGCAAAATTTAAACCTCTTTAAATGCAATGCATTAACAGGAAGAACAACCGACAGCAAATCAACGTTACAGTAACCGATACAGAACGCATATTAAAATATGATTTTCCTAAAACAAAAACTACTTCATCGAAGCGAGCCTCCAAAGTTCTCTCTTATTTCTAAGATTTTTATACAGTATTGTTCAGCTTCTACTTTGACAATCGTATTTTCGTACATATGGACGTCATACTGAATATGTGAGGTCTTTGTGGATTTTGACAAGATAATCTTGGTCAAAGAAGTAGAAAATCTTTGTTGTAAACAATAACTCATTGTATCAACATCGTCAAAACACAAAGCAATATGGCGGATAATTAGCTTTACAGACGTTCTGAAATCTTTCTACTTCTAAACAAGATCGCCGTGGAATCATATCGTATCTTTTAGAGCTACATCTACTTTTGGACATAATTTGGATGCCGATTAAACCAGAACCACACCGAATCAACAATCAAGACCGTGCTTTTTCAAAATGCTAGTTGGGACTGCATTGCAGAGAAAGATATTCATCAGATAAATACAGCTTGCAATTAAATAACTGATTTTCAAATAAGAAGTCTATTGAATTTAATTCCATTGAATTTACTACGGAAAAGGAATGCTAGAATGCTTCAAAACAGCTGCTCCGTTTTTTTGCCAAATGGCTGTATCAAGTGAGAAATTATGATCATCAATAGAACAAAAACAAACAGAAAACCCATAACAAACAGATCCCAGTGTTTCCCAACACTCTATTCTACGGTCTATATTCTCCCTTCAACCGCAAAAACAGTATTTGAATAATAAACATCGACAAAATTCCTCAGGAATCAAAATCTTCAGATTGGATGGTGACAATACAACGATACTATAAGACAATACACTGGTGACAATACAACGATACTATAAGACAATAAAACGATACTATAGGACACCACAACTCTGCCTGATTATTTACTAGTTTTAAGGCCATAAAAAGTCAGATTATCTTGGGTTTTCTCCGTTACCTTGATCTAAACCGTGATTAAATAATCATAGCCTTACTGCTGTAATGTTGCATATTGTTTAAATCAACTGTTTAGGGGTGGTAAGATCCCGGGGCTCATTTTTAGAGGATGATAATGACCTTACGATGATTGCTCCTATTTCTGAAATGAATTGCATAAAATCCAGCTCAGTATTGACAGTATTTAAATCTTTCATAATTCTTCTATGCTTACAAATCTTTGTATTAAGGAATATATATCATTATTATACCAATAAACCAATAATAAAAAAGTTTTTTTTCGTGTCAAGTTCCAATAGTTAATGTTGAACATTTGTCTGCCAAAAACCCTTTTTCTTTCCTTTAATTTTGGACACCTCTTTTACAAATACTATACACTCACATTAAATATATTTTCAAGAAATGTTTTCTTTAGTGTGAAAAATGGAAGTCTTGCACAAAACTTGAAAAACATATGACATGTGTGGTGAACCAAATGTAAACCTAAAATCCATTCACAGCACACTTTGTCATCAACCAAACAGTGATAAAAACCAGACATTATACTAAATATCAGCAATGGGCAACAACATTACAATGCATAGATATTCCCAGGCTAGATTTTTATGGGACGGATTAGGTTCTTAACCAAATGTCTATTTTCTGGCAAAGCTCAATCAAATTTAAACGGGTGGCAATTACATAACATATAGAGCATTTTCTTTCAGTAAATACTGACAAATTCCGTTTTCAGTTGGTGTGCTCATGAGATGTAGGCTTTAACTGATTTGGAGATAGGTTGTCGACAAATAGGACACTGTTGTAAGGAAACAGCACAGCTGGCACAACAGCAAATATGACCACAAGGTTCAAACAGCACCCCAACATCTTCATCTAGACATATTTTACACAGTTTCTGTTCCTTCAGGTTGCGATTCTCTTCAATAATTTTTTGCAACCCTATTTTGAAAATAAGAAACAATGAATGATTTCCACAAAAAGGTTCATTATAATAAAATCTCTTGAGAAATCCAAGCAATTTTTTCATGTTCCAGTAAATTTTTTTTATGGTAGCTTCTAGACATTGAGTTACAATTCAAAAGAAAATCATCATCTGTTTTCATCTTTTAATATAATTTATTACTGTATGATGTAATGTACTAATTTTCAAATAATTTTCTTTGGTACTTAAACTAGCTCTTTTATAGAAGCCAGTGTACTCACTTTTCCTCTCATCTGACCCTTCCTCAGCTGTTGAGGTGTGACTGGCTCCCGCTGCTATGGATGCTTGGCTGGTTCCTGCTGCACCAGCCCCTGCATCACTTGGCTTTGATGAAGCCGATGAAGAAGAAGATGGGTCATCAACTGTCTTCACAGATGTCTCCTGTGCTGTTTAGTCATCAAAAAGGTTTTTTTTGGGGTTTTTTTTCCAGATGTTATAAAGTCAATAATAAATAAATAGTGCCCGTTTGGGAGGGTAATAGTTGAAATCTACAACCCTTGAAAACCATTGTCAGCCGACCCGAAGCGGAGGTTGATAATGGTTTTCTTGAAATTGAAACCCTGAGAAAATCATTGTCAATCGACGCGAAGCGGAGGTTGACAATGGTTTTCGAGGGGTGTCAATTTCAACTTTTACCCTCCCAAATAGGCACTATTTATTTTATTATACTGAATGTCTTAATTTTAGAAAAAAAAATTCTGATTTTATCAAGAAATGACGTGAATTCTACGACAAACAGTACGTGCATAATTTACGCACATAGAACAATTCAATGTGTTACCCGTAGCCACTGAAGGTAAATCAACGGATTATTAACTGCGTCTAAACCAATCAGATTTCAGTATTTAACATGAAAGTATAATAATATAAAGATATTAAGAATGCTTTAATAGTTACACCTACCAATGGGCCCATGGCTTGTTTCTTCATCATCGATCTGCATTCGATTCATTTCCTGATATAAATTTTACAGTAAAATTCTGTCAATACAAATTCCAAGGGATTGATTAAATAACCATAAATTATATATTATGTTCATAGTGAACTCATGAAATCATATACATGTCCTATAAATTCCTTACATGGAAAACAATTTCTAAACAACAAGGACTTGCTTATTGTTATATTGTAACACATGTACATGTAATAATGATCAACTTTCATAAAATAAATCATGTTATTCTATATACTTTAAAGCAACTTTTATTCGAGTTGACTTTATTTTGCAATTAACTGGAGGTAAACTTGTTCATGACAACTTTTTTCATGACCACACTTTCTGTACACTCGTTTTGATATAACACCCATATGGCAAAGATTAGACTAAGTTCGCAGCGAAAAATGTTCGCGACAAAGAGGCTCTCATGAATCTTGCAAGTTTTTCTGGCATGTGAATAAAACTTGTTTAACATGCAGTTTATGAATACTGGTAAAAAATAAATTAATCAGGTAATTATAATTGTATTAAAAATTTTTTTCTTCTGATGGTTCATATAGGTAAACAGGCATCATAATTTTTTAAAATGGAAGGAGGCAGACTCATCTTTAAAAAAAATTGTAACAAGCAAAAAAGAAAAAAGAAAACAAATTTCCTAATCGTGAAAATCCTGATCCATTGGGAGATTTCGGGGTCTAGTACCTAAAACTGAAATTTCAGTGTTTTTATCATTTATTTCAATTTGATTTTGACTCCCCCCCCCCCCCCATCCATCCTCTCCCTGATGCTGCATGCCAGCATTGCTAACCCAAGTTTATGTTATCAAAAAATATAAAACAGAAAAAGTCAGCAGAAATATTTTCCTTTTTCTGTCATTTTTCATCAATTCATTTCCTTGTTTGAGTTCCCTTTAATTAAAATAACTTTTATTCAATTAATTGAAAATAATACATGTATGTTACAAATAGATACATGTAGCATTTCCCTGTTATTTTATATATAAAAAAAAACTAATTAAAAAAGGATAATTTGATACATATTACATGCTAATTTTTGATGAATGAATTCACTTCTTTCAAACTGTATAAAGAAAAACTTGGTTGGTCAAAGTGATGCTTAAAGATGATTAAAAGAGGAAAGTATTTGGTGTGTCAAGCCAACCTTTAAGTATATTTAAGGAAAGACTCACTTAATTTTGTAGTCTTTATGTCACAAAAATTTCCAAGCCCCTTAAACACTTAAGATGGCCTTATTTTCATTCATGATAAAAAAAGAATTGATATACGTGTAATTCTGAATTTTGATATGTATGTTTAGGGGAAAATCGAAAGATTTCAAACTACCGGGTAATTGTAATAAATCATCCCACAGATCTTAATTGTAAATTTACATGTAATGCAAAGGGGTCCACTGAGCTAAAATATATTGGCATGAATTGGGGAAATATTGGGGAAGTGTGCATACATGCTATAACTTGGATTTCACTGTCCATTAGCTGACTTTGACTTTCATATTTTACATGCTCCAAAAACAGGGGGGGGGGGGGGGGGACTCTAATTTGCTATATTTAAATTCAAAAAGTCATTTTTCAATTTCTTTTAATTTATTTTAATTCTGCAAACCTCGCTTGCTTGTTTCATGTTACAAATTTGATTCGTTGTGTTATCACTGAGGTGGACATTTCAAATATGAGGAAGAATCACCCTTAAGTGTTCAATACCAAACACACTTGGAACAAGTCACATGTATGTTATCAACTGGACACTCAGGGTAGTATGAGACACTACGAGGTTTTAAAATGTAGATGAGAGCCCATCATTCAAATTCAATATAGAATCATCCTCTTAACCACAAAATGCATTTTTAAATTTGTTAAAAGGGAAAATTGTAAAAAAAAAAATCAAGATTTTAAAATCATGAATGACATATCAAATGATAATCAAAATTCTAACCAATTGTGCAATGCTGTTATACATGTAAATGACAAACATGTACTATTAACAAGACTGTAAAAGAAAAAAACCCACTATAGTACGAGGTTAAGGCAAAAGACAGCTATACCACAAAATGGATGCTGCATTACTGTAGCCATTTCCATTTTTTGATTGCAGTTAACATGTCTCATACCTCCTTTACTCATTCACTTTAATTTAAGAATAAGAAGAAATTACCGCACTAATTTTTCATGATCAATTTTGCTGTTGAATGCTTAAAATCATTTACCCGCTGTACATCTTCTACAAATTGGTCTCCTTTGGCCAGCTTGACCCAGGGACAGTCAGGGAACCACTTGGCGTGCTCCACCCAGGGGTCATCTCCGGGCTCCCAGTCCCACAGAATGCCCCCGCAGTAAAAACATTTACACTTGTCCCCCTCTCCTGTTTTATGGAAAAAGAAATCATTTTCTTATCCATAATTAACGGTACAATTTTATACACATTGGTATACAAGAGATTATTTCATATGCAACAATATCGATTTTGTACAATAAAACCTATAACTTCAAATAAAGCAAAATTGAGGTGCCAGCGGGGTTTGCTTATTTACATTTAAATATTGAATCGTTCAATGGCATAAAACTATATAAATATAAGTAATCATTCTTTGAATATTATGAGGTGATAATTTCGGTCGGGGCGTAATCAACCCTATCATGAAGCCCTTCGGGCTTTATTGGATTTAATCACGCCCCGACCAAAATTATCACCTCATAATACTCGAAGAATGATTCCTTATTCCTTAATTCGTTTCATTACTTTCACACAGAGAAGAAATCCCATTGTAATCAAACATCTACTGATAAAACTTAATCACAATCTGGCCACTTTAATCGATTCATCAACAATAACATGCATTCAACAGATTTTCTTTTAAACTGCCTTCAAACACATTATCACACGGTGTTCAGTTCATTAAGTAAAAATGTTTATCCAAATAAATAGATCTACACACAACAGAAAATATTCACTTTGTTAAACAGCTATTTATATGTATGAGGTTGCATGACCTTGCATAGATTTAAACAATAAAATGCTTTCTTTAGTGATTCATGCAGGATACGAAGGTGGAGAATTTGCAGGAAAAAAATACATTACCAGCGATTGAGATTTATTTACGATTCAGAAATAATCACAGTGAATAATGGTTAGAGCGTGAGTCACATTCTCCACATTTAAGTACAGGTGTTATTATCAGGAGACAGGTACTGTTTATACTCGCAGCTGTCAAACTGAATGCAGCGCAATTCGAAAAGTCAGATCAAAAAAGGAATTAATAATAATTCTATGTGTACGTATCTTCATAGTGAGGAAGGACATGCAAATATGGTAAACAATCAATGTAAAGGATCATATACCAGTAAATGTGATACCATCTAGCAAACTGAGATTAAATAACAGATCCTTGTTTTCAGTTTCTTACATAATCAATTCACTGTATAACAGTGTTTCATACATGAAACCTGTTAGTAGCATGTAAATCTTAATAGAGCAATCCAACTCATTCTACGCAGATTTTTACTAAGTTTTATCATCAATTTTGAAAAAAGACTGGACATCAATCTTTATCAAATAAGTACTAGAGTTGTATTGAATAGCTCTTCCAGCAAACAAGTTGAAAAATTGTACAACAACAACAAGTCTTAAGATTTGTTGTCAAAATAGGACTTACAAACATAAATTAAAGAATCATGCTTTACAAGCTGAAAACTTTCAAAGAACTGTTTAGCAATCACTAATAAAACAGGTCAAAAAATTTAAAATTCAGTCTAAACAGTTTGTAAGATATCAAAAGTTAATCTCTATATTAATATTGATTCATCAAGAATCCACTCAGTATTGCAAGCTAAGCATAAGAAATTGTCTGGAATACTCAATTTTTCACAAAATTTCAAACAAGCAATGGATGCAACCATTAATATAATTATACATTCAATTACCTAGATAAAAGAAGCCCGCTTTAGTAAGAACTTCAGGTCTTTGGGTTATCTGAGTAGGCCATCCTTTGAAAGAAGCTTTTCTTGCCGACTCCAGAGAATAGATATGAAATTTAGGCCGAGTAACACCGGGTTCATCAGTAGGACCAAGTGTCTGTTGGTATCGAAAGTTAAAGTTTTCCCCTGTTGGCACTGTATGACCAACACTAAAACCTGATAGGTCTCCAACATTAGAAGGCGGAGCATTTGCCACATGCCCATTCTGTAGTTGACGACCATGCCTGACCCAGGGGCAGTTTGGGAAATGTTGGCGATGTTCCAATGCCACAACATCACCCTCACACCAACCACTCAGTATCCCCCCACAGTGTGTACATTGCACTTTGTCTTCTAGTCCTGTGTAATAAAACCCATCTTGTGCCAGGTCCTGTGGTAACACAGGTACCCCTTGTGGCCATCGATGATCAAATGTCCTAAGTCGCTTGTTGTAGTCGTTCCTCAGTGGCGCCAGTCGCTCATACGGACTCTGAGGTATTATGTCCATACTTGGAACTAGCCTCCAACGCCATACCTCCAACTCATCTCCACCCTATATTTTAGTTCACCATTATCTGCAAATTAAAATGCTTGTAATGACTTCATGGAAATAGTACAGACATGATAAATAACCACAAATTTAGATTGTTACTTTTCTAAATCCCCCTAAAAAAATGAAAAAAAAAATTTTCAAGGACCTTAACAATCAAAATCTAATTTCATGCAGGAAGAAAGGGAGGGAAAGGGGGAAAAATTATTATGGAGAATCTTAATCTTGCACAACAAGTTGCAAAGCAGGATGTTTATTATGTAATTTTTGTATGTTTTGTGCTCAATCGATCATCATTCATCTTGTTTACATCACCATATTTAACATTATATAAATAGTGCCTGTTTGGGAGGGTAACAGTTGAAATTGACACCCCGAGAAAACCATTGTCAACCGACGCGAAGCGGAGGTTGACAATGGTTTTCGAGGGGTGTCAATTTCAACTGTTATCCTCCCAAACAGGCACTATTTATTTTGTTATACTGAATGTCTTTTTTAAAATTTTTAAGAAAATTTTACTGTTTTTATATAGGAATAACGTGAATTCTACAGCGAACCGTACGCGCATAATTTTCGCGCATGTAACATTTTTTAATGTTACCCGTTGCCAAGTGCGTTGCTAACGCTGAGGGTAATAGTAAATATTATTAACTGCGTCTTAACCAATCAGATTTCAGTATTTAACATGAAAGTATAACAAACCTGAATGTTAACCATATCATTCATATTACCAGTATACATTCAACATAATTATCCTTATAGTCCTCACTATTCTCCAATGTAAGTATCACATTTTCCTTTTGGTAAACATGGTTACCTGGGAAATCCTATGTACACAGAATGGGACTTCCCATCTCAGTAAAAGTTACATTCTTTCTGTTAATATGTAGGAAATTCCATTATTAATTTTTTAAGTGTAATTAATAATTAAAAATTTGAATAAGCTTTGCCTTATTCAAGCTAATATAGCTGTTAAAATCAAGAGACTGTACTGGACCTGTTAATATACTTGTTGATTATTATTGGTGGCAGTTTCTATGAGCTGTTGCAGTGTGAATTGGTGCAAATCTAGATAAAATGTTCTATCGTTAAAATGACAGATGTCCTACAGACCCGGTTTAGTAGCCTGGTCACTGCAAGATTATTCTTTCTGGTGCAAACCATGCAAACCATTCATAGATAAACATCTCGACTGCATTTGCCCAAAGCAGAGACTGTCCAAAGTTAGAGATAATGCATTATATCTATTTAAAACGATTGTTAGCTTTTTAAAAAACTGTCCCAATTTACAATACAACGCTCTGCAGTATGCCATAGTCAACGGTCATTGTCAATAGACCTTTGATACGTTACAGTTTCAATAGATACTGCACAGTATAGCTGCAGTGCACCTGAGTACCCACCCCCCATACAATCAAACCTTCTGTTTTCTCATCTTCTGGATACCATTACAAGTATAAACATGCTTACATTTTGATTAACATATTCACTTACAAAAAATGTTTTAAATGCATTTAATCCTAGTTGCACATTATTGACAAATTACTTTCAGTCGTAGATCACTTTTGTGAATGTCGAGCCCGAATCATAAGAATGTAAACAAAATGTTTCATGTTTGCAACGACGACATACATTGTACTTCATCTATATTTTTCCAGAAAACAAAAATTCTTAGATTTTTTTTATTGCGTAAAGGAATATGATGTTTCTATGATCGGGTTTTTTTAAGTGGGGGAGGGCAGATTCATAAAAAAAAAACAAATAATAATAATAAAATAAAAAAAACCACACAAGTACTTTCCAAAATCCTGAAAATCCTTATCCGTGGGAGGGAGTATACCTTTAACTTCAATTTCACTATTTATTTCCTTATTTTGAATTCAATTTTTACACGGCCCCATAAAAGTGGGGGGGGGGGGGGGGGGACTCCATGTTAATTCAATTTTTTGTATGTAAATTTAAGAAAAATCTTTGCTGCACAAAAAAGTGTTGGAGGGGGGCAGCCCCCTGCCCCCACTCCCCGATGCTACGTGTCTGTAATTTATTAGTTTGTTAAAAGAAAGATGTAAATATGAGTAATAAAATGATTATCTTTGACCATTCATGCGGGTTATGAAGGTATATATAGCGATCGCTGCAGAAAAATTTACATAATCCGCTAACACGGGTGATGGTTTTTTTCTGCAATGTCGCCATCTTCATCATATCCCGCATGAATCCCGGCCCGAAGAAATCATTTTATCATTAAAATAAAACCTTTTATATGTTTAAAGGCATTCTTTGATGCTTTAAACCCCTTTTAAGTTAATTTTTTTTTTAATTGCTCCCAAATCCCAAACACTTTTTGATACCATACACACCATGTAAACCAAGCATACGCGAAATTGGGCCTAATGCGCAAGGTAAAATATATACTAGATAGAAATAGTCTTCAAAAATTGTACTTCTCCTTTATTAGACCAGTCCTGGAATATGCCGATATTATTTGGGATAATATACCAGAATATCTTAGTTTAAAAATCGAGAACATTCAGCTTGAAGCGGCGCGAATTGTGACAGGGGGTAATAGACTTGCCTCCAAAACTCTCCTATACAAAGAAACAGGCTGGGTTCCTTTATCTAAGCGTCGGGAAGACCATCGGCTTATTCTTTTGTTTAAAATGTTTCACGGCAAAGTTCCCAATTATCTATTAAACCTTTTGCATACTCAGCTACTCTCCAATGAATCACATAATACACGAAGCACTAACTCAATACGAGAAATCTACGCAAGAACTAAGCTATATTACGACTCTTTTCTTCCCAACACCATACGACTTTGGAACACAATACCAAGCAATGTACAGAACAATCCTTCCATACTAAGCTTCAAAAAATATCTTAACAAAAACAAGATAACTGTTCCCGAATACTATCATATAGGGTCTCGCATAGGTCAAATACTCCACTCTCAACTACGTTTAGAATGTAGTACTTTAAATCTTTATATGTTCAATAGAAACCTTTGTCCATCCCCTTTTTGTTCGTGTGGGTCAGTAGAAAACACTGATCATTACCTTTTGCATTGTCCAAAATATGCTACAATACGAAATATAACAATAAACACACTTGCAAATTCAACAGACCCTAACTTACTACTCTACGGATCTAATTATCTAAGTATTGTAGAAAATGAACAAATTTTTCACACCGTACAAAGATTTATACTTGAGAGTAAAAGATTCAGCAATCATAATATCACGTAGAATGTTGTACAATAATAATACCTTTTTTCCGGGTTGCCTGTTTATCTTATTCCCACCACTTATATTTATATTTATGACAATAATTAATGGAAATCGGAAAAATCCTACGGTATCTCTATGATGTGTTAGCATGTATTGAGTTAAAATTTTACTGAAAACGTACACATAACTGGTGTAAGAAATAAAGCCACTTTTTCTTTTTTGTATGGCTGTGTTTGAACATTAACACGCGACTATGTATACTATATTTCTGTTCTGGTGTTTAACCAACGAATATATTGTAATATTCTTTTCATGATATTTTATTTTGTTGACTTTTTTTCATTACCTTATAAAACGTGTTTCCAACTTTGACTTTTGACACATTTTCCTATTTTGTTCCTTGTACTTACATTTCATTTCACGCCTCTCATTTCTGCAGTGTATGCAAGAGAGGGATTAACATAAGCCCTATGGCTTGTTTCCCGATCTTACAATTGTAATTTATCATCATGTAAATGTACTTGAATCTATAATGAATAAATATTGTTTAAACTAAACTAAACCATGCATAACACATTCATGAGTGTAGTTTCCTGATTCTTTATATTGTTGTCTCCAAAATAGTTTCAAAATAGTATCAAATTTTCATTATCATTGGACACCTTTTCCTACTTTGAAGGAGTCAATGAATAAATCGGGAAAATGATATATGATTTCATGCGAGTTATCTATAGATAATTTCAAAATACATGCAGAATCAATTCTCCATTATAATTCTGAAGGCAACTTTTCCTTCTTTAGCGGAGTCCATGAATAAAAAAAATTTTAAAAAGGAAGGTCTTAAAATTGTTTGATCATGTATAAAACACAATATGATCAAATCCAATTATTTAAAATAAAAAAAGTCATGTTATTAAATACATGTAGTGTATTTTGGCTAAAAAAAATTGTCAATTTCGAGAGAGAATACGCGTTATGTACATCAAGCTAAATAAAGTTTTCACCAATCGTGGATTATTATAATTTAATATTTCCTTGCGTACTTATTTAAAATCTCGTATTTACATGTATCTCGTTTTTTTCTCCATTAAGGTAGTCCATCCATAACTAAGGCGAATTTAACAATTTTTATTGATCTATACTACATCAAATACATATTTTTAAGTTATTATGAGGCTTATATACACCAAACTTTATAGTATGTATCTAGTCAATTAAATGAACCTTTTGCACTTAAAATTTATGAGTCGGAAATTAAAAAGGGAATGCGATATTTTTATAACCTGATTGAATTAATATTGCGTAATTTGTAGATACATGTAAGTCATATCTGAAAATAAGTTGTTTTAAAAATGATGCAAAATACTGTTATTATGAAAAATGTTTCGTTAAAAATATTTTCATTCAATCTTGCAAAATCCTTTTTGTAAACTAGGTACAAACAATAAAGTACGTTTTAAACGATTGATAACAATATCTTTTATTATACTTTCATGTTAAATACCGAAATCTGATTGGCTCAGATGCGGTCCTTTATCTGTTCAATAAGACTATTACCCTCAGCGTTAGCAACACACTTGGCAACGGGTAACACTATACATTTATTGCATGATTGGGAGGGAAATATGAAGATTTATTCCCCAAAGAAAAATCATATTTCCCGAGGGCTTCGCCGCTTCGCGTCGGTTGACAATGGTTGTCTCGGGGTGTCAATTTCAACAGTTACCCTCCCAAACAGGCACTATTTATTATACCTCAATATGATTACTCTATATAAAGCGACATATGATTGGTTCTAGACAATCACGTGACAAGCGAACAAAACGTCGTGTCTCTAGGGGAATAAATATCGCGTCTCACCTCTTCGGAAATCTCGGGATTTTTCTTCCCAAAGGTATGAAAAAGCCAATGAGCATACCATGATGACAAATATGATGAAATAAAAAATATTTAATCATTTAAACTCCCTATATGATACAAAAATCAATTTTACTAAATTTGATTTGAATCACAGACACAAATAAATATCTTAATCTGCTATATTGTACATGTACAAAGTAAATGTTTGCATACCTTAGGAACTTTGTAACTCTTATTCTAATTAATACACAGGTTATTTAGTATCATGTAAAATTAATCCCTTCACTCAAAAAGACATCGTCAAATAATATTTATCAAAATGATACCATTTATAAATATCAATTAATATAATTAATGACAGCTAAATAAGGTGATAATTATATTTTATGTCATAGTTAAGTCCCTTTGTAAAAACAGAGTTCATTGCCCTTCATCTGAAAAGATCAACCAGGGGGCGCAAGCATCTATCCTCCAATTTTGGAGGATAAAATCTATCCTCCAAAAAACGGAGGTTGTATTGTCTAGACCAGTTGCATCTGAGTCGCCCATGATATGAGTAAAAGCAAATCGAACCCTTAGCAAGCAAAGGTGGTTTATATTATGTGTATATAACAGCTATAGCACCTCAGTCTGAGTTCGAGATATCATGAACTTCCAGAGTTGCAGTTCGAGAGATCAAGACTAAGAGTAAAACTTTGTTATTTGGAGAAAAACTCGGGATCGTAATTTAACAAGAACTTCGAGATACCGAAGTCGTGCTATCGAGAGTCGCCTGTATATTTAATGGCTTTCTCAGAATTTAGTTGGTACGTTTCTGATAATGAAATGTGTCTGTGAGCTTATAAAAATCAAATCAGTCTTTTAAACTGGGTGCAGTTTAAGGAATTGTAAGATTTAAAATCGGATCATATAACGCTATAAACATAAAACCTGTATGATCTCAAGGCATTTTCTTTGACGTCACCTCATGGCTTCCATACATGCTTATACGATGAGTCAAAAATGTCAAATGTTTAAATAGGTAACGACCCCCCCCCCCCCCCCCCCCCCCCGAAATTCTAATATGAATTGAATATACAATTCAATGAGATACGTACACCAATATACTAGGCTTTCTGAGATAAATGTATCATCATATACTTTATTTACCATCATTTTAAAACCAGAATTTATAATATTTTAACATAAATTATTTGAATGGTTTGATTTGATATTAGTTCTACAATTGTGAGAACATCTAAGCTTTATATTAAAATGACACAAATGCTTGGATCTGTACATCATGCATGATAGAATGCGAAAACCGATTTTTGACGCCACGTATGTACATATGTACATGCAAAGACACATCATACATACACATGTCACATGTATACACAAAACGAAAGTAGATATTATATATGACCAAATACACAGTAAAATAATTGAATTTGATGTAAGCATGCAAATTATACCAGATCTGACAAAGCACAAGACAATTTACTGTACTGTATCTCAATATTCAATAATGAGTACCGTTATTTTCTATGTTGGTATATCTTACCCTCACCACTCCCACAGTGGAATATGGTTGGCCATCAATGCATCAGTTTCAGAATAAGCTATTTTTACTTATAGTACTTTTACTTATATTATATGTAATTTGATGCATCGAAATAAGGAACTATTTTAAAATTCATATCTAAATTAATTAGGCGCTTCGAATATTAATGACTTTAAAATATAAACTGAACGTAAATATGATAAGTTTGAAATACTAAACTGATCGTTCTTTACATTTCAAGAAAAAGTTATATACTGTATACTTAAAAAAACCCGTTTACTATTACAATAAATGACTATATTGCAATTTATTCATTATCTAGCAGACACATTTACCATTAACAATTATTTGGGTGAGAATAACGTGAGATGAAGAAATACACTTATAGAAAGTTACTTATATAGTAAATGTATAATGTAATAGGCCATTAGCTTGTAAATGGGCTCTAATAACAATTACATGTAGATTATCTCGTTATTGTGAGTAATTTCTAATAACGGGATACTGCAAACCAACCTCTATCCGCGTTCGAGAAATTTCCGCGAGGTTCGCGAGAGCCTCGTCGTCGCGAATATTTTTCGTCGCGAATCAGTCCTTGTCATATGGTGGTTATAGCAACACGGTTCTGGATAAGGTTTGGTCGCAAACATTAGTCGTTGCAAACCAGTTTATCGGATGTAAATCGCGAAATAAAGTCATTGCAAATAAAAGTTGGTTTACAGTAATCATTTTATCATTGTAGTATTTAAACAATAGAACGCTTTCTCTTGTAGTTCATAAGGGTATGAAGGTACAAATTACATAACCCAAGTCAGCGGATTTTGTAACCTGTTACCTTCATAGCTGCAATCTGTAGCCCCCGGTCTGAAAAAAATTCGAATGGATGGACGTCCATCCGAATTTGTTCAGACCAGGTGCTACAGACCTGCAGCTACTACCGTCATAGTGCGTATGCCAAAATCAGTTGTTTATGAAACACGTAAATCATTGTTGCTGTTACGTGAAATAATCCAATTCTATATATGGAAGTCATTTAGATCATTTGGAAGTTTGGCGTTAAATTAGTCAACGCATTTCGTGTTTTCAATGTGCTGAAAGGTGTCCTTTGATCAATTACAACATATATCCCGCATATAGTCTCAGACGTATATAATATAAGACATCATTATACTGTACACATATAAACAATATTAATTACAGGTACTTGGAAACGATTTGAGCTCCAAATTTAAAATTTTGCTTTTCCAGTTTTTATGCTTAGAATGGGTTTATATGGGTACTTTTAATTCATTAATCAAAATTTGAAAAGAAAAATATTGAGTTATAAGCAAGATACAGAGTTTGAAAATCTTTGTTTTGTAAACAAAGCTCGAACTTTGTTATGGTTTACATATGTGTTTTATTGGTATAAGTCTCAATTAAATATTGCTTTTTTCTGTTTATCATATTATCTATGAACACATTGAATCAGTTTACCTTGTTTTCCATGAGTCATTTGGTCAAAGAAAAGGCAATTCCATACTTTCCATTATTTGTAAACAAATATAAGACTCGAGCTTTGTTTACATAACAATGATTTCTTACCTCTGCATCTATCTTAAAACTTGACTTTTAACATTCAAACTTTGGTCAATCATTCATAATTAGCAAATAAACCATTTTATACATAAAAAAAGAAAATTTTGATCTAAAATCGTGTCCAAATCCCTTTAAAGATACTTGAATACAAGTTATAACATACAATGAACATTGCGAAGTTATTGTATGTTTTAGCCTCTATAGTTTCGGTTAAATGCAGTTTTAAAATGTTCAAAGAATAAAATATATAAAAATATATACGCGGACGGATATACTTGGACTGATTAGTCAAATGCCATCATTCGGTTTTTCAGTATGACAGTACCTTACCCTCCCTGATAGGGAATTCGTTCTACAAAACCTCTCCAGTGCACAGGCACATGCCGTTATAACTTTTTGTTATAAGGAAAATAAATACCCTATACCTAATAATAGATTAGGTATAGGATATTTATTTTCATTATGACAAAAATTTATAACGTCAGATGGCAGATGTGCTCCAGCGATATAAATCCATCCTTATGGGAGTACCGGTATATCCCCTTTCCTTTAGTACTTTAGGCTTTGACGCACGAGTTGCACTTGACTACTAGTACAGAAGGAAAAAAACGCTTCCTGTCCTGCTTTAGCAAATTTCACTGCCTGGTTTGAATGAACAGTACTAGTATGCAAAAAACATAAATAAAATGTTATTTGCGCATTCCTATATTAATGTAATACAATTTAGGGTGATAAAACTGTGTTTTGGACACCTAAAAAAATATATTAGATTAACAGTAAAATTGCTGATATTTGGTCGAACGTAACGTCAACTGGGTTTCAAAGTTGTCCTTACTGGGAATGAAGAGATACTAGTACACGGTAAAAAAATCATCAGAGAATTTATAACATATTTTTGTAACAATTGTGAGCAAACAAGATGACAAGTGGTATAGAGGCGTTTTATAAGACAAAAGAAAAGATCAAGAGACTTAAGTGTAGAATGTGGGTATTATGATGAATTGTACATGGATGTTTTGGACGTTACTGTGCTCCGTAGTGACAAATATGCTGCTTTTAAAGCGGTATGGAACACCTGTCCGTAATATAATGTGGATAAAAGCACGCTATAATCAAAATACTTCCATTGGTTAAGAATTTTTAAAATTTAAAAATATTTAACCAAAAAACATGTTTTGAAAAATTTGGAAAGGTAAAAATTATTAAAGTTCTTGCAAAATTCGAACTCATGACTTACCGATTTCTAGTTAACTCTCTAACTCATTGCACTACACCGTAAGGTACGTGTAAAACTATTTGGAGAACAAAAAAGTAATATAGAATAATGGTTGATTTTATTGATAATTTCGATGGGAAGTTTACGTCAAAAGGGACGAAACTTTACATATCAAAATAAATGTTGGTGTATAATTTAATTTGTTGGCTACGACCTTAATGAAAAATACATGACCAAGGCCGACATGGTACTTGTATTTTTTTAATGACCCCCGTACTTTACATGACATGTGAGGGCAAAAGAGGTAATTATTAAAGCATCCAAATCAAAATGCAAACACTTTCGACATGGAAAAACTCAACCCATGAAATTCACATTAACAATAGGAATTAACCAACTAAAAAGAAGGCGGCACCTACCGTTATCTTGGAGTTCTTCCGGTTAAAATGGCAAATTTATTCTACACAGCCACACTTTATTCAAAGAAGGAGGAAGAAAACGAGCCGGAAGCATTATTGGCATTAGTTTAAGATACAGAACAATTTTAAACAACAAAACTGTCTTTGATAAAGTGCTGTAAGGAAGAAGTTCAATAACGATTTTTAAAAAATAGCCAAGAATTATATTTCTAATACTCCATAACCTGGGGGGGGGGGGGGGGGGGGGGGGGGCGAATGGAATGGAAATTCTTAAATAAACGGGTTTAAAGTGTAAGCGGGATTCAAACCGGAATCAAGCGTTAGTGTTCGTAGTTCTATGAAAATGTCTCTGGTTCGGTTGGAGAAATGTTAGCAAAAAGTCTGACAGATCGCAAACGGAAGGAAAGAAGGACAACAAACGAAATGATATAGATGCTTTGGTTCGGGTTAGCTAAAAACGAAGATAGCGCAATAACTGGGCTGCGTTCAAGATCGTAGCAGCTAGCCTAGCCGCTAGGTCGTAGATATCTATTGAGTCTCAGATTTGAAGTTGGAAATATTCAACTAAAGACTAATTACATAGACCAATTTTTTTAATTTCAAGAGGAAATATACATGTTAAAATTTCATTATAACTTAAAGGATGAATTAAATATCACATAGTTAATATATTTCAAGTTTGTTACAAAGTGGTCACCAAGGTGGCCATCTTGAATTCGATACTAACTTAGCATAAAATATTTAAGCTACAAATATCTACCTAGCGGCAAGGCTAGCCTACCGTTCAACTTACGTAGCCCTACGTAGCAGCTACGATCTTGAACGCAACCCTGACCTTTCATCGGCTTGAGATTTAAATCGCTTCCTTCCTCACTTTACATAGCAGGGATGAACATGCGACCCAATTCCAAACTTTTTATTTTTGGTCCTACCTTAATTTGTCCAAAATCTTTATTTTTGGTCCTACCATACACAAATTAAGGACAGGATTTAAAACATCTTTGTTATTTGGTGTCAAACTGGAGAGATATGGTGCATGACACATGATTTCAGTGGAACTTACCGGTACTATATTTACAGACACTGTGACGTTAAAAATATTTCCTTTGGTGGTAAGATATGTATAGATTAGGGGGTTTTAGTTTGGTTTTAATGGGGATATAAATAAGAGGAACCGAAAAAGTTATTATTATGGGAAAACAAAATAATACCCGATATCTACAATACATGCACTCTTCTTTATCAGCAGTAAACAATTATAATTTGTGTAATTGTTTAGATCATAATTTTATTCCATATTGAAAATTCATATTGACTCAATTCTTTCTAATAAATAATGAGTATTCCACGCAAACAAAAAATCGAGTAAAAGGAGGCACGAGTATCTAACGTTACATATTTTTCTCATAATAAAAAAAAAATAACGCGCTACCTACATGTAATACATTATTGTTAGGTAGGCGGTATATTTTATTTAAGGAATGAATTCAATATTTATTTGTTTTATACTTTAAAATGGTTTGGGACAGTTTACGCTTTATAAACCGCGAAGCGGTTTATAAAAAAGCGTAAACTGTTTCAAACCATTTTATATCGTATAAAACTAATAAATATTGAATTCATTGCTTATAATTTAATTTTTTACTCTTCATTGTAGATAAAAACGGTCATTTGACCTTTAAAATGACGTAAAATTGTACAACATTCAAACGTAACGTCAGGCGTATTGATACGTTTTTGACGTTAGTTTTACAAAGGCATCAAAAGAATGAATTTTCATTATAAGCCTCAATTTGCAGTCTGGTGAAAGAAAACATGTACATAACGATTTCCCTATAGTTATTGTTACAAATTCGTTATAGAGATATAACGAATAACCGATATAACAAAAGTAAATTTATTGGTCCCCAAGACTTCGGTATAACCAAGTTTTACTGTATATGTACATGTATAACTAAACCTCGAGCATGTCGGCATACCCTAGCTCTGATCAAGCAACGTAAGGTCACTTCAACGATCTTCTCACTGAGACAGAATACCAGTTACCTAATTCCATTGAGACAGAATTTACACATTTTCCTCAATTTATGTATACAGCTGATACTTTTATAGTTAATTCATAGCTCTATAGAAACAGCCAGACTGAAATCTACACGCCCTATTTATCGATTGGTCGAAATCTACAGCGGCTGAAACTGACATTATTGAATTGACACACCCTGTTTATCGATTTGTCGAAGCCTACAGCGACCGAAGAAAAATCATGGACTGCACGAAATAATCATGATGATGTCAGACTCAAAGTCTCACAGGAGACGATTTGGCTGTTTCTTTTAGCTAGCGTACTTATGTACATTAACAGTAATTTAGTGAATTTTACTTACTTTTTTATAATCAATTTATTAATTAGTTAAAAGAAAGATGCGGGTTATAAAGGTAGCGATCATGGCAGAAAAAAATTACACAACTTGTATTTTTTCTGCAACGTCGCTACCTTCATATCCCGATTGAATCACCAAAGAAAGCATTTTATTGTTTAAATAACTGTATCACGTGTTGATTCATTTAAAAAACAGTAAACTTATTTGTTTTCTTTTCAAATTAATTTATATCAATATAGATGATAAACATGTCTAACAACAATCACAGCCAAAAATAACACAAATTCTGTTGATACAAAGCTATAGCCCCTTTCTAGGCCACAGAGTAGTACATCTTTTACAATATGTCTCATCTTTGATTGTTAGTTACTATAGTAATAAAGAATTCAGAAGTATTGTAAACAGGATGACATTACATTTAGTTCTCTAGAAAGGATAGAATCAAGTTGATTATTTTTTTCTAATGAAGTAATATGCTTGAGATGACATTAGCACAAGGTCTGATTGAAATATAACATTATATAAATAGTGCTTGTTTGGGAGGGTATCAGTTGAAATTGACACCCCGAGAAAACCATTGTCAACCTTCGCGTCGGTTGACAATGGTTTTCTCGGGGTGTCAATTTCAACTGTTATCCTCCCAAACAGGCACTATTTATTTTGTTATACTGTTATACATTTTTAAGAAAATTTTACTGCTTTTATATAGGAATAACGTGAATTCTACAGCGAACCGTACGCGCATAATTTTCGCGCATGTAACATTTTTTATTGTTATACTTTCATGTTAAATACTGAAATCTGATTGGTTAAGACGCAGTTAATAATATTTACTATTACCCTCAGCGTTAGCAACGCACTTGGCAACAGGTAATATTATATAAATAGTGCCTGTTTGGGAGGGTAACAGTTGAAATTGACACCCCGAGAAAACCATTGTCAACCGACGCGACGCGGAGGTTGACAATGGTTTTCTAGGGGTGTCAATTTCAACTGTTATCCTCCCAAACAGGCACTATTTATTTTGTTATACTGAATGTCTTTTTTAAAATTTTTAAGAAAATTTTACTGCTTTTATATAG
This sequence comes from Magallana gigas, assembly GCF_963853765.1. NCBI lineage: Eukaryota > Metazoa > Mollusca > Bivalvia > Ostreida > Ostreidae > Magallana > Magallana gigas. The sequence goes on from NC_088860.1 coordinate 23,513,489, forward strand.
GAATAACATGAATTCTACAGCGAACCGTACGCGCATAATTTTCGCGCATGTAACATTTTTTAATGTTACCCGTTGCCAAGTGCGTTGCTAACGCTTAGGGTAATAGTAAATATTATTAACTGCGTCTTAACCAATCAGATTTCAGTATTTAACATGAAAGTATAACAATAAAAAATATTACATGCGCGAAAATTATGCGCGTACGGTTCGCTGTAGAATTCACGTTATTCCTATATAAAAGCAGTAAAATTTTCTTAAAATTTTTAAAAAAGACATTCAGTATAACAAAATAAATAGTGCCTGTTTGGGAGGATAACAGTTGAAATTGACACCCCTCGAAAACCATTGTCAACCTCCGCTTCGCGTCGGTTGACAATGGTTTTCTCGGGGTGTCAATTTCAACTGTTACCCTCCCAAACAGGCACTATTTATATAATATTACCCGTTGCTAAGTGCGTTGCTAACGCTGAGGGTAATAGAAAATATTATTAACTGCGTCTTAACCAATCAGATTTCAGTATTTAACATGAAAGTATAACAATACATACTATGAATTTACAACATTGCACTTTTGTTCCTTGGTAAGATCATAAATAATGGTATGAAGAAAGAGAGCACAAGCTTCTTTGTTTCAAATGTTTTGTTTTGATTTCTTTTTAAAGGTGGTCGGACATAGCTTTGGTTATTGAAATTTTTTTCTTCTCATTTCTGAGATTAATATAAAAAAATTCACAAAAAGTTGTAACTTACAGAGAAATCACAATATTACAGTAAAAATGACAAATTGGGGTGGGGGGAGGGGTGAAAACTTTAAGTATTTTTTTTTAATTGAGACGTGTATGCACATTTAAATATCTATCTTAAAATGTAAAAAATATACATGAAAGAAGAATATCTTTGTTTATACATTAAAATCAAATATTTGTTACGTATTTTGTGTTTGATTTTAAAATTGTTGGACATGTACTTAAATGGTTTGTCAATAAAATAGAGTTCCAATACATGTATAGCCTATTTAATAGGCATGAGAATATCATTATTCATTACAAAATATGAGATCATATATATCAAGCATTTTTATAATTATCTAATAGCTCTATGAAAATAAATATATACCAATAAATTGGAGACCCACATTTAATTATGCTTTATTCCTCTCTGATGAAAGGAACAAAGCGTAATTGAAAATTATTGTAAATGTACAAGTTCTTATTATAAAAAAAAGGCAAAATAAATCCCTGTCAGAGTCTAATCGATATGACAAGACGGAAGACATTTCTTGCTAACAAGACAACACTAATATCAGCTATGCAATAACAAAAATAAAATAAAAACAACCAACAAAAAAGTAAAATCAAAAACAAAAAATAAAACAAACCAAAATATATTAAAAAAATACATGCATTTTGACATAACTTAAAAAAAAAACTCTTTTTAAATCACTTAAAAAAATTACCAGTACATGTATACATAGAGTACAAGCATTTACATGTATGATAAAACACAATACTGTATATCAGGTTTTTTTCCGCGTCATGTTTTTTCCGCGATTTAGAACCTGGAACGGTACATAAAATTTACGCAAATCAAATTTTCACTATTTCAAAGTCATAGCGAAAATATAATTCAAGATTGTTTAAACCTGTGAAATAAGAGAGTAAAAGTATCTAAATTGCTGCTCTTTATAATGAAAAATTCTGACAATTAAACCATTTACACGATTTTCTTAATGTTAAAAAATTACCGATAATCATTTTCAGAAACGCACACAGTCACAGAGAAATAGATCGTGTACCGTTACATATACAGTAAAACACGGTTATAGCGAACACGCTTATAATGAATTGACGCTTATAGCGAAGTGATTTTCATTCCCTGTGACTATATTACATGTTGTAAACTTGACGGATATAACGAATTACGCTTATAACGAAGCAAAATCACCCATCCCTGGCACTTCGTTATAACCGTGTTTTACTGTACCAGTAGCCCAAGTATACGGTAATTAGACATCAGTTTACGCAAGAAAAGAGACCGTTTTAATTATCTTGTCAATGGATTATTAAATAAACTACCAGGCTTACATACCTGTTATCTGCCGCTTGTCCTCTGATCCCGCAATTTCTACTCAAAACTTAGTGAAAACAGGTCATTGTACTCTTACCGGTACATACCTGTTTACTTCATAAGGAAAGACAGAAATATATTAAAAAAGGAAAACTTTGTATCAAATTTACGCTGATATATTTTCCCCGATTCAGAAATCGTCGCGAACAAGGGGGAATTTGGATACACACGGAAAAAACCTGATATACGGTACTGTGCATGTATATGGTGACCTAAGCACATACAATATCATTATGGTTTCAGGCTAAGTTTAGGGGCAGTTTAAGCACCTAGGATCTCCCTGCACTTAAGTCAATGAGGGGGACACTTTTCCCATCCTCAAACAGTAAGACAATGTTCTGAATCAGAGCTGAGTCCTGGACTTTTATCCACTTATACACTGAGTTTTCCAGTTCAGGAAGTTTTGGTGCATCGAGAGAAACTAGAATGGAGAAACAAATTCCGTCCTCTTTACTTCCTGGCTGTCCACCGTATTCCAGATTGACCAGGCCACAGATTCGGGGTTTGAATCCTTTTGTGTTACCTATAGCCTCCTGCAAAATTATCGCAAATTTTTAAAAAGCAATTGGTACTCATAGGATGGTGCAGGTACATAAACATTGAATTGGTTCACACATTCTACTGGGTACATGTATTGTACCTGGGCATACATTGTACAAGATACATGTACATTGTACTAGGTACCTACTTACACTGTGACTTTTTCAATTGACTAATGTTTATAGCAATTCTTATACATCAAAAATATGTCAGTTAATAATTGTATGACTCATCTAAGGAACAGGGATATTTTAAATAAAGCACTTTTTTAAATGATTGAAATTTTCAATTTTCAAATGTATAACTCTTCTTATTGATGCTCTAAGTATTCTCAAGTTGAATTGTAAACTGAATTGTATAATATGACATTAAATTAACAGAGTCAAAGAAATGCTACCGTTCTTTTAAAGACTACTCACATATTAAATTATTTAAGAAATGGAATCTGCATCGATGTCGGCATAAATTGCTTTCACCAAACGGAACGTTAATGTACGTGTTACCTTTAGTATAAAGTATGCCGTCAGAAGAGCTGATGGGGTCCTACTGAAATCTACACCACAGGGGAAGTGGGATCCACCTTCAGAGTTCACCAATACATAGATCTCACTGAAATACAGTTTAAAAATCTCAATACTAGTAAGGCAGATATAAATGTCATTTGTTCATTCACATTCTAAGAGAACAGAAATAGTTTAGGATTCTAGCAAATCTATCACAAAATTGTGTCTATCAATGAAAAACCCCCTATATATGAACCAAAATTATTTGAAATTTATACAGTAAAACAAGGTTATAGTGAAACACCATGGACAAGCGATTTTGATTTGCATAAACATAACTTGCAGTAAGTTTATAATTCTCATTTAAAACATGGGGATAAAATTTACTGCACTGTAAGCATGAATTAATTATGAGCCTGTTCACTGTAATCATGTTTCACAATATTTCCATCTATTAAATAGAAATTTGCTTCATTGCTTACCTATCTGACATTTTCTGTACAATGAGGGGCCTATTGATGATATGTTTATGTTTGTACAACAGAGGTAGGCAGGGTCTGAAGCGCTGTTCCACAGTTCTCTCCCAGTGTTTGTACCCAAGTTTGATCAATGGAAGAATGTCCTTGGCTCTACAATACAAATCAACTCCTTAATGTTTTGGGGTTCACCTTAAAATTAGTAAATACGTTGTTCACAGAATTTGAGTAGAACCTCATTTATCTGATGAGCTATTACAAGAAATTTATTCACAGGTTATCTATTTTTTCTGCAATGTTCACTTCCTGTGTGAAACACCAAAGAAAGCAATTTGTTGGTCCCTCCCCCCGGGTATATACTAAGCCTTATTCAATCTATAATTATGAAATATGAAGCCAACCAAACAGAGCTGCAACCACTGAGTGATACATGGGTGAAATTTGTGTTTGTTTCCTATTTTTAGGGCTGAAAATAACATTGATGATTGTAAATGCCTTGCTATAATGTACCTGATGGGGAGTGACTTGTTTTGTATGTGCACAGGGTCTATCCACTCTGCCTGTAGCGATTCCTTGTCTTTATGCTCCAGGGTTTTCAGTTTCCCACCTTTGAAATAAATATTATTAAGTTCTCCTTAATGGTAATTTATCAAATAATCTTAACTATCAATTGAAGTACATTTACATGTACTGGTATCCTGTTTCCCTATGAATCTTTGAAATTTAATTTTTCATACGCATACCTTTTTAAAAAAAAATTTCAACTAGTCTAAAGTACATTGTACAATGATTATAATTTTCCTACCTGTTACATGCCCTGTGAATGTCAGCCTATAGTAATACCCTGAGCCATATTCTACACAAAGGAGGGTTGTGGGTTCAAAGGTTAAACCTGCTTCCTCCTCCACCTCCCTCTTGCAAGCCTCCTGTAAGAGTCATAAAATTACAGTGATAAACTTCACCTTATTCACCCAAATTCTTACTGGCTGAATACAAAACTGAACAAAATTAAAAAATTGCCTTAATTCATGTTTGAAATTTGAAAACTTCAGGGTAATGAAGCCAATGTCACATTTCGATTCCACTAATGTATACACACCACAAAGCTCTCCTCCCTCTCCACACGTCCACATGGCAGGTACCATTGTCCATAGCAGGAATACTTGGCTTCCTGGATCATCAAAATCTGACCTGCATCATTGATGAGGATGGCACCCACAATGTAGTACACAGTCTTTTTGGTTTTAGGGACAAAATTACCTGAAAAGTACCATAATATTTGTTAAGAGCATTGAATGATAGATTTTTAAAGAATAATTATCATGCAAACACAATAAATATCTTGAAATTTAAAGGATGAGTACTATAGTGGTCACAAGAGCACTTTACCATCTGTGGTGGTTAAGGTTTGGGTTGAGACCTTCAAGATATAATGACTACAGTCACATTTTTGAAATACTACACACATAAAGCACTTGTTGTCTTACCTATTCTGTCTAATCCCACAGCAATGTGATTCACGGGAACATGTTGGCCATTGAGGATTTTCTGCAAGTCTGCCTCTATATCACCCCCTGGTTCCGACTTGTTTGTTTCTGTACAACTCAGATGTGGGGAAGCATCGGCCATACTTACAGGATTAGTAAACCTGCAGTTTAAAGAAATTGACTATAAGCATACACCTGGTATAAATCTTTAACTTGACTTGTACTTAACTTGACTTGTAAGTATACAAGTTCTGCTCATATCTCAATCAGTATGTATTTTTTCTTATAAAAGGAATATTCTCTGGCCAAGGGTAACAAGTAGCAATTGAAGATGATTATACCCCTTGACTCTGTATGCACTTATCAGAATCCTAGCTGTTCTTAAACAGGTCGAGACCACTATATTTTGTGACGTCGGCATAAATTTGCATACTAAATTAGCCATCTGTTTACTTTTATCGACAAACCAATCAGGTGAATGAGTTGCAAGATATTGTGGGCTACTACAAGTTTCAGTGTATACAAAGCGTATTGAAAATATATACCATTTTGAATTGTCCTTTGGAAACTCATTATGAATGATTTTTCAGAATTTATGAAATTAATATGGACAGTTATGTCTGAACTTCAATTTCTATGCTCACATTTAAAAAGTATTGCATATGAGGACTTATATCAACCTATTTAAATACCCCATTGTCACTGTTCAAAAGAGAGGTACGTCCTATAGAACTAGAAGCAGCGAGTACCGTTTTTTCACATGATATCCCATATTTAAAGCAACATTATTAGAATCCGCGTTGATATTTTCTTCAGGGACATTCATCAGATTGCTTCACGGACAAAATACTATATGCTGCACAGCTTGCGCTTCTGCGTTTGTATATTTGTGCATTTCTACTACCGTGGCTATTCACGTATGTTACAAATGTACAGTTACCTGTATTTATTTCTAGTGCACAATGATAAAGTCCCCAATACACAACTGTGCAGTTTTTTCTTATCAAAACCTGTTTGTACTTGTATGCGTATGTTTGTCAGTCGTTTGATACTGATCATTTTTGAAGCAACAATTGATCAACTAAAACAACAGTATTTTTCAATGTGAGCATGGAACAAAGTTAATGGTACGTAATCTTTCCTTTTTTACCTTCTAAAGTAAAAATCAAGATGTACAAACATTCCGGCAAGCAATTAAATATTGTGAATAAAACAGACAAAAACCACGTGCGTTTGTTGAATCGTAGACACGTTGTAGACCGTCATGCATTGCAACTCATTCACTGGATTGGAGAATCTGTATGACGAAAATACTGTCACGTGTTAAATAATGCTATCCATATAAGGTAGTGTACCCGACCTGTTAAAGCTCACCATTAGCATGTGTATTTTACTCAAATGCATGGTGATCTAGTAGGATGTCAATATATGCGAATAGTCTCAAGTCTAGAAAACGGATGATATTTGTAAGATATGGACTTTTATTCTGGTTATCAAAATCTTCGCAACTAATTTAAAAAATTTAATTCCCCGGCTTTGCTCCTCCCTTTTTTCGGTCAAAATAGTTATGATATACTTACTATAAATGCTTGTTAGTTTTTTTCTTTTGAAGAATTATTACCGACCCAAACTATTTTACAAACACATCTCTCTCTCAAGTTTGAGACTACATGGCTTTAATGGACAATTTCACATCGAGTTAAAAAGTAACGCTCCAATTCTTGCTAATAATCTACGTAGTTATGATGTATTGCTTCCAATCTGCAATCTGTAGTTTAAGACTACATGACTGTCATTACTCAGCTTTTATGGACAATTTCACATAGAGTTAAAAAGTAACACTCCAATTCTTGCTAATAATCTACGTAGTTATGATGTATTGCTTCCAATCTGCATTTCCAACTTACGATTCTTTAATGAAAACTAAGACTTGGTATGAATTACTACTTAAGTATTTACATTATAGACCTAAATTGAATTACTTTATTTTAGATTTATTTAATTTTTATTTAATTAAGAGCATTTGACGTTAGAAAATGTGAAGCGGGAAACCTTGAGATGTCTCCTTTATGACATCATAAACAAATGTGCACAAAACAGCCAGTCGAGTTGTCTAAATTGAGTACAGAATTTGACCACGAAAGCAAACCTGCGACCCACCTTAAATCTTAGTCTTCCTCCTTGAAAGTTCTAATTCAAGTTGTGAAATGTAAGAATCGACTTGGGCACCCGATTATATATCTACCTACTTGGACTTATCTATTCAAAAGGGTGGTCAGGTCAGTCCAACTAAATCAAAATCCTGACTTACCTGACAAGTGCACAGGATCAGGTCACAGTTAATGGATATCATGGTTAAAAATAGAGAGTTTTAAAGCTTTCTATGTGTCATGATCCGTATCATTGATTAAAGTAATCATAAGCATATGAAAAGTTAAAAAGAGTTGAGAATAATGTAAGCTGGTCTGCTGACGTTTAATTGCAATATTGATAGATGATTTTCAAAAGTTCGCTGTCTCAGATGATAGGTGTACATTATCGTGATAATTGACACTGTTGCGCTGAACAGCTGGGCCAAAGTGTCCCTTAAAAAGTAATTCGGGAAAGTTTAATGTTTTAAGAAAGTAGGAGTTTCAAAATAATACCAAAATCTGTTAATTTCCACATTTGTACACATCAAAAGGAGATACGTACCGTCATTCTTGTTCTCATTTCAGTTGTTGGTGGGTCACACTTGGTGGCTTCTCTGGCAACTCTAAACAATAAGTCGTACTTGAAATTGTCTTGTGATCGAATAATTTTACGTACAACTTAAGATCTTGAAAAAGCGCAGAGAAATGTTTGTGAAAGTTTATGGTTTATTGTATATTCGAAGCACTTCGTCGACAATGACTTTGGTATATATTGCGCAACGCCCTTGCACATGTTGTGCAAAGTTTTTCTATTTAAACAGAGTGACACAAAATTTCATATACCAAATAATTTAAAATGGCAGAGGCCTGCAGGTTTGAGACCGCTTCATCATCCCCAAATATGGATGTAGAACTGTGGAGAGTAAAAAAGCTTATTCAAAGTTTGGACAATGCAAGAGGGTAATCTCTCTCTCTCTCTCTCTCTCTCTCTCTCTCTCTCTCTCTAATTCATGATTTTTGGACATCCTAATTGTAATTTCAATGCTAGAAATTGACACGAATGAGAAATTTTTGACAGAGATTTAACAAATGTTTAAAATAAAAGAAATTGTTTCCTTAATTTTTTTGGTGAAACTAATAAGATCTTAAGGAATCAATGTAGAAGTAGTTTTAGGATTGCCATGTTCACATATTTTGTATTTACTACTACTAGACATGTAATGAGTAGATATGGCCAGAAATTAGTCCTGACTTTTACCCCATTTCATTTGTAACCAGTAACAAGGCACTGTTTTTTGGTGACAAGGGTAACATACATGACAAAACTGATTATTTTCTTTCAGCTGAATGGTTTAATTTCATCCAGTAACAATGGTTACAGCTATATTCTATTGGTGACAAAAGGTAACAGAGGTGACGAGCCTTTTTCTGTTTAGCGGGGGTCTTATTTTATTTAGTTACAATGGTTACAGCTATATTGTATTGGTGACAAAAGGTAACAGAGGTGACGAGCCTTTTTCTGTTTAGCAGGGGGTCTTATTTTATTTGGTTACAATGGTTACAATGGTAACAGCTATAATCCATTGGTGACAAGAGGTAACAGAGGTGACAAGCCTTTTTCTTTTTAACAGAGGTTCTTATTTTATTTGGTTACAATGGTTACAGCTATATTCTCTTGGTGACATAGGGTAACAGTGGTGACAGTCATTTTCATAATTTACAAGGGGTCTTTTTTAAATTGGTTACATTGGTAACATTGGTTACAATGGTTACCTAACCCTAACCAAACCCTAAACTAACCTTAACCCTAATCCTAACCCTAACCCCTAACCCTAAACTAACCATAACCATAAACTAACCCCTAACCCTAATCCTAACCCTAACCCAAACATAACTCTGTTTTGTAACCAATGTAACCAGTAACCACTGTAACCTGTCACAAGTACATCAAAGTTAGAAAATCATTCATAATCAAACATTGTTACCGATGTAACCAATGTTACTGGTTACAAATAGAAAGGGGTAAAAGTCGGGACTAATTTCTGGCCATATATGGTAATGAGTGGTGAGTGATTAAATGTTTCCTTTTGCAGCAATGGAACCAGCATGATATCATTGATCATCCCGCAGAATGGACAGTTGTCTATTGTCAACAAAATGTTGACAGAGGAGATGGGAACAGCTGCCAGAATCAAGAGCAGAGTGAACCGTCAGTCGGTCCAGAGTGCGATATCTTCAGTACAGCAGAGGCTGAAACTGTACAGAACAGGTCAGTGATATGTTGAAATAAGGTTAAGGACCTCTACCATGTTAAAACATTTCTTAAACATTCTGTCAAAAACATTCAATTTGTAGAAAACATTGTACTGCATAAATGTTTTAAGGATATTGTGTTGGGTAAATGGGATATCTTAGAAGGCTTAATATGCTATTGCTTTTTTTAACAATTAAATTGCATGGCTTTTTTAATGTTTTTTTTTTTAAAATAAATTGCCATAAGTTTACATATATTAATTACAGTTTTAATGACAGGTTATATAGATATCTCTTAGAAAAAAGCACATTGGTAGATAAATATTTTCAAAATTATAAATAATATATAATACATATTTTATTCTAGATACACTTTCAATTCAAAATGCGTACATTTGTAAGTTTTATTACTTTAGTTCCAAAAAATGGACTTGTGATATTTTGTGGAACAATAATTACCGAGGAAGGAAAGGAAAAATTGATCAACATGGACTTTGAGGCGTACCGACCAATCAACCGCTCTCTTTATCATTGTGACAACAAATTCCATACTGAGGTATCAATACATGCTTTTATCTATAAACAAATCTTTTTTTCCACAATGATAGGCAAAAGCTGCTCACATGATATTCAAATTAATTAACATGAAAAGTACCTTAAATTGCATTGTATACCTGTAGATCTGAACTCTACAGAAAAATTTGGATCAACAACCAAAAATTTATGATTTTTATTAAAAGATGTGGAGTTGACATGCTGTATGTCAACCTAAATTTTCCTGCAGAGCTCCAGATCAGCAACCAAAGTCAAATACTTTAAATTTTTAAAACAGTAAAAAAATTTCTTACTTTTTGAAGCTAATACGTTTACATCTCATATTTATATTGTCAAAGAAGTGTATCAGTGAATATAATCTCTTTTTAATTTATTAAAATGTGATTCATTTTAATACATTCATTTTACATGTTTTTGAATGTGATAATAATTCTGTAACATTTATTATCATAATACTTTTTGCAGTTGTTAAGGGCGTGACTAACCGATGACAACAAGTTTGGTTTTATCATCATAGATGGAAAAGGAGCCCTGTTTGCAACCCTCTGTGGTGACCATAAAGAAGTTCTTCAAAAAATCTCTGTTGAACTTCCTCCTAAACATGGTACACAATTTTTTTTCAATCTGATTCATGCTGATGCATTGATTGTACTGCATTAGTTTGCTTTTTCAGTATCTATAATTTTATTTGAACTGTAATTGTATTTATATATCCATTTCACTTTCAATATAATAATATGTATTCTGATATATAAAACTACAATTATTCTGACTCTTTGTAGTAAAAGATAGACCTGTTCTTTTGAATACAAAAGTCAGTTTCAAAACATGTTGCTTATTACAATGTACATATTTTACTGCAAGTGTGTGGTAACTAGTCGCCATAGTCTGTTCATTTTCTTGGCATTAGTTTTACAGGTACTCTGTATTCAATTTATCTACCTGTATTCTAGGCAGAGGAGGTCAATCAGCACAAAGGTTTGGACGAATAAGAGAAGAAAAAAGACACAACTTCCTGAGGAAGGTTGCAGAGACAGCTGTGAAGGTGTTCATTGAGAATGACAAAATCAACATATCTGGGTTAATTCTGGCAGGGTCAGCCCAGTTCAAGGTCGAACTCAGCCAAACTGACCTTCTAGACCCAGTAAGTTCTCATTATAAGAAATAAGTATATGCTTTATCATGGCTAATCCAGTATCAAAGCACAGAGTACCGGTAGACACCAGTATAGGATTAAGCTACTATTTTCTTCATTATGTTGTTTTTCTTCTTCAACAATATGGATTAAAAAACTGAGAACGTTTGATAGCCATCAATATTTAAATATAGTAATGATTTGGTTGTTAATTATTAAACTTATCACAGATCCATTACTGAACTGGAAGTCTTTCGAAATATTCATATGACCATTGACCTGAGTTATGCCCCTTTGGGGCAAAAAGAAGTTTGAGATTATAACAGAAAATTTACCTTTTCTTAAGTAGATTCCAAAGAGCAATAATTTTTTTTCTTTCAGAGGCTACAGAAAGCCATAGTTAAGATTGTGGACATTAACTATGGGGGAGAAAATGGATTCCATCAAGCAGTGACTCTGTCTGCTGATGTGCTGGGAAACATCAAGTTCATCCGAGAGAAAAATCTTCTAGGTACAATCTAGAGCATTTATTGTATGGCAGATGTAGTAATGCATATGGTTTGAAGTGGAATTGAAACTGAAAAGCCTATGACCTGGCATCCCAATGTAATATTAATGGTCAATATGGCCACAACCACTTCAATATTACATGAAAGAAGGAAGTGCAATTATGCTTATGCTACAAGGAAATCATCGCCCCCATTTTATTTTCACCCCTTTTGCTATCTTTGTAAGTGGGCGAATTTAAGCATGGGTGAATTACAATCAAATTATCAAATTATACCTCTTTTAACCCATTTGTATCGGGGCCAATTGAAGACAGGGCAAAACTTCAGCGAGTATAACAGGGCAAAAATAAATTGGGGCGATAATAAAGCTGTATACATTTATTTATAGAAATAAAGCTTGCCTACACTTTCTATTTTCTGTTAAGCATACCAAAATCTACCTGTACAAATGAAAAGATTACTCTCTAACATAATTTCAGCAACAGTAAACTCTATGGCTGCCAGTACTGGTACTAACTTTTCAGAATGTGTTCTTGATCTTGCTCTGTCATGTACAATGTTATCTTGCAGACAAATACTTTGAGGAAATTTCCCAGGACACGGGCAAGTACTGTTTTGGTGTGGAAGATTCAATGGCTGCCTTGGAGGCTGGAGCCGTAGAGACGCTGATCGTGTGGGAGAATTTGGACATCATTCGTTACACCTTATTCAACCAGAGAGCTGAAAGTAAGGGCAAGTCAAATTCACAAGAAGTTACTGTTGATTATATATCAATGACTTGCAACAATTTAAGCGCAATGGACAGATTTGTCCAAATATTTGAAAGTTATTTCTAAACATGAATTCCCTCAAAATGACAAATTAAGGAAGTCACTTATATTTTGGGCTTTATTTAGGCATCATTATAAATATTGACACTTTACAGTTGTATGGGTATTTTTTGGGTGGTATCATTGACCTCTTACCTGCTTTGATTACAGGTAACACAGTCCTGTTTCTAGGACCAGAACAACAAAAAGACAAGACTTTCTTCATTGACAAAGAGGTAAATATAATTTTTTATACTGATGAAAACAGAGGGATAATCTGTCCAATTAATACATGTATTAAGCCAGTCATTACATACCTTGATGTTATGTACAATCTCACATGGAAAATGAAGCATTTATCCCCAGTCATAAATCCTTCCACAAAGTAATCTTAATCTTAAGCATCAAATGTAGTTTCAATTTCTCAAAAAAAAAATTCTATGAAAATTCTCATAGCTGTAAGGTTTTTTTTTGGAAAAGATTATTTACATTTCATGATGGTTTGTATTTTTTGAAGACTGGCGTAGAAATGGAGATCATTGATGAGATATCATTGGTTGAATGGCTTGTCAACAATTTCAAGTCTTTTGGTAATTAAAATTAATATACATTTATGTAATTCAGTATTAACACATGGGTATTCCTTAATTAAAATCAAATATATTTTTTCATGAAGTTGATGAGAGAAGGTCTTTTATCTACCACTTGCTGAAATATTTCTTCATGAAAGCAAGTTAACATATTAATTCCACATTTTTAAATAGGTTCCTGTTTAGAGATTGTGACAGACAAAACACCAGAGGGGGCACAGTTTGTGAGAGGCTTTGGTGGATTAGGAGGTTAGTGATTTCTTTACTGCAAAGAAGAGAGAGAGAGAGAGAGAGAGAGAGAGAGGAGAGAGAGAGAGGTGTTTTATCTGCGATTTAAAAGAAAAAAAAAGATGTTTTTAAATTTTTTAGTTTTAATGTTTTTGTGTCCATGGTGAAAAAAATACACAAATTTACAATTAAATCATAATAATTCCTTTCACAGGATTGTTGAGATACAAGATGGAGTTCCTAAACCATGATGATGACCTGTCTGACCTTCACCTAAAGGACTTGGATTTAGATGACTATTAAATTGAATATTAGTTACTCTTAAGAATAATGAACAGTACTTGTAAAATTTGTTGTTACACAAATGTCTTAATTCTGGAATTATTACTGGGAACCTAACATTACTGAAATTGTCTCAAAAATAAAAGAATGTCATAAATTAAAATCTTTTTCATTGATTGGAGATATTTGATGTATGATATTATATCAAATTTCAAAACTGTTTTTACATAAGCAGTATGAGCAATATTAAGATATCTGAAGACAAGTGAAAAGCCGTCAATGTGACAGCAAACCAAGTTTTCTTTTATGTGAACTGTATCCGTAATCCATGTCAACCCTGAATTGATCAACACTACCTACCATATCCAGTGAAATGGAGTAACCTATATGCAATATTTTGCCAAAAAATGACTAAGTTCAAAAGCTGGTATTTTTTTCATAAATTACCAGAAATCAAAATCCTAACAATATGCGCACCTCTGATATATGTACAATTGATCTGCAAAAGAACAACTTCCTAGCTATCTTGAAAACTGTAAGAGGAGTTATCCGTACAATGAGGGTACCCATTTGGCAGCTGCCCGCCCGCCATTTTCACCATTTCAATAACCGTATTTTTCCATTGGAAAACCCGTTTAAAAATGATTATGCTATTATTCTTATAGAAGGCTGATTTGAGAAATTTATACACACTGAATAATTATCTACCTCTTTTACAATTTTTATATTGTCCCTATATGTATACGGGTGATATTGTAAATTCCTTATTAAATGTGAGGAATTAATATCCACGTAAAATCACCAGAAGCAGTCTTCGCAGATTTTAGAATCTTGCTTTAGTTTTTCAGTTTTGAGCTATATAAATTGTAACAAGAAATTGGTGCACTCAATTTTCATACTTTTGCGATTTGATGCAAAACAATGATATGGTGGAGTTGAGTACTCGCTTAAATTAAGTTTACAGGATCTCAACTATCGCTCAGATCCTAATTTAACTTAAAAGGGAGCAATGATGTACATGAGTACCATGTACCATGGCCATAAATATTGTTTTCAAAACAAAACCAACTTTTGCTATTATTGCATACTGACTGATGATTATCAAATTACAAATACAAAAAACAGAAAACCTAAAATGAGTAAAATAATTTATTATATGAATATTGCACATACCGGTACATTTACAGTCAATTCACTGATGATTGAATTTTCTCATGTAATTCAACGTGCAAAATCTCCATAACCTGCTACCACAATTTTATCACGAAAAATATCACTCAGTTTGCTGATTAAATCTTCCGACGAGTGAAAATACACAACACCTTTCTTCATTTTTTGCAAGATGTCAGATTTACTGTCACTTAAACATGTTGACAATGTTCTCATGTGGTCTTTACTTCTTGTGTTACCTTAAAAGAAAAAAAAACAAATTCTCAATAAAATATGATTTTCATATCTCTCATTTCATGTAAAAGTCTAACAGTAACAAGATTCTAAGAGTGGATAATTAGTTAAAATGAGAAGTAAAGTGATGAGTTTGATCTGATGATTCCTTTCTGATCCAGCTCTTCAAATCAAACAAATGCAAAATGTTACTGATAAATTCATTGTATTACCCTAAAGCCTTCCATTTAATAGTAGAAATAAAATTCCAAACAATTTTTTGGAATTAACTACCAAATGTTTTGAAAAATGCCATGGTAATTAAAAGGAACATTTTTTATGTGCTAAGAACAAGACAAAATTTGTTCATTGTAAATAATGCCAACAGTTTCCGAGAAAGGTGATATGGATTCAGAGTAACACACTGTGGAAATTGAAAAAAATACTATCACACTCTGTAAAATGAACAGTATGAAAAAAGGAAAATAGACCAAAATAAAATTATTGTTTGTTTGGAATTGCCTCCTGCTTCATTGAAATACCCACCCACTGATAAAATTTTATTAGCAAAACATAAAGAACTTTTTTTATATGGAGATTTTTATTTTCCAATTTATAATTAGTTAAACTTCAAGTTTGAAAAAAAAAATCCCCTCCTTCCTTCCCTCCCTCCTGGGTCTAGAAACCCCCAGGTAGCAGTTCCAAACAACCCTTTTATAAGGATTGCCTAATGGGTATATAATAAATTTATAAACAGTTCTCATGCATTGAAAATGATACAATAAATGAAAAGGAAATTCTTACGACTAGCCCCCTTCATGTATTCAGCGGTCAGTTTCCTCATCAGAAGGTCTGCCTGATGTATCATGTTCTCGCTGCAGATCTGTCTGTCCACCCCTCTGGAAGTTTGATCCACATCATCTAACACGGGTTTTGATGGAGCTGACAGAGCCCTTGTTATAAGATCCATAGTCTGAATCACTGAGCTACAAGTGTTGATATACGTAAAAATAATTTTGTTCACTGCAAAAGTGCCAGGTGCATGACCTCAATTAACACAAGATACTGTAAGGCCTAACAGAAGCCATTGTCTCAAGCCATGGCCCAGAGTTCATATAGCTCTCCCCAGATGGGAGAGAATTGCACATTACTGGCAGTGTTTTGCGACAATGAACCAAAGTTTCAATCATAGGAATTTGCCAGTATCTGGTACAAGTCTTAAATTTCAGACTTTCAGAATTTCAGTACTTAATATAGACTTCATTTCAAATGTATTTACATGTACTACATATAACATTTAACTCATGAAGTATTTTATTTATTATGTCCAAATTGTAAAAATGACAAAAGAAATGCAACGTATTGAAAATTAGTGTGGGAGTCACTAAGCACATTCCTGTAAGCTCCCTAACAGAGTTTTTTTTCACCAATTGGGGACTGGGGTCTGAGGCCCTTTCAATTTGGAAAATAGCGACAAAATAAGAAAATTGGGAAAATCTATTTTTTATTGATTGTTATGAATTTAACCATTTAATACTATCATTTATTCAAATACTAATTAAAGCATTTGTGCTTCTTTTTCTAGAGTTCTTGAAATTATTTATTATTCTGTTCAGTCTTTCTTGAAAATTTTGACAAATTGTACAAAGATTTTTGTTAAAAATTACACTTGGGTCAGAAATTGGGAAAATATTAGGAAATTTCTGATTGGGACTGGGGCCGAATTTCGGCCCCAAAAATTCGGCCCCAAAACAGGCCAAAATAACACTGCCTAATGACATACAACTGAGAACACTGCACAGATCATTTAATATTTGGTAATGTACTCACTTTTCTAGTGCCACTGGACCGGAGTTGGTGTTTACTGATATGGAATGCTTTTCCCAAACATTTTGGTCTGGGTTAGGGACTTCAAACCGAGCTGCCATATTCAGGATGACGTCATCTGGGACCGGCCGTATTTGGCGCTCCCTGTTTCTGATCAAGGCTGTCTCTGTATCGCAGTGTATGTGTACCTGACAGAAACTGATGCTATCTACAATAAAGAGGTGTTATTTTAAAGTCTCGATTACCTTAAATGTATAGATTTACAATGTGTATAAGAATCTAGATTTTAATGTGTTGAGGTGATACATGTATGTACTTTCTTAATTCGAATCTTTCAAATTGACAATTGCACTTTAAAAATTTCAATTTGATTAACTGTACAGTAGAATATCATTTAAAAAATTGTCAATAAGTTTTTTTTTAAACCAGGGGTGCATGCATTTTACAAAGGAACTTGCAACAAAGTCAAATACTTTCAGTCTCATAGAATGATCTTCAAGTTCAATGCACAAAATTTATATAAAAACATTCATTTACAAGAATTATAATTTCCAAAACTGTTTCTTTAATGTCGTTAAATCAAAACAGTAAACAGTTCATGAAAAGTTAGAATTCGCTAATTAAGTAATATGGAAAAATGTAACTACTTTTTGTAAAATGATGCACATGCAGGCAGCGGCTTACGTTTTCGTGTAAGCTGATAATACTTGTATCTCATGCTGCTATAATACATATTGTCATCAATCAATATCACTACTTTGCCACTTTCTTGGTGTCTCATGTTTTGTAAAAACATTTGGAAACTTTCAAAATGACAGTCATTATTCTCTGCCCCTGTTGTCAATGTCTCTGATGCTTCAGTTTCATTTTTTAGTTCCCTAACAAGATTATCCACCGCATTCTGAATGTTTTCTCTGCATTCTTTCCAGGCATTTGGCATCTGCGAAATTGAAAGTACATGTATACTTATTTGCTGTATGAAAATTTACATTTGCGAGTAAATTTACTCTATCCAGACTATTGCATAAATTTTTTTCAACTTAGTTTCTTACATCATTCAATTCATTTACAATTCTATATGCATGCATATCCCACTGTCTCAATAGTTTGAATGGTTTACACTATAAGTACCAGTACTTTTAAAAGATGAAAGTATACTTATGTATTTAAAAAAAAAGTACCTCTTTTTCAATAATATTTTTCTCTACATCTGTTGGGATGATTTCATCATATGACACCAGCAGCCAATGTAAAGATTTGGATTCTTCCCAGTAACCCTGGCTAGCTACAGTGGATTTATCAATCAGGGATTTTGCAAATGTAGACTTTCCACTTCCAGGAATGCCACACAAAATTGTTACACAGATGTCCAACATTTTCCTTCTAGAAATAATATCAGAAAAAACTGCAATGTGCCCGTTACATGCTTATTCTCATTGAACATGTTAAATGTTGCATATATGTTGGAGATGACTGGATAATGGTCATAAGTATAATACCAGTGTTTAATAAATTGTCGATACACTTTTTTCTTAGTTCATATCCCGTGCATTAATATTTTCTATCCAACAATGCAATATTCCTACTCAGCACGTTCAATTCACTGCACTGACATAGTTTGATAGTAAGTAAGCATTGGCGAAACCCAATTCATGGGCGCAGCCATTGTGACCTTTGACCTTGTCATCTGCAACAAATATAACGATACAACCAAATCATTTCAATCTTGGGTTATTGGCGTCCTATAATTTCTCCAATCAGTTTATAAAAATACATAGATTTTGAGAACAAATATATTTTTGCAACGTCTATGAAATTTTGGCCAATAGAATCACAAATAATTTTCAGCCCTAAATTTTTGACGTCACATTCACCTCACATGGTCAATGGCGAAGTGTGGTTGTTGGCAATTCACCACCTAAGGAAACAAAAGAAAGCGAATTTCTGATCTTCTGGGGCATCTTTGTGAGAAAATAACAGATAAAGGAGTTTTCAATTAGTATAATTGCGGTAAACAGTTGTATTTTAAGCAGGCGGGCTACGATTTATTCCCGCCATACGGTAAATCGCTAATCTGTTTGAAGTCTGTCACACAACATGGCATCAAATGGTGTAGATGGGGAAAGCAGTGCGGACCGAAATGTTGAAATATGGAAGATCAAGAAACTTATTAAGAGTTTGGAAGCAGCTAGAGGGTAATTTTATTTTTTGCTTCAGCTTTTGTTGAATTGCGTCTTTTGACTTGGCATATGGCCCTGAAATATCTAGTTTTAGCTAGTTTTAATCATTCTATTTTATCTTCAAATCAACATGTATTTCATATAAATTTCATTTTCATGACACTCTTAGTTACAATTTATGAAAGTATGATTGATGCTGGCCAATTTTTTAAAATTTAATTTTCTTCAGTAACACATTTAAATTCGGAAGAGCTTCGAATGACAGGCTACTAAAGTGATACCTGTTTTATATTTCAGAAATGGCACAAGTATGATATCTTTAATCATTCCACCAAAGGATCAAATCTCTAGAATCGCCAAAATGTTAGCTGATGAATTTGGAACAGCTTCAAATATCAAAAGTCGTGTGAACAGACTCTCAGTATTGGGAGCTATTACATCGGTACAACAACGGTTAAAACTTTACAACAAAGGTGACCAACTTTCTTTCATCATCCTTTTTAATGGTGTTTTTATCATAGAAAGAATATGATACTCCCAGCAATTATTGTATGTGTGAAAGAATGAACAGTGGAATCCATATTGCATTTACCTATTAAGTAAACACAAAATAGACAATTGGTGTTTATTAATTTGTAGGTTTAAGTGATTTTGAAACTTTGATTCATATGAACAAGTGTTGAAAATATTCTGAGTGTTAAAGGTTATGCCAGTATTTCAATATATGTTTTAAAGGTTTGATTTGGATCATTTGAAGGGTCTTTGATTTAATTTGTGTTTGAATTATTGTAGTCCCACCCAATGGTTTGGTGATATATTGTGGTACCATAGTGACAGATGAAGGAAAGGAAAAGAAAGTTAACATAGACTTTGAACCATTCAGACCCATTAATACATCCCTGTATTTATGTGATAACAAATTCCACACAGAGGTAAGGCTTACATAGTTAAATTTCATCAGATCAGTCTGGGGACAAGTCCCAGCTTTGTGTCACATTGATTGTTTTCAACTTTATAGCTTTGTTGAAATGTCCACGTTAGTATTGTGAACAAAATAAGTGTTCATTGAATGTTCAATTTTGAATGAAAATCAAGCATAAAATTAGGCATCTGAATGAGTTTGATAACTTGTGCAGACACTAGTCCTCTATCCATATTTTACACCATTGTAAAGTCTTGCTTGTCTGAGTTTGACAAAAGCATGTCTGACCTTCTGTTCTGTGCTTTGTACATGCTAGGTAGATGCGTGCAAAATAATTAAGGTACTGGTAACACATAATGAAAATTATTTTTTCCATTCTGATTTCATTGAACACACTGAAAAACCTTAAAACAAATACTGTTTTTGTAAGTGATGTTCAGAGCTACCATTAGTAAGAAATAAATAGTTGAACTAACCTAGCTGGTCTCAAACTGGAAAAAGTTGATGTCGAACCCTGGCTTGTACTGTTAGTTACTTCGCTTGGGAAATCAATTCTATCAAAGAAAGTGTTTTTAGGGGGAAAGATTATAAGCAACCATCAATGATGTCTCTGTGATGTCAATTGTTAGCAATATCTCTCTCCAGATATTATATTTATATTGTCTTTGATTAGCTGAATTCAGCTTCTGTTAATTTTGCACCTTGTTTTCCAGGCTTTAACAGCCCTGTTAGCAGATGACAACAAGTTTGGTTTTATCGTGATGGATGGTAATGGAGCTCTGTTTGGAACACTATCAGGAAACACCAGAGAAGTCCTACACAAATTTACAGTCGATTTACCCAAGAAACACGGTAAATTAAAAAAAAAAGTAGTCAAGGTGCCATTTTGAAAAAATTACTGCAAATTATGAGAATTGTTTATATTTTTTAAAACCTTTTTACTAATTCAATACTCTTTGTACATTGGGCTTCATTTTGTAAGTGGTTTGAGACGTGACGCTGCAATCTCTCACTTCAAAAACAACCATTACATGCTATATCAATTATTTTCTATGTTTAGGGAGAGGAGGTCAGTCAGCTTTACGTTTTGCCCGTTTACGTATGGAGAAGCGTCACAACTATGTGAGAAAAGTGGCTGAGGTTGCAGTACAACTGTTCATATCCAACGACAAACCAAACATTGCTGGTCTGGTGCTAGCTGGATCCGCAGATTTCAAAACAGAACTCAGTCAGTCTGACATGTTTGATCCTGTAAGCATTACTTTGTAATATTTTGAATGGATAATGATATAATTTATTTTGACAAGATATTTTGGGGTTTAGATTGTGTTTGATTGTGCAATTCGTAGGAATTAATAATGTACTAAAAGCAATAATTTTGCTTTGTTTTCTGTGATGCAGAGATTGCAAGGCAAGATCATCAAGATTGTTGATGTATCATATGGAGGGGAAAATGGTTTCAACCAGGCAATAGAACTGTCTTCAGATTCACTAGCGAACGTTAAATTCATACAGGAAAAGAAACTCATAGGTAATGAATAATGAGCAAATTGCACATTCATAATTGATTTTTAGCTCACCTGAGCTGAAAGCTCAAGTGAGCTATTCTGATCACATTTTGTCTGTCGTCCGTCTGTCTGTCTGTCTGTCTGTCTGTCCGTCTGTCTGTCTGTCTGTCTGTCCGTCCGTCCGTCTGTCCGTCTGTCCGTCTGTCTGTAAACTTTTCACATTTTCAACATCTTCTCAAGAACCACTGGGCCAATTTCAACCAAACTTAGCACAAAGCATCCTTAGCCTAAGGGGATTTAAATTTGTGAAAATTAAGGATCACGCCCTTTTGCAAAGGGAGATAATTAGAAATTTATGAAAATTTTCGAGAAATTTTCAAAAATCTTCTTCTCATGAACCATAAGACCAGGAAAGCTGAAACTTGTGTGGAAGCATCATCAGGTAGTGTAGATTCTAATTTGTGAAAATCATGACCCCCGGGGGTAGGGTGGGGCCACAATGGGGGGGGGGGGTCGAAGTTTTACATAGGAATATACAGAGTAAATCTTTGAAAATCTTCTTCTCATGAACCATAAGACCAGGAAAGCTGACACTTGTGTGGAAGCATCCTCAGGTAGTGTAGATTCAAAGTTGTGAAAATCATGACCCCCGAGGGTAGGGTGGGACCACAATGGGGGGTCAAAATTTAACATAGGAATATATAGAGTAAATCTTTAAAAATCTTCTTCTCATGAACCATAAGACCAGGAAAGCTGAAACTTGTGTGGAAGCATCCTCAGGTAGTGTAGATTCTAATTTGTGAAAATCATGACCCCCGGGGGTAGGATGGGGCCACAATGGGGGGTCAAAATTTAACATAGGAATATATAGAGTAAATATTTAAAAATCTTCTTCTCATGAACCATAAGACCAGGAAAGCTGAAACTTGTGTGGAAGCATCCTCAGGTAGTGTAGATTCTAATTTGTGAAAATCATGACCCCCGGGGGTAGGGTTGGGCCACAATTGGGGGTCGAAATTTAACATAGGAATATACAGAGTAAATCTTTAAAAATCTTCTTCTCATGAACCATAAGACCAGGAAAGCTGAAACTTGTGTGGAAGCATCCTCAGGTAGTGTAGATTCATAGTTGTGAAAATCATGACCCCCGAGGGTAGGGTGGGCCTTATTGGGTGTTCGAAGTTTTACATAGGAATATATAGAGTAAATCTTTAAAAATCTTCTTCTCAGAAACTAATCAGCCAGAAAAGCTGAAACTTGGGTGGAAGCATCCTCAGGTAGTGTAGATTCTAATTTGTGAAAATCATGACCCCCTGGGGGTAAGGTGGGGCCACAATGGGTGGTCGAAGTTTAACATATGAATACATAGAGTAAATCTTTAAAAATCTTCTTCTCAGAAACTAATCAGCCAGGACAGCTGACACTTGTGTGAAAGCATCCTCAGGTAGTGTAGATACAAAGTTGTGAAAATCATGACCCCCGGGGGTAGGGTGGGGCCACAATATGGGGTCGAAATTTTACATAGGAATATACAGAGTAAATCTTTAAAAATCTTCTTCTCAGAAACTAATCAGTCAGGAAAGCTGACACTTGTGTGGAAGCATCTTCAGGTAGTGTAGATTCAAAGTTGTGAAAATCATGACCCCCGGGGGCAGGGTGGGGCCACAATGGGGGATCGAAGTTTTACATAGGAATATATAGAGTAAATCTTTAAAAATCTTCTTCTCAGAAACTAAGCAGTCAGGAAAGCTGAAACTTGTGTGGAAGCATTTTCAGGTAGTGTAGATTCAAAGTTGTGAAAGCATGACCCCCGGGGGCAGTGTGGGGCCACAATGGGGGATCAAAGTTTTACATAGGAATATATAGAGTAAATCTTTAAAAATCTTCTTCTCAGTAACTAATCAGCCAGTAAAGCTGACACTTGTGTGGAAGCATCCTCAGGTAGTGTAGATTCAAAGTTGTGAAAATCATGACCTTCTGGGGGTAGGGTGGGGCCACAATGGGGTGTCGAAGTTTAACATAGGAATATATAAAGTAAATCTTTAAAAATCTTCTTCTCAGAAACTAATCAGCCAGGAAAGCTGAAACTTGTGTGGAAGCATCCTCAGTTAGTGTAAATTCATAGTTGTGAAAATCATGATCCCCGGGGTAGGGTGGGGCCACAATGGGGGGGGGGGGTCAAAGTTTAACAAAGGAATATATATGGTAAATCTTTAAAAATCTTCTTCTCAGAAACTAATCAGCCAGATGATTCTTTACAATTGTTAAAACTTTGGCCCCAGGACAATTCTTTGGCCTCACAAGAAGGTTCAGAGTTTATGTACGTTTATATCCCATATATAAACAATTGTTAAGGATCTTTTTGAGAACTGCAATACTCAATATATGATATGACTATAAAATTATCCTGTTAGAAAAGATGATTATAAACATAAGAATATCCAGGGGAAAAATGGATTTTATTTATACAGGATCAACATGTATTATTGTACATTGTCCAGATAGTTTGTATTATGACTCCATTAAGCTGATTTTATCATACCTATTGTTCCTCAGGTGAGCGATGTGGCCCATGGGCCTCTTGTTTAAATACAGAATTATTGATGTTAATTGGAGTTAGGTCTGAATGGTAAGTTATGACATTCTTATTGTTTCAGGTCGTTATTTTGACGAGATCTCACAAGACACGGGGAAATACTGCTTTGGTGTGGACGACACGCTAAAGGCTTTAGAGATGGGAGCAGTGGATATTCTCATTGTTTGGGAAAATTTGGACGTCACACGCTATGTGCTGAAGAACCATGCGACAGATGGTAAGTGGAAACCAAGCTTTCTCCTCTGTTTAGAATATTGATTGTTTAATATTTACATTTTCCAGTGTCTTTGCCTGTGATAACACAAGTATCAGTTTTGTACTATATAACTTCAAATGACGCCAAATTGAGGCGCCGTAATATGCATATCTATATTTTTATGTTCTTATTCGTTTCACCCAAACGAACATAAAATATTTATTAAATAAACACAAACTCGTGAGTAGGATGTGAAGCGCTCTGAAAGTGCAGTTTTAATTACATTCAATATAACAATATTTTCTTTCTTTCAAAACCACATCTTCCACATCTACAAAATAAAATTACAAATTTTAGACAGTGGATACATCTATATATTATACAATACGAAGCAATGGGCGGGTGGGTGGGACTTATATGACTGCACGAAAAAGAGCCTTTGAATGGCTTTACTAGTACACAATAACTTTCACGGTCATTCATAGCCCGTGCTATATCAATGTCACCTGACTAGGTGACAATAATAACAACCAATAGATGTAAAGAATAAACAAACACTACCACATGTTTAAGTAACATTAATAACTACGTCAATATTTAATCGAACGATGGCTTAAAATTATATAAATATAAGTAATATTTATTGGATTTTATTCATGCCCCGACCAAAATTATCAACTCATAATACTCAAAGAATGATTCCTTATTCCTTAAATATTTCAAATTCAAATAAAACTCTGTTTAAAAAAAAGTGTTGATTATGAATTTACTTTTATTTTTTGCAGTGGAGAATATTCTGTTCCTTCGACCAGAGCAGGAGAAAGACAAAACACATTTCATTGATAAGGATGTAAGTACTTTCTGGTGTGGTTGAATTATTCTTTATATTGTGGAATTGTTAATGGACAAAATCTTCTTTGTAATCTGATAAAAGATCACCTATTGTTGCCCTTTGATTATTGGAGTAAACAAAATTTATGTTTATATAATTAACTGTGCTAAAAAAATTTCTTTTCTAAATTCTTTGTAAACATGGAAGATATATAAGTAAAATTCTTAAAAAACAAATTCAAAATATATGTCAAATATTTTATGATTTTTTTCAAATATATATATTTACTTTGTAGACTGGAGTGGAACTGGAATTATCAGAACAGATGCCTTTATTAGAATGGTTTGCAAATAACTACAAAAACTTCGGTAAGATTGAATTTCAGTTTAAAGTGTACAAACCTGTACTTGTGAATGAGTTACATTTTAATATAGAATTCATATTTATGAGTGAATATATGCTGTTAAATCCTATAAAGCATTACTGGTACTTTCTTGGGATATGTTTAAATTAATCAAATTGCTTTTGATCTTAGGTGCCACCTTAGAAATCATTACAGACAAGTCACAAGAAGGAGCACAGTTTGTGCGAGGATTCGGAGGAATTGGAGGTGAGAAAAAACCTTTTTTACATCAAATTTACTTACCAACAGGTTGAAAATAGTTATTGTTTGTTATTCATTATACCACTGCAGGTATATTATATATTATTTATAGAGGAAACTATTACAATACTATTCCCTAATTTTGTTATTTCTTTACACTTTATTGTACAGGTACAAATCCTTTTATTTATATACATTAAAGCAAAAAAAAATTCTAACGAAACAAGACAGTAGTTATTTATACATGTCTGTGCAAACGTGAAACTGTACTCATTACTGTACTGTAGTGATCAAGTCAAACCATCAAAGTTATATGTTGATTAAGTAAGTTCAACTTGAAATCATACCCATATCCCAACTCTTCTCAAGAATGAAGTCTTGTTGCATGTTGTACTTGATATTATGTTTTGTGCATTTACAGGAATATTGCGGTATCAGATAGACTTTCAAGTATTATCAGGACAGGTGTTTGACGAATTGGATGACGACTTTGATCTAGATGACTATTGAATAGGTATTACCCATTGTCCGGGAACCAAATCACAAGACAGACTAGACTTGCACTCCCACAGTGCATTCTGGGATATTAGAGGAAGATCAGTGAACGCTATATTACTGGTCTATTTGGGATGTCATTTGTTGACACTGCCTTTTGCTGATGTAAAAAAAAATTAAATAACGCTTCATAATTTCCCAGCCACACAATTTTACTGTATTTATTTCAGGTCATTCTTGTTATTACCAATGGTACAAGTTACCTATTGTAAGATGTAATATCTCTATAGAACAGTGCTTAAGTTTGTTGTATGTTTTTTTTTAAACCCTGGATATGTGAAGTTTTTCTCTGTCAGAATTATTTATATTTTTAAAATGTTCACCTGTAGATTTTGTTACCTGTATCAATATAATGTCTATGTATGCTCAAGTTCTGGAATTAGTATATTTCTGAGGAGTTCACTCTGTTTAAAGAAAGTCAGTGATATGGAAATGTGTATATCTCTTCGTAGAAAAATAAATTTGAAATGACATTTAATTTTGAATAATGCTTTTGCAGTGATATTGATCAACATATTCTGTAAAGATGCAAAATTTTTGGTTTAATGGTTTTGAGGATTTTATTTTTTTTTTGTACAATGTCTAGTAGATGTTATTTGAATTGGACCCTGTAAAGTATATCTTTGTTTTGGATCTGAATTTTTGAGCAGGTGATAGCGTGTTGTGGGATGTGTGTCTGTCATGTGTGTGCTTTATTCCATATGATGGACATGTGAAATGTGTTGATGACAGAAAGAGAGAACTATTTTGAAATGAATGAGCCTCTGTGAATGTTGATTTTATCATGAAATAATTACCACTTGGTCGTTCTAGATTTATTTGTATGTATGTCTTATTTTGGTGGGATTGGGGATTCAGTAAGCAGGATATATAGGTCCAGTGTCCCTGTGTTTGATTAAGTTTTTATAGGAATAAAAAATATCAATATGCCCTTGAAGAAACATTATTTAATGTACCGTAGATTGGAAAACTATTTTTATTTTATAAATAAAATGATTTCTGAACTTCAATTGATTTTGGTAAATAAATTATTAAACGTTTTGGGTATGTTTTTCCTGTAATTATTTTTTTCTAATAAAGAAAAAATTGGGGGTGGATAGACCCTGAACCCTAATGACTTGTGGATCTTTCTTTGAAGAAATTTTAATGAGGAAAGGAATTTTGGAATCCCTTCTTGTGGTTTGTATGGTGTCTTCTTGTTCGCAGATTGGTTATCCAAGTACTGTCTGATTTTGTTTTGTATACTGATTGCCAAGTGTATATAGAATTACTATGTGCGTTATTTGTAATTGGGTCACCTGTTGGTTTTTTTTTATGGCCCAATGAAGGTGATATAAACACCAATCCAGTGGTTCAACTCAGATGTGTTATATTGTTAGAATAACTGTTCAGAGAGCTTGATTCATTACCAAGGCCTACATAGATATATAGTGTGTTTCTTAATCCAATCTATAAAAAAAATATGGGGTTAATTGATGGAAAAAATGTTTAATTTTATTATTGTTGTTGTTTCAATGGCTAGTTAGATAGCAATTCATGGATCATCTCAATTACATTCAACATTAATGTATATATTGATTCTTACTAATAAATTAGTGTTTTCTTGAAATTGAAGAGTCACAATTTAAACCCTAAATAATCAATTAAAAAAACATTCAGGATAGATTATTATTATTATTTAAATTCAGTCTGGGAACTGGAAACACACTATTGATTTATATTGGCCTAAGTACTTTACTTGTCTGTGCTTTTTACAGAAATTGCAATTTTGCTGTTTAGCATTTGCTGTATTTATGTGAATTCTTTAATACAAACCTGTTAATTATTTCATTTTGCAACAAAACAATTAAAAATTCCATGTACTTTTTAATGAATGAAGAAATTGTGAAAATGTACATCCTAGTGGCATTAGTTTGAAGAAAACAAATATATTTTGTTCCATCCATAGGACTTGTATGATATGTTAAAGGAAACATTGGTTCATGAATGATTATACACTACCTCACATTCTATCTAAATTTGACCAGACTTTATGTTTCAAAAAGAATTGATGATCCTCGTGTATCAAGCATTGTGGCTGCTGATGTTAAAATAAAACATTTAGGAGATAATGCTTTCTGAAATCTAGATTGGTGACTGTCATGTATCATTTCAAGAACAGGGACCACTTGGAGCCCTGTTCTTTTCCACACAGAATAAAAATGTTTGTCATAACTATGAAAGAAACTCATCTTGTAAATTATTTTTTGTTCTTGCCTCGATATGATGAAGGCAACAACTTCAGCAGAGGCAAGAAAATCACTTGTTGAATACAACATTCTGTAAATCTTTTTGGTGGGCTGATCCAAAAATTTAATGTTCATTGAAAGGATTGCAATTTCTAATGACGTATTGCATTCATAGGATCATTGGCCACGAATTAACGAATACTCGAAAGTGTCATTTTTACTAAGTCCACGAAAATTTGTGTCCTCGAAGAGTAAGGAGGCCGTGTCATCAACAAACTGCCCATCATATCTGCCGTAAATTATTAAGTATACTACATTTTGCCAAATAAAACTACTAATTCTTAAATATAGATAAAAATCCAATTATTTTAAATTTATTTTTTTTAAACATTTTCCTGTATCTTTATACAGAGCTCTTCAACTAAAGAAGGTTAATATAGTCAAAAAATGACCTGGACCGTCCAGCACAGTAGCCAGTACTTAGTAGCTAGATTGTCAAGTTACAAAGCTGCATATATTCTTCCTCTTTTTTACTTGTAAGCAAATTTTGCAACTGGATGTAAAGTGCTCTTAGAGTTACTTAAACTGCATGAACTAATTCTCTAAAGTATGAAAATGGACACAATTTACTTAACAGTTTGCATTTTTTGTAGGTATGTGAATAAACGTGTTATTTATTAAACTCATCGCTGCTAAAATGCTTTTGAAGGTGTCTTTTAAACAAGTTCAAGAAATGCGTATTTATTCATAAACGCAGAAAGATTTATTGAATTAGTTTTAACTGTGATGAAACAGATTTCCAATATCATTCAATCTAACAAGCGAAAGTTTTAATGATTGGTTAAGGGTGGTTCTTGCTCGGCTTTTTTTGGCTAAAGTAAAGATTTTAACAGTTTTCCGTGGGAAATTCCGTTATTGAAATGGTAGAAATAGCGACAGCTGCCAAAATGGTAATCCTTTTGTCTGGATAACTCCACCTACAGTTTAAAGATATGACGTTTTAGCTCACCTGAGCTGAAAGCTCAAATGAGCTTTTCTGATCACTTTTTGTCCGGCGTCCGGCCGTCCGTCTGTCTGTAAACTTTTTATATTTTTGACTTCTTCAGAATCAATGGGCCAATTTCAATCAAACTTAGCACAAATCATCATTTGGTGAAGGGGATTAAAGTTTGTTAAAATGAAGGGCCACACTCTTTTTCAAGGGGAGATAATTAGAATGATTAAAATCTTCTTCTCAGAAACGAATCAGCGAGGAGAACTGAAACTTGTGTGGAAGCATCCTTATGTAGTGAACATCATGACCTTGGGGGTAGACTGTAGACTGGTGCTACACTTGGATGGGTGTGTCGAACTTTTACATAGGAATATATATTGTAAATCTTTTAAAATCTTCTTCTCAGAAACTAATCAGCCAGGAAAACTGAAACTTATGTGGAAGCATCCTTAGATATTGTAGATTAAAGTTTCTGTAGAGTAAATCTTTACAAATCGTCTTCCCATAAACGAATCAGCCAGGAAAGCTGAAACTTGTATGGAAGCATCCTTATTTATTGTAGTCTGTGTAGATACAAAATTTAAAAATTTACAGAAAAGTGTTAAAGTATCTTTTTCAAAAACCACTTATATAGAAAAGCAGTAACTTTACTGAAAGCAACCTCAGATAATGTAGATCTAAATTCTTTCAAATCAAACTCTTGAGGAGTAGGGTGCATGGGACATATTGGGATTCCAATTTTACAAAGGAAAATATTTTAATTATTCATAAAAATGAAATGTTATGATATATGATTTTACTTAAATGCAAAACATATTGACACATTGCTGATTCTTTCAAATTGGCCCTTGAACGATTCTTGGGCTACACAAGGGGTTTAGAATTTTTGTAGGTTCACATCCCATATAAACTAGTAAGCAATTGTTTAGGAATTTTTTGAGAACTACAATGCTCAATGATATGACTATAAAATCATCCTGTTAGAAAAGGGACTTGATTATAAACATAAAAATATCTAGGGTAAAAAAAATTGGACTTTTATTGATATAGGATCTACATGTATTATACTACCTTGTCCAGATAGTTTGTATTATGAATCCATTAAGCTGGTTTTACCATACCTAGTGTTGCTCATGTGAGCGATGTGGCCCATGGGCCTCTTGTTAGAAGTAAATCCAGCTTTGACACGCATTTAGATATTATGGCTTCTTTTTAGCTCACCTGGGCTGAAAGCTCAAGTGAGCTTTTCTGTTCCAAATTTGTCCGTTGCCCTGTCGTCGTTGGCGTTGTAAACTTTTCACATTTCCATCTCCTTCGCAAGAACCACTGGGCAGATTTCAACCAAACTTGGCACAAAGCATCACTGGACGAAGAGGATTCAGGTTTGTTCAAATGAAGGGCCCTACCCTCTTAAAAGGGGAGATAATTTAGAATTATTAAAAATTTGTTGGTATTTTTCAAAAATCTTCTCAAAAACTTTTAATCCAGAAAAGCTGTAACTTGTACGGAAGCATCCTCAGGTACTGTAGATTTAAGTCTCTTCAAATCATGGTCCCCGGGGGTAGGGTGGAGCCGAATGGGGGGATCAGGTTTTACATGGGAATATAAAGAGAAAATCTTTTAAAATCTTCTTCTCAAAAGCTATTCGGCCAGAAAAGTTAAACTTGTGTGGAAGCATCCTCAGACAGTGAAAATTGAAATTTGTTCAAATCATGGTCCCTAGGGGTATGGTGGGGCCACAATGGGAAGATAGATTTTTACATCGAATATATAGAGTAAATCTTTAAAAATCTTCTCAAAAACTTTTAGGCCATACAAGCTCAAATTGCAGTGGACGCATCTTCAGATAGTTTAGATTCAATTTTGTTTAAATCATAGCACCTAGGTGTGGGCGGGGCCACAATGGGGATGAATTGTTACAAAGTAATATGTAGAGTAAATCTTTAGAAATATTCGGGAAAGTTTTCAATCCAAAAAGCAGTAACTTGTGTGAAAGCACGGGGTGTGCAGATTAAAACTGGTCAAACCATGATTCCTTAGAGAAAAATGGGTCATAAAGTGGGAAGGGGGGGGGGGGATATAGGAATAGAGAAAAATTTTCTTGCAGGTACAACATGCAACAAAAAGGGCTTGATAGCTACCATGAAAATATGTGGATAAAAATCTGAGCAAGATCTATTATACCTAGTTGTCAAGATATTTTAATTTTGATACTGTAAAGCTAATTTTATCAGTTAAGGCAATTGTTGTTCAGGTGATCGATGTGGCCCCTGGGCCTCTTGTACATATATCAGAGATTGGCATGGCTACTGCTTGGATTTTGATTTTTGATAATTTGAGCGAAAAATACCATAGCTAGCTGTTTAACTTGGTCATTTTTGACATGATATTGCATATATGGTACCCCATTTGTCTGCAAACCCCTCCTGGAGTTTTCAAGATAGGATTTCTTTTATTTTTCACACCAGTTATATACATACCAGATATGCATAACACTTTGCTTTTGATTTCTGATAAAACAGGAGAAAAATACCAGCTGTTGAACTTTGTCATTTTTTAAAATTAATTTCAATTAAGTTTTCTTTTTTTCTTTTTTTTTTATTATGAAAATATACTGAAACGAAATTGTGAGCACAATTTTGTCATAGGGGCCATGTAAAGTGACCCCCAAGTGTCACTCTGCATGCTCTGCAGGCGACACAAAAATTGGCCATGTCAAACCAAAGTTTAATCATTGCAGGTTCATATCAATTCAAGGTCGACCAATTGATACTGTTCCCACAAAAAAAAATCCCGGTTGGCTGTCACATTGACAGCTTTCCCCCTTTAGTTGAAGAGGTCTTTATATATAAAGATACAAGAAAAGGTTGAAATTTTTAAGCTAAAATACTAGGGTTTTTTTCTTTACTAAATGATAGATAATGGCCAAAAATATCATGTTTAAAAAATGCATTCGGCACACCTCGGCAGATTCGTACCTCATCTAACGTTTGATGTAGGATACCGGAATCGGCCGAGGTGCGCCGAATGTAAAAAATGGTTAATTTGATGACCACCCAACCTCCTTAAAAAGCCCCCCCCCCCAAAAAAAAAGTTTTAGCCAGTTACTTTTCTAATTAGAATCTCCACGATATGTATACAATGTACCTACTTTTTCATAAGACGTTTTTAAACAAATTCCATTTCATGCCGTCCTTTAAAAATTGTTCGCGCAAAAAGTTTAAAATCTGTTTTCAAATCTTGTATTATACGAGAAACACATAATAGTTGTCATTTTCATCTATTAGCTAAAAAAAAGACGCTTTGCAAGGAAAATATACCCAAGTAAATAATGAAACGTATTACAAAATTTGACTTATCTTGAAATATTTTTGTAATTTCATGGTTTACTGGCTGATTTTTCTCTTTAGACTTTTAGATTTACACCTGCTGCACTTAAAAAGCAGCTAAAAATATAGTTTTCATTCATGCTTATTTTTTCTACAATTATTATTTAGAACATGCACTCCCCTATTTCGCTCCATCAGTTTCACCTTGGAAAATCATTAATTTTTTTCCCAGATTGTTAAAGTCAATTTGCTTGTATTTTTGAGTTTTACGTTTAAGGGACTGGTTCCTCAATTTTATATAATTTTTCATGATATTTTATTCCTTATTTATTAACATTTAAACCTTCTAATTCCCAGAAATTCAGAGTACATTACCAGGCTCGTTTCGGAGCTAGAATATTTCAAAT
The DNA here is from genome assembly GCF_963853765.1 of Magallana gigas. Taxonomy (NCBI): domain Eukaryota; kingdom Metazoa; phylum Mollusca; class Bivalvia; order Ostreida; family Ostreidae; genus Magallana; species Magallana gigas. The sequence goes on from NC_088860.1 coordinate 23,546,676, forward strand.
TTTCCTTAAAATAGCACGCAAAAAGCATTTGAATGCTTATAAGTATAGTCATACTATATATTTTCAATTGAACACTTTATATCCAAATAAAAAAAGAAGAATCATATTACATAAAAATATAATTATGAAATTACGAAGTGGAAATCTTCACATTGTTGAGATAGGAAAAAATAGAAGAAATGGAAGATAGGTCGCGTCTGACCTCAAAAGAAAGCGCTGTGATAAAATAGATTTGCTTGTTTAAAAAAAAAAAACCCCAAAAAACCGTCGTGCTTAGTACATGCATTGTTTATTACCAAGAACCATTCGAATCATAGGTTTAAACGTCTATGCATAAATAAGTTGTACAAGCTTATGTAGACATTTTTAAAAGAAATTCTTAAACAAGTCTGCGATATAGCAGTATATATTTATATATTACATTGGTAATGACAAAATGGAGATGATAAACAAAATAGTAGACAGGATAATGGAGAGGATACTCTAAAACCAAAACAAAAATAATATGATATTTCTATCTTAGTTTTGAGCATTTTATAAAGGTATTTTTCTAAATTACACGATACTTTGATAATCTTCGTTGACAGCAATTGAACAAGTTTAAAGGCAGAAGGATTTTCATAATAATGTTTTTTACATAAATCTTTCTTATTCCTTTATAAAATGGATAGATTAGAATAAAATGAAACTCATCTTTAATCTGTGATAGTGAACATAGTGTCCTTTACAAAAATTTAGATTATTGATAATCAAAATTTGTACATGACAATGTACAAATTTTGATTATCAATAATCTTAATTTTTGTAGAGGACAATAGTTTACAAACTCTCTCGTTGCTATGGATAATCTAAGATCTGTCACGCTCAATCTCAGGTTGATGAGAAGATAAACGATATATACTCATAAACTGTACATGTACATTTGGTATTTTTTTCCCCAAATATTTTTGTAATTCAAAGTTATTACATAAGTGCTTAATTATATACATTGTACATTGTGAATTTGGAGGAATTTTCAAAATAGCTATGACCTTTTTATATAAACACATCGGTTAACCTCTGTTTCACTTGAAGTAAAATTACATGTTCATTAAATTGTTCTTTACAGTTCCATGTGTACCCAAAACCAAAACTGTTAATCAACTGTTTAACGTAAGACAGCCAACAATTAAAGGCTACCTTTGTTTTACATACACTTAGCATATCTTGGTATATATTGCTTAAAATGCAATTGTCACTATTTTTTTTAATCCAATATTTCAAAATTCTGTGTTTCCTATTCAACTGCAATGGTTTACGTCCCATCATGGATGTAATACTTCTGTAATTTCTTACAAAAATCTAAATGTATACTCTCTAAATCATTTTTGTTTTCCGAGAATCGATTCCCCCTACGATCGATTACATCTGAACAGAAATCGTCCCGATTATTTATTTTTCCAAAGTTTTTTTTCTAGATATAATGATTGCACTGGAGAGTTTTATCCTTTTTTCGACTGTTTCAACTGTCTGTAATCCGCACGAATATTTTGTCGCTTCTGTTCGTGTGCCAATGAAATGGCCTTAATAGGGGAAATGCCATAATAGATATATATGTAAATTAATATTTTTAAGAAAATAATGGCATTATATATTTTAAAGCCATCTATCATAAAAAAAGCAGCATTGTTTTTGAAAGTGAGGGGGCCAGACTCATCCAAAAAAACTCCTACTTCCTTATTTTCATACCAATTTTTTTACATACTCCCAAAAAAGTGTGGGGGGGGGGGGGGGGAGCACCTCCATGATAATTCAATTTTCTATAAGTAAATTTAACAAAATTAGTTACTGCGAGAAAAAGTGGGGTGCCCCCCCCCCCCCCCCCCCCCCCCCCGAGGCTACGTGCCTGCACGTGTTGACGCTGGAAAAAACTTCTTACTATATCTTCCTTTTATCATTGATAGCATAAAATTCATGAATTTGCGTATTTTCTGTACATTAACTATGAAAAGTACTGGACCTTCAACCCCACCCCCTCACCAGCTTTTGCCCCTCTCTGACTCTAGGGATTATTGAATGAATAAACTTGAAATTTATTTGTACTATCTTGCTCCAATATCAGATAACCTTTCATTATAAGATTCTTTTCCTTATATCATATCATTTCCCCTTTCAAGAGAACTTGATGTGTGAATATTATCAGGGACGTATTATTGATGCATACGATGCTGATTTCCTCCTAATGCAAATACTTTCAGAAACGTTTCATAACAGAAAAATTAGGTTTACTAGTACTAATTATTTTTACCCAAACTATCTTAGAGTTATTCCTCTTTGAACAGCAAGAGGTCTTTGAAAGAAGTTTACCCCCCCCCCCCCTCCCCGGCACAACACACACCTTATTTCAATCATCGATGTACAAAACCTGCTATATTCAAGTCCTACAACCTTTTGAATTGTTGTTTTTTTTAAAGCATCAACAAAGCGAGGAACTGACTTATTGTAAATTTTAATTAGACTTTGTGGGTTTAGAATGTCATATTGTAAATTTTTTATTTACACCCACCCACATCTTCGCTAGCCAAGGGTTTTCGGTCCACTCCTCCCCATAAACGTTTATGGGGAGCGGAGTGGACCGAAAACCCTTCTGGCTAGCGAAGATGACCCACCCAATAAAATTTCCGAAATTCATCATATAACAGAATGAGGGTTTCATTATCGTAGATTTTTGTACATGTCACGGCGTTCTGTTGTAATATGCGTATGTATACAGGGAAAGCAACCGCACTATTCGTACATTCATAAAAAATACAATTTATTATAGATTTATATCTTTCTTTATAGACTGTATATGATTCCACGAAATCCTGTAAAAGGCTGGCAATCTACGAAAATTGGTCCCCATTAATTTAATTGATTCATCGTAAATTACCTCTACTTGTCCGAAATATGTAACATTTTTCTTTTAATGATTTTTAAGTGGCAAGTAAAAAATCAAAATCGTTTAAAAAGGCCAGGAAAACGTCAGATATTTCGGTCATCCACAGCAGTATAAATGTATATCATTTCAAATGCCACGCATATGCTGAAGTAAAACAAACATTTACTCCTATCTTAAATATTTAATAAATAATCATTCATTCATTGATCAATGAACCGTTTACTTGGGTCTTAATGTGCAACGTCATGTTTTCAACGGTTAATCTACAATCCTTAGTACTGAACCCTTAGAGATTTAATTAAACTAGAGGTACTGTGAACAAGGTCACAATTGATACCCCCCGCTAAGAAAAATTTAATATTTAAACATTTTGAATGATTGGTATACAGAGCCGGATTTTTTCATAATTTTTTTTCCACACATTTTTTATCCTAAAAAATTCATCGGGGCAGGCCATTTTCAGAGAGACGGGGATGAGAGTCTAAAAATAGTTTTATGTGGCCTGAGACAAGCAAGCTTTGTGTCAAATTTTAGCTTCTAATATTTCCATTAATACAAGACATGACACAGACAGAATTATGCATTTTTGAAACAATGACCTTGAACTTCCTCAATTGACCTTGGGTCAAGGTCATGGCACACCCTTAGGTTATAAGCAATCTTTGTGTGAAATAAAAACTTCAAATGTTTCCCCATAAGAAAGATATGGACCGGAAACGAATTTTGCATTTTTTCTGATAGTGACCTTGACCTTTCCCAAATGACCTTGGGTCAAGGTCATGACACACCCTTAGGTTATAAGCAATCTTTGTGTGAAGTAAGAACATTAAATGCTTCTCCATAAGGAAGATATGGACCAGACAAGAATTTTGCACTTTTTCTGCCAGTGACCTTGATCTTGCCCGAATGACCTTGGGTCAAGGTCATGACACACCCTTCGGTCATAAGCAATCATTGTGTGAATTTAAATCTTCCAATGTTTCCCCATAAGAAAGATATGGACCGGGCACGAATTTTGCATTTTTTCTGCCAGTGACCTTGACCTTTCCCAAATGACCTTGGGTCAAGGTCATGACACACTCTTAAGTCATAAGCAATCTTTGTGTGACGAAAGAACTTCCAATGTTTCTCCATAAGAAAGATATGGACCGGACACGAATTTTGCATTTTTTCTGCCAGTGACCTTGACCTTGCCCGAATGACCTTGGGTCAAGGTCATGACACACCCTTAGGTCATAAGCAATCTTTGTGTGTGGTAAGAACTTCCATTGTTTCTCCATAAGAAAGATATCGACCAGACACGATTGCACAGACAGACGGACGGACAGACAGACGGACAAGGTGATTCCTATATACCCCCCCCCCCCCCAAACTTTGTTTGCGGGGGGTATAATAAGGAGTCCCAACCCTCCTTCTTTGCTCGACTTTTTTGTGCATCTCTTGAACAAGCACTTCATAGGAACCAAAGAACTAGCAAGCTCACAGCTCATTGAATGTTTTCCCTATTTCCAACGATACAATTATGAACTCCACAAGTTATCCTTCAGGCAAAAAATCACATGACCACCATTTCATGTGCATTTATGTTCGCAAACAGTTGTTTTTGAAATTGACCTTTAAACAAGAGGCCCAGGGGCCACATCGCTCACCTGAGCAACAATTGCCTTAATTCTGATCAAATTAGCATTACAGTATCAAAATATCTTGACAACTGAGTACAGTAGATCTTGCTAAAAAAAAATTGAAAATCTGCCAATTTTTATCCACCTCTTATTTTTTGGTAAATACCAAGCCCCTTTTGTTGTTGTACCTCTAATATTTTTCTCTATTCCTATATACCCCCCCCCCATTTCGTGGCCCCACTATTCTCTAGGGAATCATGGTTTCATCAAACTTAAATCTACCTTTAATCTCATAACCTGTGCTTTCACACTAAGTACTGAGTTTTGGACCAAAAACTTTCCCAGAATATTTTTAAAGATTTTCTCTATATATTCCTATGTAAAAATTCAAACCGCCATCACGGTCCCGCCCTACCACTAGTGATTTTGCAAACTTGAATTTACACTACCCGAGGATGCCTCTACACAAGTTTAAGCTTTTCTGGCCAAATAGTCTTTAAAAAGAAGATTTTGAAAGAATTTCTCTATATATTACTAAGTAAAATTTCATCCCCCATTGTGGCCTCACCCTACCCCTGGACTGTTATTTAAACAAACTTGAATCTATATGATCTGGGGATGCCTCCACTCAAATTTGGGCTTTCCTGGCCTAATACTTTTGAGAAGAAGACTTTTAAAGATTTTCTCTATATATAAAAAGGTATCCCCCATTGTGGCCCCGCCCTACCCCCAGGGACCATGATTTGAACAAACTTGAATCTACATTATCTGAGGATGGTTACATGCCAATTTGAGATTTCTTGGCCAAATAGTTATTAAAAGAAATTTTTTAAAAGATTTTCTCTATATACTCTTATGTAAAAATTGATCCCCCAATTGTGGCCCCACCCTACCCCCGGGGACTATAATTTGAAGAAACGTGAATCTACACTACCTGGGGATGCTTCCATTTTAATTTGAGCTTATCTGGCCTAATAGATTTTGAGAATAAGATTTTTAAAGATTTTCTATATATATATTCCTATGTAAAACCTGATCCCCCAATTGTGGCCCCACCCTACCCCCGGGGATCATGATTTGAACAGACTTAAATCTACACTACCTTAGGATGCTTCCATTTTAATTTGAGCTTATCTGGCCAAATAGTTTTTGAGAAGAGGATTTTTAAAGATTTTCTCTATATATTCCTATTTAAAACATGATCCCCCTATTGTGGCCCCACCCTACCCCCGGGGACCATGATTTAAACAAACTTGAATCTACACTACCTGTGGATGCTTCCACTCAAAGTTGATCTTTCCTGGCCTAGTAGTTTTTGAGAAGAAGATTTTTAAATATTTTCTCTATATATTCCTATGTAAAACTTGATCCCCCAATTGTGGCCCCATCCTACCCCCGGGGACCATGATTTGAAGAAAACTTAAATCTACATTTCCTGAGCATGCTTCCAATTTAATTTGAGCTTTTCTGGCCTAATAGTTTTTGAGAAGAAGATTCTTAAAGATTGTCTCTATATATTCCTATGTAAAACTTGATCCCCCAATTGTGGCCCCACCCTACCCCCGGGGACCATGATTTGAAAAATATTTATTTTAATAGGTTTTAGCAGAGTGCACTTATAAGCAACGTAAACACGTGCTGTATATCCTTTCATGAAACAACTTTATAAATCACTCCCATTCTGGTCTTTCCCTCGCCCCCCAATCCCAATCAAACACAAACAGTTCAACATGAATTAAGGTAATTTTATTCTCCTGTTTCTTCAAGGTCACATTGTATACTCAAGAAAAGTTTCAACAAATCATTACAAATATAAACGTTCTACTTTCAACATTTCAACAAATCTTTTCATGGCATCTTGATCAACAGCATGACACATTATAGAAACAAAAAAAAATCCAAAAATACTACAGACACAAATGAATACTGAGAAGTTGACTGTTAAATTAAATAGTACTGCTGTTTTTGAAATTAATAACGGGCCTTTCACAATAACAGCGATTCTTCTCTTTTGCTGGGCAAATCGATAAAGTTTGGTTGGTAGATAATCAAATGACGTAGATTAAACAATAGCTGTTGCATCACGTTTCACCAAACTAAAGTAAATTTGCCCTGCAAAATTAAAGTATTGCAGTTACCATGAAGGGGGCCAATGAACTAGAACATCAAGAGAATTAAATATTAATGTATGAATCCTTCCTCCTTTTAACTTACTTGTACTGACCTTCTGGTATGTAATTATGTCATTTCAAATATTTAAACGGTTTCAAACTTATTGATCTTGAAAGCGTTTCCAGTTTTAACATAAATCAAAGTAAGATATGATATGAAAAACGACCAGTACGTACGTATTTTGAGAATATTATCCGAACACTTATACTTCCGCTCGAAATTTCACAGGAACTGAACAAATATCGGTGAAGTCTCGTAAACTTTCATTCGAGCACCTCTGAATTTATTACTTCCTTAGCAACGATAAAGAAAACATTCCGAACACATTCGCAGGGGTGATTATACCAGGAACACATTCTGTCGTCATTTTCATCAATACGCTGATAAAATAAAAGACGCTTTGCAAGGAACAAATTTCCAAGAAAAAAAATTAAATTTAGATGAAAAATTTGGCTTATCTTGAAAATTTTTAGTAATTTCATGGTTTACTGGCTTATTTTTCTCTTTAGACTTTTAGATTTATACCTGCTGCACTTAAAAAAAAAGCAGCTAAAAATATAGGGGTTTTCTACGAAAGCCCATTGAGATCATTTTTGTAGGTAAACATTTTTATAATAAACGCGAAACTTTTGCGATATAACGCGTTAATTTTGCGAAGAAACGCGAAACTTTTGCAAATAACGCGTAACTTTCGCGAATAAACGCGTGACTTTCGCGAATAAACGCGAAACTTTCGCGATATATTAACGCGTAACTTTCGCGATATAACGCGTATTTTTTCGCGAATAAATGCGTAACTTCGCGAATAAACGCAAAACTTTTGCGAATAAACGCGTTACATTCGCGAATTAACGCGAAACCATTATATAAATATTGTCATTTCATACAAGAACCCTTATGAAGAAAAACGATTGAAAACAAACACATTTTAAGTTTTAAATCATAAGATACTTATTATATTTATTATTATTATTATCCAAAATTATCTAATTTACATATAGATATTAATAAATCTGATAAAACTTAATAACATTTTTATATGTTATATCTCCCAAGTAGATAATAAGTTTGAGCATCATTTTTGGATTTTCATTTGTTCGCCGACCCTGTGTTCGAACAGGCATTCATTGATTATCATTTTTCCTATAAAATTGATATAAATTCAACCGTCGGAAACCTTTAAAATCTTATTATTGATTTTCATATGACACATGTGATAAATTTAGAGGAAGAATTTACGTCATCTAGATTTGAACAATAGCTTAAAAATTTCAATTCACAGCTTAATTTATCTTTCTGATATCAAACTAGACGTTAATTTATGTCGCGGCGATATAACATATATCATAACGTTTTGAACAATGATATCCTTTAAATTCTAAAATGATACTTAATAAAACTTTTAATTCGAATTAAAATTGTTGTAATTAAAATATGTTGCTGCCTCATTTTCAATAATACAGCCCAAATTAGAAAGTGAGAAGCGCGATGCATTACGTCCTTTGAAAATCAGTTTCCTACGTTTAAATATATATCAATTTGTATAAGGTTAAATCTGATTCATTTACATCTTTATATAATATTATTTTGTTTTATTTTAAATTAATATTTCATAAGAGTTCTTGTTTGAAATAACAATAATAAGTTTCGCAATTATTCGCGTTTATTCGCGATAGTAACACGTTATATCGCCGAAGTTTCGCGTTTATTCGTGAAAGTAACGCGATAGCGAAAGTAACGCGTACTATCGCGAAAGGTTCGCGTTTATTCGCGAAAGTTACGCGTTTATTCACGAAAGTAACGCCTTTATTCGCAAAACTAATATTTTTTTTACCAACGAAAATGAGCTCAATGGGCTTTCGTAGTTTTCAACCTTGCCTATTTTTTTTCTACATTTACACATATTAGAGCCTGCATTCCCCTATTGCGCTCCATCAATGTCACCTTGAAAAATCATTAATATTTTCCAAAATTGTTAAAGTCAATTTGCTTGTATGTTTGAGAGGAAGTTTTAAGTTGAAAAGAAAGCGCTGTGATAAAATAAGTTTGCTTGTTAAAAAAAAAAACCGAAAAAAAACCCAAAACGTCGTGCATAGTACAGGCATTGTTTATTACCAAGAACCATGCGATTCATTAAAAAAAATAATTCTTAAATAAGTCTGCGAGATAGCAGTAAATATTTATATATTTCATTGATAATGACAAAATGGAGATGATAAACAGAATAGTTAACAGGATAATGGAGAGGATACTCTAACACAAAACAAAAGTAATACGATATTTTATCTTAATTTTGAGCATTTATAAAGGTATTTGCCTAATATACACGATACTTTGATATTCTTCGTTGAAAGCAATTGAACAAGTTTAAAGGAAGAAGGATTTTTATAATATTTTTTTACATACATCTTTCCTTTTTCTTTATAAAATGGATACTCGTAGATAAGAATAAAATGAAGCTCATCTTTAATCTGTGATAGTGAACATAGTGTCCTTTACAAAAATTAAGATTATTGATAATCAAAATTTGTACATGGCAATTGTACAAATTTTGATTATCAATAATCTTAATTTTTGTAAAGGACAATAGTTTATAAACTCTCTCGTTGCTATGGATATTCTAAAATCTGTCACGCTCAATCTCAGGTTGATGAGAAGATAAACGATATATACTCATAAACTGTACATGTACATTTGGGTTTTTTTTCCAAATATTTTTGTAATTCAAAGTTATTACATAAGTGCCTAATTATATACATTGTGCATTATGAATTTGGAGGAATTTTCAAAATAGCTATGACCTTTTTATATAAACACATCGGTTAACCTCTGTTTCACTTGAAGTAAAATTACATGTTCATTAAATTGTTCTTTACAGTTCCATGTGTACCCAAAACCAAAACTGTTAATCAACTGTTTAACGTAAGACAGCCAACAATTAAAGGCTACCTTTGTTTAACATACATTTAGCATATCTTGATATATATTGCTTAAAATACAATTGTCGCTATTTTTTTTAATCCAATATTTCAAAATTCTGTATTTCATATTCACCTGCAATGTTTTACGTCCCAATTTAAAAATACACCATCATGGATGTAATACTTCTGTAATTTCTTACAAATATCTAAATGTATACTCTCTAAATCAGTTTTGTTTTCTGAGAATCGATCCCCCCTACGATCGATTACATCTGAACTGAAATCGTCCCGATTATTTATTTTTCCTAAGTTTTTTTTCCCAGATATAATGATTGCACGGGAGAGTTTTATCCTTTATTCGACTGTTCCAACTGTCTGTAATCCGCACAAATATTTTGTCGCTTCTGTTCGTGCGCCAATGAAATGGCCTTTATAGGGGAAATGTCATAATAGATATCTATGTAAAATAATATTTTTAAGAAAATAATGGCATTATATATTTTAAAGCCAGCTATCATAAAATCAAAGTACTGAAGAACTGATGGGAGTTGATTTTGTCGATGTTTATTTATTTCAAAATCAATGATATGTTATTTTGCATGACAAGAACATATGACTGCCGTCATGAGAAAAGGGCCCTTATCTTTTGACGTCACAATGCTCAGAAAACGACGTCAAAGTAGCTGCATTGTAAACGCAGTTTTTCTATTTGCTCTTTCTTTTTTTTTTTCTGCGTCTGTGTTGTGCTTTTAGAATAACTATAGAGTCTGGCCTTGTTTTAATACCGCGATTAATATTTTTTTCATCAAATATTACATGTTGATTTAAGAAATAAACATTTAATAAATGAAATTTACACATGTAACGTCAATATCTACACATTTTGAACGCGTAATATTGCACACAAGTTGATGCTGAATTATCATAAAAATTCTGCTTTTGCAACAGCTTTGAAACTTAAACACCACATTTTCCATTCTAGTGTGTGATGAAAATATATATGCTCTAATATGGATACCACTTTTATTTTTATAAATCATCGTTGGAAACCAACGGCCTCCCTCGCATATGCTTACTTATTGGGTATGATTGACTGCGACTGATCGTTGATTTACGATGATGATTTATAAAGTAATCTGAGTAAAATTATACAACTTTAGTTTGCATGAGCAATACATGTATGATTTAATAAAGTAAAAAAAAACTACACTGCACACTCGTTGTTGATAAGAGGGGGTAAAGGCTGAGACATACGGAATCGATGCAGAGCAGTATTGTTCAAATCAAACAGTTATCTGCGCAGTAATTACTGTGAAACAATACAAGTCAAAAAAGATTTTTTTTAAATAGTTCACCTTACGGGAGACGATTCTACACCACTTCTTAAATAAGTCGGAATAAGAAGGAACACGAGAGAAGCAGCTATGTCTCAATTATAGTGCTACGACCAACATACAAAATAAGTTCTCGCACAATTCTATTACTAAAGAATTTGCGATCACATTTTGAAATTATTTAACGAATTAAAATGCACGTAACTTACGGATTCGAAAAGTTTAAGAATTTTTTTCACATCGTAAAAATCAACTCTGATACATGTATATCGCATTTGATTTCATGGAAAGATCTGATTCTTGGTTACATGTTCATGTGTGCCTTTAATGAAACAAAATAAAATTATATCCGCCTGTACGAATGAAAAACTTGTGTATTATTTGAGCGCAACATATTTTATTTTCTTGTGCAATTTAACAACCCAAATGCACGTGTTTTTGGTACTTTTTGAGCTATTTTACGTAAAATAAAAAAAATCAATCATAACATGCCTGAAAACTCATCACATTTATATGGATTTCTAGCATTTTCAAATGATTACTAATATTCATCTCAAATCAGTAACGTACATGATTCAAAATTCCTTAAATTAAACAGGTTTGTAAATGCAGTCATTATACTACATGTACTATACTTTTGATATCAAGTCGATAAAATTGCCCTTTTATGAATAAACAATTCATGTTTATCGATAAATAAAATTAAAACACTAAATGTGCGACACTTACAATTAATAACATGTATGGACGTACAATTCATCTTCATAGATGATGGTTTCTCATCTTTTCTTTTTATACAAGAAACAAATTTCGATGATACTTAAGTCAATGTTTATGTGTGTATGTTACAATGTACAGTGTACAGAAATTTAAAAAAATCCGAGAATCGCGATACTTCTTAAAACTTCGAAATACTGTATGCAACTGTATGCACTCTATAAACGACTTTTATTTAATTTTTCATTTTTTTTTTAAATTGATCGTCACTCAGCCGATACTTGTATACAATATGTGAGAGAGAGAGAGAGAGAGAGAGAGAGAGAGAGAGAGAGAGAGAGAGAGAGATTAATGCAGAGATACATTTATTCATTTATCGTGTAACATCGATAATAAGAAAATTAAATTAAGTCAACATGTTAAAATGTTACTTTTCACTGAATATAAGCTACGTCTATCGGCACTGTACTACCAATTAGTGTTAAAAAATGGACACTATAAATGCAGAAGTCTTATTGAAAGTTACATGCAATCTCGCATTTTGAAAAAAAAAATTGTAAATAATGCTTAAATATAATTAATTATTTCAACGATTAGGGTGTATAAAAAATCGCATCACAAAAATACAGCGAAACGCATGAACTTACAAAGCGATTGAACAGAATTGTAGATTCAGTACTTTGGGGGGTGGGGGGGGGGGGTGTTGTAGTTGTATTTTTTTGGTCTGTCGTATTTGATACACTTAATCAGGTGTGTACGAGTATATTTAAACAATAAACATAAACAATAGGTAGCGATCAATACCGAAGAAATTAACGTAACCCGCGTTCTGTAATGTGGCTATCTCTATAGCTCGCGTGTATCACTGAAGAAAGCATTTTTTTGTTTATATTTACATCTTTCTTTTAATAAATTGATGAATTGAATTGATCGTAATAAGTAGGTAAAAGTCGCTAAATTATTGTTAATGTACACCTGGGCCCGGTTTTTCGAAAGGTGGTTAACTCTAACACCGTGTTAACTCTGTGTTAAACTCGGTGTTTAAGTTAACGAAATGGTTAAGTGTTTTTCGAAAGTGTGTTAGGGTTTAACCATGTGTTAACTCTGTGTTAACTTTAATCCACCCCCAGTACCTTGGTTAAGATTTAACACAGTGATTAAATATGGCCGCCAGTGTAATGATTTTGCCACTTCAACTCAAAAAATTGGTATAAGAAGCATTTTCCAGAAATTTTAAAGTTTGAAAAATCTTACATATGATATAAGATACGGAAAAGCAACCGGCTTGACATGAAAAGTTGCAGCAATTATGTAACCGGAACCAGTACGACAAGGGCAATAACTCTTGTGATCAAAGTATCTCTAAAGTCAAATACTGGCTCAGTTAAAAATCAACCCAGGTAAGGGGATTCCTGAACTATGGTCAACACTTGTAATGAAAACACCAGTAAGATTTAACACAATTTATTAATGTTTATAGAGTTGATTTAAGTCAAGGATAGCAACAAGAATTTTATAATAATAGACAAAAATATGGAAATTAACAAACAGAAGTACTCAAAGGGAAAATTACTCTGAAAATATGTATAATCTGAATTTATAATGAACTGATATTACAATGGATACTTGATAATTTAATTAAATTCTACAATTAATAAAAAAATAAGAAAATGCAAAAATGCCAAATAATTGCCAAAAATCAAAATATGTTCCTACTGGGCCACCATAGAATCTAAAAATAGATTTAATAATAACAGACGAGGAACGATGAATAAGGAACGAGCTACATCTCTATAAATATTAAATTTCTCCTCTATGACAAATAAATGTAAAAATGACTAAGATAATCCTCCTTATAAAAATAAGTTATCTACAACACCTTAAACCAGGACTGGGAAAGGGAAAACCTATCTAAACTTACACTCTAAACCTTAAGGAAAATCTGTATTATATAAAAAAAATTGCTTTAAACCCTACAAAAATGAACTAAATCCTAACTCTACATAAATCATGCTTTCTTATACTAAACCTAACTCTAACCTATTCATAGCTGTAAAACCAAGAGGTTTAAGTGCCAAGAATAGAAAGGGAGACTTACCATAAGGTAATCACTCCCTAACCCAAGTAAAGAAAACTGACCGAACACTCTCTTATATATACCTGTATTCTATTCACTAATTTTAACCAATGAAAACCAAAGAAACTCGAGTAACTTAGCCAATCAGAGAACAGGTAACTTTATAACTTAGGCAAAAGTGACAACATGGATACTATTTCCTGTAGAAGTGTAACTATAAATAGGATAATTTTTAACTTGTTCAAAATATGAGAGTAGAAAGAATTAAATGATCAACAGTAAGTATTTGAACCTTAGGAATGACAATAAACTGTTTAAACTGTAAAAACTTCAAGAAAAATGCAAACTGTATAATGAAAATAAACAAATTTGTTACATTCCTCCCCCCTTAAAAATAAACAAAATAACAGATTTTGTTTAATTACATATAAATGTCAAAAGTGAAGAGGTTTCATGTCCCTAGCATTATAACATGTTGGGAGGTTAAAAAGTGGTGTAGAAGAGGCTGATGCTCGACGTCTGGCTTCTGCTGCCCTGTCCCTGGCGTCCCTATGTATAGTAGGCAAGGGCATATCTATCTGTCCAGGATTACAGTATCTTGGGTTTTTAATGTTCCGACACAAAATACACCCCTGAAGTCCTGGGTGTTTCTTATCCCAATGCTTACGGATAGGTGAAATTTTAAAAGCTCTGAAGGAGCATCCTTCCTTAGGACAATGATACACCGGCACAAATTCCTTATGAAATTTTATGAAGTGGGCCCTGTACGATCCTATTTTGTGAAAGACGTGCTCCCCAGATGGACAGCTAGGAATGGAACACGCTTGTCCATCTGAGGGCCACTCCTTAGGAAAAGATGTACCAAAAAGCTCCTCCATCTCCTCTTGTTCAACTGATAACTGTAAAACATCGGCCATCCTAGCTGAAAATAAAAGAATAATAGGATAACCCAGATTAATGATAGAATTGCAAGCATTTCTCAATTGTAAATAACCTACTCCGAAATAACTGATGATAAAATCTTAAATTCTAAGACTTTATTGTAAACTGTACTATATAAAGGGTAATTCAATAGCTATCTATTCAAAATATGTTTTCTCCTATAGAAAAACATAGAAAATAAAAGATGCCTAAATGCATCTCTCCCTATAGATAAACTATATGAAGGGTAGGGTTGCTTCTAGTTCAGTACAAGGGAGATAAACTAAGGATCATCTACGGAAAGCATTAATCTAAGAATGCTAAACTCTCAATGATTCGTATCTATGTATTACCGATACTAGATATTCAAAATATCTATCATGTACTGTTTTGACTTCTAGATAATTATATTAGAAGATACCACCATGCCTTAATAATTAAAACACATAACTATCCTTTATCCAATAAAGTTCAAATACAGTATAACCTGAAGGTTAATTTCAAGAGCAAGAAATAAAACAACTCAGAAACACAAACAAAACAACCAGCAATCTAGATGTGACTAGTAATTTATAATTAAACTTAAATTTTACCTCTATGTATCAGTTATGTTATGCTATCCTGACATACTAAACAAAAATTGAATCAACTCTATAATTATTTAATGAATAATAAAGAAAAATATAAAAACAGACTATGTACATAAGGCATAAAAATAATAAAATATGCCTAGATACTGGTTCAAGGTGAGTAGACAACTGGAGGTTTAATTCTTCTACCCCATCTTGACTGTCTGAAAGGTTCAGCACTGGGCACAGTAAAATCTGGTGAAGCAGAATCTATCTCTGCATCTTCAGGCTCAAAAGACTCTGAAGATTCTAACCTGCTAAATTCAGGGGGTTCTATAGACTCGTCTAAAAGGGTATCTACTGGTAACCAGTTTTTAGGTGGAAGTATACCTTCATAGGGTTTAAGTTGGTCAACATGAACTACTTTCAAAGGACTTTTGGGATCTCTCTGTATTTGATACGTTACATCTGTGATCTTTTTGGTCACTTTGTAAGGTCCCGTCCAACCCAGACCTAATTTTACACCTGCTGCTGGTGGATACCACCTCCAAACAAAGTCATTTTCAGAAAATTCTCTGGGTTTAAGACCCCTATCATAGAATTTCTTTTGTTTGACAGCTGATTTTCTTAAATTTTCAGATACAAAGCCATAAGTATCAGCTAGAACTATCTGTAACCACTCTACATATTTAATAGGGCACACCGGAGTTGGAGAAGAAGGAGGATTTCCTATGATAAGATCTACTGGGCTAACTGTCTCACGTCCTAACATGATTCTATTCGGAGAACAACCAGTACTCTCTTGTACAGTAGACCTATAGGCTGTAAGGACATAGGGAAGATTATCATCCCAATTATCTCTATTCTTATTTGCATAGGAAGATAGCATTTGCAATAATGTCCTATTCATTCTCTCAACTAAACCATCTGACTGTGGCCTATATGGAGTAGTGCGTGTCTTCTGAATGCCTAATTTTGAACACAGGACACTAAAAAGTTCCGACTCAAACTCACGACCTTGATCTGAGTGTAACTGTTGGACAACCAAACTTACAGAAAAACTCTGTTACTATCTTGTCTCCAACTGTCAATGCAGTATGATCAGGTACTGCCCAAGCTTCAGACCACTTAGAGAAATAATCACAGAGAACTATAATGTACTCGTTACCATTATTTGTGCGGGGTAAAGGACCTACTATATCTATGCCTACTCTGTCTAAAGGAGCACCAATGACTGACTGATGAAGAGGTGATTTACCAAAACCTGGACCAGCTTTTGCCCTAGCACAAACATCACACTCTTTACACCACCTTTTAATGTCTGTAGACATACCAGGCCAATACACTCTACGCTTGACTGCCTTGATGGTACGGTCCCTGCCTAAGTGACCAGAAGTTCTATTATCATGCAATTCATGTAATATCTTGGACCTAATTTGTCTTGGAGCAATTAATAACAAAGTCTCCCTATCATTTGGTTCAATCCATCTATAATACAGCATGTTGTTCTTAACTATCAAAGATTCCCATAAACCATAGTAGGTTTTTAAGTCAGGAGCTGCATCCAAAACCACATTTCTAGGGGGTTTTACAGAGTAATTTTCTTTCAAATTCATGATTTGTCTAATTGCAGGCTCTTGATGTTGCCAAGTTCTTAATTGATCAACTGACCAAGTATCTAACCAGTTAGGCACTATTTCTGAATCACAACTTGCACCATTGTCATCCGTAGAATTGTCAGATTCTGACTCCATCAAATCGAACCTTTCTATGGTTCTAACGGAAACAGTCCCGGCGGGCAAGGACAATGTATTACTGTCCATTTGCTCGGGCACTGTAACTGTTTGACCACCAGAATCATGACAATCCCCCCAATGACAATCAGGACAATCCATGCGCTTACAATAACTGGGAGGTCGTCTAGACAAACCATCAGCATTACAATGCAACCTGCCTGGCCTATGTTGAATGGAAAAATCATATGTCTCTAAAACTGAAAGCCATCTAGCCAATATCCCTTCTGGATTTTTGAAATTTTTTGAGCCATATAAGCGATGCATGATCGGTTCTGATCGTAAAATGTCTTCCCCACAAGAAATGTCGATATTGCCTGATAAATGTAACTACTGCTAACAATTCCTTGTAAGTGGTACAGTATCTGACTTGAGACTTGTTTAATGTCCTACTGGCATAAGCAATAACCTTCTCCTCACCATTTTGTATCTGTGATAAGACAGCACCTATTCCTGACATGCTAGCATCTGTATCTAGAATAAATTCTGATGTGCTATCTGGATATGCTAATATAGGAGCTGTACAAAGAAGTTCTTTAAGTTTCTCAAAGGAGTTCTGACATTGAAGAGTCCAACAAAATTTCTTTCCTTTTCTAGTCAAATACGTTAACGAAGAAGGAATGGTAGAAAACTCAGGGATGAACCTCCTATAATATCCAGCTAAACCCAAGAAACTTCTAACATCAGACACATTTTTGGGGACAGGCCATTCCTTAACTTTTTCAAGTTTACTAGGATCACACTGAATACCTTTATCTGAAACTATGTGACCTAAAAATGGCACTTCTTTCTGAAATAAGACACACTTGGAAGGTTTCAATGTTAAACTGGCTGATCTAAGTCTATCAAACACTAGCTTAAGATTTTGCAAAGCTTGGTCAAAAGATTTTCCAAAGACAATGATATCATCTAAATAACAGAGGCATTTTTCCCATCTAAGACCTCTAAGAACTAACTCAATTAACCTCTCATAGCAACTGGGAGCATTACACATGCCAAAAGGTAATACTTTGAACTGAAATAACCCCATGTGAGTAGAAAATGCTGTTTTATGCTTATCTTTTTCCTCCATTTCCATCTGCCAATACCCAGAAACTAAATCTAATGTGCTAAAATAAGAAGCACCAGCTAAAGAATCAAGGGATTCATCAATCCTAGGCAAAGGATAAGCATCTTTCTTGGTAACTGAGTTAAGTTGTCTATAATCAACGCAGAATCTCCATGACCCATCTTTCTTAGCAACTAACAATAATGGAGCTGACCAAGGACTTTCACTAGGTTCAATCACATCATTTTCGAGCATCTTTGCAATTTCATTTTCAACAATTTCTCTCTGAGAATATGGAAGTCTACGAGGTGGAATCTTAATGGGTTTAGAATCCCCAGTATCTATACTATGTTTGACAAGATTAGTTCTTCCAAATTTACCATCAGGTCCAACAAAAATATCTTGATATTCTGTCAAAAGCTGTAACAACTGACATTTTTCTGTTTCAGACAACTTGTCACAAGATCTTTCATAAAGAGACTGTAAATGCAAAGGGAGGACTGAAGCAACATGTTCACCTTCAGGTGAATCTGACTGCACAATATCAACCTCATGTACAGAAGCTACTGTCATGTGTTTCTTGATTCTTACAGGCCTATTTGAAATATTTACAATTGAAAACAAAATCTTCTCTGGATTTACCAAAGTTCTAGCGACTAACAGACCCTTCTGAGACAAAAATTGAAATGGCTCAAGCAAACTATTTACAGATTTGTCAACACTTCCAACTGAATAAGCAGGAACTACTACTTCACAATCAGGGGGAACAACTATGTTTTTAGCAACTCTGACTCTTGCACAAACAGGAGCTGTCTCTCTTTCTAACTGGATAGACTGACCTCCAATCACTAAGAGACCTCTAGATATCTGAAATATCACATCATTGTTCTCTAAGAAATCCATTCCAATTATTCCTCTCAAATTTCCTAATTCAGCAACAATGAACTCATGACAAAACCGAATCTCTCCTATTTCAAATTCTAAGTCAATCTTCCCCAAAACTTTCATATCTCTACCATCAGCTGTTGACAAGGACAATGAACAAGGTTTCAAAGGGGGTCTTTTATCTAAAGTCATAAAAACATGTGCATCTAATAAACAAGCCTGTGAACCAGTGTCAACTAAAAACATATTTACATTCTGACCTAGCACACATCTGACACTAAAACATGACTTCTGTACTACATTCACTTGAATTCTCTGAGTAGCCCTAATATCACAAGAATCAAAGGTCACACTATGGGCTTCTAGGGTAACCCCTACTTGTTTTCCTGAGCATTTACAGACTGGGTTGAAGCAGAGTTAGTGTTATTTTGATCCTCGTTCAAAGGGACATAAGTGTTTGGAGCTTTACAATATTTTGCTATATGACCCAACATTTTACAGTTGTAACACTTTACAGCTTTTCCTGACTGGCTTAATCCTCCTCGATGTCTATTAGACAATTTGTTAATGCTAATCTCCAAAGACTTTATTGCACTTAACAACTCATCAGGGGACTTAACTTCACTAGACTGTACAGAAGAAACACTAGGTTTAGTGATGGAGAGTTGTGGCCCCTTAATTGCTTCAAATTCTGTAGCTGAAGAAATGGCAGTCTCTAATGTATTAGGGTGATGTAAAATGACATGAGACCTAATGTCACTATTCCCAATACCATTCATGAATTGCTCTACAATGATTATCTCCCTATTTGAGTAAGACATGTCTGGGAAAGCTAAATTTCCTAGTCTCCTGAGAGCATACCCATAATCAGAGGGAGTTTCACCTGATTTGCGAGAACGAGATCTAAACTCTACTCTATATGCAACTGTACGTTCCTGTGGACAATACCGACTTGCTAAAATGGACCTAAGTGAATTATAATCCTTCAACTGACTCTGAGATAGGTCACCTAATATTCTTTGTGCCTCCCCCCTTAAGGACATAATAAGCTGTTGAGACATTTCCTCATAGGACCACTTGTTCCAAAGAGATACTTGTTCAAAATGCACTAGGTAATCTTGCCAAGCTACACTTTTACCATCAAATTTGTCTGGCTCTTTCTCTTTTCTTAACCTGTGCCTATTGGAGTTATCTCTGGGGAAGGAAGACAAAGTTGTCTCTAACCCATCTTGAGCTCTCTCATTTCTTTCACTCTGTGCCAAGTTTATTTGTGCAGGTGCTCGACTCTCATTCATTTCTGTCGCACTTGCTAGAGGAGTCTCTGTCTCTCTTACTTGCTCATGCACACCTGATATATTACCAAATGATATGTGGCGTCTGCGTCTTATGGTCTGCTCAAGCTCTGCTCTGCATCTCTGGTAGTCAGATGTAAGGTCTTGAAGAGCTTTCTCCAAATCTGAAATTTGGGTGTTAATGTGCTCTCTTTCACTCTCAATCACTCTCTCTACAGGAGGGGATGTTGACTGTCTACTTCGTGACAAAAGTTTACTTCTAGCACCTTGTGAGGGATTAACATTAACTCTAGGAGTAGATGTAGCTCGCCCTACACTATCAAAAATAGAATTAAGTGAAGCCATGGTTTCTATTCAGGAATCCTGGTCACGGCACCAAAATTATGTAACCGGAACCAGTACGACAAGGGCAATAACTCTTGTGATCAAAGTATCTCTAAAGTCAAATACTGGCTCAGTTAAAAATCAACCCAGGTAAGGGGATTCCTGAACTATGGTCAACACTTGTAATGAAAACACCAGTAAGATTTAACACAATTTATTAATGTTTATAGAGTTGATTTAAGTCAAGGATAGCAACAAGAATTTTATAATAATAGACAAAAATATGGAAATTAACAAACAGAAGTACTCAAAGGGAAAATTACTCTGAAAATATGTATAATCTGAATTTATAATGAACTGATATTACAATGGATACTTGATAATTTAATTAAATTCTACAATTAATAAAAAAATAAGAAAATGCAAAAATGCCAAATAATTGCCAAAAATCAAAATATGTTCCTACTGGGCCACCATAGAATCTAAAAATAGATTTAATAATAACAGACGAGGAACGATGAATAAGGAACGAGCTACATCTCTATAAATATTAAATTTCTCCTCTATGACAAATAAATGTAAAAATGACTAAGATAATCCTCCTTATAAAAATAAGTTATCTACAACACCTTAAACCAGGACTGGGAAAGGGAAAACCTATCTAAACTTACACTCTAAACCTTAAGGAAAATCTGTATTATATAAAAAAAATTGCTTTAAACCCTACAAAAATGAACTAAATCCTAACTCTACATAAATCATGCTTTCTTATACTAAACCTAACTCTAACCTATTCATAGCTGTAAAACCAAGAGGTTTAAGTGCCAAGAATAGAAAGGGAGACTTACCATAAGGTAATCACTCCCTAACCCAAGTAAAGAAAACTGACCGAACACTCTCTTATATATACCTGTATTCTATTCACTAATTTTAACCAATGAAAACCAAAGAAACTCGAGTAACTTAGCCAATCAGAGAACAGGTAACTTTATAACTTAGGCAAAAGTGACAACATGGATACTATTTCCTGTAGAAGTGTAACTATAAATAGGATAATTTTTAACTTGTTCAAAATATGAGAGTAGAAAGAATTAAATGATCAACAGTAAGTATTTGAACCTTAGGAATGACAATAAACTGTTTAAACTGTAAAAACTTCAAGAAAAATGCAAACTGTATAATGAAAATAAACAAATTTGTTACATTCCTCCCCCCTTAAAAATAAACAAAATAACAGATTTTGTTTAATTACATATAAATGTCAAAAGTGAAGAGGTTTCATGTCCCTAGCATTATAACATGTTGGGAGGTTAAAAAGTGGTGTAGAAGAGGCTGATGCTCGACGTCTGGCTTCTGCTGCCCTGTCCCTGGCGTCCCTATGTATAGTAGGCAAGGGCATATCTATCTGTCCAGGATTACAGTATCTTGGGTTTTTAATGTTCCGACACAAAATACACCCCTGAAGTCCTGGGTGTTTCTTATCCCAATGCTTACGGATAGGTGAAATTTTAAAAGCTCTGAAGGAGCATCCTTCCTTAGGACAATGATACACCGGCACAAATTCCTTATGAAATTTTATGAAGTGGGCCCTGTACGATCCTATTTTGTGAAAGACGTGCTCCCCAGATGGACAGCTAGGAATGGAACACGCTTGTCCATCTGAGGGCCACTCCTTAGGAAAAGATGTACCAAAAAGCTCCTCCATCTCCTCTTGTTCAACTGATAACTGTAAAACATCGGCCATCCTAGCTGAAAATAAAAGAATAATAGGATAACCCAGATTAATGATAGAATTGCAAGCATTTCTCAATTGTAAATAACCTACTCCGAAATAACTGATGATAAAATCTTAAATTCTAAGACTTTATTGTAAACTGTACTATATAAAGGGTAATTCAATAGCTATCTATTCAAAATATGTTTTCTCCTATAGAAAAACATAGAAAATAAAAGATGCCTAAATGCATCTCTCCCTATAGATAAACTATATGAAGGGTAGGGTTGCTTCTAGTTCAGTACAAGGGAGATAAACTAAGGATCATCTACGGAAAGCATTAATCTAAGAATGCTAAACTCTCAATGATTCGTATCTATGTATTACCGATACTAGATATTCAAAATATCTATCATGTACTGTTTTGACTTCTAGATAATTATATTAGAAGATACCACCATGCCTTAATAATTAAAACACATAACTATCCTTTATCCAATAAAGTTCAAATACAGTATAACCTGAAGGTTAATTTCAAGAGCAAGAAATAAAACAACTCAGAAACACAAACAAAACAACCAGCAATCTAGATGTGACTAGTAATTTATAATTAAACTTAAATTTTACCTCTATGTATCAGTTATGTTATGCTATCCTGACATACTAAACAAAAATTGAATCAACTCTATAATTATTTAATGAATAATAAAGAAAAATATAAAAACAGACTATGTACATAAGGCATAAAAATAATAAAATATGCCTAGATACTGGTTCAAGGTGAGTAGACAACTGGAGGTTTAATTCTTCTACCCCATCTTGACTGTCTGAAAGGTTCAGCACTGGGCACAGTAAAATCTGGTGAAGCAGAATCTATCTCTGCATCTTCAGGCTCAAAAGACTCTGAAGATTCTAACCTGCTAAATTCAGGGGGTTCTATAGACTCGTCTAAAAGGGTATCTACTGGTAACCAGTTTTTAGGTGGAAGTATACCTTCATAGGGTTTAAGTTGGTCAACATGAACTACTTTCAAAGGACTTTTGGGATCTCTCTGTATTTGATACGTTACATCTGTGATCTTTTTGGTCACTTTGTAAGGTCCCGTCCAACCCAGACCTAATTTTACACCTGCTGCTGGTGGATACCACCTCCAAACAAAGTCATTTTCAGAAAATTCTCTGGGTTTAAGACCCCTATCATAGAATTTCTTTTGTTTGACAGCTGATTTTCTTAAATTTTCAGATACAAAGCCATAAGTATCAGCTAGAACTATCTGTAACCACTCTACATATTTAATAGGGCACACCGGAGTTGGAGAAGAAGGAGGATTTCCTATGATAAGATCTACTGGGCTAACTGTCTCACGTCCTAACATGATTCTATTCGGAGAACAACCAGTACTCTCTTGTACAGTAGACCTATAGGCTGTAAGGACATAGGGAAGATTATCATCCCAATTATCTCTATTCTTATTTGCATAGGAAGATAGCATTTGCAATAATGTCCTATTCATTCTCTCAACTAAACCATCTGACTGTGGCCTATATGGAGTAGTGCGTGTCTTCTGAATGCCTAATTTTGAACACAGGACACTAAAAAGTTCCGACTCAAACTCACGACCTTGATCTGAGTGTAACTGTTGGACAACCAAACTTACAGAAAAACTCTGTTACTATCTTGTCTCCAACTGTCAATGCAGTATGATCAGGTACTGCCCAAGCTTCAGACCACTTAGAGAAATAATCACAGAGAACTATAATGTACTCGTTACCATTATTTGTGCGGGGTAAAGGACCTACTATATCTATGCCTACTCTGTCTAAAGGAGCACCAATGACTGACTGATGAAGAGGTGATTTACCAAAACCTGGACCAGCTTTTGCCCTAGCACAAACATCACACTCTTTACACCACCTTTTAATGTCTGTAGACATACCAGGCCAATACACTCTACGCTTGACTGCCTTGATGGTACGGTCCCTGCCTAAGTGACCAGAAGTTCTATTATCATGCAATTCATGTAATATCTTGGACCTAATTTGTCTTGGAGCAATTAATAACAAAGTCTCCCTATCATTTGGTTCAATCCATCTATAATACAGCATGTTGTTCTTAACTATCAAAGATTCCCATAAACCATAGTAGGTTTTTAAGTCAGGAGCTGCATCCAAAACCACATTTCTAGGGGGTTTTACAGAGTAATTTTCTTTCAAATTCATGATTTGTCTAATTGCAGGCTCTTGATGTTGCCAAGTTCTTAATTGATCAACTGACCAAGTATCTAACCAGTTAGGCACTATTTCTGAATCACAACTTGCACCATTGTCATCCGTAGAATTGTCAGATTCTGACTCCATCAAATCGAACCTTTCTATGGTTCTAACGGAAACAGTCCCGGCGGGCAAGGACAATGTATTACTGTCCATTTGCTCGGGCACTGTAACTGTTTGACCACCAGAATCATGACAATCCCCCCAATGACAATCAGGACAATCCATGCGCTTACAATAACTGGGAGGTCGTCTAGACAAACCATCAGCATTACAATGCAACCTGCCTGGCCTATGTTGAATGGAAAAATCATATGTCTCTAAAACTGAAAGCCATCTAGCCAATATCCCTTCTGGATTTTTGAAATTTTTTGAGCCATATAAGCGATGCATGATCGGTTCTGATCGTAAAATGTCTTCCCCACAAGAAATGTCGATATTGCCTGATAAATGTAACTACTGCTAACAATTCCTTGTAAGTGGTACAGTATCTGACTTGAGACTTGTTTAATGTCCTACTGGCATAAGCAATAACCTTCTCCTCACCATTTTGTATCTGTGATAAGACAGCACCTATTCCTGACATGCTAGCATCTGTATCTAGAATAAATTCTGATGTGCTATCTGGATATGCTAATATAGGAGCTGTACAAAGAAGTTCTTTAAGTTTCTCAAAGGAGTTCTGACATTGAAGAGTCCAACAAAATTTCTTTCCTTTTCTAGTCAAATACGTTAACGAAGAAGGAATGGTAGAAAACTCAGGGATGAACCTCCTATAATATCCAGCTAAACCCAAGAAACTTCTAACATCAGACACATTTTTGGGGACAGGCCATTCCTTAACTTTTTCAAGTTTACTAGGATCACACTGAATACCTTTATCTGAAACTATGTGACCTAAAAATGGCACTTCTTTCTGAAATAAGACACACTTGGAAGGTTTCAATGTTAAACTGGCTGATCTAAGTCTATCAAACACTAGCTTAAGATTTTGCAAAGCTTGGTCAAAAGATTTTCCAAAGACAATGATATCATCTAAATAACAGAGGCATTTTTCCCATCTAAGACCTCTAAGAACTAACTCAATTAACCTCTCATAGCAACTGGGAGCATTACACATGCCAAAAGGTAATACTTTGAACTGAAATAACCCCATGTGAGTAGAAAATGCTGTTTTATGCTTATCTTTTTCCTCCATTTCCATCTGCCAATACCCAGAAACTAAATCTAATGTGCTAAAATAAGAAGCACCAGCTAAAGAATCAAGGGATTCATCAATCCTAGGCAAAGGATAAGCATCTTTCTTGGTAACTGAGTTAAGTTGTCTATAATCAACGCAGAATCTCCATGACCCATCTTTCTTAGCAACTAACAATAATGGAGCTGACCAAGGACTTTCACTAGGTTCAATCACATCATTTTCGAGCATCTTTGCAATTTCATTTTCAACAATTTCTCTCTGAGAATATGGAAGTCTACGAGGTGGAATCTTAATGGGTTTAGAATCCCCAGTATCTATACTATGTTTGACAAGATTAGTTCTTCCAAATTTACCATCAGGTCCAACAAAAATATCTTGATATTCTGTCAAAAGCTGTAACAACTGACATTTTTCTGTTTCAGACAACTTGTCACAAGATCTTTCATAAAGAGACTGTAAATGCAAAGGGAGGACTGAAGCAACATGTTCACCTTCAGGTGAATCTGACTGCACAATATCAACCTCATGTACAGAAGCTACTGTCATGTGTTTCTTGATTCTTACAGGCCTATTTGAAATATTTACAATTGAAAACAAAATCTTCTCTGGATTTACCAAAGTTCTAGCGACTAACAGACCCTTCTGAGACAAAAATTGAAATGGCTCAAGCAAACTATTTACAGATTTGTCAACACTTCCAACTGAATAAGCAGGAACTACTACTTCACAATCAGGGGGAACAACTATGTTTTTAGCAACTCTGACTCTTGCACAAACAGGAGCTGTCTCTCTTTCTAACTGGATAGACTGACCTCCAATCACTAAGAGACCTCTAGATATCTGAAATATCACATCATTGTTCTCTAAGAAATCCATTCCAATTATTCCTCTCAAATTTCCTAATTCAGCAACAATGAACTCATGACAAAACCGAATCTCTCCTATTTCAAATTCTAAGTCAATCTTCCCCAAAACTTTCATATCTCTACCATCAGCTGTTGACAAGGACAATGAACAAGGTTTCAAAGGGGGTCTTTTATCTAAAGTCATAAAAACATGTGCATCTAATAAACAAGCCTGTGAACCAGTGTCAACTAAAAACATATTTACATTCTGACCTAGCACACATCTGACACTAAAACATGACTTCTGTACTAAATTCACTTGAATTCTCTGAGTAGCCCTAATATCACAAGAATCAAAGGTCACACTATGGGCTTCTAGGGTAACCCCTACTTGTTTTCCTGAGCATTTACAGACTGGGTTGAAGCAGAGTTAGTGTTATTTTGATCCTCGTTCAAAGGGACATAAGTGTTTGGAGCTTTACAATATTTTGCTATATGACCCAACATTTTACAGTTGTAACACTTTACAGCTTTTCCTGACTGGCTTAATCCTCCTCGATGTCTATTAGACAATTTGTTAATGCTAATCTCCAAAGACTTTATTGCACTTAACAACTCATCAGGGGACTTAACTTCACTAGACTGTACAGAAGAAACACTAGGTTTAGTGATGGAGAGTTGTGGCCCCTTAATTGCTTCAAATTCTGTAGCTGAAGAAATGGCAGTCTCTAATGTATTAGGGTGATGTAAAATGACATGAGACCTAATGTCACTATTCCCAATACCATTCATGAATTGCTCTACAATGATTATCTCCCTATTTGAGTAAGACATGTCTGGGAAAGCTAAATTTCCTAGTCTCCTGAGAGCATACCCATAATCAGAGGGAGTTTCACCTGATTTGCGAGAACGAGATCTAAACTCTACTCTATATGCAACTGTACGTTCCTGTGGACAATACCGACTTGCTAAAATGGACCTAAGTGAATTATAATCCTTCAACTGACTCTGAGATAGGTCACCTAATATTCTTTGTGCCTCCCCCCTTAAGGACATAATAAGCTGTTGAGACATTTCCTCATAGGACCACTTGTTCCAAAGAGATACTTGTTCAAAATGCACTAGGTAATCTTGCCAAGCTACACTTTTACCATCAAATTTGTCTGGCTCTTTCTCTTTTCTTAACCTGTGCCTATTGGAGTTATCTCTGGGGAAGGAAGACAAAGTTGTCTCTAACCCATCTTGAGCTCTCTCATTTCTTTCACTCTGTGCCAAGTTTATTTGTGCAGGTGCTCGACTCTCATTCATTTCTGTCGCACTTGCTAGAGGAGTCTCTGTCTCTCTTACTTGCTCATGCACACCTGATATATTACCAAATGATATGTGGCGTCTGCGTCTTATGGTCTGCTCAAGCTCTGCTCTGCATCTCTGGTAGTCAGATGTAAGGTCTTGAAGAGCTTTCTCCAAATCTGAAATTTGGGTGTTAATGTGCTCTCTTTCACTCTCAATCACTCTCTCTACAGGAGGGGATGTTGACTGTCTACTTCGTGACAAAAGTTTACTTCTAGCACCTTGTGAGGGATTAACATTAACTCTAGGAGTAGATGTAGCTCGCCCTACACTATCAAAAATAGAATTAAGTGAAGCCATGGTTTCTATTCAGGAATCCTGGTCACGGCACCAAAATTATGTAACCGGAACCAGTACGACAAGGGCAATAACTCTTGTGATCAAAGTATCTCTAAAGTCAAATACTGGCTCAGTTAAAAATCAACCCAGGTAAGGGGATTCCTGAACTATGGTCAACACTTGTAATGAAAACACCAGTAAGATTTAACACAATTTATTAATGTTTATAGAGTTGATTTAAGTCAAGGATAGCAACAAGAATTTTATAATAATAGACAAAAATATGGAAATTAACAAACAGAAGTACTCAAAGGGAAAATTACTCTGAAAATATGTATAATCTGAATTTATAATGAACTGATATTACAATGGATACTTGATAATTTAATTAAATTCTACAATTAATAAAAAAATAAGAAAATGCAAAAATGCCAAATAATTGCCAAAAATCAAAATATGTTCCTACTGGGCCACCATAGAATCTAAAAATAGATTTAATAATAACAGACGAGGAACGATGAATAAGGAACGAGCTACATCTCTATAAATATTAAATTTCTCCTCTATGACAAATAAATGTAAAAATGACTAAGATAATCCTCCTTATAAAAATAAGTTATCTACAACACCTTAAACCAGGACTGGGAAAGGGAAAACCTATCTAAACTTACACTCTAAACCTTAAGGAAAATCTGTATTATATAAAAAAAATTGCTTTAAACCCTACAAAAATGAACTAAATCCTAACTCTACATAAATCATGCTTTCTTATACTAAACCTAACTCTAACCTATTCATAGCTGTAAAACCAAGAGGTTTAAGTGCCAAGAATAGAAAGGGAGACTTACCATAAGGTAATCACTCCCTAACCCAAGTAAAGAAAACTGACCGAACACTCTCTTATATATACCTGTATTCTATTCACTAATTTTAACCAATGAAAACCAAAGAAACTCGAGTAACTTAGCCAATCAGAGAACAGGTAACTTTATAACTTAGGCAAAAGTGACAACATGGATACTATTTCCTGTAGAAGTGTAACTATAAATAGGATAATTTTTAACTTGTTCAAAATATGAGAGTAGAAAGAATTAAATGATCAACAGTAAGTATTTGAACCTTAGGAATGACAATAAACTGTTTAAACTGTAAAAACTTCAAGAAAAATGCAAACTGTATAATGAAAATAAACAAATTTGTTACACATTAAAGAGAAAGGAATTATCAGCTCCTTAATTGATAAATAAAAATTGAGTGAACATGTTAGCATAATTTTTTTCAATGTTGTTACTGCATATTAAGATTTATCTCCCTTTTGACAAAATGCAAGTGGTGGATCAAAATTATTTCTAAAACGTCTATAGTCTAAATAAATGTTATGCACAGTCAAGCAATGAAAAGATACTATATAAAATTATATCTGATTGGAGCAATATTGGTATGATTTTTATGTACATGTATTTTATTTTATATCTTCCTTTTTTAAATTACTTTTTTAAAGAATAATTGCATTTTAAATTTTTGAAGCATTTAATTTCTAAAACTCCATATAGTTACATGTGTATATTGATTTAATTAAATTAGTGATATCTAAATTTGACCTTATTTATTTCTTTTCACTGGGCAGATCCCAATCATGATGCAAATATTTTTTGAAGTGTATCTATTTCAAATGTATTTTACATTATTAAGAAATGCATTTCTGACATGTTTTAAGTATATATCTTTATGATTTAATTTAAAAAAAATCTGTTGTTTTGTATTTTAAATACATTTTAAAAATTATTTATTTAAAGATTTGGAAGAAGGAGAACATGGTACACTGTCGTGTATCCGCGCCGGTAGTGACATGTTTGGATAACGTGAAAATGGCGTATCCATTGCAAAAACAATGAGTGTTGTGTCCTTTTTTCTATCGACAACGAGGTAAATATTAATTAAAATATCGTAATAGTCCTTTATATTTTTCTGAAGGTTTTGCAGTTGAAAAGAGTGTGCGTTATTTTTGTTCATCGTTAATAAAAACGACTTATTTGTAGAAAAATCGATCGTTAACGTGTCATTTTAACGCTAAAACCAAGAACTATTTCTAGATTACGTAGATAATATAAAACATACTAAAAATCTGAAGCAGCCAAAATTTATTTAAAACATTAAATTAACCAAATAAAATCAAACCGATGTTTTTTAAATACATTAATATGTATAAATATAGCAATAACTTCATGCACCTGCTAAAGAAGTAGTACGGTTTGGATAAATAAATTATTCCGGTTTGGATGCTAAAATATAAATTGTGCAAATGGTACGGTTTGAATAATTTTAAGTTATAGCATTTTTGATATTTTAGACATAATTAAAGAGAGCAGTTTGCATTTTATCGGTGTGCAACCGAAGATACATCTTTTTAAAATATATTGGGTCATTCAATTACACAGCATGCAAAAGATGTATTTTAAGTCAGGTAAAAAGAACATAATGTACAGACGATGAATGTTTCTTTCCTGTCCGACATTTTTATAAATGTGATGAAACCAAAATACTTCCACATGTTCGAAGGGAACTAAAACTGGATGACTAAGTTCATTTCTTTAGACAAGCATGTTTTTTTCCTCTGATTAAATGGTATACAAATGTATTAAGTATATAATTGATCAGAAATTGATTATTTAACAAATAAGGAATCATTCTTTGATCGAATATCATGAGTTGATTATTTTGGTCGGGGCGTGGTCAAGCCCAATAAAGCTCGAAACGAAATTACACCTCACAATATCGAAAGAATGATTTCTTATGGAACGCCATAGCTGCCTTAAGGTCAATTTCATATTATATGAACTGGTATTTCATTTATATGCAAGAGTAATATCATTATATGCAGTGCTAACATCATTATATGCAGTGCTATAACATCATTATATGCAGTGCTAACATCATTATATACTATTATTTTACCATTATATTTAGGGGTAAAATCTTTATATGAAGTGGTAACATTATTACGTGATGTCGTAAGATCATTATGTGCAGTAGTTTATTCATTATATGCTATGAATAAATCTTTATATGATATGATAAACTCATTTCATACAGAGCTAAATTCATAATGAACTATTGTTCAATCGTTATGTTATATGGTACACTCTTCATGTGCAGTTGCAAAATCCTTTTATGCAGTGCAACTTCTTGACATTAGGTGATAAGTTCATAATATGCAGTACTAACATCATGTTATGGTGTATTAAAACCATTATGTATGGTGGTAAAACCTTTATGTATTGTGGTGAAAGCTTTACATGCAATTGTAAATCCTTTATATGATGTGACAATTTTATAATATGCCGTTGATGAGTCATTATATTATGAGGTCAGTTCTTTACATGATGTGATCATTTCATTATATGGAGTGGTAACTTCTTTATATGCAGTCGTAACTCTTTATGATGAGGTTGTAAACTGGTTCTCGCTGAAAAGTTTTAATGGGGAAGAGATCCAGTTTTATTTTTAAAAAGATGCCGCGTTCGTTGTGATGATGCACATTTCCTGGTCAACTTGTCGTTTGTTTTGAAGAGAGAGAGAGAGAGAGAGAGAGAGAGAGAGAGAGAGAGAGAGAGAGAGAGAGAGAGAGAGAGAGAGTTTATCTGTCCTTTAACATCGATATCATAATATCAATCATTGAACCCATTTTGTGTGAAAAATCTTATTTATTATTAGTAGAGTATGCTTTTAATTTAAGAGTAAAAGAAATTACAAAAAATGAAGCAAGCGTTTCAAAATCAAAGTCGAAAGACCTTTGTTTCAATGTACCAGGTAGATGCTACTCCTCGCTGATTAATGCCTCCAACGCAAAAGGAATAGACAGATTATTATTCATAGACATAAATAAAAATTATTTTTCATTTTTCTTAAAATTAATTTGATTTTCAAGAAATAATAAAGAAATTGGTTGGTCTTAACCTCTTTTTATGGTTGTTTCATCCACTGTATAAAATTTAAGCTCACCGGGTATGTATTTTTGTATTTTAAATCCAACAAAGAAGGTGTTGCAGTTCCTGTGCTATTTTCCATAAAGCTGTTGCAGATATTGTCATATCATTTTTATAGGTCCATTTTATACGCGGATCAGTACAAAATTTTCGGGGGGGGGGGGGGGTACGATGAATACTGAAGTTTGTCGAAGGGGTGGGGGGAGGTGGGTCCGAGGCAAATTTTTGGTAATTTCATGGAAATTTTAAGAAATTTTAATTTTTCTGGGGCGGGGTCCTCCCCGCGACCCACCCCCACCCTGTTCAAGACCCCCATGCATTAAACAAATTGTAAAATGGTTTCACTGAAAAATGTGACTGGTTTCAAGGCATATCCGATTTTTGTTTCAAAGAGGCATGTTTTTAAAGATTAAACTTCGAAAAAAAAACCTCCGAAGTTAAAAAACGGTGTTTTAAATCTTAGCAAACTTCATCGTTTCTAGTATAGCCGAGTGGTTACGCAGGATGTCCGAATAATCACCGAGACTAACTGCTTGGTATTTTTTAAATTAATTTTTGAAAAGGTAATACCCCTATTCCGATGGTTTTGAAAATAAATGATGTCGGGATAAATAAGTTTCAAAACGCTTGTCATTGTAATATTTTACATGTGTGCTGATTTTTTCAACGTTACCGACTTTGTTCACATTTTAAACATTTGTATCTGCAGATCTGTAGCTCTCTGGTTGAAAAAATTCGGATAGACAAATTCCGAATTTTTTCAACCAGAGAGCTACAGGTCTGCAGCTAGAATACTTGCTGCTGAACGAGGAAGTAACGCATTAATCGATAAAGTTAATGTATTTTTTTGTAAAAAATGTCGTTTTCAAAATATATATACACATTGTTCGACATCGTTAAAAGCAAGCCGTGCAATAATGTATGAATCAGCAAAATACGGATAAGTTTGTTCCAAGCACCACGGTTTATATGGATGCTATTAAAATTATTTTAAATAACAATCAAGAGCAAAGTAACTCCTCAATTTAAACGTTTTTGAAGAGACAGAATTAGATTTATTAATTCAAAAAGCTTCAAAGAATTACATATATTGTTTAAAACACAATAGCAAGTAGAAATCAAATTGTTCTATGTTAATATCAAGATACATAAAGTGATCTTCCTAACTGTATGCGCGGATCTAGAAGCAGAGGGGGGTATTGAATTTCTACAAAATTCAATCATTTTTTGAAATTTATTTTACTTTTAAAATTAAACGCGTACTCTACTAAAATTCATTCGATTTATCACACATCGATGTCTCTCTCTCTCTCTCTCTCTCTCTCTCTCTCTCTCTCTCTTCAAAACAAACGACAAGTTGACCAGGAAATGTGCATCGTCACAATGAACGTAAAAGTAAAACTGGATCTCCTCCCCATTAAAACTTTTCAGCGAGAACCAGTTTACAACCTCATCATAAAGAGTTACGACTGCATATAAAGAAGTCACCACTCCATATAATGAAATGATCACATCATGTAAAGAACTGACCTCATAATATAATGACTCAACAATTAACGGCATATTATAAAATTGTAACATCATATAAAGGATTTACAATTGCATGTAAAGCTTTCACCACAATACATAAAGGTTTTACCACCATACAGAATGGTTTTAATACACCATAACATGATGTTAGTACTGCATATAATGAACTTATCACCTAATGTTAAGAAGTTGCACTGCATAAAAGGATTTTGCAACTGCACATGAAGAGTGTACCATATAACATAACGATTGAACAATAGTTCATTATGAGTTTAGCTCTGTATGAAATGAGTTTATCATATCATATAAAGATTTATTCATAGCATATAATGAATAAACTACTGCACATAATGATCTTACGACATAACGTAATAATGTTACCTCTTCATATACAGATTTTACCCCTGAATATAATGGTGAAATAATAGTATATAATGATGTTGGCACTGCATATAATGATGTTAGCACTGCATATAATGATATTACTATTGCATATAAAAAATACACCAATTCATATAATATGAAACTGACCTTAAGGCAGCTATGGCATTCCATAATTTCTTATTACTTATATTAAGAGCATGTCTACGAGAAAACCATGCAAATATGGAAAAAAGCTGCGGCAGCAAGTCTCAAGAATGAACAGAATTTTATCATAGATTTAAAGGATACCCATCTAGAGTCAGATATATGATGTTTGTTTTTGCACTGGATGTTTCTATTTATAGTAACGGCCAGTATTGCATTCTGGTTAATTAGCCTCTAAAATCCAGAAAAGTTAAGAGAAAAATTGTCAAATTCAGTAATTAATTACAAAATGTATAAACAATGTTTGAAAAAAATAAGACTATATTCTTAAAGAGGAAGTTCAAACCTTTAATCGTTGCATATTTTTTTTCATATATCTATTTACATCATGACGTCCCAAGGGTGTAAATGTTGGCAGGATGCCAGGAAATGATAATTATACATTTTTGTCAATTTTTCAGAAAGAATTTCTCAGAAAATGGCACATTATTTTTTGAAATTTTGTGTTAATAAGAAACTGTTTGATGTATTGTTACAAATATATAAAATCCATCTTTGGACTCTCAAGGACTAAAAAGTAATAAATTAACAAAAACATCCCATTTTCAAATAAAATAAAAAAAATTTGGTTTTTGAAATTTTATTTTACAAGCGATTTTAATCCACTGAAGTCAATATTTGTAATTAAACATGAAAAAACCCACCCTTTTTTGCTTTTAATTAAAAAAAATTAGTGGATATCATTGTTTCTCATAGAATTCTCATTTATTACATTTGCATTTCATTACTACTGTTAGAATTGTCTCCCCTGTTGCGCTCTTGTGTAGAAAAGGTAAACTAGTCAGAATGTTGACAAAGCTATACAAGTTCAAGTTCAGGCTACATGTGTAAGTATTGAGAAATGCTGTGAGTGTTGTTAATATATGTTATGATATTGAATGATTTTAATTGCTCAAAAATTGCCCCATCAGCTTGTTAGTGTTATTCACTATCTCACATATTGAAGTTTGATGGAGACTTGTATCTAGTCTATAAACTGCTATTTTCTGTCCCGATATAATTAAGCAGCACATTTGGACGAAATTTTAATCAAAATATACAAACTTGTGATAGAAGTACAATTAAAATAGATGAAGGGGAAATTTTCCAAGATAATCTCATTCACAGATTATCATATTTTACTCGAAAAAATCCACAAAAACGAGAACTGATTTCTTACAAAGATTTAATTTATAATGGGGTATGTTGAAATTAGATAGAATGATATATGAATATCGTTAAAATGACAGATGTCCTACGGACCCGGTTTGACCTGAGCGTAGCCTGGTAACGCTAAGATTATTCTTTCTATGTTGAAATAATTCGGAATTCACTAGAAATGCCTCGTGCAATTTTTCATCGTTATCATCGGAGTCTGTTGCAATAGAAATCACATTTCTATACGTGTACATTTCACTGGCCATCTAAAACTACCCTTTAGATGTTAAGGTTAGACTTCATGGAATCTTGAAATGACGGGGAGGGGGCCAGGGTTTTTTAAGTTCTTGAGAATGTAACACAGTAAGTACATCTGAAATTAATAGAGAGGTCTACTCCCTACCTCTCTATTAGCAGTTGATCTCCTCTTGGAAAAAATTAAAGTTTGTACCTTTTTTTAAAATTAAAATATAGTTGTAAAGGAAAAAATGAGGTGTTAGGTTACCCTTTCCCCCGGGGATCTCAACCTGCGAAAACCACATATGAATATAAACATAAACTACCGGTATAAAAAAGTTATCCCAAATATTAATAAAGACATCATAACTTGTTTTTGTGGGATTGTTATTTGGGATGTTATTTAATTATAACCCATCATAAGAAGACCTGGTCCTAGAGTTATGAAGCAGTCTAATAAAAAAGTCAAAATTTTTACACTCTCTTATTGTCTTGTGATTAAAAAAATTGAAAAAATGAAATGCTAATAAAATGTGTCTCTATATTATATTACGCTGATATTCTGCTGATATTTACTAATTTTAAGCGTAATTTATGATGTATCATATTTTTTATTAACATTTTTTCAGGCTTGATATCGGGTCCCTCTACCCCTCAAACAATAAAAGTTCAATCCTTTATACTGTCGGACAAAAATAATTACCAAATCTACCTTATTCTATGATCATTTAATGTGATGGACATTCATTGGCAATTGATACCACACCACTTCCACATTTTTAAAAACATTCTGTTAAATTCAACAAAGATATGTTTAATCTTTTTTTTTTTGCTTGTTTTGGGTTTTTTTTGTTTTTTTTTTGGGGGGGGGGGTTTGTTTTTTTTGTTTTTTTTGGGGGGGGGGCTTTGAAATTTGGTCCTGCTTCCTGAATTAAAAAATCACTAGTTCAAGTATAAAAAAATGAAAAGATCAATACATAATACATGCAGAGAGAGAGAGAGAGAGAGAGAGAGAGAGAGAGAGAGAGAGAGAGAGAGAGAGAGAGATTGTCAATCTGTGGTAAACAATATGTAAAATTACACACCAAAAGAGCCCGGCTTTAAGTATTTCAGTACTTTGAATTTTGTAGTTTTGCCCCTGTAATTATTCATTCGTGTATCTAATGGGCACTCTGCTTGTATTAATGTGTAGCACTGGCAAATAAGTCCACTTCGTCTTACATGTATATTCAAATTCCCATTTTCCCATGATTTTTCGTGTTTTAATGACATTGATTTAAAAAAAAAAACCTGAAACGTGTTGAAGCAATCCTTCAGTTCAGTAAAATATTGTTTGGCTCGCGAATATGTCTGGTTTTTTCCCCATAATATACATGTTACAATGTAAAGCTAATGCCAAACTACAGATTCTGGAGAGTTTTAAAAGTAGAAAAATGTCCAACTTTAAGACAATATATTTGCAATATTATTGAGAGTCCAAAGACAGATTTTTGATATATTGTAAAGATAAATGTCCTTTTATAACTAGAAACAAATTTAGTGAATTTAAAGTGCCATTTTCTGACTTTTAAGCATTTAAAAAATGTATATTTTCACAATTTTACAAAAAGCTGGAAACATGCCAGATTCGTGACCTATCTGCACTTAACAGAAAGAATATATGGGAATTCTCACAAAATGAATAACACAAGTGTACCTTGTTAGTGTTAACTCTAAATGACTTTTTGAATTCATATTTAAACTAAACTCAGAATTCTTAACAATAATTTGGTGAATTATACAAAATTTTATTCTTAAAAGGGTCAAAATGCTATTTTTAGTAACAGTGCTGCAGAACCAAGTTTAGACTGACCACATCAAAAAAAAAATTATGGCAAACTAATTCATATAGATGCACACTGTTGCACACAAAATATGACGTTGATCAGAGAACCTTGCTTCCACCACCTTTTGCATGGTTTTCTCGTAGACATGCTCTTAATTTAATTCAAAGCAATTGTACTTTTAAATATTTGAATAAGCAAACGTCATTTGAATTTACTGGACTGCATATGAACAAATTGATACTTAGTGTTATCACATGAAAAAAACCCACTGAAAAATGTAAATATAGTTATATCAAGTTTTTTTTTACTAACATTTCAAAAGACTACTTTCTTTAATTCTAAATTATAAAGAAAGTATGAGTTGAAACATGAGGAACACAATAAAATGTAAAAAAAAAAAAAAAAAAGATTTTCACCTTTAACCTGAAAAGCAATACATATGCATATCGCGACATTTGAATTTCATCGCTTTCAAACTCACGAATTAACCAGACTATTTTATGAAAACGATAATAAACTTCATTTTTAATGAGTATAGAATAATTTTATTTTAAAAAATCCGAAAATTGAAAAACATGCGATCTGTCCTTTAACAGACAACTATCTACTACTTTTATGGCAAGCGACTATATGATGTGTTTTTTAGTTATTCTGAAATGATATAATCGTTAAGTACGTTTAACGGAGAACGTGCTTGGTAATAATATTATGAAAGTGAGCCTCGTTTTCATTCAATACCAAGCCTGTACATCGCTAGACAAAGAAATATCTACAATTATTTCACTCCCAGTGATTATACTGATATAATACAAAGTACCATAGATGTCTGCCAAGTCATATATTTACTCTGTTGTTAGAAATAGTTGGTCCAAAAAATTCAAGTGATGTCGAGACCTAAGTAAACATAGCCATTTGATATGTACATTTATTCAATCATAATTCTCACCAGAAAATCAAAACGATTAATATGTATCAATTTATATCAAGAAGTTTTCTGTATTTGACTGATCTCTTTTATTTTTTCACGTTTAAAGCCGATAACGTTATAAAAGCACAACAATTGAAACTGTCGTAAACACATGTGTTTTTGTATCGGTAAATATTTTGGTAAGGCTGAATCTTTCGAAATTAATATCGATGGAATGATTATACAACAGACTTAACATACTTGTAAAGCACTCTGTATGCCATTTTTATAAGTCAATTGCAAGTTACTTGGAGCGTGTGTAAAATTTAAATTCAAATTACGGTATAGTAAGTTTTGTTGGCTTAAATGCACAAGTCTTTAACGTGTATGTTTATTTTTTTAAACAATGTGACTTTATATGTCTATCACATGATGATATCCATAATATTGAAAGCATGCTTTTCAATGAGGGTATGTATAACGCACAGTAGCGATGCTATATCCCCTTCGCGAGGGGAAATTAAAGGAACTGTTTACACTCACATATTAATTACATCCAAACCGTATCAGATGCGTATCCAAACCGTTCCTGTTTTGAAAACAAGGTCATCCAAACCTGTTCCGTTGTTCAAAATTAATCGACATAAACTGCTTATTTACATAATTTTAACATAAAGTTCGTAGAACTTTAAAGATTTTATACACTTTTAAATAGATCTGACGATCTTTTTCATGTAAAGGTAGACAATGTATGCCTTAAATAACACGAAAACTTTTCAAGATGCAAACGGAACCACCATTTTCACTTTATCCAAACACGTCACTACCGGCGCGGATACACGACAGTGATGGTATGTTCTGCTGGGTGACACTTGCTGTGCTTGGTACCTAATTCTCCCAAAGCCATATCTCATGAGGCCCACAAACTGAAGCCAAGGAACAATTTAATCAAACATGCATACCAAGATCATAAGTGAAATTGAGAGGTTCTTTTATTTGCATAAGGTGTGATTCTATTTCTTTTTTTTTTCACTGAAGGTTGGGTATTTCCAGTTGAAGTGACAATTTTTCAATTATCATGGTATTTCACAAACAATTTATAACAGAGCATTTATATGCTTTTAGACTAAATATATTAACATTAACTGAAAATTTCATGGGAAGTATTATTACATTTACTGTACTCTCAATCGACAAACCTGATTAGTCTCAATTACTGAATTATTAAGAGTTTAATGTCACCTTGATGTGAACTGCTTTGCTAAACCAAAATCATCATCTTTACATGTATATGCATGTAACTCATATTAGACTCATATGCATACAACAGGGTACATACATGTATACATAAATCAGTACATGTTTTCTGTAGTGTCCATTTTAAACAAATTTTGTAATCAGAAGTGAACTTTTAAAAATTTTAGGTGAATATGAAGTTTAGTCCCAAACTACGACTATATTTGTCTTTATTTCACAATTGTTGTCTTTTTGTATACATTTTATCCTTTTTAATTCACAGATTTGCATGATACAGGAATTAACTGCCTGCCTGCATTGTTTATTTGAAGAGAACTTGGAGAGACCGAGAAAGATGAGTATTTGACAACAACCAACCTCTAAGCCTCAAACACCATGCACCAAGAGAAGGAGAACAATTATTGTGACATTTAATCTAATGTCTACATCCTAATTTATAATACACAATAGCCAAAAAAAAAAAATGAATCTCTCTCTCTCTCTCTCTCTGCTATTAAAACATGTCTAACATGTTTTTATTATGAAATTGTATAAAGTACCATAAACTGGAAATGATAATTATTAAAGTAATAAAAATTAAATTAGATTGCTGTGTCAAGTTAATCAGGTTATTCAATTCAATTTGATCCCATGAATTAATAATGAATTATTTTTAACTGGCAACAAAATGGTGGGGTTGGAACTCGACCATGGTACAACAACAATTATGCACATTTTGTGGAGATGTGTGAAATCTCTGTTTAAATTCAATGCATTGTTTCTAAAGTAGGCCGACACATGAAAAAAAACTGCCAAGTACTAGCAATGTACATGTACTTGAATGTACTACACGTACTAACAACCTTGAGCTAGCTAGAGCACTTGGCCACATGAAGTTTCCAGACTCTTGAGTGTCGAGAATTATTCATCCCCACACTTCTTTCTTAAACCTTGTCACGTAGATTGAAACAACAGAAGACGTGTGCGAATGAAGACCCATATGTTGTACTTCATTTCCATGTAGAACTGTCACACAAGTGACTGGTTTTTATGCCAACTGAGACTTTAATTAATACATGAACCTGACAGAACAAAAAAACAACAAATCTGGCTAAAACAAATGTATATCTTTCTGTCATTTATAGATTTGATTCTAAGACACAAAAGTACAAGTTACTCTTGATTTAATTAATAATAATTAAAAAAAATTACCGTATCAAATTCCAATACTCTCTGAAGTCTTCAACTCAAACAATAAAAAATCTTTTAAACCCCATTTTAAAAATTGCAGTGCATTGGATGGGAATACCCTCAATAAACGATAAGAGGTTGTGTTGAGCTTGTAAACACATTAACAACATCAAAGACATTCAAGGTGGCATCAAGTTTTTTTTACGACAAGAGTTTCAAAGCTCTCGTATCTATTCAAGAATGTTCCTGGTAATATTACCCTTCCTGAGTTGCATGGGTACTATTACCTTTCCTCGTAAAATTCTAACTCTCCCCCAGTGTGTGATTTAGGACTCAATAACCAATTCCGGGATTACATGAAACAGTACTGGCCACACCCAAATGGGAGTTATTTCTATGTGGGGGTGCCTGAAAGTGACAAAGGCTGCACGACTTTGAAAAACCTTCAAGCAGTAAACTGCACTCGGTCAACCATCAGGGGAGGGAGGGGACCAATATACTCACAACTTGATTCAATTAACTGGGAATAAATTTAACAAAAGACTCTAAACTCGCAGATAATCGGTCAACAATCACCTTCACAAAGCAAATCAATCGAAGGGCATTAGATGATATCAGTTTTAATATGGTTATAAATGTAGGAAGCAAGTAGAGCTTGTGCTGCATTATTATTTGAATTCAATTGTCAACATTCGGCATGTGATAAGATAAGCAGAAATGTGGCTTTTAAGCACACAGTTCAGGTCTCTTTGGACCCCCACAGTGCTGGCATTGCTTTTAATTTACTTTCAACTTATTCCATTTCATTGTTGTGATATTTAAATGCACTACATACACAGCCCTATACACTGCTCATATAAAAAACCTGTTACACAACCTGTCATTCCTGCACTTGGCCCTTCTCCCTCCCAATCCACATTTAGTGGATCCCTGGTTCTGGAAGAAGAACTTCATGACAGTAATTGTATATTTTAACTTTCCTCCCAGAGTTCATGGGAGTATTTCTAGGGATTTTAATGAGTAATTGACCTCTTATGGTCGGTCAAATCACAGAGATGTCAGTTTGGATCCCGTTAACTTCTTCCCCTGTACTTGGTGACTACCCGTCCATGTTTATGACTGTAATTGCCATGCATGCATGCTACAACTCACAGTCGTGTGATCGTGATGCTTAAACTGCAACAATGTCGGTTTTGTTTTTGTTTTTAATAAACCGAAATTTTCACCAAATACATGGGAATTCAAATTTTATAAAAATACTCTCATTATATCTATCAGATTACCCCTAAAATTATTGATTCAATTTCTGTCACATGTCTTAATTTGTTTATAATTTTCACATAATTGATCTGCAAGCAAAAATTGCTCTGTTGCGTAGATCAGTACTAGATAGAACATGGGAAAAACAAAAACAAATTTCGTACTGTTATTATCTTAATTTGCACGAGCATTCACATCATTGGATTTCGAGTCTAAGTGTATGTGAACTTTGATCATGATCTTAATGACCTACTGTGGTTTATACTTAAACAATTGGATTGTGTACCAACAAACCAACTCTCTTACAACAGAAGTACCAAGCAGCAGAAGTAGTCATATCAGTACTACTTCAACTTATACCTTCATAAACTGCGTTTTGGTATATGTATTGATAAACTATATGGTCAAATCATGTGAGCAGATTTAATCATGGCTCACAAAATTTTGTTACATGCCTCTGCTGTGAAAGATACAATGGACAAATAACTATGCATTTTAAATAAAAACTATAGATGCATCGCGAAGAATTATACTAATTAAAATATAAGTAGAATTTGTAAATTTACATATTTTCAAAGTTTAGAAAAATCCACAGGACATGAAAAACCATAGCAGTCTTAATATTATAAATGGAACATTTGTATTGCTACATTAAAACATTACAACCATGTCTGTGTTAATAGTAATATGCAATGGCAGATGAAAGTTTATAAACAATATCAAGAAAGAAGTTTGATAAAATATTTTGAACTCTCTATTTGAGACTAAGGACATGCAACATGAGAAAAAGCAACGGTCAGAAAAGAAATTAACGCACAATGAAATGGCTTTAAAGCAATAAGAGCTGCAATTTTCAAGTTGAAAATTTTTTTACGCAAATGTTTGTCTATACTAAAATAACAAAAAATATCATGGTTTTTAGCTCACCGAGACGAAGTCAAGGAGAGCTTATGCTATACCCTCGGCGTCGGCGGTGGCGTCGGCGTCGGCGTCGGCGTCCGGACCTGGTTAAAGTTTTTGTTGCAGGTCCTGTATCCAAGCTATTACTTGTCCTATCTTCACCAAACTTGCATGGATGATGCATCTGGACCTTCTTATGGAATTGAAAGACTTGGATGCTGAATCTGGGTCCTAAATTTTAGATGCTGGAGGAGTTTAAGGTTGTTGGACCAGGTTAAAGTTTTTGTTGCAGGTGCCCTTTGATAGCAATATCTAAGTTACTGCTGGTCCGTACTTCACCAAACTTGCATGGATGGTGTGCCTTATGATACTGATGCAACAGGCTTGAGTGCTGAATCTAAGCTATAGGTTTCGGATGCTGGAGGAGGTTAAGGTTTTTGGAGCAGGTTAAAGTTTTTGTTGCGGGTGCCCATTGATAGCAATATCTAAGTTACTACTGGTCCTAACTTCACCAAACTTGTATGGATGATGCGTCTTATGATACTGATGCACCTGACAAGCTTGAATGCTGAATCTGAGCAATAGGTTTCGGATGCTGGAAGAGGTTAAGGTTTTTAGAGCTGGTTAAAGTTTTTGTTGCAGGTGCCCTCTGATGATTATATCTTAGTTACTACTGGTCCTAACTTCACCAAACTTGTATGGATGGTGCGTCTTATGATACTGATGCACCTGACAAGCTTGAATGCTGAATCTGAGCAATAGGTTTCGGATGCTGGAGGAGGTTAAGGTTTTAAGAGCTGGTTAAATAAAGTTTTTGAAACAGGTGCCCTCTGATGATGATATCTTAGTTATTACTTGTCCTAACTTCACCAAACTTGTATGGATGGTGCGTCTTATGATACTGATGCACCTGACAAGCTTGAATGCTGAATCTGAGCAATAGGTTTCGGATGCTGGAGGAGGTTAAGGTTTTAAGAGCTGGTTAAATAAAGTTTTTAAAACAGGTGCCCTCTGATGATGATATCTTAGTTATTACTTGTCCTTACTTCACCAGACTTCCATGGATGGTGTGTATAATGATACTGATGCACCTGACAGGCTTGAATGCTGAGTCTGGTTTCGGATGCTGGATAAAGTTAAGTTTTTAGGAACAGGTCACATGTTTAATAGATGATAGTACCATTTCAAACTTGCATAGTTGATTTAACTGTAATATGAATGAATTGCAGAGGTAGCTTCAGATGCAGAGCTTGATCTCCATTATCAAGGATGCTAAAAAATAAATCTTAGTTATTACAGGTCCTAACTTCACCAAACTTGAATGGATGGTGTGTCTTATGATACAGATGCACCTGACAGGCATGGATGCTGAATCTGAGCCATAGGTTGCGGATGCTGGAGGAAGTTAAGGTTTTAATTGCTAGTGCCCTCTGATGATGATATCTTAGTTATTACTGGTCCAAACTTCACCAAACTTGCATGGATGTTGCGTCTTATGATACCAATGCACCTGATGGGCTTGAATGCTGAATCTGAGCCATAGGTTTCGGATGCTGGATGAGGTTTAGTTTTTTGGAACATGTCACATGTTTTATAGATGATAGCTTGCATAGTTGATTTAACTTTATCATAAACAAAATGCAGATGTTGCTTCAGATGCAGAGCCTGATCTCCATTATCAAGGATGCTAAAGAAATCTCCTACCTCACTCAAACCAGCTCGATAGATAGATGTGTTTGTTGATAAATGATATAACATGATTTCTATGATATAGTTTTGTATGATATGAAACAATATTGTTTGATATGATACAAAATGATATCATATGTTATATTATAAAAGTTATACGATACGATATGATATTGTATCATTTTTTTTTATTTTATGATATTGTATCATGATATTGTTATGTATAGTAT
Organism: Magallana gigas; assembly: GCF_963853765.1. Taxonomy (NCBI): domain Eukaryota; kingdom Metazoa; phylum Mollusca; class Bivalvia; order Ostreida; family Ostreidae; genus Magallana; species Magallana gigas. The sequence continues at coordinate 23,591,647 of NC_088860.1, forward strand.
TGTATATTATGATACAATATTGTATAATATTATATTGTATTTTTAATTTATTATTTTATCACATGATACAATTACATAAGATATTGCAAAATATTATATTGTATCCTATGATACAATATTGTATATTCTATGATATTGTATCATACAATATTGTATAATATGATATTGGTTTCAGTAATATAAAATTATATCACATGAAATTGTATTATATGATATTGTAATATAATATAATATTGTATCATACGATATTGTATGATATGATATTGGTTTTTATGATATATTATCATATCACATGAAATTGTATTACATGATATTGTAATATATATTATTATGTCATATGATACAATATGTATAATATAATAATGTATTTTATAATATTTTACTTTATCACATGATATTGTATCATTTGATAAGATACAATGTTGGAATCAAATTACATTGTATTATATGATATAATATCATATAATGTATCAAATATGTTTCAGTGTCATTCAATACAATATCATACTATATTATACAATATAATATCATGTTTCAATGTAATGATGTATTATGTAATATGATATTGTAATATAATACTATATTGTATAATATTTTATGATATTGTATTATGTGATCAAATACAATAAGGTATAACACAATACAATGTCATATTATATGTTACAATATCATATCTCATTATTGTTTATTACGGTATTTTATTGTATTATATGATATATATTATAAATATGACATGATGCAATATTTAATTTTATATCATTGTATTGATTAACATATGAACATATGATTATCATAAAAAATTTTATCAGATGATATACGATATTATGTCAAAACAGAATCCATGAATATCCAAGATCATAAAGTATGATTTTCATATAAAATGATAAAGGTGGTCTTATGTAGGTGATGTCTCATAAGGGTGATGCTCCGTCTCGGTGAGCTTAGTAATCTATGATTACCTATGTTTAAGTTTCTGTTAGCCATATATTTGTGAAAAAGGCCTTTAAGAGGCCTTAGTTGGAGCAAAATTGAATTTTTGTCCTCTTTTTAAAAATTGATCTGCTATATCCCTTAGATGAAAAATCTTTCCTCTGACGAAAATTAATGATTTTTTTCAAATCTTATTTATTATAAAAGTTGAAGGTACATGTACACTCATTATACTAGCAGGTTTTTACAGCAAAATAAAATTCTGAAAAATACAGCTCATATTGCTTTAACCAATATGGTTTTGGCACATCCCTTATGGCACATCCCTTAGTTGGGAGTTTGATGAAGAAATCCAATACAATAACACCTTCTTTGAAAATAAATTAACTGTATAAATAAGGAAGAGTGAGGTCAGGATCATTGGTATCGTTAAGGTAAAAAAAACTATGAAAAGCTTATTCATACATAGTTTAGAAGTATATAAATGAATTATGGGTAACCAAGTGATTACCAAGTGGTTAACTTAGTTAACACAGTGTTAGCTAACCAATGTGTTAAATTGCTTTTGATCAACAGAATTTAACCACTGCGTTAGCTAATCACTTGATTAGGATTTAACACGTCGTTATCCTTAACACAGTGTTAAATTTAACCACCTTTCGAAAAACCGGGCCCAGTACGTTAGATAAAAGATGTAGCCAAAGCGTCTTATATGGAAATTTGGGTTTGGCATTATCATGATTACTTCGTGCAATCCGTGTTTTTTCTTGAAGGTTGCTGTCCGATCGATAAACTGCATGGTAAGAACTGGACCGAGGAGATTTCAATCCTTTCAGTTTCTATACAGCTGTGAATTACAATCAATTTTCGTAAGAAATAGAGGGAATCATACTAAGTGGATGTTGATTTAAATCTATAAAAATAAGATGCCATTTTTGTTAAAATCTTTTCTCCACATTTTTGTAGTTGGAACTTTTCAGTGAGACAGTCAAAGCCGTTTTTTCACCGGTAATTTCATAAGAATTAAGTATTGATACAGTATAAAAGAGAAGAGAAATCAGGAAAATAATTAATTCAACACCATATGACTTTCGAGTTTCAAAAACAGCTATTGATTTTAAACTTGCTTCAGAACTATAAAGATACTTAAAAATAATATCAGTAAATATGCGATAAAATTTCCGTGCAAAAGGTTGACCAAAAGAATAAATATTTCTCTTTTTGAAAAGAAACTCGTGTATGCCCCAAAATCGTTGAAACATAGGCATCGACTTTGACAACCTTTATCTTTGTTTGTTACATGTTTGCTAATTTTCCTCTCTGCAGCTTAAATAACTTTGATGCATTTAAACTTTAAAGGCTGGGGAGAAGTTGATATTTGTTTTCTTTGAATATCCTTAATCTATCTATTTATCTTATTTTCGGGGGGTTGGGGGGTTGCATTTGGATTTATCGGAAGTGTATCTGGATTAGCTGGAGAACTTAAACTATATCTGGTTATTCAAAATGTTTTGCTCTCTTTTGTTAAAATTGTAAGAAATCTAGAATTGAAAATTATTAATTAATTCTACTTCAAACAATTAAAGATGATGTGAAAGGAAGAATAGAAGAACAAAAATTAATGCAAAACAAAATTTGACGTTCGTGACGTCGTGACGTTTTCGACCAGCTACGTCAAAGTCGTGTTAACATGTCTTACTAAAATTGTCATAAAATGCTAAAAACACACAAGATCTTAGATATCTTTGTATATTTGTATTCAGAAAGAGTTGACTAATCGGAATTGACAAAAAAGTAAGTTTGTGAAATTTTGACCTTAAGGGCCCTTTTCTCATGACGGCAGTCATATAGTTTCTAATTTGAATTATGCACATTTTTTTAATATGAATTTTTGACTTTTTCGACAAGAATGTCGAGAAACCCCCATATGAATCATGTTAAATGATATTTAAAGATAAAATTAATTCAATCAAACTATATATGTATCAGTGATAGAAATATTTCTCGTAAATTGTATGGATCCAAGCAATATTGAACTCTAGGACTTCTCGTTCAACCAAACGCTCGGCTGACACCGTAAATCTTCGACAAGGATTTAGGGAGACCGCCGAGCGTCGAGTTGAACGAGACTTACGGGCGCGCTTGATTAAGCTTAACTTGGTGTTATATATACACCGGTGTAAAAATTTTGTATTGTATATAAAGTCAACTTCAATAGTGTAGTGTACATGGTGTAGGGAAGTTAAGAATGAATATGAAAGAAAAGGGTGCAGTTTTAACAAAGAATCTGCTGTTCTGCGACAATTAATTGGTTTTTTGTGATATAAATGCAATAAAATAAACACACTTTTCAAATTTAATTGCTTTATACAAACGACAACTTTTATGCAACTTTTAATCCGTTACATTACTTAAAATCATTTTCCAAGTTTCCATCATAATATTCGTCCGCCGTATTGATTCAGTGCTACACCCAACAACACATGCCCCTGACTCGGTGTAAAAAAGCTACACTTTTGCACTTGATTTACAAAAGTGTACACGGTGTACACCTTTTGGTAAAATCAAGCGCGCCCTATTGAACTCTGGCGTAGGAATACATACAACTACAAAAAATATTTAAATTGTTCGTACCATTTAAAATCTGACTATTTTCAAGGTATTTATAAATAAGTTTCCTTGAAAAACAATGCTTAAGTATACATTACATCGAATTCATCAATTATTTTCAAGAACTAAGTCTTGTCAGCAGCAATGATTTGTGCTGAGGTCCAAACACTGTTTCACTTTCGTTTTGTCTGAGTGACTGCGTAGGAGAGTTGATTAAAATCAACTCCCAAAAAGTATTGTTTTTGAAAGTGAGGGGGCCAGACTCATCCAAAAAAAACTCCTACTTTCTTATTTTCATACCAATTTTTTTACATACTCCCAAAAAAGTGGGGGGGGGGGGGGGGGGGGGCAACTTCATGATACTTCAATTTTTTATAAGTAAATTTAACAAAATTAGTTACTGCGAAAAAAAGTGGTACCTCCCCCCCCCCCGATGCTACGTGCCTGCACGTGTTGACGCTGGAAAAAAACTTCTTACTATATCTTCCTTTTGTCATTTCATAAATGATAGCATGAAATTCATGAATTTGCGTATTTTCATTAAATATGAAAAGAATTGGACCTTCAATCCCATCCCCTCACCAGCTTTTGCTCCTCTCTGACTCTAGGGATTATTGAATGAATAAACTTGAAATTTATTTGTACTAGCTTGTTCCAATATCAGATAACCTTTCATTATAAGATTCTTTTCCTTATATCATATCATTATCCCTTTAAAAAAACTTGAATTTTTTTTCAATGTGTGAATATTATCAGGGACGTATTATTGATGCATACGATGCTGATTTCCTCCTAATGCAAATACTTTCAGAAACGTTTCAGAACAGAAAAATTAGGTTTACTAGTACTAATTATTTTTACCCAAACTATCTTAGAGTTATTCCTCTTTGAACAGCAAGAATTTACCCCCCCCCCCTCCCCGGCACAACACACACCTTATTTCTATCACCGATGTACAAAACCTGCTATATTCAATTCCTCCAACCTTTTGTAATATTGTGTTGTTTTTTCAAAGCATCAACAAAGCGAGGAACTGACTTATTGTAAATTTTAATTAGAACTTTGTGGGTGTAAAATGTCATAATGTAATTTTTTTTATTTACACCCACCCACATCTTCGCTAGCCAAGGGTTTTCGGTCCACTCCTCCCCATAAACGTTTATGGGGAGCGGAGTGGACCGAAAACCCTTCTGGCTGGCGAAGATGACCCACCCATTTCGGAACTTCATAATATAACAGAATGAGGGTTTCATTTTCGTGGATTTTTGTACATGTCACGGCATTCTGTTGTAATCAAAAACCGCGTATGTACACATGGAAAGCAACCGTACCAATCGTACATTCATAGAAAATACAATTTATCATAAAATTTGATCTATATCTTTCTTCATAGACACGTAAATGATTCCACGAAATTATGTAAAAGGCTGGCAATCTGCGAAAATTGGTCCCCATTAATTTAATTGATTCATCGTAAATTACCTCTACTAGTCCGAAATATGTAACGTTTCCAGGTTTTTTTTTTTCTTTTAATGATTTTTTAATTTTGTTTTTAAGTGGCAAGTAAAATATCAAAATCATTTAAAAGGGCCAGGAAAACGTCAGATATTTCGGTCATCCACTGCAGTATAAATGTATATCATTTCAAATGCCACGCATATGCTGAAGTAAAACAAACATTTACTCCTGTCTTAAATATTTGATAAATATTAAATAATCATTCATTCATTGATCAATGAACCGTTTACTTGTGTGTTAATGTGCAACGTCATGTTTTCAACGGTTAATCTACAACCCTTAGTACTGAACCCTTAGAGATTTAAATATGGAGTCCCAACCCTCCTTCTTTGCTTGACTTTTTTGCGCCTCTCTCTTTTTTGCGCAAAATAGGAACTCACAGTTCATGAATGTTTTCCCTATTTCCAACGATACATTTATAAACACCACAAGTTATCTTCCAGGCAAAAAATCGCATGACCACCATTCCATGTGCATTTATGTTCGCAAACAGTTGTTTTTGAAATTGACTTAAACCAAATCAAAAAAATGCAACCCCCCCCCCCTAATTTTCGGTTTCATTGCAAGAATGACACATGGGACAAACTCTTCTTCTAAATTGGGATTTCTACTGTTTCATTTTAAATAAAAAAATATTTATTTTAATAGGTTTTAGCAGAGTGCACTTATAAGCAATGTAAACACATGCTGTATATCCTTTCATGAAACAGTTTTATAAATCACTCCCATTCTGGTCTTTCCCTCGCCCCTCTCAATCCCAATCAAACACAAACAGTTCAACATGAATTAAGGTAATTTTATTCTCCTGTTTCTTCAAGGTCACATTGTTATACTCAAGAAAAGTTTCAACAAATCATTACAAATATAAACGTTCTACTTTCAACATTTCAACAAATCTTTTCATGGCATCTTGATCAACAGCATGACACATTATAGAAACAAAAAAAAATCCAAAAATACTACAGACACAAATGAATACTGAGAAGTTGACTGTTAAATTAAATAGTACTGCTGTTTTTGAAATTAATAACGGGCCCTTTCACTATAACAGCGATTCTTCTTTTTTGCAGGGCAAATCGATAAAGTTTGGTGAAGTTTTGGTTGGTAGATAATCAAATGACGTAGATTAAACAATAGCTGTTGCATCACGTTTCACCAAACTAAAGTAAATTTGCCCTGCAAAATTAAAGTATTGCAGTTACCATGAAGGGGGCCAATGAACTAGAACATCAAGAGAATTAAATATTAATGTATGAATCCTTCCTCCTTTTAACTTATATTGTACTGACCTTCTGGTATGTAATTATGTCATTTTCAAATATTTAAACGGTTTCAAACTTATTGATTGGTTCATTAAACCCCAAGGATAAACATTATACAACCTATCAAGGCAAATATTAAAAAATATATAACATCAAATTATACGTAAAAATCATGGAGCAAATATGTATATTGTTCTACAACCTTTTTTAAAAAAAAATTTCAACTGGTTTGGCTCTGCAAACATTTACAACCAATAATCATCAACAATGCAAAACACAAGTAAATTAAATGTTGTAGGTCTCTGCCAATGTAAACCAGAGAACTCAGTAGATTTAATAAAAATTGAAGGAAAAAAAAAACCAAGTTCACTTTAAAAATGCTTTGTAAAATGAACACAAAATTGGTTAATAATAATAAAATGCTACATTACAGAATAATTGCAGTTTCTTGGCAGTGAATAAAATAAGAGATGTCAACCTCACATGTAAAAAAAAATAAATGTCTATTTAGACAAACTGTAACTATAAAAAAAAAATTACATGTAAAAAATTTTCTCTCATTATATATTCTTGTTCTGTACAATTTATTTCATGTCTGTATCTAAAAAAAAAATTGTCAAATAAAGGGCCGGTCATATAAAAGTCATACTTTTTTGTTTAGAGGATTTAACTTTTCAGCTTAAAGTAATGCAAAGTTACTTATGTCTTTCATAAAGTGAATATATTGCATCATCACAATGGCATTGTATGAAGCATCAAATCTCAATTATACACAAATTACAACAGAAAAACCCATTGATAGGCGAAAATAATGGATGGATTTCCTTACAATGCATTTGGACAAATAAAAAATAAATGGACAATTCGTTGTATTCAATTATTATAGTCCTGTCCTTATCAACAACAACAAGAGTAGTCCTTGTTACTGTCATGTACAATGTGGAATTCTCCACATTAAAGTGGAATTCTCCACATAAACCAACATGATCATCAGAGTGTTTTGCTCATTACATTTTGGTAAGTAGATTTTAAAGCACTTGTTTGATCATTGACGAATGTTCTAAATACTGATACAAAAAGGTCCTTCCTTGTTCCGGTCAAATGCAGTTAACACCCAACAAAGTCAGTCAAAACGTTGACTATGAACACAAATGACTCGACACTGGCCGAAAATTCCATGAACAAGGTATTCGTAAGGGTTCTTAGACATTCTTGTTCAATGACCGATGATGGGACTATCAGATGATTATGATGTCACAATACTAACTGAGTGGTGTAATAACAAGCAATAATATGCCCTATGTTAATGGAACACATTACAACATTCAGTAAAAGTGTGCGCCTCATCTCCGACAAGAGGTCTTTGCATGCTCCGATGCTATAGCAAGTTTTCATTTATTTTTGTTTGCATAGATATTCTCTGATTGCAAGAGTTCAAAGTGCGCGGAAGGTCTCTCGTAAACATGGTCTTTTCAGAAAAAGACCCACACAGTTTTTCTCTATAGTACTGCACATCCGTAATGCCTTCAGCATTGTGTTTAAAGAATAACAGTGAATTAAGCTGCCAATCCTGTAGAGTTTGAGACAGGTTTTTCTCCCTAGACCGCATCCTCCTTATCGGAGTCACTACTACACGTACTGCTACTGTTTGTGTGGCTGATCACATCGTCCGACACACTGCTACAGCTCCGAGACATTGAGGAATATTGGCTGTCTGACGTACTGACGTGCGTCTCTAATGGCGTCACTCCGGGCTCCAGATCCAGATATTCCTGTGGAAAAAACAGATCAGCACAATAGACACAACAAATCTTAAAAAACATTCTTAAAAAATATGATAATAACTGTAACAGACAAAAAGAGAAATAACTTGGCCCTTCATTTATACATGTATGTGTATAAAAGGGGATTCGGGGGATATAGAGGGAGGGTGGGTGGTTAGCATTACGGAAAAGAAGAAAAATTTTGGTTGTGAGCATGCAAGGTTGATTTACAGGGAACACATTACATACATGTATAATCCGAGCCAAGCACTTCCCGGTGTTCTTCATTCTGTCCCCACTCACCTCCCCTCGGCTCGTCAACATCTTGTCGAGGTCCTTGACCAGGGAGAGGAACGTGGGGCGACGTGTGGGGGCGTCGGCCCAGCAGTAGGACATCAGGCTGTACATCTCCTTGGAGGCGTACGGGGGGCGCTCCATCCGGTGACCGCTCCTCAGCAGCTCAAACAGGCGCTCCACAGGCACCGAGGGGTAGGGGTTACCTCCCAGCGTGAAGATTTCCCATAGTAACACCCCATAGGACCATCTAATGAGAGAGAATGTTCATGACTTAATTTGATACTGATTTAAAAGTTAAATTGATACCAGTATAGTTGGATTTTTATCAATTATTTATATATAAAATGAGAGATTCAATCTTCAAACTAACTAAGAAAATTCAAATTATATGATTCAAACTTTCAAAAGACAATGAATATTTGAATAAGGAGATTCATACTAGAATACTGAAGGTAGGATATCCAAGGATATTCAAACTTCAATTAGGCTAGGAGTATTCAAATTTATCTACTGAACACTTACACATCACTTTTTGAGGTATATTTTCTATCAAACAAAGCCTCGGGAGCCATCCATTTCACAGGAAGACGACCCTGTCAAGAAAAAAGAGTGTTCATTTACGAGGGCTTCCTTCAAAACCAATAAAACACACCGAAACAAGCAAAACACATTCCTCCTGCATGAGGCACAACTAAACTTGTATAAAAGGAGTACTTGATGCCACATGTGAATAATTACTGCAATAAAGATTGACATTAGTACAATGTACGTAAGAATGGGCATCAGTCAGAGATGAAAGCTGCCTTAAATTCTTGCTCACTTGAAAGATGCTTTCTCTAATCGTTTTCCATGTTCCAGGAAATGCATAATAGAGCAGTAATTGAATTTTAAAGATTGGTTACACAAACACTTCTCAGTATATACAATACAGGATTTCTCATTTAAAGAACTGTTATACAATAACTTTCAAGTGCATGTATTTAAAATACACAATTTTTTCAGTGTGAATAAATTATAAATGCCCCCCCAAAAATTCCACTTACATCTCCAGTTTTTCTGTAGTAATCGATATTCGTAACGTTTCTTGTAAGGCCGAAATCAGCTATTTTTAGCACATAGTCCTCAGCAACTAACACATTTCTGGCAGCTAGATCCCGATGAATACACTGGCGCTGGGACAAATAGTCCATGCCTCGGGCTATCTGATATGAAAATGATATCAAGTCTTTCTCAGAGAGCGTTTCTTTCTGGGGGTTTTCCTCACCAACGGGCTTTTCGTACCCACTGTTAGGGGGTCTCCTACTGCGCAGGAAATCCCGCAAGTTTCCATGAGGGGCAAACTCCACAATGACATACAGAGGACCTAAAAGCAACATTGCAAGGTAACATTATCAGTATGAGACCAATAGATTAAGGAAGCTGGGTGGTCAACAAATTAAAATTAACCAAATTAACAAATTGACCTAATTAACAAATTAACCACACCATCTTCCTTAAACTTTTAAATATACTAATTTTGGCCATAAAATAATATTAAGTAAAGAAAAAATTCATGTATGTTAGCTTTAAAATTTGAACACTTTCCTATATTTTTACACAGAGCTCTTCATCAATAGGAGGTAAATATAGCCCAAAAATGGCAAGGAGTATAAAGCCTTCTTAACAAAACTAAAAGTACATTTATGACCGAGGACATGCCTAGGACATATGAATTGATATAACATTATGTGATAAGTACCCACCATTCTGAGTACAGCAGCCTAGCAGGTTGATGATGTTCTTGTGACTACCAATCAACTTCATCACCTCCATCTCCTGTATCAAGTCGGTCAGCTCCCGGTCCGTTGCATCCTCTGTGGATCAGAAACAATACAAAACTGTCATTCACCATTCAGATCAAAACATATATTCCCCATTTCATTCACTATTCAAATCATAACAAGACTCCTCTTTCATTTACTAAACATTCAACAGAAGTTTCGCCCCATCTTTTCCCAAGATCCAACCTTTCAATGTGGACCTTGTTAAACTGTCCTACCTTTCAACATCTTGACTGCCACTGTGACTGCTCCATTTTTGCCAGAAATACCATGAGCGTCTGCTTTGATTACAACACCAAAAGCTCCCTCACCCAAAGTTTTTCCCATCACAAGCCTGAAAAATTCAGATTTTTTTTTTCAACCTTGGTAAAGTCTGCAGAGAAGGGGACAGAAGTAAAATGATGACATTTATAAATGTACAAGCACAGTTTGTAAAAAAGTACTATTTTACCTTTCTCTAGTGAATTCCCAAGTCTTGTCCAGTGGCAGGTCATACTCCGACATGACAGTCAAGTCTGAAGAAAGGCGGCGTCTCTGATTGGTCGTTTCAATGCGTACTTGTGGAACAATCAGAGCCTGTCCTTCTGCTCCGATCTTGTTAGGGTAATAAATCTCATTCTGTGGTGGTGGAAAATTGAAAATATTACAATGTTTCTTTTTCACATCTCCACCTACTTCCTCAGACATTTGTCAATCTGTATATACTATAGGTTTCTTATTTTACACGACTAAATTATTCTGTGATTTCACTCTTTTGCATCAAATAGCCAGAATATAAAATACCAAGAAACAAACTTTTTGTCGTAATTTCATACAGTTCACGTCTGTCAGATTCTAATATCTATGATGGATACTTCCCACATTTTTTTTTTTTGAACAGGGAAATTAAATTGTCATGCTAAAAACTGGTGAGGGTTGCTTCACGTCTTCTACTTACTGGTCGCATTACAATGACTCTCTTGACATTGGCAAACTTCTTGTGACGGAGATTCCATCTTCGACAGCAGACTATGGCGACAATGCCGACGACTAGAAGGAGGGTAGAACAGACCACGGACACAATGGTGATGATCATAGTCATATTGTTCCGGGGCAAGGGAACCTGCTGTATCACTTTAGCCGACTCAGGCACAGGTTCTGAAAAAATGCAAACTTTGAATGCATGTTCATCAGATGACCACTGGAATGGCAGTCTTGCATAAAAATGGGATTTTCTCCTTCTCTTTATGTGTACTATGTATTTCATACTTAATAATACTTCTATTACCATTTCAACCCCAAAATTTAGGATAAAACCCATAATACCAGTAAATAAAAGGCTACTGAATAGATCATGCAAGTCTACCATCACCAATACATAACTTCTATATTGATTGAATTTATATATATAAAAAAAATATATACCGTATATATACCTTTTTAAAAACCAACAAGTCAAATATAGCAATTGAATAAAAATTGGAATACATTGTTTGCTTTCATACAAAATTTTCAACAGCCTCTATACAGTTCAGAAGGCTCGATTATTCTCTGGACAATTTTACATGTGCACTGTCTGTGCTGAAAAGCAATCAACTGACCACATTTAAGCCGTAATTCCCACATGCAATAGAAAAAATGTACAATGATTTTATTCAAGGGAAATGTTATGGTTTCTGGGTTTCATAAAGCAATGTTTTAGTTGTGGCGATAGTGAAGTTTATGATGCTATGCACACCGAGAATGACAGAGATTCCCGTTTATTGTTCTCTTTTGGTTAAATACAATCTTGGTAGTCACTCATGCAACATTTCACTAGGTTATTTGGGTGAGATATCGCTAAAAACTTACCCAGACGTGAATCATCTGTGGAATTTGTGCAGTTATCACATTTTGAATCTTCAAAATAAGACATGCAGGAAAACTTGTTGAACTAATGGTTATTTAATATTTTTTCAATAAAAAAAAAAAAAAAAAAAAGATTGGAAAATAAAAAAAAAGAAAACATGTAGAGCAACCTACAAGCCATGAGAATATAGTGAGAAGAGACACTGGGAGTAGGGGCACCCAAAAATGAGGTGGAAAAAAAAAATCAAACAGTGATGTTATCATTGTTAAGTCAACAACAATCATGCAGGAAAATTGTATAAGCCATGTACAGAGAACAGACAACATATTGATGAGATCAACCAAAGATTGATGGCCACCCCCCCCCCCCTCCTTTTCCCCTCTTTGAAAAATATTCCACCCCCTTCCCCTTTTTGAAAAATATTTTGAGGGATTTTGCTTATATATGTTGCCTGTTCTGGGTTATTCAACGAAAGAAGAGTTGTTTACCTTCAACGGTCAGCCAGGCGCTCTGGAATGCCCGACCCATGGAATTGGTCACCAAGCAAGTGTACCACCCAGCATCCTCGTAGGTCACATTTCTGATGTACAAAATCTCAGGTTTGGTTAGGTTGAAAGACGATTGCTGAAATACAAAAAGGTCTTTGATTAAACAACGCACTCTTAATTAAAACACGAACGATGCAGAGAACTACCGGTAAGTTTGTATCATGATTTTTTCCCCTATTTTATTGAGGACAATATTTAAAAAATTCATTGTTTCACTAATTTATTGAGGAGAAGCATCATATGACCAATCTATAACTACTGCAGGTTTACTGAAACACAAAAACATCAAGTATATATACATGTAATATTCAACAACATCAACACAATCATGCACACTGGCTTGCAGAGTTTTTTAATCTATCATTTGACGTTTGTACGGACTATGTATGGGACATGCCTTTCGTCCTAGTTATTTCTTACATCTCTGTCACACAATCATTCATCTCTCTCAGGATTCTAAGAATGTCTAATTTCATGCTTCAAGTTGCTGTCAGTTCACTTCATATCTATTTTTTTTACAAGATCCCCATGGTTAGATTGTGTGAGGATTGTTTGGTTCTGTTTTCTATTTATTAATTTTTTTTTTAAATCAAAATTCAAACACGCATTGGTACATGGAAAAGCACACTTGGATTTTTTGATTGATTTTTCTTTACAGGAAGGTGGAGTTTTTTCATGCTTAAGTTTCTGTGGACACATTTAAACCATGCTGATTTTATCTGGCATTTTCTGTTATTGTAAACTGAACAAGGACTCATATAAACACATCAACATTGCACTGCTGTTACTCTAAAGGGGCATGACCAGAGATGCAACACACATCTCATACGTTACCTTGCCGCCCAGCCTGCCCCGCTGTGAATTCTTTAAGGATAAACATGAACAACAAAGTTTACACATTGTCAGACAACCATCTGAAGAATTTTTTTTGATTTTTTTTTTTTTTTTTGGCCCCTTCATACCAAGTTTAGCTGTAAAATTTATCTATAGATAGGGTGAGTCACTTTTATTGCCACATTTAGACATGGTGTGATTTGTGCATCAAAGAAAAAAAGTAAAAAAAAGTACAAGTGCTTGACACAGTAAGAGAAAAAATTTAAAAGTATGAAAATTTGTAAGAAAAGAGAAATTTGAACTTTTTATTTTCTTAAGAAGTGTTTATACCTGTATGATGTGAACGTATGGATCTTCGTTTTCATTTTCGAAGGAGCCGTTGACCTGGTAGTGTTTGAGCCACTGAATGTGGGGTTGGAGGTCACTCATGACCACTTTACATTCAAACTTCACGTCATCCATGTAGGTCACAGTCTGGTTCACGGGACCGTGAATCACAGGCTTTGTCAAAACCCGGTCTGAAAAATTCATAAAAGCTCACATTATTTATTTTTTCTCTCTTTCAATCAAAAGTACAAAATAAGCTTCAAACCCAAATATTGGAACGAGCGAGGGAGCCTTTATTATCAAATCTTTACAGAAACTGCTATTGCGAGAGAAAAAAAACCTAACAATAGTCCCCCGTATAAGCTGCAGTCAAGAATTACAGCATCTTTCTTTTGGTTTGTTTGCCAATGACAATTACAAGACATTTAGCAAACAAAAGAAATTGAAACCTGTGGAGTTTATTGTTTGATGTTGACGATAAATGTAACTCTCCGTTACAGAATCTGCCAAAGATCCCGAGTAAACTGTGCCTCAACACCCCCTAGTATCAGCACAGAGCGCTTCCTGTAAGCACTTCTCTGCAATATATCTCACCAGAAATTATCTTGGAACGATATCGGATGTCTATTGAATACATGTTTATTTAATTCTTATCTTATTTCCTCCCCGAGTTTTATTAGATATTTTGACATCACTATTAGCCTCATACCTCACACCAATATTTGTTCGAAAATCAGCTTCATTAATCACTGTTAAGCACAAGGGTCCGTATTCAGAGCTCTATAAATATCTTGTTGTACAGATTATATTGGGCTGATGCAAACTCTACGTGAATCATCGCCATTTCCTATGACTGTTTTGAATTACATGTACTTTTCTATCTGCATTTTTATATTATTGATACAAGAACCCTTTTTTTTTTAATTCTTTCAGAAAATTTACCCATCAATGTATATATATCTACCACTAATATTTCATATAAAATGCAGTTTACTTACGTTGTGAACTTTTTTGAGTCTATTAAAATGGGAATTCATTCTTCAGAAAACTTGAGACTTACCTATGACTTTAAGCTCAAAGGTATGGTTGATGTAACCATGTTCATTTTGAGCAACACATGTGTATTCTGTCGCATCCTTTTTGGTCAACCCTTCCACAACTAAAGATATTTTTCTTTTGACTTTATACTAAAAAAAAAAAAAAAGAGTGGAAAAAATGATAAAATATGGATAACCTTAAAAAAAAAAAAAGATGGACATGAACTGTTTCAAAAAACTTAACAGTGCAGGCCTTTTCTTAGTTAAAATATCTGGTTACAGGGACTGGCATAAAACTATCAATGAAACATGAATTGTTCATGATGTTTTTCTTGCCAGAGAGAAAGTTGGCCTTTGATATTAGATGTGGGCTTGTGTGATGGAGAGGATGAAATCCTTTATCAGCGATTCTAAAGGAATGGCTGTTTCAAGTGTATATATGTGTAAACAAACTGTCAATTTTTCAATTTAAAGTGAGCCCCAAATTTACCAGCTTTCCTTCACTTTACACTACCAATAAGCAAATCTATAGAAAAGTAAACTAAAGATACTGGCCTTTTCTCCTAGGTTCATTTCTTTTATAAGTATTGATCAAGTTTAATTTTTTGATAAAGAGATTTTTTTTATTGCACTAGTTAAACCTATTGCAATGCGCGTAAGAAAATATCTGGAAAGACCTCTTCTCCTTATCCCCCAAAAAATCACAAAATAATAAAACGTGTTCATCTGGTACAGCCGACTCCAGATCCCGAGAGATATTATAAAGAAACTCCCGCAAGAGCCATTAGTTTTGACAGATTTTTCATATTAACAAGCCTTTTTGTGCACGTTTCGATTCACATCACTGACATTGTTCAATTTTATAAAATTAGCTAATTTCATATCCTCCACTTTTATATTCAGCCTGCTTCTTGATTTTTTTAGCGCTTCAGATAGATCCCGACTCATGTTTAGAACCGGAAACGTTCATAAGATTCAGACTTTTTTTTCAAAAACAAGATCTGACCCAGCAGCGTTAAGAAGAAACAAAATAGATTAATTATGAGGTAACAAGTGCTCCCTGTGACGGGGATAATCCTTCCTTAGTCCCAGAGAGATTACGACAAGTGATGTAAACCAGATGCTTGCAGCTTTTATTTTCATTGCTAATGACAGCCTTAATGGGCATCACAAAATTATTTAGCAGGCCATGTTGGTCCCCCATCACGTAAGAGGTTGTAAATTCACAATTGATTGGAGCCTTCTCCTAATATCTTCCATACATTAACCTTCTTACTTTTTAATAGAAAAGGAACTAAATACAGCTAATAATTAAATTTAAAATAAGTATTTCCTCAATATGAAAAAATAAATTTACTACATAACATAAGATATAGCTGAATAAGTGAGTATGGACAACTATCAAATGATAAACACTGACTCTGAATTCATATTATATTTTTCAACATTAACCCTTAACCTTTTAACAGAAAAGGCAACATAGCTAATAAATTTAAAAAAAAGGTTATTTTCCTGATAAACAAATAAATATACAAAAGAAAGCATATAATTAGTGATTATGAATGAGTATTGTGTGGAGTACGCACCTTGCCACCACTGACTGCGGAGTTGATTTGGCGTCCACCCACATACCATGTGATATTGGGCTCGGGACTACCGCACACACTACACTTGAAGTCCACGGAGGCTTGGGAAGGTCGGGCTATCCATTCATTTAATTCACCCTTGTCCTTAAATTGTGGTGGACCTGAAATTATACAAAGATGTCACCTAAAAATGAACTCAAAAGGAAACCTTGTCATTGAATTAAAATGTTTTCTTACATATGCAAATAGTGGCTTAATTTGGTCTTTGAAGTGAGAATTTGCGATGAAGTTAATGCTAATAAGAAATATTAATTAAAAGTCATCAAAATAAGTACACTGATATGAAAAGTGACAAATACATAAATCTAGCAGTCTGTAATGTCATCGTGAGATGTTCATACAACATTCATGAAGATGCCATTTTGTCTCATGAATTCTGTTAAATACTTGTTACACTGCAGGTTCAAAGAGAAGTTTAAATTAGTGAATTCCATGCTGAACAAAAGACGAAAAAAAAAAAAAATAAAATAAAATAAAAGGTGCAAAACCAAAGAGAATAAAATAAAAAAAAAATTCTGGTGTGAAAATGTTTTGAGTGAATCAGTAATTTTTTTTTTCAAAAGTAGATATATTCTAAATGATGAAAAAAGTCCAAAAACACTACAGTCATGTTGCTAGTTTTAATGCAATATCAATAGTCACACACCTAAGCATGAATATTTTACTAGTGTTAAAACACATCTCATAAAACATTGTGAATGTCAAATTTCTCAGAAAATTCATTTTTTTTATTGTACCTTTCAAAACTCAAGACTTAGAAAAAACAAGATTATCCATTATGTGAAAAATTGAGCAAACATAAAATTTAAAAGCTTAATCCTGTTTCCCCACTCCTAACAAAAGGCCTCTCCTAAAGATTTTGCATATGCTCAGTGTAAATGAGAAGCTTCCTCCATGAACCGTCATTTCAAATTTGACGGCTTGGCATCTTACAGGACTTAATACAGAAAACAGTCCCCGTCTTAATAAAATTAAAAAAAAAAACTTCCAAGAAAATGGCACTTATTTTCATACACTGGGCAGGGTCAAGCAGTAAATTAAACTCCATCATACACCAGGGTTTTTTTTTATTTCTTTCAAAGGAGGGGTTAAAAGAAAAGGGGATTTCTAACAGCTGTTTCAGATCACTGCTTATACTTATGTTTGACTGTAGCCTGGACATTATTAGGACAAGGGGGGCTCCATAATGAGATGCCACAAGGGCAAAACCAGACTTTTTTGTGTTAGTGTGGCAGAACCATTAGCACCGGACCATGGGAGCCATCCTCAAATATTTCTTCTTGGATGCGGCTCCTCTTCAGGTGGTCAGAACCGAGGGAAATCTTTCTTCAGCATGTTATTGGGCAATATAAATGCTTTTGTTCTCCTTACTCAACACCTAGATCAGAAGGGTAGATCACAATTTCACCAGTTTAATACCCTTGTAAATCTAAGTCGGATCTTCTTTTCTTTTGGATTATGATGTTCATAATGGTTATGGGATTTCTTCCCCCCTAAATAATATAGAAACCAGTGATCATAAGTGACCGCTTTACCAGACCAGCAACGTTTTCCCGCCTTTTATAAATCTCTATTTATCATCCTTTCAGTGGGGGTTTACTTTGGGGTGTTGATTTAGATAACTGCCATTTCACCTTGACACAATATTTTATGTCAACATGTGGAGCGTCACCATAGCTCAAGATTTTGTCAAAAGAAAAGATTCATAACAGAAGAGTGAAATAAAATTTAGTGGATATGAATTTTCAAAACTTAAAAAAAAACCCACAATTCCTTGCAACAACTTTCACTCGCTTTAATCCTTACACAGCATTAAAAACCCTATAATTGATTATTGAATAAAAGATTTTTTAGGGGAGGAGAGAGTTACTTCATTTCTTTTTTTTTTTAAGATGTAATTTTTTTTCCCCCAGGCTTATGACATGTGAACAAACAAAAGCTCAACAATGGGGATGTCCCTGTTTGGTTGGGCTCAGCGGGCTGCAAGTCCAATACGTGGGCAAACACCACAGAGACTGGGCTAAGATAGGAGTACAATGAACAATAAATGGTATATTACGCATTACAGTGAATAAAAAATGTTAATACTTAAAAAAAAAAAAGATGGAAAAAGGACAGCATTTTGACAGTTGCGTACAAAAGTCTTTATAAAAAACAGTACGGTAATCAGAGAATTCCTGCAAACTTGTGGCAACTTTTTTTTTCTGCGAGGCTTCCGAAAACTTGCAAATGTTTTAAAAATTTGACAAAAAATGAAAACCATATGTCATGAATTTTTGGGGGGTTGTTGTTATAGACTCTGAAATCAATTTGAACTAAGAAATACAGGATATTTTACCACCAATCCCCCGTCATAAAGTGTCAGCGGCAGGAAACGGGGCTCACAAAGCCAGCCTCATCATTTACTAAACAACACACAACCCCTAGCATAACTGTCCAAGAGATTCCAATTTATATCATTCTGACGTTTTTTACGATTTCATTCTCAAGTTTGTGTAACATCTTGAAATGATCATGTGCTTTCTAAACTAAAGAAAGTTTTTTTTTTTTAAAGAAAAACATGAACAAACAGAAAATGTAAAGAAATTTTAGTTAACAAATTATTATGTAACTACTATAAAATAATTTTTTTTTTTTAATACCAAATGAATTGAGCATGGTAAAAATAGGAATGGAAAAGAATTTCAGTAACCTATCTAACGTAAAATGTCTAATGGTGAAATTACCAGGATGCTAGGCGTTCCAATTTCAGTCTCAAAGTACAATTATTTTTTCTTCCTACAAGCTTCGACTGGGGAGAGAAGTCCTAGCCCTTAATCAGAATGTCACCCATTATTTCTGGGCCCATTGTTGTCAAGTTTTACTGCTTTTTAGTGTCGACACTTGAACTTTTCTTCAACTTTTGAGAGACTAGATTGTATTCAGGATTCTCCCACTCTTGACAAACCCCAAGATTTACCCCAAATTAATACTGCACACACACAAAATTTTTTTTTTCTAAGGTATTCTGTTAATTGGAGAGCTGCGTAACTTATCTCAACAGATAGGAAATAAAGTAAGGGGAATACATGAAACATGTCACAACTGTTAATGACAAAAAATTTTCTTCACGAAGAGTACACAATCCATAGGTATGCCAACAGTTGATAACATTTTAGGGGAGACATATCATAGTATTTTGTTAATTACGGGGAGGTTATCTTACCCACTTTCTCGCAGTCAACATTTTTGTCCACAATTGGTTTTTCTGCAAAAGAAAAAAAATGAAAATGCACTTCATCACATGTAAGCAATGTCTACTATAGAATAAACAATAACTTCATGACTGAACAGATGGCCTTATGGAGGAATTACAGCAGATTACAAGTTATACCTCTGTTGAATGGCTTCCTACCCCCCCCCCCCTTTAACTCCTCCTCCCTTTTTCAACTAAAAATCATTAAAATTAGCAAGTAAATCTACTAAGGAATTCCCCAAGAACGAGACATATTATTTTAGCTTTCTTTACAGTGACCACAATTGTTTGATTAAATAGAACTAATGAAGCCGAGAACGAATGACTAGACCATCAATTACTGGGCCTGTTATGTTTCCCCATCAGTGGTCACCTATTACCTCTCCCTCTCTGACTAAACCAGGTCAATAAAGCCCCATAAAGTACAGGTTTCGTGCTTACCGTTTTTGACTATGAGGGTGTAGTTTTTCCATGCCTCCCCGAACTGGTTTTCTCGATGGCAGGAATACTGTCCACTGTCTTCTTCCCGCGGTTGCGTAATTAACAAGGAATTTTTGTTGACCTTTAGCCTGAAAAAACGACAAAATTGACTAGTTTACTCACAGACACAACACTGTGGCAATGTAGTTTTTGATATGTGCAGAAGAAGGACCAATTTTACTTTCTTAGGTGACTCCAAATAATTATTTAGTCTTTTTTTTCATATAGTTTTCATCGAACACCAATCATTAAGGGAATACTGTTTACTTCTAATAAGATGTTTAAAATAATAAATCATAATTTTTTTTAACATCGTGAGGAAAAGTGTTGACATGACTGTTTCATTATTTATGTTTGTAATATAAGTTGAAGTTTTGATCTAATGGTTTACCTATCGTTGTTACGAGTTTTCAGTCTTTCTCCATCCTTATACCAGACAGTGTATGGCCGAGGATTACCGAGCGCTCTACATCTTAGTTTTAATTTCGATCCTTCCTTTACTTTGATGGATTCTACCGTTGGATCATTCTCTCTTAATCTAGGTGGTGCTGAAAATTAAGAAAAGTACAATTAAAATAAATTGATTTTGATCTTTTGATCTAATCACATGAAGCAAACTACACAGATTAAACTTGTAAAAGTGAAAATAAAAGTTACAGAACTAAGATGAAAAATTTAAAAACTATTTAATTATCTTTTGTCTAATAAAGTGATACAGCAATTTGTGCATATTGCCTAGATCACATTACAAAAACGGTGACGAGTTCTGCCAAAACCCCCTAAATTTCATGTCGTTGGTCTTTTCAATAATTACATTAATTATTCATGCCACATATTAGCAGACTGCTAATTTTATGGATATTGCATGTACAGAAGCCAAGAAACTAAAATAATAGGCCACGTACTGGTTTACAGACTTAAAAACTTGAAGAAATGCACTAGGCAGTAGAGGACACTAGGCAGTAGAGGATATTTTTTATTCAGTTTAATGTTCATTACTTTGAAATGAAGATGCACCTGTTTCTCAGTAATTTTGTTCTGACTAAGTTTTTTCTTTCTCTATTTTCTTTGTGTTTTTTCATCCATCTTTTTCTACTGTAACCCCAAAAATGTGGTCTTTAGCTCAGAAAAAGTTCAACAGATGAAGTT
This sequence comes from Magallana gigas, assembly GCF_963853765.1. Taxonomy (NCBI): domain Eukaryota; kingdom Metazoa; phylum Mollusca; class Bivalvia; order Ostreida; family Ostreidae; genus Magallana; species Magallana gigas. The sequence goes on from NC_088860.1 coordinate 23,612,931, forward strand.
GATGAGTTTTTAAACTGAGGTTTCCATACCAGGCATTCCATGCTAATAAACCAGGCATATTGGGAAGATGTTTCCCCCCAGGGCCTGCACCCCACACCAGACTTCACCAGGGGAGGATTAAGCCATTACAGAGCAATCAACCTCAAAACCTCTTTGTCATTCTGATCAGTTCGTATCACTCAATGGAAAAAAGTGCATTCCATCAGTGTCAAGACAGTGCCTACCAAACAAATGCACATTCCAGAAGTTACCTGAAACCCCACTGTCAAAGCCCAGGTAAATGCACACACAGACTCTACCGGACAGGGACAGTCCCTCAAATAAAATCGGTATATCGCTTCCCCCAATTCTTTCCACTGATTGGGTAGATTGCACCGGTATTAACAAATTTCCTCTGTGGTTGAAATAAAACGACAGGAAACTGGCTTTTAAGTTACTTAAATCTAGAAATTAAAAGGGGATTTAAGGGAAAGCCAAGAATTTTTTTTTCTTTCCATGAGAAGAGGACTAGTCTGCTATGTTAATGAAGAAGAATGAATTCAACAAGGGTTGGGGTTGGCAATGTGAAAAAAAGGAATTCGTTTTAAAGAGATAAGAGAGACGGTTGATTTTGCTGAGTATCCCACGCTATGGTGCCATTTAGAATAATAAACAGCCATCAAAATCACTGACCATTCACTGGGAAAATTGCTACACTTTTCTGTCCTACTCATGAAGAGATTTTAAATATGACTTTTCATGAAAAATTGTTAAAAGATTAAGAGAAAAAAGCCTGGCAAAAAATTTTTAATAACAAAATTTGACAGGAATTACAGTATGCGGGTGGTTTGTGGTTTATTTCCAGCACATAACAAGGTCTATTCATTCTTTGCGTGCCCCTTTTCTCAGCTTCTCTTTTTCAGCATCCAATTTCTCAGTACAAAGTCTTTTAACTGCACTTATAAGAAACTCTAGGGAAGTGATCGTTTACTGGCTATGAAAGAGAACTTGCTAACATTCTATGTCTGATAACTATCTCTCTTTGTGAATTGCACCAGAATTATCTGCTCCGAGATCTGATATGTATCAAGCCTATTAGATTCAAGGGCTGTAGAAATTTACTACTGTCTATAATTTGCCACATATTTCATTAATTATCCTATCTCCTTCCTTGATTAGATTTCTGACTGTGAGAAACGGGGAGGATTTCTAACAGCCTAATTATTTAATTTTTCATTTACAACACCTTGTAGCAAATGAAATTAATGATGATATGCTGTTAGTTTTCATCATATTTTCCTTTCAAAAAAAACAAGAGAGAAAAGGTTTGAATTCTTACCTCCTGTGGATTTGGTTGTAGTCGTTGAAGCAATCTCATAAGACAAATTCAGAACAATAATGCACGTGATAACAAGAGTCTGAATGTAGCCCATTTCTTGGAGGGTATGTCCCTTGTAATTCTCTACATCATGTCACAAACAGCTCCAAAAGTTTCTCAATAATTTTAATCTGAAAAATAATTTTTTTGAGAGGGGTGAAAAAATCATTCACTTTGTATTGACTATATCCATTATTAGTACACAATTAATCTTTTACATTGACCCCCGTTTGACTAGGGACATTGACCACTAGGGATTAACTATTTCACCTCAACTGATCCTTTGTGCACTGTTATAACAAAGTATACAATGTACCAAGATTATTTAAACTTCATAGAGAGCAATATTGCCTTTCATAGTTGTCTACCTTGGGTCAGTACTACTTCACCGAACTCCTTAAAGACGCTAGCACATAGGTGCGAAATATTACATCCTGCTAGTATATAAAAGATCTAACAGTACTTATACTATATAGCCCCCCTAATAATTGGCCTAATTAATTTTCATGGCATTGATT